>NC_136071.1:166893940-168093940 GCF_964261635.1 Lissotriton helveticus | reverse complement strand
AGTAAAATGCTCTATATGTGCCCAGGGCCTGTAAAATAAATGCTACTAGTGGGCCTGCAGCACTGATTGTGCCACCCACTTCAGTGGCCCTTAAGCATGGCTCAGGCCTGCCACACCAGAGCCTGTATGTATCAGTTTTAAATTACCATTTCAACCTGACAAGTTAATCTGCTTGCCAGGCCCTAACCTTCCAGTTATTTTTAACATATAAGGCACTCATTAGCCCTAGGCAGCTCTATAGGCAGGGCACAGTGTATTTAAAAGGTAGGACATATACATTTGAGTTTTACATGTCCTGGTAGTGAAAAACTGCTAAATTCATTCTTCAGTACTGCAAGGCCTATCTCTCCAACAGGTTAACATTGGGATTGCCTTAAAACATCTATTTAAGTGTAATTTCCAATTGGGAGCAGATGTAATTTTGGAGTTTGGTGTCCATGGGCTCACAATTTCAAATCACAACTTTGGGTGCAGTTGGATTTTAAATTGCAAGTCTGAAAATGCCACTTTTAGAAAGTTTAAATGTTCTCACTTTAACCACTCTTTGCCTCTGCCTGTCTCTGAATGGGTTGAGTGACAGCTGGGATTTGTGCATTCCCTCTAGACAGTCGCATACAAAGGCAGCTGGGGTGTGACATTTGCCTCCTGATAGCCCATCACCAGGCTGACGGGCATTCCTGAGGTAGATTGGGAGGGAGGAGCTGACACTTTCACCTGAATATGGCTGTGACTATCCCCATACTAAGAACTGCATATCTTCCTGTAGTGAGGCTGGGGCAAGAGAAGGAAAGGCAGGGACCTTGTGATGTACAAAGGCCTCTCACATGTCTCCCCCACTTTAAAGGCACATTTTGGTATAAGTACTGGACCCCTGACACCACCAAAAGTGAACTCTACTGGACCCAAGGACAGTCTGCCTGGAAGAAGAGCTGCTGTGCCATATGAGGGACTGCCACTTTGCTACCTGCTCTGCTGTGTTGGCCTGCTGATTCTTACTTGGGAATTAGAGGGACTGGACCTGCTCTCTACAGTGTTACATCTTTGAACCCAAGATTCTCCAAGGCCATGCTGGCTTGCCTCCTGTTTTCAGAGGTCTCAGGGACACAAAAGACTTCTTGCAACTCTGCTGGTGCTGCTGGACTTTGCCACCTGTGAGTCCTACCCATGCCTGAGGTGCCCCCTCTTGAGTACTGGGCTTCAGAAGTGCATTCTGCAGCTGTTTTCCTGCAAAAAACAGCTCATCGACCTGAATGGGTGAGAACAACTGATGCATCGAATTCCAACACTGACGCAGTGACGAATCGACGGTGACAACATAGGTCCCAACTGCAAGGCTTGACAACGATGAAGTGCTGATTCTTCTACCCCGTCTGCGAGGCTTGATGATGGTACTGCACTGAATTTGTGACGCCATCTGCAAGGCTCATCTCTAGCGCAGTGCCCCGACTGTGGGGAAATTTCTGATGCATTCTGTACTTGACGTCAATGTTTTTTTCCATACCAGGTACTTTTTCAGCAAGCACTGTTCTGTTGCCGGCCTGCTCTCCTTTGTGGGTAGCCTGAACTTTGGATTTGTACCTATCCTTCGTGTACTCAAGTACCCTTATGACTGCTAGGGACTTCTAAGCACTGTTTTCACATTTAGGGCCAGATGTAGGTAATCCCCGATTACCGATTCTTAAATACCGAATCATACCGATTCGGTATTTAAGAACTGGCAATCGGGATGTAGGTATATTTACCGAATTAATTACCGAATCGGTATGATTCGGTAATTAATGAATCGGTATTTACCGATTCTGTAACTGCCATTGATTCCTATGGGCCTTGAGGCCCATAGGAATCAATGTCAATTACCGAATCGGTAAATACCGATTTGGTAATTGAGGGAAACTTTGAAGGGTGGCAGGGTGTCACTTTAACACCCTGTTGCACCCCTCAATTGTGCATGGGTGCACATGTTGCTGACATACATGCCCTTAGGGCATGTATGTCTGCAACATGGCGCTGTTTAAAAAGCAAGAAAAATGCTTTTTAAATGGTTTTCTTAATTTACCACCAACTACTAGTTGGTGGTAAATTAAGAATTCTTAAACCCTTGTAGCACTGAAAACAGTGCTACCTACATCTGAAATTACAGATTCGGTACTTTTACCAATTCGGTATTTTACCGAATCAGTAAAATTACAGAATCGGTAAAATGACCGATTCTGTAATTTTAGATGCCCCTACATCTCAATATCCACATACCGGTCGGAAACAGCCGAAAATCAGTATTTTCGGCCGTTTCCGACCGGTATTTGCCTACCTACATCGGGCCCTTATTCTTTAAAAATTAACATCTTGTTGGATTTTTGTTGTTCTGGTCTTGTTTTACTCAGATAAATATTCTCCATTCTTCCAAACTAGTGTGGGTTTTTTTGTGGTGTTTTCACTGTGTTACTGTAAGTTAAGTGTTGCACAAATACTTAAAACAATGCCTATTAAGTAAAGCCTGAGTGCTGGTTGCCAAGCTACCAGAGGGTGAACACCGGCTAATTTAGGTTGTGTATCTGACTTACCCTGAATAGGATTGTGTTCTCTACTTGGATAGGGTACATACTTCTGCCAACTAGGGACCCCACTTCTAACAGTACCCATCCAGAATGTTAATTTCAGGGAGTTAAAAACCAGCTCACACATGGCCTGTCAGAACCGTTCAGGCCCTGCCGAATTGCCCTATTGACCTGTCTGACCCTGTTTCTGGAAACTAATGTTACGTAAGTGGTTAAGGGGCCAGTGACAGTATATATTTTTTATAACAAAATAGGTAATTAAGGGTCTTTGGTACTTCTCATGATATTTTGTTCATGTTGTACATGTGGGGGTGTACAAGCCAAATGACTTTCTCCAATTCTTGGCTCTGAACATAGACATATGATATGCTTAATGGTGTTGAAGGAGGCACATATGTCGAACAGAATCAAAGAGTATGCATATCTTGGGTCCATGACGTGACTAGTTCTGCTATAATGATCAGTTCAGTATTTTTGGTGGCTTAATAGGGGTTGAAGCCAAACCAGAATTCACAACATTTTCTCCTCAAACCAGCCCCCTATTGGAATCTAGCATATTTTTGGAATGAAAATACTGGATTTGATGTATATTGAGAATTGTCAATTGAGCCTGGTTTCAATCATTTTTTTCCCACACTCCATTTTTTTTGTTTGAATATCTTTATTTAAATTCTTTATATGCTTACAATACGTATCAGATTCCACAAACAAGGAAATGCAACACATCATCTCATCATCATATTATAGCCGTCAGAGGAAAGCACATTTCCCAATAACACA
This sequence comes from Lissotriton helveticus, assembly GCF_964261635.1. Taxonomy (NCBI): domain Eukaryota; kingdom Metazoa; phylum Chordata; class Amphibia; order Caudata; family Salamandridae; genus Lissotriton; species Lissotriton helveticus. Next base: position 168,090,605 of record NC_136071.1, on the reverse strand, counting down.
GTATTTCCACATCTTTCCTCCCAACACAAGGAAGAAGTGAAAGAGAGAAAAAGCAAATATGAGGGAGGGAAAAGAAAGCAGTAAGCAGTTCACGAAGGCACGTTGTTCACAATGTTAAATCACACGTCTATAGAACAAAGGGGTCGTATCGGAGAATTAGAATGTGTTGGGCAACTGAAAATCTGGATATGCCCCAGGTCGTGATTGAAATGGTTGTGGGCATAGTGTGTTTTGGAAATGGCCTGTAGATAGCTCTCAGCCATTGGATGCAGAGTGCCATGCGCCGTGTGGTATTTGGATGTAGTTCCACTTGGACTAATCTTCCAATCATGTGTCACCATCAGCTCCTACTCATTATTAAGCATGTGGCATTATGCCCAGTTTGCGTCCGTGCATAAGTGTCGCGAAGTGGAGGGCAACTGATATATAAATCCGATATTCAAAAAACAACTTAACAAATGCGTCAATCTGTGTATAATAACTCTCTCAACGCTAAAATGCATAACTAATAAATAAAAGAAAGGGGGGGAAAATAGAAAGGGAGAGATTAAAATGGTTGCAAAATTTAAAGTAAGAGTCAGTACCACATATTGTCATGAGCAAGTGTCTTCGGTATTAGGGAAGTGGTAACGTGGAGGGGCTCGATAGGCAGGAGCCCGCAGCGGTTAGGAGTCCTCCGAAGAGGCATAGCTGATTCTTCATGGCAGGTAGATAGCAAGCCTCAGCGCTGGGGGGGTAATATTGTCGTTACATGGGTCAGTAGCATTAGTGCGTGATATATTTATTTATTATTTAGTGTATCTTATATAGCGCGCGGCTACCCCAACGGGGTGTCCCGGCGCTTCCGAGAGTGTAACAGTCCTACTCCTTTAGGGAATCAGCAAAAAAGGAAGGTCTTAAGTGCCTTACGAAAGGAGGGCTCTTCAGGAATCACCCTGATGGCAAGAGGGAGTTTATTCCAGAGAGTGGCAGCACAGACCTGGAAGGTTTTCCCTCCAGAGCGAGCCTTCTTAAATCTGGGAGAGATGAGAAGGTTTTTTGTGTCAGAGCGGAGAGCTCTAACATTTTTGTATGGGCGCAGACAAGAAGTCAGATAGGCGGAACCTTGTCCTTTCAAGGCCCTATGGGTCAGGATGAGGGCTTTGAATTCGACTCTCTTCTGGATTGGTAGCCAGTGAATTGAGCGACGGTGAGAGGAAATACGCTCTCTTAAGGAGATGCCAGATACTAGACGGACCGCTGAATTTTGAACTGTCTGTAGTCGATGGCATAGACCTACAGACAGCCCAGTGTACAGACCGTTGGCATAATCCAAGTGGGAGGTGATCAGTGCTTGGACTATAGCTCTCCTGGTGTTGTTGGGGAGGAAATTGATGAATTTTTTACCATCCTAATTTTGGAGCAGCACGCCGATGCTACTGTCTGGACTTGGTTGTGTAAAGAGAGATTGGGGTCCCATCTAATACCCAGGTTTTTTACAGATTGTTTAGGCAGAGGGGGGAACTCAGATCATGTGGCCACCAAAGATGGGGGTCCAAGGGAGATGGCTGATGGAAAAAAAGGACCTCAGTTTTTCCTGCGTTAAGACGAAGGCAATTACTGTCCATCCAACATTATATTTTACGCAGGCAGTCTTTTAAAGGATCAAAAGCCGACTGGGAGGGTTTGTCGTATGCGAACAAAAGTTGGATATTGTCCGTATACGAAGTGGCTTTAATTCCGGCCTGGGCGATCATCTCGGCAAGCGGGGAAAAATAAACATTAAAAAGAAGAGGGCTCAAGGAGGAGCCCTGCGGGACTCCCCACCTGAGCGGACGACTGGTGGACGTGAACGGGGGGGTGAAGACTGCCTGAGTCCTATTGGACAAAAAGGAAGATAGCCACCTCAAGGCCTGGCCTTGAATCCCCTTAGTGTGGAGACGATCCAACAAGACAGAATGGGAGACGGTGTTGAATGCTGCCAACAAGTCGAGCAGCACCAACACCGCCTTTGAACCTCCGTCAAGTTTCCAGCGAACAGCATCGGCCATCTCAATCAGGGCCGATTCCGTGCTGTGGCCATGTCTGAATCCATGTTGTGTGTCATGGAAAGACCCGTTGGATTCGAGGAAATTAGCAAGCTGTTTTTGTGCTAGTTTTTCCAGAACCTTGGCTGGAGCCGGCAACAGAGATATAGGTCTATAATTAGCCGGCTCATTAGGATCCGTGTTAGCTTTTTTCAAGATGGGGACTAGTCGTGCATGTTTCCAAGATTCTGGAAAGATGCCAGTCTGTAGTGAATCGTTCCAAATGCTATTTAGAATGGGATTAAGAAGAGAGGCCAAGGCTTTATATTGTTTTGCCGGCCATGGGTCGGTAGGCGAACCCGATCTGCATTTAGATAATTCTGCCAGCGAGAGTTCAAGGGGGATTTCTTCAAAGTTGGAGAAGATTTTAGAAGATACTGAATCGGAGGGACTGATAGAAATAGCCTTATTGAGGGTGTCAGGGTGATTTTTATCAGGAAACGAGTCATAAATGGAGATGATTTTGTCCTCAAAAAAGTCAGATAGATGATTACAAAATGATTGAGAAACAGGGGACTGGCGTTTGAGGGCCAAAGGATCAGTGAATGATCTTACCGTCTGAAAGATCTCCCTGGCAGAACCATGGGCTTTACTAATTTTATCCTCAAGATGTATTCTTTTATGATCTATAATAGTTGCAGTTCATTGCATGCAAGTGCGTGGTAATTGGCGATCATGGGGATGTGTAGCCCTCTATCTCGTCCTCTTCCCAGGTGGGCGCTCCGGGGGGAAAACGGCTAAGTAATGCCCTGGGCAAGACACACTCGGTGGAAAGACTTCAGGGTGTCATCCCAGAGTTGCGCAATGGGGAATTTCCTCAGTCCCGTTATTGGGTAGAGTAGTGCTCTCTGCCCTTGCCCAGTTGTCAAATGAGGTACGCCAGTGTTTCACATGTGGGGGTTCATTGCTCTTCCATCGTTTAGTGAGCAGTCTTTTAGCCGTAATGAGTCCTAGGTCCCAGAATCTAGAAGGGACTTTATTGTTTTGTCCTTTTGTATAGACCCAGTAGACATACCTCCCACGTCTGTTGTTGGCTCTCACCAACACCCTCCGCCAACAGAGCCGTCACTGTGTGTCAATATGTCTGTATATTGGGGCAGGACCACATCATATGGAGGAGGTCCGCATCAGCCAGCGAGCATCTCGGATACGCAGAAGTTGCGATCGCAAAGTACTTGTTAATTTTATTAGGTGACAAGTACGCGCGGTGCAATATATAAAATTGGATACGTTTAAAGCGGGAATTGCACGGTACGTTAAGGGGACTGGCCAGCACCATCGCCCATTCCTTATCCGTCCATGTCCTTCCCCTGTCTGTCTCCCATTTGTCCCGGAGTGGCTGTTAGGAGCTTTGCGTGTGCGCCAATAGTGCCTGCGTCAACCAATGGATCACATGGGAGCCATTTCCCATGACATATAAGTATTGAATTAAAAGGTGTGTGGGCAACTCCTCAGAGATATCGTTCCAGGCCCGCGTGAACGTGTGTGTGATGGTCGCGTGTAATAGGAACTGCCCAGCTGGGAGGCCTGTGTCTGCAGCTAGTGTTACAAAGGGAACCAGGGCCCCGTCTGCGTACAAGTCCCCTAGCGTGTCCATGCCAGCCCGCATCCAGGGTGCCAGTGCGGCCTCCATTACCACTCCGCCTTCTCTGGGTGTTCCCAACAGTGGGAGTGCTGGTGCATAGGGCGTCACTACTCGGGTGAGTTTCAGGCTGCGAACATAGCATTTGCGGGCCACTGCCAAGTGTATCTGCGATGGGCATGCAGTTTTGGCCAAGGGGTGGAACAGTGTGTGGATCTGCACGTGGGTCCAGACTGTAGCATCCGTGGCAGTATCTCTCTGGTGCCTTCCACTTAGACAACCCGTCACCCACTGCAGCTGTGCTGCCAGATAGTAAAGCTCCTGGTTAGGCACTGCTAGTCCTCCTGCTTCCACAGGTGCGTATAGTTTTGGCAATGGAACCCGGGGTCTCCCTGTATTCCATATCAGGTTCCTGACCAAAGTTTCCAGCTCCCTAAAGATACGTGTAGGGACGTATACTGGGACGTTAGCGTAATAATACAGTAGTCGTGGTAAAACTATCATTTTTGTCAGTGTAATCCGGCTAGGCACGTTGAGGGGGAGAGTCTTCCAAAAGGCCATTTGCGCTTGTAAGGAGGAGATCGCCCGTACTTGGTTGCCTTCCAACACATCTGGTGGGGTTCTATAGATATGGATTCCTAGATATCTCAAAGGTGTGAAAGGCGCCAGACAGTGCCGGCGGTAAGCAGGTCAGATCTTTAACGTATAAGAGGAGGTCGTCCGCATATAGGGAGACTGTGTGGAGACCATGCGCCAGGGGGATCCCCCACTCCGCGCCTTGTGTTCTCAGTAGCTCTGCTAGTGGCTCGATTTCTAGCGAGAAAAGCAGCAGGGACAGTGGACATACCTGCCTAGTGCCTCTCTTTACACTGATGGTGTCTGACAACAGGTGTCCTGAGCGTACGCGTACCGTAGGTTTCTGGTACAGTAAACTGACCATATCGATATATTCATCACCAAGGTCGTATTTCCTCAAGACAGCTAGGAGATAAGGCCACTCCACAGAGTCGAAGGCCTTTTCTAGGTCCAACACCAGACACCCCGAGCGAGGCCACTGTAGTGTAGCGTACCTTTGTACCCTGAACAGCCTCCTAATATTGTGGGAGGTACTACGAGTGGGTACAAAACCATTCTGATCGTTATGCACAAGGGTAGGAACCAAGGGGCTAGTCGCTAGCCAGAGTGGAGGCAAGTATCTTATAGTCGGTGTTCAGGAGGGCCAGCGGCCTGTATGAGCCCAATTGCATGCAGTCCCTGCCAGGCTTTGGGAGGGAAATGAGGTTAGCTTCGTTCATCGTGGGGGGGAGGGAGGAGTCCAAAATAGCCGCCTCGTACACCTTTAGTAGCTCAGGGATTAGGATATCTGGGTAGGCTTTATAAAATTCAGCAGGCAGCCCGCCTGGGCCTGGGGACTTGCCATTAGATAAAGCAAATATGACCGTACGTAGCTCATCTGACGTAAGATGGGCTTCTAATTCGTCCCTCTGTGTGTCATCGACCCCTGGTAACTGTATATCCGAGAGGTATGCAATTATCTCAGTGAGGGGGACTTGAAACCGTGAACAGTATAACATTCTGTAATGGTCTACGAATGTCGCGTGTATGTTGCTTTGAGTGTACGCAATTTCTCCCTCGTTAGTGCGTATCGCTGCCACAGGTGTCATCCTGTCTTCCTGTCTGATCAGCCAAGCCAACAGTTTCCCGGGTTTGTCTCCAAGATGATGTGTGCGTGCTGAATGGGCTGCATAGTTAATATGACACAGTCTCTCTAGCAAGCGCTCGTGTTCTGCACGTGCTTCCAGTAGCGATTCCTCATTACCCACCACTGCGTCCTGTTCCAGTCGGAGCAGGTCGGCTTCTAGTGCGTTAGTTCCCCATCTAATTGCTTCTGCATGTTAGCCTGTGTACTTAGATAATGGCCCCTAGGGACAACTTTAAATGCGTCCCACTCAATTTAGGGGGTGGACGCTGTGCCAGTATTCTCTTCAAAGTAGTGTGCAAGTTGTATACCTAATGAGTTGCAAAAAGGAGCATCCAGTAATAAAGCCGGTTGTAGCCTCCAGGTGGGAATGGGCGGGTGAGGGCATTCCCATGCCAAGTCCAGCACATGTGGGTTGTGCTCTGGGTGGGTGCGACCCATGTAATAGGTGTCAGTGACATGTGGAAGCAGTTCGCTGGCTAGCATAAATCTGTCCAACCTGACATGCAGTGCGTGTGCGCCTGAGTAATAGGAGTATGTTTTCGTGTGGGGGTTGCGATTCCGCCAGGCATCATGTAAGTCCCATTGTAAGGCCCAGGCAACCAGGGCCTTCATCGCTCCCTGTGCAGGAGTACCCGGCAGGGGCGGGAAGGAGCGGTCTAACCCAACATAAAGGATACAATTATAGTCGCCTCCCAAAACCCAGGGGACCCCGTGCCAAGGTGCCAGGTCTGCAGATAATTGTGCAAGAAAACCTCCCTGATCTGTGTTAGGGGCATACAATGACGTCAAGACCACAGGCCGCCCGTCTAGTTTGCCCTGCACGATCACAAACCTACCCTCCTGATCTATACGAGAGTGCGAGGCTGTAAAGGGGCCTCACCCATATCAGTGCCCCACGGGCGTAAGACGAGAACTCCGTAGCATAAAGTTACTCTCGTCATCTACGGCGTAGTGTATGTACTTCCGCCTTGTTGAGGTGTGTTTCCTGCAGGAGTGCAATATGAATTCGGTGCCGCTTAAGTTAATAGTAAATTTGGTATCTTCGCGAGGGTGTATGAATGCCACGCACATTCCACGTGCATATGCTTCTCACTGACATCGTGTTACTTCAGGTCATTCCCCAACCCGCGCTCCGCCACAAACTCACAGCAGAACCTCCGCCCCGCTCCCCCATCTCCGTCCCACCAAGAACCGCCAAAGACACCTCATTAAGTACTTGTAAAAGTTGCTTAGCACAAAAGAAAAAAAGAAGAGGGGATACATCAATCAATGAAAAGTAACATAACAACCACAACCAACATGAAATGGCAAAAGGTCGGCTGCTAAACATGCCACCGTCCAAAATCTCCAATGAGATGAGTAACCTTTAAATCCAGGGGGGGTTGCTGTGCACTAGGCACAACTGTATCTGTTTAGCAACTGAACAAGCAAAAGAAGCTTCTCCTTCTCCAGGCAAAGTGGACCAGTCACAAATGTCCTAGGTTGTTTCAGCTGGAAAGTACGCCACTCCTTGGGAGCACCCCACTCAGTGTGGGGTACGCTCCAGTGGGTTCACTGGGCCTTGTCCATCTCACCCAGTCGGAACGTCACCGCTCGGGCCTCAGCAGACGGATGCGCCAGCAGGCCCCTGCCCAGTTAGTTTCTCTGCAAAGGGTCAGTTATCATAAACTCAGTACTCACTGCGTCTCGTATCTATAGCTGAGCATCATGAAGGCGTTCAATCCCCGGGTGTCATCGGGGTCGGGGTTCCGCCGTATTTCCAAAAAAGAAAGAAAAAACTGCACCACCTAGGCACCATCGACAGGCATTCCACGCCAATCGGCGAGGTCGTTCAATCAGTGTATCAGATCTGCCGTCTGTGGTGTGACATCCGGTTGTTCCGTGGAGGCCTGAGAGTCGGGTATTCCATAGATAGCCTCATCATTGCTTGGCAGGTCTCTAGGGCTGCCAATCAGGGCATCTTCTGTGGCCGGGAAGCCGCTAAGTTCCGCCACCATCTGGAGGGCATCCTGTTGCTCATCACGGACAAGATCTGCAGACGGGCTGGAATTCGCCAACGCCCGTGCCCGGCGGGCCGACGACAATCTGCTCCTGCGGCGTCATCTTGGGCCGTGTAACGGTCTCAATGTCGAGTGCTCTGATGTTTGTCGGGGCATCGTGTTCACTCCGCTGTCTAGCCATGCTTCCGCTTCCTCCGGAGATGCGAAAAAATTCGTTTTGTCTTGTGCTATCACCCTCAGCCTGGCAGGGAAGAGGAGGGAGTACTTGAGATCCAGCTGGCGCAGCCGCTGTTTCACAGCAAGGAAGGAGTGTCTCTGGTGCTGAACGTGGATTGTATAGTCAGGGAAGAACATTATTTTAGCATTGTCAATGCGGATATCTGCGAGCCGCCTGGTTTCGCGCAAGCTGGAGTCTCGATCGCGGTAGTTCAGGATCCGAAGGAGCAATGGTCGAGGATTAGACCCCTCGGGGGGCGGCCTGGTCGGCACGCGGTGGGCCCGCTCCACTACAAAGTAGGGTGACAGCGCGCCCTCCGGCAGCAGATCTTTTAGCCAATTCTCCATATGTGACGCCCCCTCCCCTCCCATCGTTCCGGCACACCTACTATCCTCACGTTATTTCTCCGTGCCCGCCCTTCCACATCCTCGGCACGGTCTTCTAAAAATTCAACCCTGTTGAGTAGGTCCTGTACTTGCTTGTCCGTCTGGTTGACCCGGGGCGCAAGATCTGCCACAGTGCCCTCCAAAGTAGTTGTGCACTCTGCCAGTTTCTTGTGGTCGGCGCGCAGATGCGTTAGATCAATGGCGACACTGTCTATTTTGTTTTCTAGTGATGTGCGGGTGAGTTGGACATATTCCTCCAGCCTCTCCATTGCCGCTAGCATTGTATCAAGTTTTGCCGCAGTTTGGTCGGCATCAGCTAGTTTTGCGGATTTGGCCATTTTCCCTTGCAGTTGCGTGCCTCCTGTGCCAGTTCATGTCCTAGTGCCCCCAGACATGAGCAGTGCGATGGATGAGGGGCCAATGTCTGTTCCTGTAGTGTCCAGCGGGTAGGTCGCAGCCAGCGACTCGTGCAGCACAGGGGTTCAGGCGTTTGAGTAGATGGGGTCTCAAGGGGATCGCTACACCTGGAATGGCGGTCACATGCCCCCATCGCAGTCCCACGCCGAACGATGATGGATCAGGGAAGGAGGGCGTCCGCAGCTTTTCCCAGGTCCGGGCTGCGCACCACGCGGCCCCCGACAGCAAGGCCTAGTGGCGGTATCACAGGTATCCCGAAGAGGCCAGAATCTTGATCCCAGGGCTGCCACTAGACACGTAATCTGTGTTTTCCCCACACAGGTCTCTCGTATGCAGCGCCTTCGCCGCCCCTCGCTACAATCCGCGCCAGTCGGAGGCCGCAGTCCGTGCCAGCCCACCCCGGCAGCTCTGGGCGGACACTCCGTCGCAGGGAACAGCCTTCCAAGGCCGCAGGATCTCCAGGGTCAACTGCAGCCGGATATTCAGCCCAGCTCTTGCTCACCTCCAGGCCCTCACGGCGATCACTTTTTTCCCACATTCCATATGTTTGAAATAGATCTATAGTCACTCATAATCAGAATCTGTGGCGTGCCTCAGTTATTAGAGGACACGCTCTATACAGAGAGTTTTATTGATGAATGCGGAGATGAAGGGTGCCCTTGCTGGTATACTCATGTTGAGAAAGTAGGTTTTGCAAATAGTTGAGGAAGGTGACACATTTTTCACATCCCACTACTTGTGGGATTTAAATGAGGGAATTCAATGTATGATATTTTGTGAAAGGAGCAAAGAGGGTGATAGTATGGAGATCCCACCAGCTCCATAAAGATTCTAGAGTCCTTATGACAAGTTTGCAATTTTGGCAAGGTGGGACAGAAAGTGAGGCAGCCAGAAAGTACCTATTTTACTTGCAGTAATGAATATGCTATAACATTATATCAAGGGCAATTTCATTGTCTTCTATTGATGTATTAGTGTTTTGCAGTGACACTTGAGTTGTCACTGGTGAACAATTGGTCGGCCATAGATTTTGCTTATTTTTTAATAATATTTGAAGTAGGTTATGTGCTCAAGGGCCCAATGTCCATATTACTTATACCTGTTAAATAATTAATGTTGCTTTCTTAAGCCAATCAACACAAAGGTAAATTGATGGTAGCATCCAAGCTCCTTAGAAAACAGTAGGCTAATGCTTGTTTTATAAGTTGTGCTTCGGAAATAGGAAGTGTGCAGAGAATTGTCTGGACAAGGTTTTGTACATTTTTAAAAAATTGGCATAATTAACATTCAAATGTTTTGGGAAGATGAATGACCCAGAAATCTAAATGCACCAGATTTGTAAACCATCCACTTCAGGATCCTAGGCCCATCAAGCCAACATAAGTTTTGTATCGGGATACTCCAGGGAGCATCAGTGCGCTTTATAAATTTCACTCATCAATCTCACACACAATCTAAGAGATGGCTTAGTAATAAGATCTCTTGCTCTACATGGGTGATGTATTTGTGTCAAATAAGAAAACTATATATCACGTTTAGAGTTTCACCTCTAACCTACGTATTTTCTTTTATCTGTAGGCTCCTCCAACATATGATGCACTTACGCAGATGGAGTACTTGGACATGGTAATTAACGAGACCCTCAGAATGTACCCCCCTGGAGGACGACTTGAAAGAGTCTGTAAGAAGACTGTGGAGGTGAATGGAGTGACAATCCCAGAAGGAGTGGTGGTGATGATCCCGTTATTTCCGCTGCATCGGGATCCCGAGTATTGGCCAGAACCAGATGTGTTCAATCCAGACAGGTATCAATCCCATATGATGGGTGGAAGAAGAGTGGTAGCTATGAAGGCCATTAATATTATGGCTAATTATCAATTCAAGTCAATATCAAGAAACTGAAGAAATAAGGGCATAGTGTATAAGAAAACTGGCATTAGTTAAGATAGGAGGTTTGAAGTCACTTTTATGAGCACAGGTAGATTAAACTAAAATTGAGGTATCATACAGCACACATTACAGATCTAAATTGAGTTTTGACATCTGCATATTAAAGATGGGTGTAAACATATGGAGACCAATTCACAAAAGTATTTACTGTAAGGAGTCCTCTTTTATGTACTCTTACATCCCTTTGAAATGCCCAATTCTCTAATCATATAAGTGCAAATAGGACACAGTTCTTTCTTACTCGTATATAAATGTTCCTATTTGAATCCCATTTGAGATGTTTTGGGGCCAATTCAAAGGAGTGGAAAAGTACAGGGATGAATATAACAGGAATACTTACTTAGCTATTCCTAAATTTCTTTGTGAATACCCCCATGTATGTATCACTCAAAGGGGCATATTTACAAGGGCATTGCACCACCGAAATGCCATTTTTTAGGATGCTCCGGTGGCACAATGCCCTGCTCCATTTTCACAATGCGGTGCTAACCCACTTTGCATGGTTTAACGCTGTATTGTAAATATTGTACCCTTTCATAAAGTTTTCTGCATCAAAGGGGCGTGCTATGGGTGTTGCTTTGGGCGTCCCACCGCAACACACATTTCTTTTTGATGCTCCCCTACAAGGATCTGTAAATCTTAGGCAGTGCCAAAAACTAACAAAGCAAGCATTAGAGTGATGCAACAAGGAGAAATACTTTTATTTCTCCTCCTTTTTTGTTATTTCTATGTGTGGTGCATTTTGCATCACACATAAAAGGAACAAATCGCCTTTAATGATTTGTTTATGTGCAGCAAGGTGTCCCTTCCTGCACATAAGCAATCATCCCTGCAACACATGCATCTTACACCATGGCGTAAGGGTGTCTGCGTTACACTAGGCAGCTTTTTTTAGCACCGGCGCAAGGTAATACACAGGGGTGTGCCATATTCTTGTGAATACAGTGCATCCCTGCCTTTTTGAAATGCCGCAGTGCGGAGCTGCTAAATTGTTTGCACCGCCACTTTGCGTCATTTCTTTGTAAATATGCCCCGATGTGTATTCCCAGGGCATAAAGTTATAATCAGAGACTACGCAGCGCGGTGTCTGAAACGGGAACAGAAAGGACCCCATTACAAGCTTACCAGTTAATTACAATATGAGCGGTAACTCCTGTCAAGTCAAATCTGCAGATATTTGTCAGGAAAAATGCTCAAAATGTTCAGAGCATGAAAGTTTCGGTTTGCCAAGCACCCAGAAAGTTGTAATTGACTGCTATTGCAACTGATAAAATTTCAACTTGTATTATATCAGGTTGAATAAATATTGCATAATTTTTTGGCTGCTAGCAAAGAGGGCCAAACTTTTTACACTTAGATAAGTCCTTTAAGGTACTGAATTTCCTCGCAGCAGTTGTGCTGGATCCAAAATTAATTTATTCAACAAATGGTGGCAGATAGTGCATTTGAAAGCACATTGACATAGTAACCTTGCTCAAGGTTGTAAGTATTATGTTAGGGAAAGGGTTGGAGGCTCTCTCCTTTGCTGCCCTTTCCCTGTCGCCTTCTCTCTCTGCCTCTCTCTCTTCTGCTTTTTCCTGCCTCCTATACTTTTCTCCTTCTCTCCTACCTTTCCACCATTTTCCCTCTTTGCATATGCCCCACTTTTCCATTGTTTCTCATGTAATCCCTTATTCGAAGCCTCTTTTTCAGGGGGCGTTTCAGATAAAGACTGCCACAGTTTGGGGCTGACGTGTTAAAGACCTATAGCAGAGATATATTCCCATCTTATACACTTGTAAATGGTTGTTTGACTTAAAATGTTCAAGGAATGGTGTGCTTTCAACTGGAAATGTAGCAGTGTATGCTGACATCTCGGTGGCCAATTACGATCTTGTCCGGAAAGCTTTCTGACCAATTCGGTTCTGGAATGCTTTCTGGACGACTCAGATCGGGGGAGTCCAACAGAATGATTTGGAATGATCCGGATGATTCCAGATACAATTCAGTCGGACTCCCATTGACTTCAATGGGAGCCTGTGTTCCAAATGAGAACACAGGCTGCAATTGGAGAAAGGGGTGGCTCAGGAAAATTGTGCACCCTGTGGCAGGCACCCCTTGGTGCCTGCCACACTGTGCATGGTTGGGAATACGGGACCCGTGTGTACCCCCACAGGCCTGATTTGGAGGGCCCCCGGTAAAGGGGGGCCAACTATGGGCCCCCAAAGACAGATTCATACAGCCGTTTAGTTTGGGGCAAACTTAATCGGAACGGCTGTCCGAATCGGTCGTCGTAATCGCTTGCTCGGAAACTGTGTCCATAGAGCTGTACGAATTGGCTCCAAAAGGCTCGACCTGTCCGAACGCTTTTCTGAACCGATTTGGACAGCCCTAACAGTTTCCATGCTTCGTAATCGGTCATACGGAACTGGGTGCGATTCAGTAGGAAACAAGGTCTCTGAATCAGATTCGGGAAACCCGAATTCGATTCCGAGCCATTCCGAACGGGATCGTAATTGGCCCCTCAGTAGTAATTAAAGAGCACAACAGAACATAACACATAGCACAAAGCAAAATAACAACACAACCAACACATAACAGGACACAAACCAAGAAAACAGTCAAAACACAATGCAACTCAACAGGCACAGTACAAAACAACAATAACACAATGAGATAATTGATCACAAAAATAAAGCAGCACAGAAAACAACAAAACACATCACCACAAATAAATGCAGCACAATATATCTACTCAAATATTATTTTTACAGATTACCATCTCCTCACATTTGCTCTGATTATACGGTGGTAACAGTTGTTTGTACCACACACTTCCTTACATACAACCTATGACATGTAACAAGACCAGTCAAAAATATTTCACTAAAGGGGTGTTATAAATATTGGGCCTATTCATTTCTTGTAATTTAGGAAACATTTTAATATTTCAGTTACGTATTCTGTTACATTAGTAAACAGAATAAACAACCCCAACCTCCTCCCCATTGTCCTTAGGAAAAGACAATATTGGAATCACATAATAATGCCAGCTTCAGAAATGTGTTAGAAATATCCCTTTACTCCTTTATAATACACCATCTTCTGAAATGGGGGCTGTCGTGGATTGTTTATTATTCTAAGGACCTGCTTATGAGTCTGGCGGTGCATAATTACTGCATGGAATCCCGCCCTGCCTCAATCTAAGTATGCCAGTGTTCTTGCAACCAGTTTTCCCGGGAGTTGGAACACTGTGCTAGATTTTACTGCGAAGTAATTCTGTCAGGAAAAATCTCATTAGGCTCTGGCTGCATCAAAAACAAGCCCCTTTTCTAGTTTTTTTCCTGCAGCGGGAGCAAGCAGGTCTCCTACCTCCAGGCACTTAGCTTCTACTACTCTAACCTACTCCCCAAACACCTCTCTCTGCACCTCACCGCACACAGAGGTCCCCATATATATTTACCACCAATGTCCCCATATATATTTACCACTAATGTTAAACCCCCAGAATTATGAATTCTGTGTGGTTTATGACTAGTGAATCCAGACTCACCCAATGATTCCCAATCCCATGTTTTTTAACTCGTAATTGCACAGTACTGTTGTGGTGTTAGTTCATAGTAACGTTAATTCTGCATGTGGACCTTAAAACCCGACGGTACCGTGCAAGTTGCAATCATGGCCAAAGAAGATAAAAATCCACATTTTACAAGGTGAAGCATTTGAGAGTGGGATTGGCTTTGACAACTTTGTAAATTAGAAGTTTCTCAGAAATATACATTTTCTGCTCCTGCCCTAACGTTATCATGATGTTTCTGGAAAAGATTCCACTGCCATTAAAAGCTCTCCTAACAGATCTCAGAGGAAAATAAAAAACATCTTCAGCTGAAACAGACTTTAAAGTTCCGCAGCTGTAAAAATATTGAATGTAGAGCTGTGACTTTCGAGATTTGGGGCCAGATGTAGGTCGGCAAATACCGGTCGGTAACGGACAATTTCGTAAATTTACAGAAATTTACCGAATCGGTGAATCAATATGTAGGTGGCACTGAAAACAGTGCCGCAGGCCATTACCGATTCGTTATTTACCATGTGATAACATTACATGGTAAATAACGAATTCCAGTGTACATGCACATCTGTGCATGTACACCTGTGCCATGTGGCACACAGACATGCCCTAAGGGCATGTATGTGTGTCACATGGCACACAAGCCAGAAACAGGGGTGCAACAGGGTGTCAAAGTGACACCCTGTCTCCCTTGGCAATTCGGTATTTTTACCGATTCGGTAATTACCAAATCGGTTTTTGCCATTGATTCCTATGGGCTTCAAGGCCCATAGGAATGAATGGCCGATTCGGTATTGTTTACCGATTTTCTACCTACATATGATTTACCGATTCATGAATACCGAATTGGTAAAATTCGGTATTTATGAATCGGTAAATCACATTTACCTACATCTGGGCCTTGGTCATTGTTATTTTGAGTGATGTAGTATTAGCTTGCTAAATTTCTTTTCTAATGTCCTAATATTTCCAATTCAAGAAAGCTTTCCTCAAAAAATAAATGCGGAAGAGCAGCTATCACCCACTTCAGTTACTTTCTTAGTGCAAAACTGACACAGGTTCTTATGAGACGTTTGTAAAATTCTTTGTGGTCTACTGAAGATATACTCGTAATACTGTATTGAAATGATCTCATCAGTCTTTTCTGTGTGTCCCTGTAATTCCAACAAATAATTCTCAGATGTTTTCAAACATATCATAACAATTTTAGAGTTTGAGAAGTTAATTGTTCTTCTATTTTCAATCCAGCACAACCGAACTCACTGATATTGTCCTCTGTATTTTCGTCTCAATGTATCAGTGAGAAAATTGTTGATAGGAAGTCTGTGCTCTCAATAATGAGGGTAGAAAGGAGGCTCTTAAATAGATTGTGTAGTCAATTTCCTCTTTACAAAGCTTTCAAGAAAGTTTTTGTTTAGATAAGTTTCTATGGGCAAATCAGAAACGCATTTTGCAAATCATTGGTAATTTTATCAATAGTTATCTCTGCTGCATTTGGCGCAGTCCGTTACTCCTTTATGGCAAATATGTTCTCCACTATCTCCCAACCACCATACCTCATCCCACATGCCCAAATACTTGAGTTCTCCTCCTTAACTCTCCTGCAAACATGATACAATCCTTATAGCTTGTTTAATTATGCTGATGATAAACATTTTAGTGCTATGTTACAAAGTATTCATGACACCGTGTTGTCATTGCTTGTACATGCTTTGTCAATCTCACTAGCTAGTTGACAGCGAACCACCTTACCCTGTTCAGTGGCCTTGAACATTACAGCTTAAATAATAAGGGAGTTACTGCAGATGTGTCATCCTTTATATACTGTTCTTACAGTGTCTCTACTTCTTTGTATGCTGTACTAGCACATGATCATAGTAGGTTTGTAGATCTCATGAGAATGCTGCTGGTGACGAGCTTTATTTTAATAGACTCCTCTATCTAAAGTTGTACAGCCAAAGGAGGTAATCTTTCACTCGTATTTTTGGATTGCTTAATATGAGATGCACATTTGGCAGTATAACTATTTGGGTTCTGTTGCATTTTTTATTAGGGCCTAGTGTGATGCACATTTATCTGCAGATAGTTATACGGGTAGGTAATTACAGCACTGGGCCTGATGTCAAGTGTGACTGTCACCACTGAGTCTTATACAGCTACTACATCAAATTCTAAGTCTGCCACAACCAAGCCCAAGAAGCCTAGAGCATGGATGCTAAGTTTAGTTTCCTGAATCCTCCCTACACACCCTATGACATTTTACAAATTAGGGGATGTCTACCCTATTCCACTTTTACCGGGTGACCCCACCATAACCCTTGCACTGGAAAGTTTTAAGCATGAAGAATGCTCTTCCCATCTTGTATGTGGGCAACTTGTCTCTCACAGAGATGTTTTAATCTACAAGCAAAGTGGCTGTTGCCCAGGGCCCCTCATCTTGCAAGGGGCACACTGGGAAAATGAACTTCCTCTCTATTTGACCCTTGTATATTATATTTCAATATTTAAAACTCTCTCCCTCTCCACCTTCCTCTACCTCTGGCTCTGTCTCTCTACCCGGTGTCGTCTTAAGGATTCCTGGTGTCCCAGGCAAAATATGTTTCAACTATTTTTCTGGGATCCTGTTAAAGCTTAACATATATTTATTATTGTTTGGCATCATGCGATCTTGAATTAGCAGGGAATCAATACTAAAATTCAAACTTGTTCCATACCGGGGCTCCGATAATGTCTTTCTCAGGGCTCCCAAATCCTAAAGATGACACTGGTCTCTAAGGGACAGCCATCACCCCTGGATCTGTGAGTGCAGTTTGCTGCATGCATCTGTTCCAGGCTTGACTACTGTCACATGTCAAAACAGAATTTTCCCTTTGGGTAAGTTTTCTGTAGCATCCACACTTGCGTACACAACATTCAAATCAAAGAGGAGCAAAGAGGAAAATATAAAAATAATAACTTCATAAAAAAATATACAATTTATTCAGATATATATTAAAAACACAGTAAACAATGCAATTTGATAAAAATAATGCAATAGTACATGTAAAAAATATACACAGGTGGGAAACAGAAGCAAGGAAAATATAGTTCCTATTAGAGTGAGGCAGATACAATAGTCCAAAACGCGATCCTACTCTAATACATGCATAGCTATCATGATTAGAGTCGTTGTTTCACAGACTTAGCGTATCGCTACTCAAGGATTGCATCGATGCGTTTCGATGGGCACATATTTTAGAGAGCCAACACCTTCTTCAGGATATAGTATATGAATCCCACATACACATTAAATATCTGAAAATACAAGAACAATACACAGTATAAAATACATGATTAATAAAGTTACATAAAGACATTATTCAAAACCAGAATTATAATTTTGACAAAACCTCAAAGCTCCAAATGTTGTCATCCTAATCACATTCATACACATGTTCTACATTTTGATCGCATTGGCATATCATAGGAATTCACAGAAACACATATTCAAATAACCCAGCATTACCTTCCATAAAGTGCACATAACCATCATTAGCCTAGATCAATACATGTATATCTCTATGGCATTTCTTTTCTTTAGGTAGTGCTTACCCAATCAGGGAATATTGCTGCCATAACCCTACTATATTTATTATTAAGCATTGTTATAATCAATACTGTCAATAGACATGTAGATATTATTGACCACATATTATGTGGCAGCATTAGACATGGGTACCTATTGGCTGATAGGTCTAGATAATAGCTGACGCGTTATTACCTCAAAAGGGGTCACAAAGAACCTCGAGATTTCCAAACAGTCACCACGATACCACTCTATGGTTATCTGAGTTTTGGAAAAAGAAGCAAAACAGAGCACTGTTCTAATATGCGTCAAACTCTTATGCTCAGATAAGATTATAACATCCTTATAACACACACCTTTTTTTAGAAAATTGTAGCTCCCACAATTTGTCTCAGAGAGTCAAAAATACCCGATAGTTCACCAAGATAGTCATCAGTTTTTAATCTGGAATATAGAATAGAAAACACAATATTCCCATAACTACCTTAAACGGCATAACTCAACATAAAAGGGTTGCAACTTCTCTATTTTTAAAATATTTATAAAACGAAAACATAGCCCGTTGTATATTGTGTGTCCCCATCTGGGTGATA
The DNA here is from genome assembly GCF_964261635.1 of Lissotriton helveticus. Lineage (NCBI taxonomy): Eukaryota > Metazoa > Chordata > Amphibia > Caudata > Salamandridae > Lissotriton > Lissotriton helveticus. The sequence goes on along the minus strand of NC_136071.1, from coordinate 168,072,577 downwards.
CTTAAGGTCATATCTCACGCACATATGCCTTACGTGAACATTTATGGAATAATGCACCGTAAATATATGTTCATCTTTCTTGTATGTACATCTTTCTTGCAGTATTTCATGTGCATACTGTGAGATAGACTACTGCACATGATCGATAGTCAAATAGAATGCAATACTATATGATATATACAGGTGAGGAGAGTCATAAATAGTCACGCTCATGCTATGATACGTTTTAATAGCATGAGGATATTAGAGACGGATAGTGTATCCCCACGAAGTTAGCGACATAAAACAAGCTGTAATCTTAAGCACTATCATAAAGCAAAATAATTTTGCAAATATTACCTGGCTACTACGGTCTTTAAAAACGGGCAATATATTCCAAGCGACAGTAACCATAAGCTTAAAAATGGTAAGGTGTGTAGCGGGTTACTTCGTAATCCCGATCACCATAAAAGCAAGACCGCCAGCAGCCTAAAGCCAATGCAGGGAAACAAACAGAGAGCTATATATCAATTTAAAATATTCTCCCATTTAAGTTGGAGCTCTCATACAAAAGGACAAGAGCGTCACAAATTTATTTTACGAGATAGTACCTGCTTATTTCCAAAGAAACGGGTAGTCAGGTCAGACGCCTCGTTCGATCTATAGAAAACCGCCATTCATTCAGTGTGTGAAACAACGACTCTAATCACGATAGCTATACATGTATTACAGTAGGATCGCGTTTTGGACTATTGTATCTGCCTCAGTCTAATAGGAACCATATTTTCCTTGCATCTGTTTCCCACCTGTGTATATTTTTTACATGTACTATTGTATTATTTTTATCAAATTACATTGTATACTGTGTTTTTCATATATATCTGAATAAATTGTATATTTTTTATGAAGTTATTATTTTGATATTTTCCTCTTTGCTCCTCTTTGATTTGAATGTTGTGTACGCAAGTGTGGATGCTATAGAAAACTTACCCAAAGGGGAAATTCTGTTTTGACATTTGTCTTTTGGTACCCTACCCCTTTGGTTTTTGGGTCCCTCTCTTTTACTAGAGTTGACTACTGTCATGCCTGCATTCCAAGGTCCCTGTGAAGCTCTTCTTCAACCTTCTTAATCACAGTTTCGTCATTTGAACCATGGATATAAAGCAACTGGAGCTGTCTCTGCACTCCTCCTCAGGTTGTGGAATATGAGATACCCTCTGCCAAACGTTACAACATAGCATCTGTCTTTGTCCTGTGCAGCCACAGGTTAATTCAAATCAATCCTAGCTCTTTTTTCATTGCTTTTATCAAGAAATCAAAGGTTGACGAGTCGAGAATACAAACAAGAGTAACCATCTTGCTGGGTAATCACAGTGCCCAGATCATTTTGTAATGTAAAATTAGGACATATGTGAAGTCTATCATTATGCTAGTCAGTAACAGCTTACAAGTGATATCTGTGGGAAGTATTTAAAGAGGCATCTTTTGTAAATCCTACCAAAATATTTCAACAAAACACCACAGTAAAGATGTAACAGGTTCACATATTCGACTCTGGGCCAAGATTCACAAAGGTTTAGCATCGGATTAGCATTATTTTGTTAATGCGAAACCAACACTAAATTGATCTGGCAATTTACAAACCAGGGCAAATTGGTATTTGTGTTGGTTTGTATGGAAAAGTAAGATAAAACAGCGCTAAATGCTGCTTTGCATTACTTTGCGTCAATAGGGCGTTACATGGGTGGTACATGGGAGTTTAAATTCAACCACCCATGCTTTTGGATGCTAAATCCTGTCTACTAACATTAGTAGACTGGGTTTAGTGCCAAAAATTAACACCTCTGAAAAGCAGGCATTAAGAGTAGAAATGTGTTCATTTCTCCTTGCTTTTCCGACTTTGCATGTGTGCTGCACTGTAAAGTACACATGCAAAGTAGAACAATATTTTAAACTTGTTTAGTAATAGTATTTTATACAGGAAGGATACCCTTCCTGTATAAAGCCTACAGTAGACTCTGGCACGCACCTGAGCACTACGGTGAAAAGGTGTGGGGCTGGTGCTCAGCAGCACAAATCAGCACCAGCGCTAAGGAGATGGGAGGAACGTGCCATATCTCTGTGAATATGGCACTGTCCTACTCTCTCCCTGTCACGCAACGCAGCACAGCCTCTTTGGGTGCTGCGCTGCATTGCATGACACCTTTGTGAATCTGTATTTTGATCTCATACACTATACTACTGACATGTAAAATATTAGTACATTGTCACTTGCCAGACTGGTGATTTGCTCTCCTAATGTCCTTTCCTATGCTGCTAGTGTCACAGGAAAAATGTGCCGAAAAATGCACTCTTTCAATTTAATTTTCACAAACGTTTCTTGGGTGGATAAACCCACAATACCTCTGGGGTGGGTCAGGCTTTTTTAGCAGACCATGAACGTTTTCAAATGTTTCATGAGGATCCTTTCCAAACTTCTGAATTCTTTTGGAAATACATACAAATTTGTGCTGTAAAATACACAGTTTATCCCTATTTTTTCAATGCGGTCCTTCTACTCTACAATCTAGAGTGGTTACATATAAATGCCACTTTACGTTCTCACAATCCAGAGTGAGTATGTACATATGCCACATTAAAAGATCACAATCCAGAGCAGATACGTACGTACGCCACTCACAATCCAGAGCGAGTACATACACATGCCTCTCTAAAAGATCACAATCCAGAGCAGGTACATACATAAGCCTCTTTATAAGCTGACAATTCAGAGGGAGTACATATGTACACCACTTAGAAAGATCAAAGTCGAAAGCGAGTACATATGTAACCCACTTTAAAAGATCACAATCCAGAGCGAGTACGTACATACGCCTCTTTAACCCCTTCGACGCTCATGACGAGCTCAGCTCATGAAGTACACCTCTCGTACACTCATGACGAGCTCAGCTCGTCATGAACCGCGGGTTTTTCAATTTTCCAGCGCACAGCGGGAAAATGCACCGCATGGATGGTGTTAAAAGCTCACAATCAAGAGTGGGCCAGTTTAAAAAATCACAATCCAGAGCAGGTATGTATGTAGGCCTCATTAAAAGATCACAATCCTGAGGGGGTATATACATACACCATTTAGAAAGATCTCAGTCCAGTGGGAGAATGTACACCACTTTAAAGGATCACAATCCAGAGTGAGTACGCACATATGCCACTTTAAAAGATCACTAGTCCCCACAGCTCAGTTCTGCACTCATTTATTTAGAAGTCCCAATGTTCCCACTCTCTATCTCCAGACACAAGCTACTTCTTCCTGTTTTCTACCTTTTCTCTCACAGCGGTTCCTTTTCTCGCTTCTTTTCCCTTGTCTCTAACAGACTAGAGTCCTTCTCAGAAAATGTGATGTTTCCTACCTTTTTCAACTCTGTCCCTTGCTCAATTCCACTTCTGCTGCATTTCCAATGTCTGTACTGCTTTTCTCAGTAACCCTGCTATATTTTCTTTATCTATTTCTGTCACTGGCCAGCAGTCTCTAAGTACTCATCTTTACTTCTCTCTGTTGTTTTATCCTTAGCAGCCTTACTTTTCCATAACATTCACCTGTTTGCCTGTCTCTCCCCTCTGGGTTTCATGTTGCATTCTCAGTAGTCTCTGGGATTCTTAAAGCCCCCTCCCCTTCTCAGTCTTCTGCAAAATGTCTGCATAATGTCTGGTACGACAGCAAACATCCTTGCACTCTCTCTTCTTTTTGATGTGACCAAAATAGCCAACCTGCACTTGCATCTATTCTTCATTGACTTTAGTGCGGCATTTGATAATGTTGAGAGGGGGAAACTCTAGGGTAAGCTGGCACGCTGGGTAATTCCTCAGGACATCTTGGACATCTTGTTACTTCTACACACTGATACCTGGGTCCAAGTGAAGTTGGAAGGGGGAACTCGCCTCTCTAGGAAAGTCCCCATAACCGAAGGCCTGAAGCAGGGTTGTGTGCTGGCATCCACTCTGTTCAACCTCTCTATGGCCAGCCTACCTCAAGCTCTTATCATCAGCAATGCACATGCCCCCAGGTTTGTTGGTAAGCCACTGATCAACCTTATGTATGCTGATGATGTGGTATTGCTTAGCCACACATATGTTGGTTTCCAACATCCACACGGCGAAATGCAGAAATATGCCACAGAGAATAACCTAAAGATAAATTTCAAGAAAACGCGGACCATGACAGTAAACAACAAAAGAAGGTGGCAGAAGAGGTGGCACCTGGGAGGTGCCCTTATTGAATCCACCACTGATTACAAATATCTAGGTGTCATCATTGATAGGGAAGGTTCCTTCACTCACCAGAAAGAAGAAATCAGGAGAGGCCTGGTCATAGCGACAATGTTGAAAAACCTGTCATCAAAACTGATGGGGGCCTCAATGTGCCCCCTCCTGAGGGTAGCACAGGCCAAGCTACTCCACACTTAATTTATGGCAGAGATGCTTAGCAACTTGATAGCTCCCTATTTTTTGGCGTTAGACATCACTTCACTATATACCAGTATAAGACATACTGATGGTATTAGGGCATTACAACATTATTTAACAACAGAATCAGATGGCTTGACAGATCATACTAAGATGGTGATTAAAATGGTCCAATATTGTTTAACAAATAACGTGTTTATGTTTAACAATTTACACTACCAGCAAACACGGGGAGTTCAGCCTTCCAAAATACACTTCACCAGCTCAAATAAGGCTGGAGTTCAGCTGAGTGAAACAATTGCTGCCCAGGCATGGCGCCTATACCATCTGCTAGAATAAGATTATATTCTCTGTATCAAATACTCAGCTGCTATGGCAAGTACTCCAGCATAGGTAAACCTCTCCGGGCAGACACTACCTACAAGAATCTTTTGAGATCACAAGCCACCCCAACCTCTGGTACACTCAGCTACAACACTCATCCTTTACAAAATGGGTCTGGAAGTCTGTAAAACAAATCTCCCTGCTAGAGGACAAGGCTCTGAGCGACCTCTAACCCTGCTCGCAGGCAGGTCTCTCCTCACGCTGCTGCACAGCTCTGCCTGCATTGTTTTTGCCTAATCTTGTTTTTTTCCCCTGTGCCTAACTTGCTTTCTTGCCCAGACTTGTTTTTCCCCTGTGCCTGTACTTGCTTTCTTGCCCAGACTTGTTTTTTGCCTTGTGCCTAACTTGCTTTCTCGCCCAGACTTTTTTTTTTCCCCTGTGCCTGTACTTGCTTTCTTGCCCAAACTTGTTTTTATTCCCCTGTGCCTGTACTTGCTTTCTTGCCCAGACTTGTTTTTATTCCCCTGTGCCTGTACTTGCTTTCTTGCCCAGACTTGTTTTTATTCCCCTGTGCCTGTATTTGCTTTCTTGCCCAAACTTGTTTTTATTCCTCTGTGCCTGTACTTGTTTTCTTGCCTAAACTTGTTTTTCCTTCCTGTGACCAGTTCTCCACCGGCCCCGCCTGTTTTTCCCGCTGCTGCGTCCCTGCCCCCTGCAATCCCATTCGCCGCCCCCACTCCTGCCTCCCAGCTGCTCCTCCCTTCCACATCCCCTCATAAGGAGGCTGCGCACAATGCCAGGATATAAAGTGATGAATTCCAGAGACAAGTACAATAAAAAGAACATAGGATATTATGCACTCATGCATAAGTTGGAAAATGAAGCCTCAATAGTCATCAAAAACTCCGACAAAGGAGGAAACATGGCGATATGGGACAAAGAAGAATACACCAAAGAGGCCCTGTCACAACTTAATGATCAAAAGTTTTACATCAGAAAAAATGGAACCGGTCTAAAGGAAATACATAAAATATATTACACTAAACTTGTCAAAGCAAAGGGATTAATAACTATGGGGGAATATATGTTAAAAAAAATGTATTATCCCATCACTCCATCAATATATTTTATACCAAAAATTCATAAGGACGCAAACAAGCCACCAGGCAAACCCATTATTTCAGCGCTTGGGGGGCTCTTGGAACATACGTCACAATATATGGATTTTTATTTACAAAATTATTTACAATCCTTACCTTCATATGTACGAGATACCAGCAACTTTTTATATAAATTGAAAGACTGTTAATGGCAAAGGGATTATCTATTAATGGCGTTATACATCACTTCACTATATACCAGTATAAGACATACTGATGGTATTAGGGCATTACAACATTATTTAACAACAGAATCAGGTGGCTTGACAGATCATACTAAGATGGTGATTGAAATGGTCCAATATTGTTTAACAAATAATGTGTTTATGTTTCACAATTTACACTACCAGCAAACACGGGGAGTAGCCATGGGAGCCAGCTTCTCCCCCAGCTACGCATGTCTACACATGGGCTGGTGGGAGGATCTGGTTCTCACAATAGAACACGGAGTGAATGTGCAACACACCATAATTGTATGGCTACACTTTATAGACAACCTATTCCTCATCTGGAAAGGAACCGAAAATGAAGCTCAAGAATTTGCCAATTCCATCAATAAAAATTCACTTAATGTACATTTTACTACCACTATAAGTGAAACAACTGTCAATTTTCTAGATAAGCAGGTATACATTCAGAACAACAAGATAGAGACAAAACTATACCGCAAGGAAAGTGCAGGCTAATCAACTTTGCATGCCAGTAGTGCCCACCTCAGACACCTGATAAACAGCATCCCCTATGGGGAAATGCTGAGACTGAGAAGGGTTAACAGCAATCAGGGAACCTTGAAAGAAGCACAAGAAGAATCCAAAGCTAGATTCCTAGCACATGGTTACTCACTGAAAACCATTGAAGGGGCAATACCAAAATCCATGATTTCAGAGAGATCAGAATTAATTAAACCTAAGCCGGGGATATCATTAGAAAACCATCAATATCAACAGGCGAATCAGACTCCCTAAAATGTATTTAAAACTGAGGAGTTCAGAATAATCATGGAATACAGTAAGCAGCACAGGGAATTACACAATATCCTCACGCGTAATTGGCCACTGGTGTTGAGTGATCCTGTGATAGGGCATACTTTATCACATAAGGTAGCCATTACACATAGAAGGGCAACCTCTATGAGGGACAAATTGATGAAAAAAAGCCCAGAACTGATTGAAAGCTGCAGTTCGTTGAAGTCTCACAGTGGATTTCAAAGGTGTAAGACATGCAAAGCATGTCAATTAGGTATTAACAAGACCTCATATACAACACAGTTCTGCCACGAGGAGATTAAAATAACAAAATAACTCACTTGCAAAGTATGTTGTATATGTCCTATTGTACCCCTGTGGGCTACAATATATAGGAAGCACAAAACTACAAGCCCACAAGCGAGTGCTTTAACACATCAAAGCAATTACTAACCAGGACAACACATACCCTGTCGCAAGACATTTCAAGGAATACCATAACTCTAGGAGCCAAGATTTAAAATGCTATCTAATAGACTCAGTGCCCCCGAGCAGATGAGGTGGCAATAGGGAGGCCAAATTATGAAGACTAGAGACAAGGTATATCCTTGAAATGGATTCCAAATCTCCAGGAGGGTTGAACAACACTGAGAATATGTCCACCTGTTTATAAAACCCAACTATCAATAGACTAACAGACTAGTATAATCGAAGAAAAGAAAAAATAAGGAATTTTTATACATGTTTTTTTAATGTATTTTACACAGAATGTTTTTAAGATGTTTATTTATTTATATCTATTATATATAATCTAATATCTAAACATATGTGACCAAATTTACATGAAATAAGCTGCTATAAAAGTCCAATAACGACCTGAAGACAAAGAAAGGAAAATAATAATCATATAAGCAGATTGATCTGCAAAGCATTTTATAACCATATGAATTTTATCATATGCTTATAAAACTATCAAACAAGCAGATTTTATGATTTATGAAGGGCAATTACTGTTGAAACAGCATTAATGACATAATGGCAGCAGAAACAATGGAGAAAAAATAAGTATATAAGAGGTAAGAAACAGATTTTAAAGCACTAAGCACTGACCCTTGTTTTGCACTTTTTTTTAACATTAGGACCATGGGCGTATTAAATCTGCAAGATTTATCTGTAGAACATTATCAATTGCCTTGAAAAAAAATTAAAAAGTAAAAATATTCTATTTTGCACATTATTCAAAGGAAATTTGCTCCATTTGTATTCGATTTTTATATATGCATTTATGCAATTATTTATTGAATATTTTCTACAAAAATCGATCACCCTGATAACAATGAAGAAATGTGTCCCATAGGAAGCAATTACATAAGACAATATATGCATTCTAGCTGGGGTTTCTTTATCAATTTACAGTGTACCTCTTTCACTTGAAAAGCCATATGTATTTAACAAGAATGTTGGCTATACAATATTTATAAACTGAGGTATGGAGTTTAACAAGGCAAAGAGATAGCATTTACGCTTTGACAAAATGCATTGAAAAGTATTTTTACTATGTCCATGAACATGTGTACTCTTTGCACAAATCACAAAAGCACTAGGTCACTTTAAAAATGAAAACTGCAACCACAATGATATTATGTGATCAAGACTCTTGACGAGTGAAACGGTGGCATCTGAAATAAAAATTTAAAATAGCACTTACTCCTTGGTCCATGTGTGGCAAGAAGGAGTTGAAGAGCCTGCGGAGAATGTGATTTATGTATATATATACACATACACACACACACACACACACATTGGAGCCCTTTACTTGAGCACCAGTTACATTACATAAGGACGCATATTACATATGCAGTGAGAATAAATGTGGCCAAACAACATATTATTTACATCGCTTTTACTAATCAACACATATTCAAACATTTATTAATTTATCACTACAGTAAAACGGTCAAATTCGAGATTTTTACCAGTATGTAACAATTTATTTACACATGAAAACATATCTTACAAGAGTCAGGATATCTCTTGAGTGTGATTTTTTTTTACCTTGTAGCACATATTTAACTCTTTGATTACATACATTAGATACAACTACATATCCCATGGGATAAACCACATATGCAGATGCACAGAGTTTAATATTTCAATTATCATCATTGCCGATGTTGGAGGGAATGAGCATCATTATCCTCGCAAGGCTATACCGTTCGTCTGTAGTGCTTCCTCCCCACAATTAACAATGGTAATTAATAGCATATTACACTCTGCACATCTGTTCATAATATTTAATGTGTTAATTAAGGTGAACACCAGTAAACAGGATTATCAAAATCAGCAGTTAACCACTTCATTCTCCAAAACATTTCATAACACCAAGCTCCTCACATGTAGCAGGGCCTCATAAAAGGATCTAACTGTGGGTTTCACTCTTGCATCTCATTTTGATTTTTCCAGGTTCAGTAAGGAGAACAAAAACACTCAGGAGCCATACACCTTCCTGCCCTTTGGAAGTGGGCCCAGGAACTGCATTGGAATGAGGTTTGCCCTTCTCAACATAAAGGTTGGAATAGTTAGCCTGCTGCAGAACTTCAGCTTTCAGATCTGCAAAGAAACACCGGTGAGGAACCAAATTTTGCATATCATGGTTTTCTTCTGTGTGGATTAGTCTTTTGAAAAAATGACTCACTCAGCTTGTGTGGTATGGGCCCAATTCACAAAATGCATTGAAAATCTGACACCACAGGTCTGAGGCCTCACATGGATGAAGAGTTACAACTTTTTGGAATTCTTAAGGTTTCCAAATGCATGCCTGGGAATCTAAATGTTGCAGGATTCCATGCCTACTCCTCAAAAGGTTTAGTGAATTCCTTTTATCACAAGTGTGGAAATTGTTTTGCCTGTTTAATTGTAATCACTGTGCAATTATGCCTGGTGAAATGTAAATGCCTTGACGCAGTGAAACTTTTTCCATTTTGGTGAAAACTCTCACCCCTCACCCCGCCAGTATTTAGGGTGTTGTTTCCACTTCCCGTGTAGAAAAGAGATTTTCTCATGCAATTGGCCTAGATTGGTAACTCCTCAATTCTTGAGTGCGATTTATTCACACACATTGTGCACTAATGTGGAATATAGCATATGAATTTGGGTTACCTTTCACGAATACCTTGCACTCATAAATTCAGCTATTTGCATCTATAAGTCTGACATACACATGTAAATGGTATCAGAAACAAAGAACTTTTAGAAAACAAATATATTTCTAGGAATGCAAATTTGGCACTTTCGAGCTCCTTTTAACAAATACTTTCTCCAATATTTCAAAGGTGGACAGATTCCCACATCGTATCTGCTTTCCCAGAACTCTAGCTTTATGCAAATCTTTTGGCTACCTGATTACACCATATTATTCATAAATATAAGGAGTGGAGGGATACTTGATATTAGTAATGCAATATGCCTTTACATGTTATGGGCGTACTGTGAATAAACACATTCCAATTGTGGCTTTGAAATTATCAAAAAAAGCTCATTGTACAAGGCACTGAACATACAAGTTAACAGAAGACTTTGTTTTAAATCTGTGCCCAGCATCATAGAGCTTGTAAGGTCACACCTAAACTTTTTTTTAGCACAACAACTCTTCATCATGGTTAGTGGAAAACTACAGAAATGATCCCTGAAAGGGCGGTCTTAGTTTATACTTGCATTTTAGAACTATAGCAATGAAGTTTACTAGTGAGTCATCTTTAGAATAATGACGATTTCTAATATGTAACAAAGCTGATACCAACTTGTCCATCTTCCTTATTGCATTTCCTACTTCACATAAAACTTTCTATTGGATTAAGGAAACTTTCTAGCAAGTGATTGTTCTATTCCTAACTTGTCCATCTTCCTCATAATATTCCTTAGTTGTTGAAATTTTAGACTTTGAGTATCGAAGATTTCTTTTTTTCTTTTTTTTTGTTGACAATCAGGATACCAACAATGCATTCTTACAAACAGAGGTTAAAAATGTATTTAATATGAATACATAATTTATCAAAAAATATAGGAAATCTAAAAATAAAATCTATTCGCTGCCCACTTAGGGCCAGATGTAGGTCGCCAATTACCGGTCGGTAACGGCCGATTTCGGCCGTTACTGACCGGTAATTGGTTTTTGAGATGTAGGGGGCCTGAATTTTACCGAATCTGTAAATTTACCGATTCGGTAATTCCAGATGTAGGTGGCACTTAAAATAGTGCCACAGGCCCTTAAGAATTCGTTATTTACCATGAAATACTATCTCATGGTAAATAACGAATTCCTGTGTACATGCACATCTGTGCATGTACACCTGTGCCATGTGGCACACATACATGCCCTAAGGGCATGTATGTGTGTCACATTGCACACAAGCCAGAATCAGGGGTGCAACAGGGTGTCAAAGTGACGCCCTGTCCCCCTTGTAAATTCGGTAATTTTACCAAATCGGTATTTACCGATTCGGTAATTGACATTGATTCCTATGGGCCTCAAGGCAAATTGCGAGTCGCAATTAAGGAATACCTCCCCATTCATTCCTATGGGCCTAGCGGCCCATAGGAATGAATGGGAAGACATTCTCAATTTGCGAATCGCAATTAGGGAATCGCAAATTGAGAATGCGATTTCAAGGGTGCAGGGGTGTCCAAAGGACACCCTGTTGCACCTCTGAAATTGATCTGAGCACATATGTTGCGCACACACATGCCCTTAGTGCATGTGTGTGCGCAACATGAAACTTTGAAAAATGCACTTTAGTGCATTTTTAAAAGTTTTTGCAAATTACCATGAAGTTCAACTTCATGGTAATTTACGATCCCTATTAGCGAAATCGCTATTTTTTCAACTTTAATGCATTGCATTTAAGAAATCTCAATTTGAGATCCCTTAACTGCAAGTAATCGCAATTTTGCGACTTCTTAATTTGCAATTTTTGCATTTGGGATGATGCATCCCAAATGCAAAAATACCGGTCGCAAAGGGGCAGATTCTGAGAATCTGCCCCTTAGCGGATTTTACCTTGATGCATCTATGCCTATATCTCAAGAGAGGAAATATGCACAAAGCCTCTGGCTGGCCTCGGCCAGTCTATCCTTGTATGCCTTTGTATATACCCTGGCATCTAGGCACCTTGCCTGCTCAAGCTCAGATTGCAGAGCCAGAATTTCCTTGTGCATAGCTCTATTACTCTGAGCAGTGTAAAATATAACCCCCCCCCTAGTAAATGATTTGCAAGCTCCCCTAATAGAGTAAATGACTGCAGTGTTAGCATTTAGCTGCCAAAACTCCACCAGTCCAATGTGAATGGTCATAATCCAATCCTTTTGTGTCAGCAAGGATTTGTCAAAAGACAAGCGTGGCTTTTAGCATACAGGGGTTACATCTTTTAAGACCGACGTCTCGGATGGAGTGATCCGAGAAGGGACTTGACAAAATACACATCCCTACCTTTTGCCAGTTGCGAGGTATTAAAAAGTAGTCAATACATTCAAGTAAACTGTCATTCTTATAGCCTGCAAATATGGCTGTCAGTGTATTAATGGTGCTGTCAATGTATTAATGGTCCCTTCAGACATCTGAGAGCCGCTTACCAAATAGTGACTGTGATTTTGCCACTGGAATTGATCAGTGTTATTTATGCACTTTTTGTTCACCAGTATTGTTCATTAAATTGAATAATTTCAGAACTCAATTCCAATTGGTCAGTATACCTCAGCACCTTTTTTTAAAGTCTTACAACTCTCTTTTCTACATGCCCCTCAACAAATTAATACCTCTACTCTCAATGGCCCTCAACAAATTATTATTAAATTGGTATAACCCAATATTGACTTGTTTTTTGGTATCCTCCATCAGATTTACAACTGTCTCTGGTACAAGATGCTGTGATTTTCAGTGGTATTTGGAAAGTTCATAAATCTTAATTTTGCATATTTCATTACCCACAGAACCCAGACGTATACATTTTCCAGTTGCCCAGCAAATACATGTGTGTGTTAGGTAGCTGATGGTCGTAACTGCTGTTGGATGCATTTCTAGCCAGTGTGATGCTCTGTGGCCAGTTAGTTATGTCTGGAACCTCACAGCCTGAGAATTACAGCTCTTTACATGCCTCTCAGATTTCAGTTTATCTCAAGGTCCTGTTTAAACGTCACTCTTTTTTTGTTTCTCTCCATCGTTGCAGATTCCACTTGAGTTGGACAACAGGGGGATGATCAAATCAAAAACGCCAATATATCTAAAACTTGTGCCCAGGACAGCTGCCTCAATAGAAGATAAATGATTGACACAAACCACACGTCCTTCTGCAAAGCCTCCATACTAACAGCATGCAACTAGTTGCGAATATCACACTGGAAAATGAAGAATCATTATATTGTCTAGCAATGCCCACTCTTGAGGTCTTTCCTAAATCATCCTGTCCTTGATCCCCTATCAGTTTTTACTCTTCGCCTTTGGATTTTTTTATGGGCTATATTTCTTGCACTTAGTTGCTAAAATCAGCGTTGCATCACCGATTAACTTGATTATGCTTCGGATATGGCGTTTTATACTCAACACAACCAATCAGGTCTAGCTAGCGCAATATAAAACTCTCAAATAAATGATCTCCTCCTGTTTCTCAGTTATGTGTCTGTAACAGCATGGCTGCTGGCTTGAAACCACGTAGAGAGCATCACTCATTGCCATGCCGAGACACCGGCAATCTTCTGTTAATCCTGAAAAGCTTGTTAAAACTGCACATTATTCAACTCCTATTTTATTCCCCAGCAGTTGTGTCTCCAAGAATGTAAAAAAAAACACATTTTAGCGCTGGAGGGGAGCTGCAGAAATCCGGCACTTTCAGTTGATGCTGTAGTTGTGGTGAGCCCTCCTCGGGAGCTGCTACAGCTGATGCCTGCAGCTCCCAGGGCAGCATGTTCTCCTCGGCGTGCAGCTGTCAATGCCTGGCAGCCTCCTGCCAACTCTTGGGCAGATCACAGCGGGCGCAGCCCTGTCAAACAGGTATGTCCAACTCTTGGGCCGCTCCAAAGCTAAAAGGGATCTCTTGGCAGCAGGGAGGCCGCGTCACCAGTCTTAATGTACAACTAATCCACTTGACAGGCGTGATATGCTCTGTGTTTAAAAAGAATGTAAAGCTGCGTGATAGTGGGTGGGGCTCCTTCTGTTTACTTTCACTAAAGGGATAATGCTTACTAATGTCCTCTGCTCCTCTAAATTAATATTTTGCTACATCTGAGCAAGAATTATCTTCTGGGCACAGACAAACAGACTCTAAAGGATTAGAATTGATATTTAAATGCATTAAAATGCAGATACAATACATTTTCAGAATAGAGAAGAATGATTAACAATAATGTGACAGTTTTTTCTTTTTTTAAATAAACCCCAGTTTTGGGAGTTTGTTAAAAAAAAAGAAAAAACCCATTGTAAAAGTTTGATGGGCGTCCACATCATATTTATTGGAGCTATCCATCAAACGTTTACAAAATTAAATGGAATTGTGGTTAAGACAGTTCCTGCCAAGGTTATGATTTGTCCATGAGGGTTACAAACAATTTTACATTTGGCAGGCATAGGTCCCTTTGGATGGCGGGGCAAATGTAATTTACCAATCCGACGAACCCTCTGCCCCTCCAAGGTCTAAGTCAGCCCCTATGACACAACAAAATTGGAGACTAAGGGGGTCATTAGGATGACGGGCGGACTTTGTCCGCCCGTCATCCTACCGGTAAAAGGGACCGCCCGCCATAAGGGCGGGGTCCAGTGGCTAGCATTAGGATGCGCCCGCCACAGTGGTGGGTGCATCCTGCATTCCTACCATTGTGGCGGATGGTGCACTCAGCACCGCCCGCCACAATGGCAGGAAGGCATGCTATGCACTTCCATGCACATCATGGCAGGCACCGCGCTGTACCTGCCATGCTGTGCATGGAACTGCTGGGGGTACCATAGATACCCCCCATGTGCACCCCCCACCCCCTCCCGGAGTCCATGGGGGCCCGCCTCGGGCCCCCATGGACTCCGCCTCGGTCGACCGGGGCGGAAAAGCGACGGACGGTCTTTCTGTCCACCGTGGACCCCCCAGCCATACTATTATGGCGGGGGGTCATTCCGGCTAGGATGGCGGGTGGATCGCCCCGCCAGGCCGGCGTCCTAATGGGGGCCTAAGATTCAATCGTATAGGTGTAGCAGAAAAAATGAATTCGAAAGATTTTTTTCAACAAATGAACATTTTCATGAAACACAAACGGAAAAGGATACTGAAACCTAGAAGTGATTCTGACCAAAACATTTCAAAAAGACATTGCTTTAATGTTATTTAAAATGAAGAAAGATTAAAAAAATATCAGAAGATCAGAATGCAAAGCAATACAAGAATGTTATCATGTTGAATTCATCAAAAAGGGATATTCTGTTGAAAACATCTTCAAGTATTCGCGTAAAGAATACACCTTACCTTAGCTACAAAGAGGAGGTTACATTACCTCAAATAGTGATTCCATATACTGATTCTTCTAGATAAAAGAGTAAAAAAGAATAGATAAGAAAGAAAATGTCACAACTGCTCTCAACCACAAGTTCATTTTAGTATATATAAGTGTATATATATATATATATATATATATATATATATATATATATATATATATATATATATATATATATATATAGAGAGAGAGAGAGAGAGAGAGAGAGAGAGAGAGAGAGAGGGAGAGAGAGAGAGAGAGAGAGAGAGAGAGAGTGAGAGGGAGAGAGAGAGAGAGAGAGATTGGAAGCAATCAAGGAAATGTTGATGTTACCAACTTATGCTTTTTATATGTGAGCTTCATTATTTTCTTCATGGGCTAATATTACATGCACATTTCGTTCGAAGAATTTATATTGCATCATCATGATTGGGAATACAACTTGGGACTTGTTGTAAATGTATTGATGTGTATAGAGTTGCTTCATTTGATTTGGGTATATTTTATGTTTTAATAAAAACGTTCAAAAATATGTCATCAATCCTTTTGACATCAATGGAATCTTTGTTTATAGGTTGATTAAACATGGCAAAAGAATTTGGAGAGTTCAGAAAATATGTACATCATGTATATCATTCCATTAAACTAATTTTGGAAAGATGATGTCTAAGAGATTACTTTTTAATATCACAAATTAGAGTGGAACAAAATCAAATGACCACGGATCTCTATCGTAAATAGACAGTTTGCAACATTTTATTACTGGCAACAAGCTTCAATCCGCATTCAAAAAACATTGCTTCCTGTACAATCAACTATTGTTTGTAAATTCAGTGTCCAACGCAGAATAATGTGAAATTCATGAGAGAAAAGTGCTTGATAAATTTCATACATGTGCATGAGGCTATTCAGAACAAATATTAAAACAAATGACAGATAGTCTTCCTTGGATTTTCAAGTAGGGATCCATTGAAGGTGTCAAGTCAGAAAGAGATGAAAGAACGTACAAAGTTATTTATTCAGTTTAGCAGACATTCATGAATAATTAACAAGAAAAAATAGCAGAAAATGTACATTAGACAAGAGGATACTAATAGCTGAGCATCACAATCAGCACAACTACTTTTGGTTCAAAAAAAGAAAATGGGGACATAGCACATCCTTGTTTTTAATGCAATAATTGCAGCAGCATGCTTAAAGGTAATTTTATATGTCACACAAAAAGCAAGATAGATAGCATTTTATGAATTTTAAGAAATGTAACATTTAAATGATGTTTATGTGATCAAATGCCATAAGGAATGTTTTATATTAACAACTTTCTTATAAAATCACAATAGTATTAAAAAATCACAAATCATAAAGAATAGATTCAAATTCACTGAAACACTTCATTGAAATTGATTATAATATAGCACAAATTTGCTTCCACACTTGCGAAATTGTATCAAAATATACATGTGATAGAGATATGACACCGATGCTATGAGAAGAGAATGTTCATGTATCCTTTTTCTGGGGGACTTGAATGCCTAAACAAATTTAGACTTTTCCCTACTTTTTGTGAATGGAGGTGAAAACTAGAGATTTAGGATGCTATCTTAAGAGCACCATAAATTAAATGGTTTTGTCCTCTAGCAATATATTAGTGATACAGAAGTGCGCATAAGGTTGAACGGTAACAAAGCCAATGGACGTAAACCACTACTTTAGAGTTGTCTGGGAGATGTTGCAGGAAAACTGCATAGACTTTGGATTGATTTTCGAAGGATTACCTCATATTGTGAAGTAAATTACTTGCCAACAAGATTGCTCCTGTGAGGCGAGGAAATGTACATAATTTTTCCAATATTGATAAGGTTATTAAATTGATTTGTTTTAGAAAAGGACTTTGAGAAAGGCTAAACGAATGACAAAATAAAGTCCTTAAATGCGGGTGTTCAATATCAATGTTATGTGAGGTGTAAATATGTACGAAATAAGTAGCATTGTACATTTATTAACAGTGTTTAAGTTCATGAATTGAAAATAATTATTACTCCATAATTAAATTAATGTTAATGTTAATAGGATTTATAAAAGCGCATGTATACCCGGAGTTGTCTTGGCACTGAGAACACAGTAAGCCCACACAGCGTCTAGTCCTGGAACAACCAGGTTTTTAACCTTCTCCTGAAGATGGAAAGGGAGCTCGCACTTCTGAGTTCACTTGGAAGAGTATTCCAGAGTTTAGAGGTGCTATAGTGGAAGCAGCGCCCCACCCAGTGCGATGTTCGTATTCTGGGCACTGTCAAGAGTCTGGCCCCAGTAGAACGGTGGTGTCTGGTTAGTTCGTACCAGACAAAAAGGTTCTGAAGAAAGGAAGGACCTGTGTGATTGAGTGCTTTGTAGGCCAGACACAGCGCCATATATTTGATACGCTGTAATACAGGAAGCCAGTGCAGATTGCGAATCTCTTTTGATACTGATTAGTGCCAGGGGATGTTGAGGAGTTCCATTCCATAAGAGTTTGAGGAATTCAATAACAGTGGCCTCTTTAGGATCAATGAAAAAACTGCTTCACTCCATGATTCTAGTACGGACAGACCCCAGAGTAAAATGGAATTGAACAATTTAACCCAATCTGGGATCACGTCACTTACTAGTGAAATATATAGATCATTTGGAATGGCATTGGACCTCCTGCTTTGCCTCTCTTGGGCTTCTTAATTGCTACCAAGACTTTACTCCCTGTTATTTCATGTCCGAGTATATTTGCTATTCTGAGTTAATCCTATGTAATTCCTGTCCCTCAACCAGTCATCTAGGTCTTCACCATCTGGTACTAGATTATCTGTGTAGAGTACCTGGAAGAATGCATGAAAAGGTGCATCTTTGCTGTCTTGGACTTTCAAATTTGTTTCGTCATCCTCTATCTCTTGAATAAAGTTCATATTCTTATGCATTCCGGCTTTCTAGGCTAACGGCTTCCCACAGCTCTCGCCCTCAGCATATTCTCTGACCCTTCCCACTGCTGTAAAAAATGTTCTTCAATCTTCAACCTGAACTTAAGTTTAAGGGCCTCCAACGACTCCTCTAGTCCCCTCCTACTTTCCCCCACAGCCTGATTTGTTTTCAAGACCGCCTCTCGGCTGCCAATCTTCCCCTCCTACTGTGCAACCTGCTCTCTCTCTCTCCTATTCCAGGCTACCGACTGACTCTTGAGGAAACCTCGAAGCCAAGCCTTACATGTATCTCATTATTATATGAATTGGAGCTGAGGTCAGATTCAAACTGGAAAACTCATCTGTTTCATTCCGCACCTCCTGCCTAATCTCTGGCTGGAGAAGTGCTCTCCTATTTGCAGTCCATCTCCAGCTCTGATTCTTTCTGGAAGTTTAATGTTTAGTAATATTACAGCATGGTCGGACAAATGCTTGGGATTAGTGCTATTGCTTGAACTCTTTCTATTTCTTTACTCTCTAAGAAGAAGTAATCCAACCATGAGTAATGGCCATTCATTTTGCTGTGAAAAGTGTAGTCTCTGCAATTACCTTTTAACCTATGCCAGACATCCCACAAATTCAGGTTTTGCCCCATGGAGAGAAGACACACCCTTACTCTAGGGGAGCTTATTTGTGTAATCACTGAGGACCTATCCAGATGGTTATCCAGTACGATGTTAAAGTCCCCTCTTAAAATATTAGGGCCTTAAATTCCAGGTAAGTGGAGAAGAGAGAATTCAGGGGGGAGACATCATCCGTATTGTATCATAGTAATTGGCTAAAGTGAATATATTCAGGGTTGCGTGTTGGCCCCCACACTATTTAGACTATACATTAACGGTTTGATAGACTCCTTGTTGGCAGAAAAAGACCTGGATGCCCCTAAATTAGCCTCCCGATTAATATTAATTCCGGCCATGATATTTGCCGATGATACTCTATTAATATCTAAATCTCCTATGGGGATACAAAGGGTTCTTAATAAATTTGAAGTTTTCTGTAGTGAAACAGGTCTCGAAATTAATCTACAGAAAACCAAATTTATTGCATTTAATTGTCCAAAAAGTACACGTTCTAACCCTTCATTAAATGGTAAACCTCTTGAAAGAGTATCCTCTCTTATTTATCTCGCCATCACCATTACTGAATCCATGGATTCGGGGGCTCACATTATTAATTCATCCTTGAAATTGGCACAATCTTCAGGTGTCATCATGAAAATATTCTGTAAGCCTAGTCAGAAATCTGTTAGCCCAGCAATTGAAATATATGGGGCCCAAGCGAGGGGAGGTGCGCTTTATGGTGCTGAATTATGGGGCCTCTCCAAACTTGAGCATTTATCGCAGGTTGAGAACCAGTTTCTCAGACAGTTGTTAAGACTCCCACGGAGCACCCCACTAATCCCGCTCTGATTAGATCTGGGGATAATGGCGATTGCAGACGTACTGAATCTTAAACCATTAATGTATTGGCGTCGCATGTGGATCAGACCTGATCCTCTAGCATATAGGGAGGAACTGCTAGAAGTACTGAACCTACGGGGGCTGCTAAATTGTCGTGGTTAGCTCATATCAAACTCATGCTGACCAGTTCGGGGTTGGGGAATTGTTGGGATGCTCCTGAGTCTGCATGTTTATTAATTTCAAAGAAAGAACTAAAGACTAATTTCTTGGAGTATAGGATGGCTCAGCTCTACAGCTCACATTAAGTTTCGAGCAGGCTTTAGACTTTATTAAACCTGTAGCTGCTAGAAAGCTTTATCTGCAGTTCAGGCATGCGGCCCTCCCTCTTCGTTGTTTTACATCCAAATGGAAGGGGTCGCAAGTAGCGAATTGCCCTGCATGCGACAGCTCCGAGGAATCTGCACTCCATGTCTTCTTTAGCTGTCCTGATTATGTTAAAGCCAGGAGACGCTGGCTGAAGCAGATTTGTAGGAACCTTGGTAGCAGGCGGTGTTCTGAGGCGTTTAGGATACTGCAGTATGACATCAGTATACCGATTGTCTATTCAGTTGCAGGCTTCCTATTCTCTATGTGGTGTACCCGTAGGATTTTTATGAAATCAGTTTAAGACCATGAAGTAATCAGTATAAGTACACGAAGTACGCCATAGAGGGGGAATATTATCAATCATTTTCTGAAAGTCGGGAATAACATCACCTGGCGGATGGCCCTGATATTATACACAAAACCTTGCTCTGTGTCTGGAATAGTACAAAAATAGTCACTGGTAGTGGTTGTCTGGTTATAAGGGAATGGCAAATTGTTAGTTTATGTTAGTTTATGTCAGTAAAACCCATTAACATTTTGTATAGGAGCTAGCTGTAGACGTGGGGAAGCCAGTGCAAGTACAAAAATAATGTTGATCATTCTATTTATGATCATTTTTATCCATTTATTTTTATGTATTTATTCATTTTATGCACCTTGAAGTGACCTCTGTCTCCCTTTCAGAATTAATTATTGAGACTTTTATATTGTTTCCTTTTTAAATATATGTAACTGTTCCTTTTTTCTTCTCAATGCAATTTTTTTTAATCATACTGTTTGTATTGTGTTGTACTTTTTTAGGTCATATTGACCGAAATGAAGTTGTTTTGAACTTGAATATATTTAGCCCCTTTCTGAGCTCAGCTATTATCCAATGCCCATTCTCATCTGCCCTATTATTCACTATCTCCAGTCCTGAGTTTACTTTGACCAAAATAGCTACCGCCTTTGTGCAGTGTTTCTGATCTGTAGCTACCATGTTCTCGACTCATTCTGTTTTAACATGAAATCTTGATACTTGTCATAATAAGTGCATCTCCTGTAACATTATGACTTGGGACGCACTCTCATTTAAATACTGCAAAATCAAACTATGCTTTTTTTCAACTTCAACCTGTTAATGTTCCAACAGAGTATAGGAAGATCCTCTTCTCTCGGTTGGTCAGCCATTCTCACCACCTGCTACCCTTAGCCTGGGATGAATTTTGTCTACCTGCCTATTTTCCACATCTGAAGAGAAAGCTACCCTCCCCCATTTCCCCCACCACTCGTGACCCCTCCTCTAGGAACCCTCCCCCAACTTCATCCTGGCATCTTCAATGCCTATTTGAGCACTCTCCCATGGAGTTAGAAACACATGTACACATGCCATGGTTACCTATTAAGCTCACCCGGTCCTAACTAACCCTGGGTGGAGTTTGCTTAGTCGCACTACGCGGAATTCCGTGAATTCGCAAAACAACTCCACGAGCTACGCAGAGTTCCGCAAGCATGCCGAGTTGCTTGTTCCGCCCGTGCGCAATGTGTTTTTCCTGTTCGGGAATGCGTATGATGTGTCCAGGGACGCTTATCGTGTGCTCGGGGGAAATTATCGAGCGAACTTCACCTCACGGTCGCCAATGGAAGCGGCCAATTTTGTTTTTCACTTTTTGCTATGGTTCTGGACCTGTTTTTCTATCCTCCCTATGGGCCAGATGTATGAAGCCGTTTGCGAATCGCAAACTGTGTTTTGGTATGTATGTGCAAAATCGCAAAATAAGGAATCGCAAAAATTGTGATTCCTTATTTTGCTCAAGCATTTAAGGAATCGCAATTTTGCGATTCCTTAAATGCTATGCATCAAGCATTTTTTTTGCGAATCCACATTAAGAAATCGCAAACTACCACCAACTTGTAGTTGGTGGTAATTTGCGATTTCTTTTACAAATGCACTTATTGGCATTTGTTAAGGTGCCATGTGGTGCTCATACATGCCCTTAGGGCATGTATGTGTGCCATATGCGCACATATGTAGGTTTCAGGGGTGCAGCAGGGTGTCCTTTGGACACCCCTGTACCCTTGAAATTATTCTGAATTTGCGATTAGCAAATTGCGAATCGCAAATTGAGAATAACTTCACATTCCTTCCTATGGGCCTCCTGGCCCATAGAAATGAATGGGAAATTATTCCTTAATTGCGATTAGCAATTTGCTAATCGCAATTAAGGAAATGTAAGAAATCGCTAAAAAATAGCGAATTTCTACATACATCCCAATTTGCAATTCCCAAATAGCGATTTCTTAAAAATCGCTATTTGGGAACCGCAAATGATGGGGATGATACATCTGCCCCTTTATCTTTTCAATCTTTTGTTTCTAGAAACTTTTTTTAAATCTTTTTTTTTAATTATCTATCCCTCTCTATTCCTGATTGTACATTTTGCTTTTTGTCCTACTTTTTGTGTGTTTTTTAGTGCATTGTTCACTCTTTTTCTATTACTTGCTTTTTTCATTTCTTTTACATACTTTCTTACTTCCTACCTTTTTGTTTCCGCCCCCGCCAACCCAGAACATGGCAAAGAGCCTTAAAAAAACTTAAGGGCCAGGGGAAGAAGAGGAGTGAGAGCCGCGAACGCCTTCGTGGCGGAAGGCGGCGCCCACAAGGGGTGCAGCCACAGGCCTTATTCTCGGAGGCGGAGGTGGGCGCACTGGTTTTTTTTGTCCAGCGCCAACTCCACTTAACCCTGGCAGCAGGCGGCAGGCTGGGTCCGGGTACGGGCTCCGGGAGTGTCACCAGCAGTGGGAGGGGGCGTGCCAGGCAGTGTTTCGCTGCTCTGGGGTCTGACGCACATGTAACCAATTGACGCACCGGGCATCTGACATCCTGGACCGGGAGCAGGACCTGCTGGACCTGCTAGGTGTTGAGGTCCCGGGCCTTGGTGAGTAGCTAATTATATTACTATTGTGCTCTTCTTATCTGTGTTATTGCGAATATTATTTTTTAGTCAAATAGCTAACATGCTGCTGCTGCTTATAGACAAGTAACCTATGCTTAAAAATCTTATTATTTTGTGATTGTTACTTCCAGACAGGTGCTCATGCTTGGCGCTAATAACTAACCATACTTGTCTGCAACTCTCTTGGGATGGTTATGTAAGAGAGGTTAGAGAATGTAAGTTAGGTAATGCGTATAGGAAACACTCCAGGCCCTTTCCTTTGTCCTGTCAGGCTGTCCTGTCCTTTCACTAAGATAGCCAGTAGTACTTAGTTAGTATTATTTGGTAATTTAGGGGCCTGCTCTTCTTCTTCCTCTTCAGGAAGCTCGATTTCCTGAACTGCCCCTACTTCGGGAGGAACAACTACTATTGTGGGCGGTGTTTACTGCTGTTGTTGTCCACTTATCTGAGTTTCCTGCGTTGATTGGGTACTACTTTGCGATAACGATAAGTCAATTTCAACATTGCTGCTCGTTGGCGTGATTAGACTGGCTGCCTCTGGGACAGACATTGGCTTGGGCCTAGGTTGGTGGTGTGGGTCCACTGATGCGGGGGTGCTGCTCCCAGCTTGAGCCCCAGACACCGCTGCTGCAGGCGAAATTTTTGATTTCCCAAGAAAGATCTTGGGCGGCACACCAGAAGTGGTAAGTGGCACTTTCTTCTTCTCACTGGCAACTTTCTTGGTACTGGAGGACCTGGTACCTTTCTTTGGGGCCATCTTCTTCAGATGTCAGCAGTACGCAGTGGCACAAGTTGAAGAGATGTCTGTGGTCACATGTCACGTGACGTCCTGTGCAGCAGGACTTCTGTCTGGCAGTACAATGGGTGATGATGCCTCCTCCTCTTTTGTGCACCTAAAGCAAAGAAGGGAGAAGAACATCAGTGAAATGTGGCATTTATTGTTGTGGTTCAATTTACCAATAGTGCAAACAAACACATGTAATATATAACTTAAGGGTGTGGTCACACTTGTTAGTGTTATTATTAATATTATTACATTTTATTAACTCAGTTATTAAAAAAACATAACAGTGTAGCCATTTGTGAGACTTTGACAACAATGGCTTTCATGGTGTACTGTCACTGTGTACACTCAGAAAGGATAGGAAAGAAGAACAAAAACAAAAATCCAAATGTAATGGAACCTGTTTGGCATTGTGCATCACGTGGGATGCAGCATCATTCAGGAAGCTGCAGCTCGCAATGGGGATGGAAGCAGTAAGCCAAGAGGAACAAAGGAAAGATATGCAGGCCTATTACAAAAGCAGCACACTGACTACCACCACAAAATGAGACACAACAACTTGGGCCTTGCATGCAAGGACTATCCAGGAAAGCACAGTAGAAAAATACTGCATACATCACACATGAAGACTCAGTTCGCTGCAGCTGGTCCAGCTCTGAGAAAACTGCCTCTCGCCCCAGCTCCGGATGCTTCAGTATCATACGCTTTACAAACAACCCAGCACAACATGGTTAATGATGAAACACAAAAGTATGACAGTGTCTCTGATGCACAGATGAACCAATAAAACTTTGTTGTATAGTGCCAGACTGTGCAGCATGGACAATCCACACACATAAGGCTATCCCTACCAGCTGTACCACAAGCACTGGAGGACCTGGTACCTTTCTTTGGGGTCATCTTCTTCAGATGTCAGCAGTACGCAGTGGCACAAGTTGAAGAGATGTCTGTGGTCACATGTCACGTGACGTCCTGTGCAGCAGGACTTCTGTCTGGCAGTACAATGGGTGATGATGCCTCCTCCTCTTTTGTGCACCTAAAGCAAAGAAGGGAGAAGAACATCAGTCAAATGTGGCATTTATTGTTGTGGTTCAATTTACTAATAGTGCAAACAAACACATATAATATATAACTTAAGGGTGTGGTCACACTTGTTAGTGTTATTATTAATATTATTACATTTTATTAACTCAGTTATTAAAAAAAACATAACAGTGTAGCCATTTGTGAGACTTTGACAACAATGGCTTTCATGGTGTACTGTCACTGTGTACACTCAGAAAGGATAGGAAAGAAGAACAAAAACAAAAATCCAAATGTAATGGAACCTGTTTGGTAATGTGTATCACGTGGGATGCAGCATCATTCAGGAAGCTGCAGCTCGCAATGGGGATGGAAGCAGTAAGCCAAGAGGAACAAAGGAAAGATATGCAGGCCTATTGCAAAAGCAGTACACTGACTACCACCACAAAATGAGACACAACAACTTGGGCCTTGCATGCAAGGACTATCCAGAAACGCAAAGTAGAAAAATACTGCATACATCACTCTTGAAGACTCAGTTCGCTGCAGCTGGTCTAGCTCTGAGAAAACTGCCTCTCGCCCCAGCTCCGGATGCTTCAGTATCATACGCTTTACAAACAACCCAGCACAACATGGTTAATGATGAAACACAAAAGTATGACAATGTCTCTGATGCACAGATGAACCAATAAAACTTTGTTGTATAGTGTCAGACTGTGCAGCATGGACAATCCACACACATAAGGCTATCCCTACCAGCTGTATCACAAGCACTGGAGGACCTGGTACCTTTCTTTGGGGCCATCTTCTTCAGATGTCAGCAGTACGCAGTGGCACAAGTTGAAGAGATGTCTGTGGTCACATGTCACGTGACGTCCTGTGCAGCAGGACTTCTGTCTGGCAGTACAATGGGTGATGATGCCTCCTCCTCTTTTGTGCACCTAAAGCAAAGAAGGGAGAAGAACATCAGTGAAATGTGGCATTTATTGTTGTGGTTCAATTTACCAATAGTGCAAACAAACACATATAACATATAACTTAAGGGTGTGGTCACACTTGTTAGTGTTATTATTAATATTATTACATTTTATTAACTCAGTTATTAAAAAAACATAACAGTGTAGCCATTTGTGAGACTTTGACAACAATGGCTTTCATGGTGTACTGTCACTGTGTACACTCAGAAAGGATAGGAAAGAAGAACAAAAACAAAAATCCAAATGTAATGGAACCTGTTTGGCATTGTGCATCACGTGGGATGCAGCATCATTCAGGAAGCTGCAGCTCGCAATGGGGATAGAAGCAGTAAGCCAAGAGGAACAAAGGAAAGATATGCAGGCCTATTGCAAAAGCAGCACACTGACTACCACCACAAAATGAGACACAACAACTTGGGCCTTGCATGCAAGGACTATCCAGGAAAGCACAGTAGAAAAATACTGCATACATCACACATGAAGACTCAGTTCGCTGCAGCTGGTCCAGCTCTGAGAAAACTGCCTCTCGCCCCAGCTCCGGATGCTTCAGTATCATACACTTTACAAACAACCCAGCACAACATGGTTAATGATGAAACACAAAAGTATGACAGTGTCTCTGATGCACAGATGAACCAATAAAACTTTGTTGTATAGTGCCAGACTGTGCAGCATGGACAATCCACACACATAATGCTATCCCTACCAGCTGTACCACAAGCACTGGAGGACCTGGTACCTTTCTTTGGGGTCATCTTCTTCAGATGTCAGCAGTACGCAGTGGCACAAGTTGAAGAGATGTCTGTGGTCACATGTCACGTGACGTCCTGTGCAGCAGGACTTCTGTCTGGCAGTACAATGGGTGATGATGCCTCCTCCTCTTTTGTGCACCTAAAGCAAAGAAGGGAGAAGAACATCAGTGAAATGTGGCATTTATTGTTGTGGTTCAATTTACTAATAGTGCAAACAAACACATATAATATATAACTTAAGGGTGTGGTCACACTTGTTAGTGTTATTATTAATATTATTACATTTTATTAACTCAGTTATTAAAAAAAACATAACAGTGTAGCCATTTGTGAGACTTTGACAACAATGGCTTTCATGGTGTACTGTCACTGTGTACACTCAGAAAGGATAGGAAAGAAGAACAAAAACAAAAATCCAAATGTAATGGAACCTGTTTGGTAATGTGTATCACGTGGGATGCAGCATCATTCAGGAAGCTGCAGCTCGCAATGGGGATGGAAGCAGTAAGCCAAGAGGAACAAAGGAAAGATATGCAGGCCTATTGCAAAAGCAGTACACTGACTACCACCACAAAATGAGACACAACAACTTGGGCCTTGCATGCAAGGACTATCCAGAAACGCAAAGTAGAAAAATACTGCATACATCACTCTTGAAGACTCAGTTCGCTGCAGCTGGTCTAGCTCTGAGAAAACTGCCTCTCGCCCCAGCTCCGGATGCTTCAGTATCATACGCTTTACAAACAACCCAGCACAACATGGTTAATGATGAAACACAAAAGTATGACAATGTCTCTGATGCACAGATGAACCAATAAAACTTTGTTGTATAGTGTCAGACTGTGCAGCATGGACAATCCACACACATAAGGCTATCCCTACCAGCTGTATCACAAGCACTGGAGGACCTGGTACCTTTCTTTGGGGCCATCTTCTTCAGATGTCAGCAGTACGCAGTGGCACAAGTTGAAGAGATGTCTGTGGTCACATGTCACGTGACGTCCTGTGCAGCAGGACTTCTGTCTGGCAGTACAATGGGTGATGATGCCTCCTCCTCTTTTGTGCACCTAAAGCAAAGAAGGGAGAAGAACATCAGTGAAATGTGGCATTTATTGTTGTGGTTCAATTTACTAATAGTGCAAACAAACACATGTAATATATAACTTAAGGGTGTGGTCACACTTGTTAGTGTTATTATTAATATTATTACATTTTATTAACTCAGTTATTAAAAAAACATAACAGTGTAGCCATTTGTGAGACTCTGACAACAATGGCTTTCATGGTGTACTGTCACTGTGTACACTCAGAAAGGATAGGAAAGAAGAACAAAAACAAAAATCCAAATGTAATGGAACCTGTTTGGCATTGTGCATCACGTGGGATGCAGCATCATTCAGGAAGCTGCAGCTCGCAATGGGGATAGAAGCAGTAAGCCAAGAGGAACAAAGGAAAGATATGCAGGCCTATTGCAAAAGCAGCACACTGACTACCACCACAAAATGAGACATAGCGACTTGGGCCTTGCATGCAAGGACTATCCAGGAAAGCACAGTAGAAAAATACTGCATACATCACTCTTGAAGACTCAGTTCGCTGCAGCTGGTCTAGCTCTGAGAAAACTGCCTCTCGCCCCAGCTCCGGATGCTTCAGTATCATACGCTTTACAAACAACCCAGCACAACATGGTTAATGATGAAACACAAAAGTATGACAATGTCTCTGATGCACAGATGAACGAATAAAACTTTGTTGTATAGTGTCAGACTGTGCAGCAAGGACAATCCACACACATAAGGCTATCCCTACCAGCTGTATCACAAGCACTGGAGGACCTGGTACCTTTCTTTGGGGCCATCTTCTTCAGATGTCAGCAGTAAGCATGGGCGGATCTAGCGGATCTCGCGTACGCGAATTTGCGGATTTACGGATTCGCAATCCGCGAGGATACGCGAACTCTCGCGGATTTGCGGATTTTCCCGTTTTTTGTGTTGGCGAGCGTTCGCGCCGATTTTGGGACAATTTCGCAATTGCGAACTTACTTTTCGGCTCGCAACGGCCGCGACTATGTTGTTTCTACGTCTGGTTTATCATCACAGGTTCACAGCACCCTCTGTTTCACCACTGCCACCCTCTGGGACACCCATGCCACCCTCGGGTACATCCTCACTGCCACCCATTAGGTTCGTTTATCACTGTAGTTTATGGGGGGTGAAAAAAGCAAGCACACCTCCCCTACTTCAACTGCCATGAATTAATTTGGGGTTGATTAATGTGTCAGTTATTTAGAAAGTTCCAGTCTGGCTGGCACCTGCTTCCTTCCTTATCTGTAATTTGCTTTCTGTTGCAGTGAATTTTTTTTTCACAGGACCTTTATGGTCTACTTGTAGCTATTCTATGAGCCTGATGTTTGGGTCATAGCAGGGTCATAGAATAGTTGCAAACTCTGGAGGGGCCCCTCAGGAAGCACTACAGTGAATGTTACAAATGTTAAGTTTGAACTTTTGCACCTGCTCATTGCTTTCAGTTTAGCAAAAATCGTTTTTTCTGCAATTTCGCGCGTTTTTTGGGGCGCGAATCCGTGCGAGATCGATTTCGGAAGCCGCGAATGCTTGCGAATACACTAAATTTTTTTTGCGACGTGTATGTTCGCGTGATTTTGTGCGTGTTCGCGAGGCGCTTGTAGCTATACGTTTGCCAAGTTACCCTAGCGGTCGTACACGGGCGCGGCCATCTTGTTTGCGTGACGTAATTCCGTTTCCGGCCGCTATGTGTAATCTCGCAAAGTGTGCTGCTCGCGTGAAGAACTCAAAAGGACGAAGCATGTCTGTCAGGCTTTTAACTATGTCCCATTGCGCCGCACCCATCCGCATGTCCTCCTTCTGAGATGTACCCTCTGTGAAGAAATAGTGATCGAGTACCGTATACTGCTCATACAGACGCTCAAGCATGTAGAAGGTTGAGTTCCAACGTGTTGCCACCTCCTGGATGAGTGCTTTCACTGGTATTCGACTTTGAAGTAGCAGCCTCCTCAGATGCTTCCGGGCCTTAAAAGAATGGCTGAAATGGTTGCACATTTTGCGGCAGGTGGCCATTACCGCGAACGCTGCACTGTCTCTATCACTCAAGAATTTTTGAACTACCAGGTTGATACAGTGCGCCAAACACGGCACTCTAAAATAGCGACCCAGCGCCATGGCCTTAACTACATTGGCGCCATTATCCGTGGAAACATAACCAATCTGGCGTTTTTTTGGGGATAGCATTTTCAAGACCTTTTTGTCAAACTCGTCCAAAATGTTTTGGGATGTGTGACTTTTCTCCAAGCCAAACATGGCTAGTGTTGCATGTTTCCGAGCAGCTTTGAAAACTTTGTCCGGGTCAACACCTGCGTTTAGCTTTGCTTTAACACCTGAAAAAGAGACCCAGTGTGCAGTGATGCACATGTAATCAGCGCCTGCGCCACTGGTCCACATGTCTGTTGTCAGATGTATTGTGTGAACAGCACTCTTCTGCAAAGCTGCCCCAATCGCCTCCAGCACATCTTCATGTAGTGCTGGAACCGCAACTCTGGCAAAATAGAACCGGCTAGGAACCTTCCATTTAGGGCAGAGCGTTGCCACTAATTCTAGAAAACCTACCGCTTCTACAAAAGAAAAAGGGAGAAGGTCCACAGCTAGCATTTTAGCCAGCTTAGTGTTATACAGACGCGTCAGTGGGTGGTTGCGTTCATATGGCACGTCTGAAGTAAGCATTGTTCTAATGTTGCCCTGGACCAAGCATTTACGGGCTGATAATGACTTCGTTGACCCAATTTTGCTCGCTGGTGAACTTTTGTGCGTTGGTGTCTCACTCGCTCCAACACTCTTAGTGTGCCTCACATTGGGTGTGCTGCTGACAGGGGTACTGGGTGTAAGGAAAGTGTTTGACACGTCTTCTTCCTCCTCGTCATCATCAGATGCAACATCAACGTTTCCTTGAATTCGGCCTTTCTTGATCGCATCTAGGTGCGCAAACCATTGGACAGTGTGCTGTCTCCTAAGATGACCTCTCTGGCCTCCGGTACCATAGTTGGTACCTGGCTTACCACGACTAACTGCAAGCTTACAAAGGGTACAAATGGCAAACTTTGGATTTTTTTGACAAACAGTAAAGAAGTCCCAAACTGGGGACTTGAAGTGTCTGTGGGACCTGGAGGAGGCGGCGATACTGGTGGTGGTGGTCATGAAGCTAATGCCAGATGAAGTGGAGGATCTGGATTGCCCAACTTTTGTACGTTGTGCACTTTCACCGCCACTAATTAAGGTCGAGGTGGATGGAGGTCTCTTCTTGCCAGAAAGAAATATGGAAGCGGGACGAGTTGGTGTACTACTTAACTCCAATGATTGTGGTGTTTCCACTTCCTCCTCATCGACAACATCATCATCATCACGCTCAGCAGCTCTTCGGGCTAGGGTCAAAATGTCTGTTTGCTGCATGCCCGCTGGGGCTGCAGTGACCTTTATGATGACTGGGTCGTCGTTGGCAGAGTCTTCATCAGCAGCAGTATCCGCCACTTCTTGTTGAGCCTCATCACACTCCATAACTCTGAGACTTTGGACGAGCTTCCTTTTACGCTTAACTACCTTTGTCGGATCATGGCGTGCCTCACTCTCAGACGGCAGTGGTGCTGGTTCCCAAGTTTGATCTGTATCATCAGAAGGAGGTGTGCTTGAAGAAGATGTATCATGGAAGACAAATAGGATTTTCCCTCAGCGGCCATGCAGTTATACATCACATTTCTATCATTACTCAATTATATAATGTTGGTGACCAAAAAAGCAAATAGTCTATTATGATCCATTCAATAATTTCATTTTTATTTCATTTGGATTATCCTCATTATTTTCTTCTTTTTTGTAACTTTTTTTTCCGGTGGTGTTGTCTTATTTCTTTACAACAACAACATAGTTCATCACTTTTTTTTAAAAAAAACAGTTTTTTTTATATATACAAAAATATTCTTCATAAATTTCTAACAAAAAGGAACAATTATATACAATACAAAATAATCTATATTCCCCTGGTCAATAAACAATTTCACACATCACTCTAACTCATACACACCCTACAGCATACATAAACACACTATCTGAGAAGGAGAGCCTGAATCATGGAAGGCAGAGATTATCTGCCAAACCCTATTAGGTCTCAGAACTAAGCCTAAGACCCCGCACTAGGTCGACGCGCGTTTCGGCGGCCCACGACCACCTTCTTCAGGACCTCTGTCAGAATCACACTCCAAAATTCCAGGGGACCTATAATTAATAATAACAATGTATCACCAACAATGTATTGACATATAATTACAAGTGAAATTTCCACATAGTTACATTCTTGGCATCACCACAGAGAGATACACCTGACCCAACAGCAAACCAATGTGACGCGAATATTCAAATATAGCGAGAAACAAAAGCTATAGAGACGTGGAAATTTAGAAAGACCCCTATATATTTATCTATATCAGAGAAAAGAGTGGCTTTTTTGGTCACCAACATTATATAATTGAGTAATGATAGAAATGTGATGTATAACTGCATGGCCGCTGAGGGAAAATCCTATTTGTCTTCCATGATACCTTCTCCCCTCTCTTTCCCTGGCCTTATTGTATATTGAGGGGGTCCCATCAATTCTGCTTCTTGAAGAAGATGTAGACACCACCCTTGATCTCTTCCTTGCTAGGGGTGTGGAAGACAATGAAGGATCATCAGGAGGAGTGGCTTCCTCAAATGATACCTCGCCTTGATTGTCGATTTCCTGATGTGCCCCTACTTCGGGAGGAACAACTATTGTGGGCACTTGTGACCCTCCATGCACCTCTGCTTGCGCATCTCCTTGCGCTGCCTCTCCTTCCACATGTACTTGGGCTTGTACTTGCACATGTGATTGTTGTTGCGGCTGTGGTTGTTCAACACTCGTCAGATGAGCTACAACAACCTGTGTTGATTGAGGGACATTGCTGCTGCTTTCTTGCGATGAGCCAACATCACTGGTCGATGGTGATTGAAGAACTATACTGGCTGCCTCTGCAGCACTCAAGGGCTTGGACTTAAGTTGGCGTGGTGGTGGTGGTGGCACTGAGCCCAATGGAGCGGGGGTGCTGCTGCCAGCTTGGTCCCCAGCAGATCCCGCTGCTGCTGCAGGCATACTTTTTTTTTTACTCCCAAAAAAAGGGGCGGGCGGCACACCAGTCTCCTTGGTAACTTGCTTCTTCTGCTCCTTACTGGCACCTTTCTTGCTAGAGGAGCTGCGGGTAACTTTTTTTGGAGCCATCTTCTTCAGAGCAGGTCAGAACAGCAGGCAGCAGTTGCACGAGTTGCAGAGTTGTCTGTGTCCAGACGTGACGTTATGCTGCACACACACACCGCTGCAGGACTTCTTCCTGGCACTGGTGGTTCTCTTGAGTCTTGTGCACCTAAAAGCAATGGAAGACAGAGGAACATCAGTTCAGTTATACACCCCAAAAAATCGACAAAACACAGAAAAATCAGCACAATCCCATGCCATCCATGATGTTTACATTGAAGACACCCCACAGAAAGACTAGGGCCATGCAAGTATGCAACACTCACTACCCCTGGGCATAATGGATGAAAAGTAGGCAAAATAAGTGCAGGCCTCAGACACTGCCTCTCTTCAAAATGGCCCCTTACACCCCAAGCCAGTCCACATCAACAGTACACCCCAAAAAAACAGAAAAACAGCAAAAAATCACCGCAATCCAATGCCATCCAGGATGTTTACATTAAAGAGAGTGAGACCACACTACAGGCACACTCAGTCCATGCACCACTACCCCTGGGCAAAAGGCCACACCAGCAGCCCCAAAAAAACGACAAAAACAACAAAAAACAGCACAATCCCAGCCCATCCATGGCCTCAATGGTGTTTAAATTCAAGAGGACACCCCACAGAAAGACTAGGCCCATGCAAGTCACCACCCCTGGGCAAAGGGCCCCACCAGCAGCCCCAAAAAAACGACAAAAAACAATAAAATCAGCACAATCCCAGCCCATCCATGGCCTCAATGGTGTTGAAATTCAAGAAGACACCCCTCAGAAACACTAGGCCCATGCAACACTCACTACCCCTGGGCATAATGGATGAAAGGTAGGCAAAATAAGTGCAGGCCTCAGACACTGCCTCTCTTCAAAATGGCACCTTGCCCTTGCACCCCAAGCACATGTTGCCTGTACCAGCCAGCACTCAAGATGGCCACCACCACCACCCACATGGCCAGTCCACATCAACAGTACACCCCAAAAAAACAGAAAAACAGCCAAAAATCACCACAATCCAATGCCATCCAGGATGTTTACATTAAAGAGAGTGAGACCACACTACAGGCACACTCAGTCCATGCACCACTACCCCTGGGCAAAAGGCCACACCAGCAGCCCCAAAAAAACGACAAAAAACACAAAAAACAGCACAATCCCAGCCCATCCATGGCCTCAATGGTGTTTAAATTCAAGAGGACACCCCACAGAAAGACTAGGCCCATGCAACACTCACC
The DNA here is from genome assembly GCF_964261635.1 of Lissotriton helveticus. Taxonomy (NCBI): domain Eukaryota; kingdom Metazoa; phylum Chordata; class Amphibia; order Caudata; family Salamandridae; genus Lissotriton; species Lissotriton helveticus. Next base: position 168,038,397 of record NC_136071.1, on the reverse strand, counting down.
ACCCCTAGGCAAAGGGCCCCACCAGCAACCCCAAAAAACCGACAAAAAACTATAAAATCAGCACAATCCCAGCCCAACCATGGCCTCAATGGTGTAGAAATTCAAGAAGACACCCCTCAGAAACACTAGGCCCATGCAACACTCACTACCCCTGGGCATAATGGATGAAAAGTAGGCAAAATAAGTGCAGGCCTCAAACACTGCCTCTCTTCAAAATGGCCCCTTACACCCCAAGCACATGTTGCCTGTACCAGCCAGCACTCAAGATGGCCACCACCACCACCCACATGGCCAGTCCACATCAACAGTACACCCCCAAAAAACAGAAAACCAGCCAGAAATCACCACAATCCAATGCCATCCATGATGTTTACATTAAAGAGAGTGAGACCACACCACATGCACACTCAGTCCATGCACCACCACCCCTGGGCAAAAGGCCACACCAGCAGCCCCCAAAAAACGACAAAAAACAATAAAATAAGCACAATCCCAGCCCATCCATGGCCTCAATGATGTTTAAATTCAAGAAGACACCCCACAGAAAGACTAAGCCCATGCAACACTCACCACCCCTGGGCAAAGGGCCACACCAGCAGGCCCAAAAAAACGACAAAAATCAGCACAATCCCAGCCCATCCATGGCCTCAATGGTGTTTAAATTCAACAAAACAGTTGTATCATGCACCCATAACCAACCCTGGTCCTACTGGATACTGTGGCTACCCACAATATAATTTATTTAATGTTCTGAAAGAGTTCCAAAATTGTAGTTGCAGCAACTGTAATGCCCCAAACAAACTTACTTGTGAAAGTTGATTTCTAATCCAAAAGTGATCCAAAGACAGTCAAAAAGGCCTCAAATCCAAATATCCAGCAGCACCCACAAAAAGTAATCCTTCCAGCTCCAGATCCAAATGAAAGTGACCAGGAGATGGACAAACCACTGGGAGGAGCCTGCTGGACAGGAACAGGAAGTTGGAGACTGTGGGGCACTTCCTTCCTCCCCCCCCCCCAAAAATGGACTCCTTGCAAAAAAAAAGGCCATGCAAATGTCAACCTGAGGAGTGATTCTGATAAAAATCATAATTTTCTGAAGGTTTATCCTGTTTGCTGGTGATTTTCTTGTGCAGAATTGCAAAATCTCTATTTCGCGAGTGCGAGATTGTTCCTTTTGCCGCAACTACATGTTTGCAATTGCGAACTCTCGCGAGGTGTGCTGTGCACGGTGGCAAGCCGCGATTACGTATTCGCGGGCGCCAAACTCCCGCGGGATCACGCAGCAAGATCCAAAATGGCGCGGCACTCGTAAAATATGATCGAGAAAAACAACTCGGCAAACGCTTAATGACGGAAAGTGAACGCCGTGCACCACGCCGCGCGCCGCAACCAAGCAAAAAATCCGCCGCGAGCGGATTCACGGATTTTCGACAAATTCGCGAGAGTTCGCAGATTGCGAATTTGCCGAAAATCCGAAAAATCCGCGATCGGAGCGGATTTTACGCCCATGCTTAGTCAGCAGTACGCAGTGGCACAAGTTGAAGAGATGTCTGTGGTCACATGTCACGTGACGTCCTGTGCAGCAGGACTTCTGTCTGGCAGTACAATGGGTGATGATGTCTCCTCCTCTTTTGTGCACCTAAAGCAAAGAAGGGAGAAGAACATCAGTGAAATGTGGCATTTATTGTTGTGGTTCAATTTACTAATAGTGCAAACAAACACATATAATATATAACTTAAGGGTGTGGTCACACTTGTTAGTGTTATTATTAATATTATTACATTTTATTAACTCAGTTATTAAAAAAACATAACAGTGTAGCCATTTGTGAGACTTTGACAACAATGGCTTTCATGGTGTACTGTCACTGTGAACACTCAGAAAGGATAGGAAAGAAGAACAAAAACAAAAATCCAAATGTAATGGAACCTGTTTGGCATTGTGCATCACGTAGGATGCAGCATCATTCAGGAAGCTGCAGCTCGCAATGGGGATGGAAGGAGTAAGCCAAGAGGAACAAAGGAAAGATATGCAGGCCTATTGCAAAAGCAGCACACTGACTACCACCACAAAATGAGACACAGCAACTTGGGCCTTGCATGCAAGGACTATCCAGGAAAGCACAGTAGAAAAATACTGCATACATCACTCTTGAAGACTCAGTTCGCTGCAGCTGGTCTAGCTCTGAGAAAACTGCCTCTCGCCCCAGCTCCGGATGCTTCAGTATCATACGCTTTACAAACAACCCAGCACAACATGGTTAATGATGAAACACAAAAGTATGACAATGTCTCTGATGCACAGATGAACCAATAAAACTTTGTTGTATAGTGTCAGACTGTGCAGCATGGACAATCCACACACATAAGGCTATCCCTACCAGCTGTACCACAAGCACGTACCCAAAGGCAGTAGCGGCCCGTGGTGGGAGTGCTGCCAGGCGCTGATGTGGGGCGGGAGTAGGGCAGGGTGGGGGGTAGTAAACTGCGGAATACGGCCACACAGGGGTAAGTACAAAAACAAATTAATAGAAAATAATTTGTTGCGCACGATGCATCGCATTTGGCGGGCCGCTACTGCCCCTAGGTAGTGCTCCATACTTGCTGCCTCTAGTCTTTGCTGTTATTAGCTCATGCCACCCAACCTATGCCCCACGCCTGTATCTCCCACTTGGGTTGTTGAACTTTATTCTTCCTAGCTCTGCCTACCATGGTCATTCACCTGGCCTGTGCTCCGTAGCGTGCTTTAGCCCGCTGCCTGTGCTACACCGCATCCACCATATTCTCTTCTGCACTCCTGGCATGAGGAAGCACCAAGATTGGTCTGAGTGGGCTGCCTTGCTGCTCTTTCAGAGACAGGAAGCCTATGCTTTTTCTTCACCCGGATATGCAACAAGTCTCAGCTTGGAGAAATTGAAGTGCGCATGTTGGTTTGGCTGTCTTAAGACAGCTGGTCTAACCAACATAGGCACTGGCAGTGCCCACCACTCCTCCTTCCTGCTGTTAACCATCAGGGTGGCCAGGCTGGCCCTGCCTCCAAAACTCAGCTCTGTGGAGAAAAATAAAATGATAATAATAATGTTTTATTTTTCATATTTGCATCTGCTGGCGGGTCGGGCGGAATGCTCCTCCACTGATTAGACTGTCAATAGTGAGGCCTTCAGGGACGAACCTGGCAGCAAACTTGGAGAAATAATGGTCAAAGGAGGGCGTCTGTTTATCGCGTACCAGGACGGTGGGGCGCTCAAGGTTGCAGTCTGCAATCCCAGTTTCGAAGAGATGGGAAACTTAAGGGAGAGTGTGGATGCTCCCTACGGTTAATAATTTGGTTGGTTACTTGTGGCGTAAGAGGAGGAAAGGATGTTTTTGAAGCTTCTGTTGTTGTAATTGGTGATCCTATGATTAGGCAGATTCTTTCTCGACTTTGAGAGGGACAGTCCTCTCTGCATACCTTTCCTGTAAGTGCGGAGCTTTAGGCTAAATACTCATTCAATTTTTTCTAAGGCTTCTACAGAAGTCTGCACTATGCTGACACCTTCTAGGCCCCCTAAATAGAGACCCTGATTAGATGGTCCTGTAGCCGATTGACCACCTATTTACAACAATTTGTTTCATTATTGTTGTGTCTGTCACTATTTTGCATCTAATTTAATTACGACATAATTGACTGATATATTGCAGTTTACCAGATGTATTTTTGTACGTCTTGCACTTATTTTTATTCTGCTTATATACTTAATTGATAGCATCCCAAAATAAAATCTATTCAATCATAATTGGTGATTCATGGTCCTTATTGTGGAGTCATATTAACTTCACAAGCCGGAAATATTTTGTTGAAGTTTTCTTCCTTACATTGCTTGAAGTCGACCTACAAAAGTCCAAATGACCTATGGGGAAAAATCTTTGATGACTTTACTAAAAGATCGAGGTGTAAGTACCAAGTTGCCATCAGAGGTGATGGATGGAATGCTTTCACTACTCTCAGCCACTAGTAATCGTTAGAGGCTGCATCCAAATTTTCCTTCCACCAGGGCACCTCACTTCTGGATATTGTTGTGAGCGTATCTAGGACCCTATTTAAATATTCCCGATTCATGCCCTTATGTGGTTATAACAAATCATATCCTTATAAAGGCATAAGAATCATATCCATATTTAGTCATAGCCAATGCAGTCCAAATATGGCAAGGCTACTCCCATAGACTCCTAGAAAGTACAACTCGTTCTTTAAACAAACCAAGCCTCCAGCAGCCCGGGAATTCACCCTGCTTCTGTTTTGATTTGTCCAAGAACTCCTGGAGTCCTAAAAGAACTGCGAGTTCTTAGTGACGTCTTATGTCCAACCTTACGTCAAACTCGGCACCTTCCAGGTATAAATATACCAGCATCTGCCTTAAGCAAACACACGGTGGTTTGGAGCTGATCGGCTATCTACTTATCCGAAGCCTAGCTGTAGCGAGTGCCGAAGGAAGCCGACCCTCCCGTTGACGCACTGAGAGAGACGCGGTCTTTTCTTCTGCTGAGAAATCCAGCTCCAGTGTTTCCAGTCACCCTTGCGGGTTGCTGGGAGATCGAGTCCTGAGAAAGAGATACAAGACCTCCTTCATTCTATAACCAAGGTACGGAGCTGATTAGATCCTTAGAGAATTCTTGATTCAGATTCTTGGCAAAAATAACTTAACTTAAACTGCAGCTCACTTACTCCTTCCCACGTACTAGGCTTAGGTTAGGTACACCGGGGTAGGCGTATCTTAGAAGCACCAGTTGAGTACGTTTAGTCAATGATTTTATGTATGTATATATTTTATCCATTTTAAGTATCTTATGGCTCAGAAACCTTATAAATGCTTTTACAGTATTATTTCATAATACTCCTTTTACTGTCCGCACTTTACTTCATGATAAGTATTGCAATTGTGGCAATTCATTTCTCTTGCATGAGAAAGAAGACTGCTCAATAAATAACCACTTTTATTGAAAACGCCCGTCTCTCTATTTCTCTGCACTCCTGGTGAAACTAAGCATGCACGATTGACTAAGTGAAATAGCTGTCTATTGTTTTCCGCGACTCTGGAGGTATACTTCTTATTCTGGGGGGAGCAAAGTTGTCATGTTTATGCGGTTGTCAGAAACTAATCTCTTCTTGTCTATTTAGGAAAGTTAACTCCTTCCTGTTCATTCGAGAAAGTTTCTAGTAACCTCTAAGCTACCTAATTAAGTCTAATATATTCAGTAGAGACCTAGATGACCTCAGTCCTACGTCTATACTACCGTTTATATTATTCCAATGTGCAGAGCCTATTGGGAATATAGGAACTACACTACATGGCGCCCAACGTTTGGTAAGGCGATAATCTAACGCTAGATACTAGAGTAACTCAGTCGTGCTTTTCACACAGACCCTTTTTCCCGTAAAAACTCCAATAGACGTCTGAAGTGGGTAAAAGGTTAATATCCGCCAGAACTTAGTAGGATGAGAATCCTATGTATTAGTTTTTGGTTTAGTCAACGTTGAAGGATGCAGTGTTCCAAAATATTGTGCACCTAATCTTTGTTTCCTTGAAACTTACTTTGCAAACTTTCTGTCAGTAAAATGACGGGAAGTGACGAAGAAAGAGATGCTTTAGCAGCTCAACTGTTGTCAGAAGACACAACTCTCCAACAAGATGACCCAAATGCTATAATCATCCCGGTCAATATCAGAAAAACTATAACTACGAAACTCATAAAAAATGGAGTATCATCTTTTTTTTTTTTTATTGTTTTTATTGCAGATACTCAGAAAATTCCAGCAATCAAACGTTATTCCAGCTAATCATACCTGCAGTTCACAGTAAAGGTAGTAGCACAACACACAGCCATTCAGCCCACACCCCGAAGGTCGGGCGGCAGATATCATCAGTATGCTGGAAATACAAACTCAAAGAGCAATTGTATGTCTCCAAGGAGCATACTTGGCATCTGCTTTTACATTTTAACCCCTCCCCACCCCCCCAAACTCGTAGTTCAACAGAAACTCAACAATGCAGTCGTGAACGCAGCAGTACGGACCCTCCTTCACCCCTCCCCATCCATCTTTAAGCCAAAGAAAGTCTGTCACAATTCCACACCTTTCCAGAGCAGCCCCTCTCCGACACAAAGTAGAATCAACATAGCGTTTCCTACCCCAAATACTCCTATCAGCGGTCAAACAAGGAGAAGACCAAGCACTAAAGTTCCCAGTCCTCAAAACCCTCCATCCAAACCAAGGTAGTGCCGCCACTTGGTCCACACCCTTCGGAATTTTTTTGGGCACCCCATCGCCTTATACGCCACTCTCTCGGCTGCCATATACAGGTCCAACCCTTATCTCCATTCCTCCAGGCCCGGCGGTTCCGGTGACCCCCAGTATTTTGCAATATCCCTTTTAGCTACTACTAGCGCAAGCACTAGGAAGATGAGGAGTGGGCGCGGCAGGTCAACCTCACTGGTCATACCCAGCAGTGCCAGCTTGGAATCACGCTGTAGCGGGACCTCTAAGACCTCTCCCATTTCTGTGAATATGTGGGTCCATATGTTTGGATCCTGTCGCATGCCCAAATGGTGTGGAAGAAATCCCGTCCTGCTGTCGGCATCTAAGGCAGTGTGCTTCCTCTACTTTCCCCATTCTATGGAGTCGCACCCTGTCATAATAAGTTCTGTGGAGCACGTTGAATTGGATAAGGCGTAGTCTAGATTTTATGGCCACTTCTCGGGGATGCATTAACACCATCTCCCAGTCCAGGTCCTCCATATCACCCACCTCCCCCTCCCACATGCGTCGAAGCTTAGCCAGGTCACCTAACATGTTGTTGGTCAAGGTTTTGTAGGTGAGGGAAACCGCCTTCCCCGGGATCCGCTCCTGAAGGAGCCGTCCCTCCAACGGCGCATATTCTGGGATATCATCGAGCGACACGTTCTGGGCTCGCCAGGCATGTCGCAGCTGGGTGTATTTGAAGAGCTGGGAATGGTGGAGCCCGAATTCCGTCCTCAGGACCTGAAAGGATTTCAGCTCTCCCTTGGCTATCACATCCCCTATCGTGGAAATACCGATGTCGTCCCATCTCCGGAAGCCACGTAGCTTGTGGAGTTCATTCAGCCACCGGCAATGCCATAACGGCATCTGCCGGGTGGGCTTCCTCTCCCACCCCATGCGCCTCGTGGACTTGGTCCACGCGGTAAGCGTGAGGGTAGTGGCAGGAAGTAGAGGTGCTCGTCTAGGTCCTCCATATAGATAGTATAGCGAGTTTTTGGACGACAATTTAAGCCTCTCTAGGGCATAGGTTGGGTGATCCGCCGGGGCATGCAGCCACTCATTAATCGGTGCCATGTGTTCCACCCAATAGTAGGCCTCCAGATTGGGGAGTGAGATCCCTCCACTATATTGGTGTCTTTGGAGCGTAGTCAGGGCCACCCTTGGTTACTTGCCCAACCATAAGAAGGTTCTCAGGTCAGAGTGAATTTTAGCCAGTGTCGAAGCCGGAAGCGGGTAATATTCATTCTGCAGTGCATAGAGAAATTTAGGTAGAATGACCATCTTGTACATGGCCACTCGACCTAGTAGTGTGAGTGGGAGCTGTCTCCAGCGGTCCATATCCGCCACCGAGCTCCGTATAATCCGTTCCAGATTCCTTCGGTACGATAGCGTCCTATCTAGGGTGATGTATATTCCGAGGTACTGGCAGCCTTCAGTTGTCGTCAGTAGTTGTTCAGGTAGCCTAAAACACCGGCCCTCACCTCCGGGGTCGTAGAGGATCGATTTGTGCCAGTTAATAGTTTAACCAGCCTGCCTCCCATATTGCCTTAGCTCTCGGAATAACTCCGGTATCGTAGTCTCAGGTTTAGTAATATATAGAAGGACATCGTCCGCATAGAGCGATATCTTCTCTTGTGCATGGTCGGTGTCAAGTCTCTTAAAACCGGAGATGCCCTCATTCTGACGTATTCTAGCCGCCAGTACCTCAATGGTAAGCGTGAAGAGGAGAGGAGACAGGGGGCAGCCCTGACATGTCCCCCTCTGGATCGGGAATTCACGAGACAGCCTTCCATTGACCTTTACCCTAGCTCTCGGTGTGGTGTATAAGAGCTGGACCCACCTCTGAAAATTCGGCCCGAACCCGAATTTGTGGAGCACCGCAATAGGAAATGGCCAATGGACCGCGTCGAAGGCTTTTTCGGCGTCAAGGGAGAGAAACCAGTGCGGCTCACTCCGTCCCCTCACCTCCTGTAGCCAATTGTGTGTACGCCTAAGATTCAGTTTGGTGGCCCTGTCCGGCAAAAAACCTGACTGATCCAGGTGTACAAGGTCCGGGATAACCGACCTCAGGCGGAGCACCAGGATAGTCGCCAAGAGTTTTACCTCCGTGTTAAGGAGGGAGATGGGGCGATAGGATGCACACTCCTCCTTCGGTTTGCCTTCCTTGTGGATCGGGACAATCGTGGCCACAGAAAGGTCCGGGGGAAGTCCCCCCTCCTGGTAGGCCCCGGTAAAGAGACCCTTAAGATGGAGTACCAAGAGGTCCGACGTACGCTTGAAAAACTCGTCCGGGAGACCATTTGGCCCAGGGGTTTTCCCCGGTCGCAGTTTGGCTATAGCTTCTAATATGTCGTCGGCGGTAATGTCAGCCTCCAAAATCAGGAGAGCCTCAGGAGACAGTGTGGGTACATCCGTCTGTGTCATGTATTGTAACGCCTCCTCACATGTGCCCAGATCCCTGGCCGCATAGAAAAGTTCGTAGTGTGTGGCGAACGCATCGGCAATCGTTACATCGGACGTGACCAGCACCCCGTCTGGGTCCCGTACGCTCTCCACCCATTTGCGTTTAAGAGGGGCAGGAATTTGCGAGACCATTTAGTAAGAGCATACAAAGAACCACAAGTAAGCACCATTCAGACACAATGGGGTCTGGCTCCAATTACAGGTCATTTTCCTTGCGGGAACTGTACAGCTTGTGCGACAACGAATGTCACTAAAAACTGTGTTATAAACGGCAAAGAAATTAAATTGTACCATCATTCAAATTGTCACACAAAAAATGTGATCTACTGTTTACAGTGTCCATGTGGGTTAAGCTACATAGGAAAAACGACACAGGAGGTCAAAAAACGAATTGCACAGCATCAATCCCGCATAAGATGTAATGTGATTAGCGCGCCGTTAGTAGAACATTACCAACTAAAATCGCATTCACCTACTGAGATGCAATGGTTTGTCTTGGATGTTGTTAAGAGTACAAAAAGATATCATAATGTTGATCGTCTACTCACCATTAAAGAGAATAGGTGGATTTGGTCATGTAACACTGTGGAAAAGGGGCTAAACTCTCTTATTGAATGGCACACTCTGGCAACCTTGTAATTCATAGTAAGAATTTTTTGCCTTCTCCGTTATTGTTTAGATCTGAGACAGGTGCCGTTGAATTGTTTTCTGTATTGATTTTGATGTTATGCTGTATTATACATCAGTAGCTTTCTATCTATGGAATGTTAAACTAATATATTATTATGATTGGGAACATCCGTATTGACATCATTTAAGCGCATTCACCTCTTTAAGATGGCCGCTCTGGTTTATAGAATACATTGTGATCTAGTTACACACACTCGTTTCTGGACGACTGTATCATTCGAAACGTTGATCTAGGAGATCTCATATGATTAAAGATCATCGTGTAGAACATATTTGAAGTTCAAGCGCTGTTAGGGTCTGGCATTTAGAAGTGAATTTAGGTGATACGGTGTGATCGTGGGACTATGGCGGGCCGAAAAATCAGGCAAGGAGGCCGTATGTAGTGTGCAATGATGGGTCTTTAATTGTCTCAAGAACACAGTCTTTACAAGCGGGGAGAAGGTATTGCTGGAATGGAGCTCCGGGCGATGATGATCGGTCGTCTTCTTCGGGCGATGGAACAGGTACTCCGGTGGGGGTTTTGGACTGGGCGGTCCTCGGAGGAAAGGGAGAGAACACAAGGAGCGGTTAGTCCTGTCTGTTTTACTCGGTTCTTGTCCCGTAACCAGCACCGGGAGTGCACAGGAGGTGAAAGCGACAGTGAGGGAAGGGTAGCGGGACGGAATCGGAAGGGAAGAGGAAGAGGGTGTCAGGTGAGGGATCGTGATCGGGAACCTACTAACTACGTGCTATACAAGTGGTGCCGTGCTATACAAAGGTTATACAGTGAAGGCCAGGCCTGGTGCAACTAAAGAGAGAGGCGATATTTACAAGGCACCTAGTGTGCTACTGAGGTGGATTAGGTAGTACTCACACGCTCCGCCGCAACTCCCAAGTGAGTTGCGGCCGCTCTCCAGCCTCCTCCTCTGGACTCCACCAGTCTTCGCTCCACTCTTCTTCTTCTTCTTTCGCCTGGTCTGCTACAACGCCGGTCCGAGCCTCCTGCCACGAGATCGCAGCTCCGACCCCGTCTCTGTCTGTGCTTCCGCTTTTTCCTGGTTCCGGCGGTGATTCCGAGGCGGGACTTCCGGGGTCAGGTGGTTGTGGTTCCGGGAGTCGTCCGTTCCTGATTGGCCCCTGGAAGACAGAGAGGGGCGGGGTGCTGGTTGTCAGGGCCGTGTCCATGGACGCATCCTCGCAAGCTGCCGTGAAGGGTGAGCGTCCGAGAACGAGGGGTACGGGCGGGGCTGGCGATTGACCTGTACCACATTCCCTTCCCCTAGCTGTCCTTCTTGTACGGGTTGGACTGAGAGGGTACCGGGAGAGGAAGTCGGCGTTGCCCTGATCCGAACCCTTACGATGGATGGTTTTGAAGCGGTAGGGTTGAAGGGATAAAAACCACCGGAGGACCCGGTCGTTGTGTCCTTTGTTCCGGGCCATCCATGCTAATGGAGCATGATCCGTGTAGATAGTGAAGTCCCGTCCGTCTAAGTAGTAGCGGAGGCTCTCAACAGCCCATTTAATGGCCAGAGCCTCCTTTTCCACGACCGCATAGTTCAGTTCGCGGGGAAACAGTTTTCGACTCAGAAATAGTATCGGTTTCTCGTTTCCATGTTCGTCTGTTTGGGAAAGAACGGCCCCTAGGCCTTGGTCTGATGCGTCTGTCTGTAACAGGAAGGGATGGGAGTAGTTCGGACTGGTCAATACTGGCTCTGAGGTCAAGGAAGTTTTAAGCTCCTGAAAGGCCCGCAAGACGGAAGGCGTGGGGGTTCGCAGAGCGACTTCGGTCTTGGCGGTCTTCTTTAGTAGGTCCGTAAGGGGAGCTGCTCTTTGGGAGAAGTTGGGGACGAACCTCCGGTAATATCCTAGGAGACCTAGGAAGGCTCGCAGGTCTTTTCGGGTTTTGGGAAATGGAAGAGCTCGAATGGCCTCTACTTTACTCTGTTGGGGTCTGATGACTCCGTCTCCCAATAGAAAACCCAGGTATTTGACGGTTTGGATCTGTTTTATCCCGAGGTGGGAACACACTGATCGCATGAGGCGGGAAACAAAAGGGGTGCCCTGATCCATAAGGATCTCCCTCGGAAACCCTACCCTTGAGAAGATAGAAATGAGTGCTTTGGCTATAGACAGTGTGGTGGGCTGTCGTAAGGGAACGGCTTCAGGGAAGCGGGTAGCGTAGTCCACAAGGACCAACGCGTACCGACAACAACTGCGGGAGGGAATAAGGGGACCTATAATATCCATCCCGACCCGGCTAAAGGGGACATCGATAAGGGGGAGCGGTTGTAGAGGAACCCTGGGAGGCCGGTATCGGCTGTTTTTCTGACAGACCGGGCATTCCCGGCAGTAGGTTTTCACCTGTTGATGGACACCCGGCCAATAGAACTTCTCCAGGATAGCCTGACTAGTTTTCTCGTCTCCGAAATGCCCCCCCAGGAGGTGACTGTGGACAAGAAACAGTACTTTCTCTCTGAAAGGTCCGGGGATTATCAGTTGGGGAACCTGCTGGGGCCCTCCCTTTCGATACAACAGTCCTGCTTTTTTAAAGAAATAGGGACCTACATGTAAGGGGTCTTCGTTATCCACGGCTCTGGCCCATGCTTCCTGCAGGAGGGGGTCTTCCCTTTGGGCGGCCCTGAATTCTCTGTCGGTCTGCCAGGGGTGTTCTGCAGGTATCACCGGGAAGGCGCTGGAGTGGCTCCTTTTTTCTTGGCGTTTCTGGGTTCGTGTTTTCTTGGGTCGAGTTGTAGGAGCCATCCCTGGTTGCTCCTGTGAGAAAGGGGCTTCTTTCCACCAACGAGACAATGAGTCGGTGGTGTCTTGAAGGAGTCTGGGGAGCCCAGGATAATCACTCCCCAAGATCGACTGTTCAGGGAGCCTCAGGACCAATCCGACAGTGAGTTCGGTTCCTGGATCTGTGGGGTGCTGTACTCGGACCCGCGCTGTTGGATACCTTCTCGTGTCGCCATGAACACATTGTATATCGACCATACCCCGAGGCGGTCCCACGGGATGGTTCAGGTCTTGAGGTCGTAGGACACTTTGCCGACATCCTGTGTCAGCCAGGGCGAGAACGGGTTGTCCATCGATGTGCACTGGAATATGGAAAGGAGGAGGGGTAGCCTCTGGGTTGACACAAACATAGTTCCGTACGAGGCCCACCTCCATGGGCTCCTCCTTTTGTGGACACATGCGGGCAATGTGGCCATATCTTCCACAGTTATAGCATTGTGGCCCCGGGTGTGGTGGTCTGTACATTATGGGAGCCGGTAGCAGGGGAGGCGGCTCCGGTCTTCGGGGGAGCAGGGGTCTGGGTGGATGGCTGCCGTTTGGGTGTGCGGTCGGGTATGAGGTTCTTCCCGCCCTCGTTGTAGCTCTTGGGCTCTATTATAGGCAGCGGCTATTTCCACAGCGGTGTCGAGCGTGAGGCGGGCGTGTTGTCGCACCCATCGCTGTGTTGCCGGATGTAGAGAGGCCAGAAATAGTTCCAGGTATATTTTCCCTAAGATATCATCCTTAGAAGACGTCTCTGGTTTCAACCATCGGTTTGCCAAGTCTTTGATGCGGAAGGAGAGGGCTCTGGGGTTTTCCTGCGGTCCCTCTTTTGCTTGCCGCAGTTTAACCCTGTAGGTCTCATCATCGATACCTATGCGCTCCAGGATACAGGTTTTGATGTCTGCATAGGGGGTGTTCCCCTGAATGTTGGCCTGTTGATAAGCCGCCTGGAGATCACCGGTCAGCAGCGGGCCTAGGTATTGTCCCCATCGGTCTTCTGGCCAGGTGGCCGCCTGTGCGAGCCTCTCGAAATTGGTAAAAAAATAGTCTGGATCCTCCCCCGGCACGTATTTCTGTAGAACGATAGATGGGAGGGAGGCAACCGGTCTCTGTCGACCCAGGGCATCACTAAGCTTCCCCATGGCCTGGTCGTGTGCGGCTCCTTGGCCCTTGAGGACGTCATGTAATTGACCTCGGTCGTCCTCTGCGGTTTTAAGGAACCTCTCCATTAAGGCTCCCCACTGTTCTTGGGTTTCCGCCATTTTCTTGACAACGGCCTCCATGCTTCCAGCTGATCCCACTTCTGACACCACCTGTGATCGTGGGACTATGGCGGGCTGGAAAATCAGGCAAGGAGGCCGTATGTAGTGTGCAATGATGGGTCTTTAATAGTCTCAAGAACACAGTCTTTACAAGCGGGGAGAAGGTATTGCTGGAATGGAGCTCCGGGCGATGATGATCGGTCGTCTTCTTCGGGCGATGGAACAGGTACTCCGGTGGGGGTTTTGGACTGGGCGGTCCTCGGAGGAAAGGGAGAGAACACAAGGAGCGGTTAGTCCTGTCTGTTTTACTCGGTTCTTGTCCCGTAACCAGCACCGGGAGTGCACAGGAGGTGAAAGCGACAGTGAGGGAAGGGTAGCGGGACGGAATCGGAAGGGAAGAGGAAGAGGGTGTCAGGTGAGGGATCGTGATCGGGAACCTACTAACTACGTGCTATACAAGTGGTGCCGTGCTATACAAAGGTTATACAGTGAAGGCCAGGCCTGGTGCAACTAAAGAGAGAGGCGATATTTACAAGGCACCTAGTGTGCTACTGAGGTGGATTAGGTAGTACTCACACGCTCCGCCGCAACTCCCAAGTGAGTTGCGGCCGCTCTCCAGCCTCCTCCTCTGGACTCCACCAGTCTTCGCTCCACTCTTCTTCTTCTTCTTTCGCCTGGTCTGCTACAACGCCGGTCCGAGCCTCCTGCCACGAGATCGCTGCTCCGACCCCGTCTCTGTCTGTGCTTCCGCTTTTTCCTGGTTCCGGCGGTGATTCCGAGGCGGGACTTCCGGGGTCAGGTGGTTGTGGTTCCGGGAGTCGTCCGTTCCTGATTGGCCCCTGGAAGACAGAGAGGGGCGGGGTGCTGGTTGTCAGGGCCGTGTCCATGGACGCATCCTCGCAAGCTGCCGTGAAGGGTGAGCGTCCGAGAACGAGGTGTACGGGCGGGGCTGGCGATTGACCTGTACCACATACGGTCACAATACACTGGATATATCCGCATTTCGAGCCACTCTAAGATGGCCGCGAGATTTTAGCCCGTATGACATCATCACGTTACATCCAGGTACTTTACCGCTGGCGTCCAGGGAACCGTCTAAGACTTAGAGCTTCGGACGCAATTCCACGAGGGTTGTCACTAACTAATAGTAAGTGGAATTATAGGCTCTATCATTCGTTATTGGCCTCTTTAACACGATTGCATGAGAACTAATGAGAGTCTAATATATTTTCAGGAGTACAACACGCCAAGGATTATTTCGGGCTGTGAGTACTTTTGTGTTTAGGGGTTCACTTTTGGGTGCCTTCTTGGTGAAAGGTACATATGAGATGGGTATGAGTTTCATACGGTATCATTATTATTTTTTGTTTACAGATTGAACTAAACGGATAAAACATGTAAGTTAAAACATGTAAGTGGAACTTTTTGGGAGTGTTCTATAGTATACTATGAACAAGACACTGGGTATAAACAGGCATTTCTTGTTTCTCTGTTGGTTTTGTCATATAGGGCTGTTTATTGAGGATACCTGCCTTATACATTTGTGAGTATGTCAGGTATATTGTCAGTGATATTGAGATTTATTGTGTAAATATTAGATGTACATATTAGTTGTTTTTAACTTTTTCTAGACTGTGAGACAGATTGGTTCTTGTGGCTAAAAGCATACTATACTTCCGGCTGGAAGCATTAGGTAAGCCCCACAACGTGTGCACGAATCTTATGGGTTCTTTAGTTAAACTCCTTGGCCTTTCATTGGGATAATCGGTTGGTGTGGATTCAGACCACCTATTCTGAAATTTGGTGATTTCTGTCTTTTTTAGTGAGAAGACGATACCTGAGATGCATGGTTATTTAGTATTTTTTCATTGTTTCTAGATGTTGTGAAACACACATGTGCAACGTTTTTCGTCCTGAAGATGGTCCTGGGGAATGCTTAAACCAATAGGGGACCGAAACGTCGACGTACAACATCGATTTGCTATAAAAAAAGAATTTTTATGTTGATTTGAAAGTATTTTACCATTCTTTGAAAAATCTGCACTGTATGATATTTGGTTTATTCATACAACTTAAGCAAAAGATGTTTTATACTACTCACAAAAAGATTTAGAATGTCAGTAGTATGATGGTTGCCATATTATGCCGTTGAAACTTTGAATTAAATGAAGTACGATACATAATGATATTTCCATGCAGTATTTGAAATTTTTTCACTTGTTGTGGCGACTTATAAATTACAAATAATTGAGAAATAATTCCTGTGGGGACATTTGTGTAGTTTTGCTCCACCCATCTAGCCACCTGTTCCCTCCGACTTAGCCACGCTAGGAGTTTGCCTGACTTATCCCCCACATCGTAGAGGCGATGGAGGGTGGCAAGGGACTGAGTCTTCGCCTCATTAGTGACCAACTCTCTATATTGTCTCTGGGTATCGAGTAACCTCCTAAGGGTCCCCGTATCCTTCCGACTCTGGTAATCCCTTTCCAGGCCCAAAATAATCTGTTCCAAGGCTGTCACCTTGGCTTGGAGCTTACGACGTTCATCACCCAGTCTACTCTGTAGTCTATCCCGTAGGACTGGTTTAATGGCTTCCCAGAAGGTGACCGTAGAGTCCACTGTCCCCTCATTTTCGGCCACGCATAACTTAATGTCGGCCCTTAGGCTGCGCAGAATAGCTGCATTGTGAAGGTCCCACATCGCCAGTCGCCAGGCGGGTCCCGAGGTGCCCCGGACATGTCCCGTCTTTACCCATAACGGCGAATGATCCGATATCCCTCTGGCCTTATATTCCGCAGTATCATCTACCTTTAAGTGCAGTCTAGACATGAATACAGAGTCTACCCTCGAGAATGCCTTGTGGGCCCCTGAGTAATATGAATAAGCACACTGGGTAGGATGTAGCCACCCCCAAACGTCTGTGAGTCTCAAATTAACTATCTGCTGTGCCAGCGCAGTCCGGGTCCCCCCTCTACCTGTCCCCCCAGATCTGTCCAGTCCTATATCCATCACATCGTTAAAATCTCCCCCATGACTTGGATAGTGTCAGCCGTGTCCAGTAGAATACTAGCAAGAGCCTTGAGTGTGCGTGCCTGCAGCTTAGGCGGTGCGTAGACTGAGATTATTGTGTATGTGCGTCTCTTCCATGTCCCCTGAACTCCAGCGTATGTCCCCAATGGGTCTATCCAGGTGCGTGTGATACAAAATGGGGAAGTTTTTTTGATAATGTCCGCCACCCCTCTGGAATCGGACGTGTAGCCCGCATGCGCCAGCACTCTGAAACTACCCCTGGCTATGAAGGCGCAGTGTGTACCTTTAAGATGGGTTTCCTGGAGTAATGTAATGTCCGGGTCTAATCTTTTAAGGTAGGCATTCACTAGCCCCCTCTTCACCTTCGAGCCCAGTCCATTCACATTCCATGTCAGGAAGCTAACTCCCCCGTCACCCACCTGCGCCGTCTCTGGTGCACTAACCATTCGAGGATGGGATTTGTGAATGAGGCTAACCCTCGATGTGGAAACGTGGTGTAAAGCATCAATGTGTACCACTGTGTCTTCCCGACCGCCACCCCCGCCCCCCAACTCTCCCCTCCCCATCTCCCACCTGATTGAACATAAAACCCCCCTGTTTCCCCCCCACCCCACCTCCCTCTCCTTCCAGTCCCATCCCATCACAAGACAGAACTGTCCGTAGGAGAAGGCCTGTTGCCCTCCCTTGCATCCCCCCCTTTAAGCTAACCTATCCCACCCCTCCACAATAGGACGAAGTGAGTGATCAGAACCAAACTATACAAACAATGAGCGTAAGAAAAAAAAAAAAAGAAAGAAACAACAACAGCGCAAAAAAAGGGGTTGTCAACTTGCGTGCCTCCCAGCCTCAAGCTGCGAACTCAATGTCCCGAACCACCACCATTCATGATCTGGAGTCCTGGGTCTCTGATTCGGGCGTGCTGTGCTGCCCAGATGTGTCTTGTTCCAGCACTCGAATCGCGTCGACCAACGGGTGGACGGAGTGGCTACCTCCCTCCCCCTCCTCCCCTCCAGAAGCACGGCTCTCCAACTCATCCTCGTCGTCCCCCTCCGAGCGCGCAGTTGTTCGTAGACAAGTAAATCTCGAGCCCGTCACTGCGCCTCCTCTCGGGGAGGCCGACCGTCCTTTCCGTGTGCCTCCTGAGCTGCGGCCCTGATATGGCGTCGCCGAGGTTTGTCTCTTCGACCTCCTGGACTTCATCCTCTGCGCCTTCGGTAGTTCCCACTGGGGTCCATGGCGCAAGGACCCGTCCATCACCTCCCGTCCTGCGGCCTCCCTGCTGTTAAGAATTGGGCGTTCCTCCAGCCACTGCCAAGCATCCTCCGGGTGCGTGAAGAATAATGATTGTTCCTTGTAGAGCACCTTGAGCTTCGCCGGAAAGAGAAGCATATAGGAGATCTTTAAGTCTCTAAGTTTTGCCTTCACGGCATCAAAGGAACGGCGTTGTTTCTGGACCTCCTGGCTGTAGTCCGGGAATATCATGATGTGTGCGTTTTCGAGCCGGATCTCCCCCATTTTTCTAGCCTAGCGCAAGATCAGATCCCTATCAGCGAAGTTGAGAAAACGCGCAATGACCGGCTGCGGTCTCGCCCCCTCCGGCGGCTTTGCCAGGAGGGTCCTGTGCGCCCTCTCGATGACGAAGCAAGGCAAAAACTGCACCGTCGGGAAGGTCTCCAGGAGCCAGGAGTGGAGGAATGACACCATATTCGTCCCCTCAATTCCTTCCCTAAATCCAACAAAGCGCAGGTTGTTGCGTCGCGCTCTATTTTCAGCATCGTCCACCTTCCATAGCAGTTGGCGATGGAAGGCCTTAAGCTCCGCCATGTCTTTTCTCAGGGTGGAGATCGAATCCTCGGCTTCGCCTATCCGCCCCTCGGCTGTAGTCACCCTGTCCGATAAGTTTCGGAAGTCCTGTCGCAGTAGGGTCACCTCCGATCCCACCTCGCCAATCTTGACTTCGAGGGCCGCTCGGGACTCCTGGATATCGACCCGTGATGCCTGGATGGCCCCCATTAACAATTCGGTGTCGGAGCGCACACCTGAGGTGGCAGGGAGGGCCTCCGCCAGCTGTCTCGGTGTCGCAAAATTATCCATGGGTCCTTGTTTAGGCGCTTTAGGTAGGGAGTCCTTCTTCCCCATGTTGAGCAGCGTTGCGTGTTAAGCGCGCGGGGCCAGCAGTGGATCACCCAACCCCCGGCGCACTAGCCTCAGCAGGGAAGGGAGGGCCCTCCTTATCCTTGCTCTCCCGGGGGCTCCTGTGGGTCCAACCGTCCCTGACCCCAGTCATCGCAGGCCGCTGGTGTCTCCTACTCGCTCTCCGCAGTGCCCAGGCTGTGAGGAAGTGCCATCCGACAGTCAGGAGCGAAGATCCGTCCTTGTCCGGGCCGCAGACCTCGCCCGAGGCCCCTTCCCGATGTACAAGGGCTAGGTTGCGGGCTGCAGAGGCGCGAGGCAAACACCTTGGCACCTCCTCCGCCTCCGGGGTCGTGTAGGGGCCGATCAGCTCGAGCAAGCCTCCAGATGTGCTGCAGCGTGTATCCTGACTTGCCACAGGACGCTGGTACTTCCACGAGATCGGGGGTCGGGTCTGAGCCCCGTCTATCACCGTGTTGCAGCTCCGGCCGCCATCTTTGTTAAGTTCCCGGTCCCGGGGAGAGGGCCCTCGGCAGCTCTGTGAGGGCCCCCGATCACTCCTCACCCCCCACCCCCGCCGGGGACGCGCCCAGCGCCGCTCTCCTCCTCACCTCTCCGGCCCCTCAGTCGATGGCGCGAGGAACTCACGGCTCTCCCCAGCTCCGTGGTTCCGTTCCCGCCGCCATCTTGGTAAAGGAGCCGGGCACCTCACCCCCCGGATCGGGGTATCTGGACTCGGTGGTTGCCACACTATGATTCCCGCACCTCAGCTCCACAACGGAGGCCAGCCACAGGGTCCGGCAGCCAGGGGTCTAGGATCGCCACCGATGCTCGGGCGCTGCTGCCGCCATCTTGCCTCCGGCCGGGCTCGCCGAGTGCTGTGGCAAAGTCGGTTTAAAGATGCGTCCGACCGGGGGAGCCGCTCTTGGGTCGCCTCAGCTGGGTCTAGCAAGTCTACAGGTACGTCCCCGCTAGTTTGGTCGCCCGGGGTAAAAAAATAACGACGGATTCTGAGGCAGCTGGCCGGGAGCTCCGGAGCCACACGTCCTAGCATGCCATGGTGTTGGCCACGCCCCCAAAAATGTATCAACAAGAGGTGGTACAGTCATATTTGTGGTATAGGCCCATGAATATCGGCAGACAGAGGTATTCTATTCCTGGATACATTTTCCAGCAGCACACGCTGTAACACGCGAGTTCCACTACTACAAAATAGAGCAATCTCCAGAGGAATACGCCCCTTTGAAATTCCACTAATACCACGAGCACCAGCTCTGGTTTAATGGCGCCCTAAAGCATCAAATCGCGTTACCAGGCTCGGTCCAATAGGTAGACCAGGAGCCACATGGCCGGTTCTAGCCAGCTATACATCACATCCCGACATTGAAAAAATGTCAGACAGGGAACTTTTAGCTCAGCTAAAACAACTAATAAAATACATAGACAATTGGTCCAATATGTAATGCGGACTTTAACAGTCCAACCAGCAATAGGAATTCCACAGCACACCCCTCACCAGGGGAACACAAATAAAATTTCACCACAGACTATACAATCAGTCATTGGCAAATTACCCGCAAAACGGGAAAAAATTCCGTTCTGGTTAGCTAAAAAAATTACTCAGATAGAGGCAGTATTTCCTGATACTACACCTCATGACAAACACAGAATTCTGACTATCTGTCTTCCAATGGGGATCGCACCACATGTAGAGGACTGTGACACTTGGGGCACAGTTTTTGCTTCGATATACACAAAAACACATGGTGTTCCGTCTATGGCGGTTATACCAGACGTACTAAGACAGATTCAAAATGAATACGGTCCAGAACCTGCTTTAACTCTAGGTATGAAATTACTGAAAGACTTTAAGCAGGTCTCAGCTATATTAACTAGCCAACATAAAAGGAGAAGCAGCATCTGTGGCGATCCGCCCAAAATTGAAAGAAACAGATATAGCAGAACAACCTTTTGAACTTGCCAGAATAATTGAAAAATCCTATGAAGAACTAGGTAGAGATAGTTTGGGTGGGAAACCACTAAAACCACAACTAACCGAAAATCCTGAAAAAAACCTTTATTAAGAATAATCTCAATACTCCAAAAAAGAGGTGGGATGGTAGTAAACAAACCACTCCCAGAGAAAAACAGTTTCAGTCCAGAGGAAGGTCTCCTCAACGGAGAGATAGATCTCCAGAACGAGGAGGCAAGTCCCCCCAAAGGGAGCCCTCTGAAAAAAGATACAACCTTAGAAATAGGGATAATTTGAGAAAACCTGACAGATATCAAGATATTGATACACGTCCCTCTCGATCTTTTCAGACTTCCTCACAGAAATCGGAAAGAAGAGGACGGTCAGAACACAAAGAAGAGCACGTCAAGTCCAAAGACAAGGAACCTGCTCATCAAAGTAAAAAATTACAATTTCCAAAAAAGAAGGTAGCTAGTATTAAGATAAAACATGCCGAGGATTCTGAGGACACAACTGAAAAACGGAGAGTGGGACCAGACAATGCTAGACAGCGCAGCAGAAGTGACCATAGCTCGCATGATCCTGATGAATCTTCTGGAGACAAAAATTCTGACTGTGGTTCAAACTACTGTAGCAAAAGAAAGAGCCCTAGCCCAAGCTAAGAGCATATCTGTTTTAACAGCAGTATCAGCGCTTGAGGCAGTAACAAGACCAAGCATTCCGAATGCTAAAGCTTTAGATCCAAAATGGATACAATGGGAAAATTCTCTTGCTACAACAGATGTGAAAAACGCATTTGATCCAAAAATGAAAAAACTAGAAGATCTAGAATACGAACATGAATACCCTCTGTCACTCGAAATTCTGCTTCTCGAACAGTATACCTGTGTAATATACACAGACAGATTTGCACAACACTACGTTGTGGAAAAACAAATTTACAATGCAGCGTGCGCGATTGTAAAAGGTCGCTGGCGCTTAGGTAAATGCAGACCGATGGTCACTAAAACTGAATCACTCAGAAACTGTACAGCTCAGCGAGCTGTAATAAGATCTTTATGGATGGCGCTTGAAAATGCCGATCGCGAATTCCCCACACTAATAGTGTGTGATTCGCATTACTGCGTCCGGTCTTACAATAATTCCATGCAGACCTGGATTAAAAACGGTTACAAAGATGAGACAGGTGCCACAATAAATCATAAAAAGCTCTGGGAACAAGTAGTTCTTTTACAGAAAGAACTACAAAAGACTCACGTGATACATACACTGAGTCATCGACGTGATGGCGTTCATGTTGCAGGGAATTAATTGGCTAACAGAGCCACGACGGCGGTTGTTCAATCGGCTTCCGTAGCCACAAAAAAGCGGTCTAAAAAACAAATAGACGGTGAAACGCTACTAGCAGTAAAAGCCTCAATGAAAGGCAACTATGCGGAGTTACCTCTAAATTATCCCCTTGGAAATACATACATAATTGATGCAAACTCCGTTCCTTTTGCTCAAATCCCTGGAGTGGGGATAGAGTAATTCCAATCATGAACCGGAGGGCTTACTTGATTCAAGAAGCACACATGGGAATGGGTCTGAGGCACCAAGAGATCTTGAAATCTCTAATAGAATTACAATCACAATACTGGTGGCTGGGGATGAGCGTGCAAATTTATAACTTTGTGATGAATTGTGAAAACTGCAACAGAGATCGCAGTTGTGAATCGGACCAGACACCTGCCCAGACACCTCTATTAGACAGCATTAGGCTATCTATACGCAGAAATCCAGACGGAGAAATGCGATCCCATAATTATTAAGATGAGATTCACTTGGATGTGGCCCCAGCGCTCGGCTGATGCCAAAACTGTTATAAAAGATTTGCGAGTCTTTATCGGCACATACGTAATTGGCATGCTACATTCGTACCAGGGTCCTGCGTTTAGCTCTCGAGCTTACAAGGAGGCCATGGCCAGCATGGGCATTGCATTGCGGTATTCTAGTCCATTCCATCCCGAGGGAAATGCGGTAGGGGAGAGAAAAAATCGTGACATAAAGCAATCTATAACGGCGAGGGTATTAGGTTCGGGTGACGGGTGGGCCTAACATCTAATAAGTGTGCAATGTAGTCTTAACAATCTGCCAAGAAATTCTCTAAGAGGTATCACTCCATATGAACTTTTGTTTGGTACTAGAATGATCATCCAGGATCTAGATTGTCAGACTTCAGTGGTGAAACAAAAAACCTTTGATATCAAAGATTGTTTGGCTGTTTTACAGGACTTAAATGAAACAAGAAGAAGTCTAAGTAACACAAAGCTAAAGCCTACGGCCACTGAAGAAAAACCACCTGTCCCAGCAAGACCTGTCTAGATTCCAAAGATTGGGGATCTAGTCGAAGAAAAGATCGTGGTGAAGAAGGAATTTGGGCCTTCTTACAGAAAAGCAGTACCTGTCTTAGCTGTCAGAGGAACAAGATCAGTAGTACTACCGCCCCTTGCTGGTAAAAAGGAGAACAGAGTTGTATCAATCGACCTAGTAAAACCACAATCATGTGGCCAATAATAAGTAGTAGGCCCAGTGGACTCCCAAGAAGTAGCAGAAGACCAAACCTTGCTACAATCCAAGAGGTTCAAACTGAAAGACTAATCACTTTTGATAAACCTGCAGTAAATAAAAAAGGACTGTGCAACAAAGCCATGGAACTTGTGCCTCTTGAAACCTAAATTGCAACAGTTCATCAAGAAACACCTGTCTACAATGATGTAGCCTCTGACTATACTAATGTGACAAAAGTGGATCCAAAGACTAAAGGAAATCCGGAAGCAATTCCAACAATCAACAGAACTGCATCTGGCTACTTCATCAATTTCGATGACTTTTCTGATGATCCAAGTGAACATGAAGAAACCCCAGCAACAAAAACTTTCAAAGAAAAAATGACTGAACTCTTTCATCAACTCAAAGAAACATATCTGATTTCACCATGGATTGAATTATGGATTGTGTTAGGTGTACTTTTCCTCCTACTTTGGCTCATATTGGTTTTATGTTTGGGTAGATTTATTGATGGAAAATATAGTATAATGGACACAGCAAGTCAGAACATCAACCTGGTCCTAAAGCCACACAGATCCTCTCACATCGAAAAAAGAGAACTGTCATCAGTGAACATCACAGCCATTCCAATACCTGGTGGTGTAGCATGGGACAAAACGGATTACGAAATCTATGGCCCGATTGAGCTCTTGAAATATCCACACCAGTTCAAGGTTTCATTAAGTGACTTTGTATCACCAAGTACTTTCTCTGATGATTGGGACTTTTAAAAATATTAATATTATGACGTCAGATTTAGAAATGTCAGCAAAATTCACAGAACATGATTATTTGCAGGGTTCATCAAATTATGAAGAAATGTACTGTTTTAATCATTATGGTCATCACTATTTGCATAAATCTGCTAATCCTAGAAATGTTTTTACTTATAATCAATGGGAACATTGTCCAACACCACCAAAAGGCAGCTCGAAAAATTTTATGAGAAATTCCCTTACTTCTCAGGGTTTAACAACACTGATCCAGAAACGTTTTATTTCCAAATGTTAAATAAGACAGGAATGAAAAACATGTTGACAAATACTAAATTGATTTATTCTGAAAAATGTTATGAAAAAATGTCTACATTTGGTTTTGAATTTTGGAAAAACAACATTGAAACAAAAACCATTAGGGGTACAAAAGACTGGCAGGTACAAGGTTTAGAATCATTATTCAGAGCCTGCATGATCCCAGAACAGATAATATTCCTGAATGATACAATTCAACAAACAACCTGTCTCGGCCTAGCCAAGATAAAAGACTTAAACAAACCGTCTATTCCGAAGCCCATACCTGATAATAATAACACTACAGATGTGGAGATAGACGTATCCCATATTTTACACCAAAACAGAACAAATCCTGATTGGAAAAAATGGTTGATCTGGCCCACAGACACAAATAACTGTCAAGATAGATTCCTGAACAAAACACAGGCGTTCAAACAGACCAGGCCAGACACTAGATATTCCCAGAGACAACATCCAGGGACAGTTACAACATACAGTGTAGGAAAGCAATGTCTCGAATGGCTACAAAAATCCACACTGCCTGAAATTAAGCAACACTTGACTGTACTTAAAGAAGGTGCTGACTTGCGAGATTTCATACTGGGACCTCGCAAACAGCGTCAAAAACGTTTCATATACGCCGGTATATACGCTGCTTACAACAAAGCTTGGAAAGTAATGCAAATTGAAACTGCAGAAAAAATACGAGAAATTGATCGTATTCATTTGGAAAAATCGCTGTCTGTAGTGGACAATGGGTTAACGACTCTGTCCTCCAGAATTTATTCACTGGACAGCATTGTATTAGCTGCTATTGATATAATAGAACAGGATATGCTATTGTTACAACATGGCCAGTCCCAATTGCGTTCTATTGTACAGTTAGGCTGGACGTTGCAAAACCTCCGTTCAGGCTACGTGCCATGGCGTCTAATCAACACAACATCATTATTTTCTATCTTTAACCTTACAGATAAACAAATCTCTTTGGTACAAAAAGGAGCAGACTATACGGTACTGAGCATTGAAAAACTCGAAAAGTTACCATTGACAATCTCAGAACGACCTGTCATTGAATGGATAATACATGGTACTATTACAATTCCGATAACAACTTTTCAGTTTCAGTATTGCCAAAAGTATATACCAGCAGGCCTTTATGAAAGGTTGGGTAAAGGATACATCAAATCAACCTGAAATTTACCATATACACATAGATGTTATAGTGAAGGGAAAAAAGAGCTATTTCTTAGTGGTAAAAACTGTAAAATTTCAGTAAGTGGTACACTTCTGTTTCAAGGTATTAACGCATGGAGCCTGCGAAGGTTCATCAAACAACCTTTCATGTCACCTGCACGGCACTCCTGCAACACAGATAGAGCCTTTTTTCAGACAGCTTTCCAACGGCAGCTACGTTGTAATAAGTGACCTCAGCTGCTGTGGCATGGTGCCAGGAAAAGCCTATCTCGTGAGCGTTACTTCCAGGGTCATTTGCTGTATGCAAGTATTGTATCCAAACAGCAAACCAGACAAGGAGGCAGCAATATGGCCTTCTCTGAATATCTCTTCTATTCGAATTGATACTTTAAGCAGAATGAAGTCTATTCTTTTACAGACAACTGTGCCTTTAACCTCGTCCAAAGAGACGTATGATCTGCAAATTGCAAGGACAGCGGCAGAGATACATACACTATTATCGACAAATTGCCCTGTGCATTTCGTAGAAATGTTAGGTCAAATCTTAAACATGTCTGATACCAGTGGCATCGCACATGTATTTAAGACAATTTTTTCGGGACTATTAGCACCCTTTGAAGCAGTCCTGAACATCTTCCCGAATTTTGTGCATTCTGTGTTCGGCGGCCTGCCTCTCCTCTTGGGACTCGTTGCAGGAATTTTATTTTTGTTCCTTCTGCTCCGATATGGCAAGTCAAGTCACAGACAAAACTCTGGCAACAATGGAAGAAACGATCCTAGCGATGAGATACCAAGAACGGATTACTAAGGTCCTCGGCTTGGCTCGGCTAAGAGATCTGAATACAACCTGGTTTCTTTCATTCAGACTAATCTGGCAAGATTGCATCCTACCTGTTCTACGATGTCTGCTATGCGGAGAAGAATGCGTGTTGGATGTCTGTCTTACACTCAGTCAGACAGACGATGGGCTAAGTTGCGCTATATAAGTCTATTCTCATTCATTCATTCACTATCAGCAGTACCCATGGATATCGATACTTTGCTTGGTTCGGTAAAAGCTCATGCAACGTGTTGTCCCCAACAGCCACCTATTCTGATGACGGCATTCGTTGAGACCTCACCATTACGATTAGGTGGCAGTGAGGTACGAGATGAAAGCGGTACACAGGTACAACCTTCTGTGAACATTGCTGATCCAGACATCGATGATGGCAATGCTTCGCACTTATGCACTATTTCTACTTTTTCGGACTTGGTCCAACTTTCACCTACTGTTGTAGATGAATTCTTTGCCAGCCTATCTGAACTTACGTTCTCCCCTAACAACGAGAATAACTTTTAAAACAAAACATGAGCACACAGCGTTCCCTGAACTCTGAATTCGGCCTTCAGTTTTTGATAAACAACACTTCTGAAAACATTGGAACTATTTTTTCTCTCTTCCCCTGAAGGCGAAATTATTTTTCCAGTTCCCAAAAATATTTACTTTTTTTGGCACATGATACTCTGCTTAAAGTAGAACTATTCTTAGAGAACAGAATTTCTATTTTTAGAGACTCTAGAGACAATATTTTAACTTAGCCTCTAGCACATGTACAGTCTTGTATAAATATGTGATGAAATGGTCTTGACCTTCTCTTCTGTATTAAGAGCCATTTCATAAATGTAATTTTCGCAAAATCATTCAGCCAACGTACCATATATGCATTATCTGAATGTTACCACTGCTTAAAAAACGTACAGTATAATACTCATTTTTCGTGTATATACCATTTCAAATGCATTTTATGTATTTTGGGGTGGGTTGGAAAATACATGCATCGTTATATGTTTAGTATTGGTTAGTATTTAGTAATGATGGACATTATACGTGGAGTGGGTGTTATGAACGTATCTAGGACCCTATTTAAATATTCCCGATTAAATCCCTTATGTGGTTATAATAAATCATATCCTTATAAAGGCATAAGAATCATATCCATATTTAGTCATAGCCAATGCAGTCCAAATACGGTAAGGCTACTCCCATAGACTCCTAGAAAGTACGACGCGTTCTTTAAACAAACCAAGCCTGCAGCAGACCGGGAATTCCCCCTGCTTCTGTTTTGATTTGTCCAAGAACTCCTGGAGTCCTGAAAGAACTGTGAGTTCTTAGTGACGTCTTATGTCCAACCTTACGTCAAACTCGGCACCTTCCAGGTATAAATATGCCAGCATCTGCCTTAAGCAAACACACAGTGGTTTGGAGCAGATTGGCTATCTACTTACCCGAAGCCCAGCTGTAGCGAGTGCCGAAGGAAGCCGACCCTCCCATTGACGCACTGAGAGAGACGCTGTCTTTTCTCCTGCCGAGAAATCCAGCTTCAGTGTTTCCAGTCACCCTTGCGGGTTGCTGGGAGATCGAGTCCTGAGAAAGAGATACAAGACCTCCTTCATTCTATAACCAAGGTACGGAGCTGATTAGATCCTTAGAGAATTCTTGATTCAGATTCTTGGCAAAAATAACTTAACTTAAACTGCAGCTCACTTACTCCTTCCCACGTACTAGGCTTAGGTTAGGTACCCGGGGTAGGCGTATCTTAGAAGCACCAGTTGAGTACGTTTAGTCAATGATTTTATGTATGTATATATTTTATCCATTTTAAGTATCTTATGGCTCAGAAACCATATAAATGCTTTTACAGTATTATTTCATAATACTCCTTTTACTGTACGCACTTTACTTCATGATAAGTATTGCAATTGTGGCAATTCATTTCTCTTGCATGAGAAAGAAGACTGCTCAATAAATAACCACTTTTATTGAAAATGCCTGTCTCTCTATTTCTCTGCACTCCTGGTGAAACTAAGCATGCACGATGACTGAGTGAAATAGCTGTCTATTGTTTTCCGCGACTCTGGAGATATACACCTTATTCTGGGGGGAGCAAAGTTGTCATGTTTATGCGGTTGTCAGAAACTAATCCCTTCTTGTCTATTCAGGAAAGTTAACTCCTTCCTGTTCATTCGAGAAAGTTTCTAGTGACCTCTGAGCTAGCTGGCATACCTAATTAAGTCTAATATATTCAGTAGAGACCTAGATGATCTCAGTCCTACGTCTAAACTACCGTTTATATTATTCCAATGCGCAGAGCCTATTGGGAATATAGCAACTACACTACAATATATGCAAATCAGCCTTGACCCTGTGTCAATCTGATAAGTACAGCCCAGACTGCCAGACCAGGTCCTCCCTTGTCAGAAACAAAAGCAACATGATCCGAAATACAAGCATCCCTAGACTGGTTTCACCCTTATTAGGGCTCTCAGTCCTGTTCCCATTGGAGCTGCGGCAAGCCTAAGTTGCATATGGCTGGGTTCAAACTGATCTGGAATAGTTTGCAAAATAGAGATAGATTGAGACATGGCTCAAAGTAGTTATCAGGGGCGGAGATTAATTTGAGCATTCCATCCACCACTTTTTGGTATAGTTCAGTGTAATGGCTATGCCTAGAAGTGGGTCCCGTACAGTGTGCCACTATAACCAAGCTATACCCATTAATAAGCCCACATAAGGGAGGGAGGTGCTAGCAAGCAAGATGGCCGCATCTGCGTGAGGTTCTTGCTTCTCAGGGCCCTTAAACATCATAATCCTCCTCTGATGCGCCGGTAATATGCTGAAAAAATGTTTTGAAAGGATCGGAACCTCTCCTCTACTATCTGAGATGCTGCAATCTGCTGTAAACCACTCAGAGACCGAGCTGCAGCCCTTTGAGAGCGCCGCCATCTGGCTTCCAAAATGGTGGGGGCGAGCCTTTGACAACTGTCGTTCCTACTCCTGCTGAGTCTGCTGCTAATGACTCACTCTCACCCTAAAACCCGAAACAACCTGAAGCCTGAACTTTACGAGCAACAACCGCTCACCAAGCTAAGTGCCTCGTGACTCTGCACCGGAGCTCACCTGCCTGGCGAGCTGCACTCCGCTGGTTTTGCTGCGCCCGAAAGCCTACCGCCTCTGCTCCTGTTCCTGGGGGGGCAGGTCCGCACTGCACCCGTGGTGCGAACTCACCCGCGGACCGTGTGGCAATCGACCTTCTGCTGCTGTGACGAGAATCCAACATCTGGACTCCTGGACCCGGACCCTTATAGCACTGCTCCTGCTCCTACCGCACTCTTAATTCCCGAATCCCTGATGCCGAGTCTGCGCTCGGGCTCTCAAGTCGGGCGATCCCGTTTGAATTGGGTTCTTCGTGGTAAGGTAAAATCTATCTAAAATTTACCTCTGAAAAGGTTAAATCACCTTTGCCGCAGTTCGAACGATGCTTGAAGTTGCGAGGGAAGTTATCGATGCAGCAAGACCCAAAGATGGAGGCCTTTTGACGGAATACTGCGAACGCCTCAACCTTCGCCTAGAGAGTCTTGCCATAGATTTAAACAACTTAACACTGACTTTTAAAGTGGCGGCCGCTGGAGGACAAAGAGCATTCTCAAGTACAACTGGTTTTATCACCCGGTGTCCTCTCACTGTGTGTGGCCTGACCCTAATATGGCGCCCAAGTTCACTCGTAGCTGCAGCCTGTTTTGCACTGTTCCAGTGCCCACTGCAATTTAATGCCACCTGAGTCAGTCTCCAACCATTGTAAACTGAACCTATCCACCAGATAGCCAGCACTGTCTGAGGGTTTTTACTGCCATTCGTTTTGGTGACACAGCATTGTTGGTCATATTGTTACTTCTGCATGCCAAATCAGTGGGAGGAGCCTAATCTAGATGGCCGCAAGAGCTTAGAGCTCAGGAGCACGACCGCGCAATACCACATGAATCTTGGGTGGCCAATCAAATGCCTGAGCACATGATTCCACAGATATACAGCAGATGCGCTTTGAGACGGGGAGTGGGGGAGCAGAGGGTGGCCTCTAGTGATCACAATGGGAGCTTGGAGGACTTGCTGGCGCCTAGTTTGGTCCCATGTATTAATGGGGACCAGCCGAATGTAACATCAAGGTCAGAATTCCCTTGCCTGACCACAAGATGGCTGCCACAGTGGCCCCTACCATGTTGTGCTATTACTCTAGGACAAAAACTGACATCGAAACTGACCTTCACCTATCCCCCATCAAGACGTAGAACCTGCTGAACTTACCTCTGACCGCAGAGACCTAGCTATCTGGCCGATGCCCGGTGGAGCTACCTGATAGCTATAGAGGAGATGGGTTGTGGACTTCCCCCTCGACCTTCACCTACCCAGCCGGACTTTGGACAGTCTTTACTTCATCTCTCCATCGTACCTCCCTCTCACCTCTTCACCCTGACCCCTTCCCCTCTGCGCTCCTTTCATCTCATCTTCTATGCTCTTTAAATGTTTTTCCGTGGATACCTAGCCATTTGGTCGCCTCCGCGTACAACTCCATTGGAGATGGGCTGTTGACTTCCCCCTTGCCCCTCACCTACCCAGCCAGACCTTGGGCAGACATTCCCTCTGTCTCTCTGTCGTATCTCCCTCCTATCCCTTTTACCCTACCCCTTGCCCCTCTTTCACTCCATTTCCTAGTCTTCTATGCTCCTTAAATGTTTTTGTCTGTAACTAATGTAATTGTAACTGAAGTAACTCTCTAACATTGTTGAATCTCATGTAAAGCGCTCTGATATCCTCAGGTCTAGCCAGCGCTATATAAAACTCATTAAATAAATAAATAAATATATAAACATAAGATTGAAATCGGTCCTGGGTTGCCTGTGTTCAGGTTCAGGGAGGAACTGCCCTTGCAGTTAAGGCTGGACTGTTCCCAATGGAGCACCGTTGGTATATGGCTTGTCTAAACTGAGTTTTTGGGCCACATTTAGAGCAGCCCTTTGTGAATGAGAGATGACACCAGACACCAGACACTGCTTCGAGGAGGGAATGAGAGACGTAGCTACCAGGATAAAAAGCAGCTGCCTGACGCTCAACTCAGAGAAGACCAAGGTCCTCGACCTCGGACCCTCCACCTCCTTCTAGGACAACACCTGGTTGCCCTCCACCCTCTGGAGTCCGCCCACCCCAACATACCACGCATGGAACCTCTGCATCATCCTCGACTCTTCTCTCCCCATGATCCGCCAGATCAACTCCATAACCTCCATAACCTCCACCAGCTTCAACTGCCTTCGGATCCTCTGCAAGACCTTCAAATGGATACCCCAGAATGCAGAAAAACCGTCACCCATGCTCTCATAACCAGCAGATTGGACTCCCGAAAAGCCCTCTACGCTGGAATCACAAAAACCTCCTCCACAAGCTCCAAACCCTCCAGAACGCCGCAGCTAGACTCGTCCTTGGAACACCTCGGCACGAACACATGACCCAACACCTACATGACCTCCATTGGCTCCCCGTCGAGAAGAGAGCAACCTTCAAACTGCTCACCCACGCCAACAAACCACTCCACAACATCGGACCCAAATACCTCGACGAGAGAGTTTCCTTCCACGTACCCAAGAAGAACCTTTGTTCTGCAGACCTCGCCCTCGCAGAAACCCCCGGCATCCGCAGAACCAGAGCAGGCGGAAGAGCTTTATCCTACGTCACAGCCAAGGCCTGGAACGAGCTCCCTGTCAACATCAGACGCTCCCCCAGCCACCACACCTTCAGGAAAAACCTTAAGACCTGGCTCTTCGACTGAACTAGAATTGCACACCCCCACACCCAATGCCTTGAGACCCTCAAGGGTGAGTAGCGCGCTTTATAAACCCCCTGATTGATTGATTGAGATGGAAGGAGCACAGTCTATATATTGTTCATGTTTCCATAAACTGTAACTACCTTAAAGCCTATAGAATATTGAATTATGTGCATGTGGACATGCTTAAACAGACACACGAACATACATAGATGCACAATATCAACATCAGGGGAGTGTAACAAGCAGCACTTGATTGGTGCTGCAGCTCAATGCATTTTTCTGCTCCTTGATTTCCAGCCCTGACTCTGTATCATGGGTGGCACATAGGCAGCCTTTGCCACTATAGTGTAGGTGAAGTGTAGAGACTCCACTGTCTATTTTCGGTTATAATTAAATCATGGTGATGATATACACCATGATTTCCCTTCTTTTGGCTCAAGCACCAGCACTCAGTTGCACTAACTTGCCTAGCCATATTTTGTTTCAAACTGGAACACTTATTGGCATCACTGTGGAACTTATTAGCACTTGGAGCATTTCTGGATAAGCTGAGGACCACAGTAATTCTGATAGGCCTTACAATTTATGATTTCAAAAGTACAGGAAATAAGCTGGGGCGATATTATTTGGACATAACTTATACTTCATTCTTAATGTCACCATTTGAAGATAACACAATACCTGCAGCCTAACTTATAAACCAGTTCAAATCACGACAGAATTTGCTAGGGACGTTTCCAAAACCTGTCCTTAAATGGTCTTTGAAAGCCACTAAGGAGACACCATCATCATCTTGTTTGCTCCAAATTCATTTTAAAGAGGGAAATTCAAAATAGGTTTTGATATCAATACCCCACAAAGGATGTGGTGCAAAAGACCCTCTTGTGTAATTGTGTGAACTACGTTAAATCCCACGAAGGGGAATAAGAAAGACAAGAAATACAACCAGCAGCAGCTGAAAGTAGATGCAAGAGAGAGAGAGAGAGAGAGAGACACAGCGACCCTACCTATTTTCTTAGCTTATGTGTTTAGCTGAACGGTTCAGGATTCTTGGGGAAAGAAAATTCCATGATGGTTGGATATGATTCATTTAACCACAAAAGATTAAAGCTCAGGGTCTTTATTTCATTAGTGATCTCAAGATGATCTTAGATCAGTGATTAGAATGCCCATCTGTGCTCTAAGGAGTGAACTCAATCGAAATCACAATGAGATTTGTGGGATCGATCTTCCTGCTATGTTAATTCAAAGGTATGTGCTTGTGTTGGAGGATATTTGTGACAAAGTGTTATTGTAAACATATTAAAAGGGCCAGGTCTGGAAGTGCAGACTTCTATTAGGTAAAGACCATTCACAGAGCACAGAGAAGTAAATTGTCAATGATGTAGAAGATCATTCTTGCTTCTCAGGATACTGTGAATCGACCAGGAAGAAGTTGCAGAGGCGTTATTTTATTAGCTCGGAAAAAAGATCGATTACATCACAGATTGAGTAATTTACCAGTTTTGGAGTAACAAAAGAATTTAATCTGTTCAATTTGCCCATTACTGGATTACAGAACTAGGGCCTCGACGTACAAAAGAGTTTTGTGGTCACAAAGCATCTACATTTGCAAAATGTACAGGCTTTTGCAATCGCAAGAACTCAAGTTGCAAATGCACAAAATCTACATTATATTTCAGAATTGTCTTTGCAATTCCTAAAGTACACCGTGTGATTCTGTGCAGTTTGAAGGAAGAGTGGAAGTTTGAAAGGTGCATGATAATAAATATATTAATAGTTTGCAATTTTAACAAAACACTGATACATTTCATTGTGATTTCTAACTGGGGTGCCCTTTTCATATCCCTTCCAAATTTCAATGTGTTGCAAGGTTTATATTGATAAATACAAAGCCATTTGTGACTCATAATGTAGATTGTTTACATTGAAACTTAGAATCTTGGGATTGTCCAGCTTACGATTTTGTGAATCGCAGGGTTTGTGACTAAAAAACGTTTTAATAAATCAAGCCTTTAGGTGCTAATGTCTATGTGTTATGTGCTGGTCATCAATTCAAATCCTAGCAGCATCAACTCAGTGTTTCCTTCTGAGGTCGGTTACCTAATTGCCAAGAACAGTAACATATATTTTTTTGATAACCAACTTTATTGATTTTTAAAGAGACATACACAAACGATGAAAGATCAACATCCAGCTCAGATCTAAGCGTACATGAGGAACATAGCGCCAGTAAGGTCGCACTGATGTGGTTAATAGACAACGAAGGTAGAATAACACCCACCATCTCCTGCGAGTGCCCAGCAGTGCTTTAGTCTTCTATCGCCCCCACCCATTTACACCAACACCTTGCGATATTTCTTCGGACATCCCCTGGCCTTGTACACAGACCGCTCCTGCGCTGCACACCAGTCCACCCCTCTGTGCCACCTTGACATGGCGGGGTGTAGCCAGCTCGCCACAATGTCTCTCTTAGCCACCATCAGGGCTGTGTTCAGAAGGAGTTTGTTGGCTCGAGAGCCATCCAGTACTTCGGTAATTCCCAGGAGAACATTGTGGGGTTGAGCGGTACCTCACAGCCTTGGACCTCAGTAAGTTTCCCTATTACTGATTCCCAAAAGTGTGTGATAACAGGGCAAAGCCATACCATATGGAAGAAATCAGCCTGTGGGTGAGTGATGCGTGGACATGATGCTTCGGGACAAAGCCCAGCGCGGTGGAGGCGGAGCGGCATGAGGTAAGCGGCGTGCAGATAGTATATTTGGACCAAGCGAAGCCGCGCTGATAGTGTGTTAGGGGTGTTATTTGTGAGGGAGCAGTAGATACGGGAGATCCTTCCTTTCCCCAGATTACCAGTCATAACCCTGGCTTCCGGCGGGCTGTACTCAGGTAAGGATGTGCCCTCAGGGATGTGTTAATGGAGAGCGTGGCACAACTGCAGGTAGCGGTAAAGCTGCGAGGTATGCAGTGAGTACAGGTTTTGGAGACCATGAAAGGCACGTATGTTGTCTCCTTGCCAGATGTCCCCCAACTGCGAAATCCCGATTAGATTCCAGCTCTAAAGCCAGATAGGCCACCGACCTCTCAGAGCTGGGCACCCTGCCAAAGTAGAGTGTATTGAGTCAATTTACCTGACCAGTGAGTGTGGCGCAGGGAGGCACGCCAGGCCAGAAGTACCCCACCTGTGACCTCGGGTAGGGTTCTGGGGACAGTGTTGCCGTATAGCATCCCCTGAATGTTAGGTAGACCCAGGGTGTGTAGTTCCAGCTGATAGGCCGGGTCCGACCAGCCCCCTTTGTACCAGTTGTGCAAAGTAAGGAGCCTGGTAGCTAGATAACCGAGGAACAGGTTTTCAACCTCAGACCAACATCAAAGGACGGGATCCGACACAGTGTGAGGGCCAAACAGGGTCTCTGACCCCCCCATAGGAATTTGACAGCCAAACTGTCCATTTCCCAGGAACCACGCACGCGAGAAGGGAAGGGGCGTGTTCTGAAGCATGTATAGAAACCTGGGCAAGATCATCATTTTGAACAAGGCTTTTCTGCCCAGTGGGTTCAGCGGCAACGTTTGCCATCTGAGGAGATCAGCCCTGGCTTTCTTCACTATGGGTGTTATGTTGAGTGCCCAGGTGAGGTCCGGGAGGAGGGCCACCCAGATCCTGAGATACTTTTAGAAGAAGGGGTATCGTGGACTGGCACTCGAAGCACTCTCGAGAGAGATGAAGGAGGACCAAGACAGACTTAGTGGAGTTCAGTCGGAGGCCGGAGGTCTGCTCAAACAGACTCAGCGCTTTAGTCTTCCTCGATTCCGGGCCATCTCCACCCCATGATGCGCTCATCGGAACATATGAAACATGCCAGTGGTTCCATTGCCAAGGCAAAGAGGAGGGGCGAAAGGGGGCATCCCTGCCACGTACCCCTTTGTATTTGAAAGGACTGTGACAGGGCTCTATTAACCAGCACTCGGGCCCTCGGTCGGCAATATAACGTTCTCACTAGTTTGCAAAAGTATTCCCTGAAGCTCATTTCCATTAACACCACTTCTAGGAATTGCCAGTTCACAGAATCAAAAGCCTTCTCGAAGTCAATGAGCAGAAGGGACAAGTATGTAGTCAGGCATTGGCATTTCACCAGGGCGAGGTGGAGACAGCCAGGTGCCCCGCGATGGCATGAAGCCGCACTGGTCAGGGTGGCCCAGCTTGGCCAGATACGGCTGCACACAGTTAGCCAAGATGGCAGCAAACACCTTGAGCTTCGAGTTGATGAGCGAAATGGGACGGTAGTCGGAGCAGTGCTTGAGGGAGGCTGAGACTTGGGGATCACCACGATGGTGACCATGTCGGTTTCAGAGCAAAACGAGCCTTTATCAGTTGCCTCCGTGTACGACTCCAACAGATGGGGAACCAGCATGTCATGGTAGGTTGCATAAAACTCCTACGGGAATCCGTCCGGTCCCGGAGTCTTACAGGAAGCCATGCGAGAGATTGCCTCGTTGACCTCCTCCGGAGTAATCGAGAGGTTTAGTACTTCTGCCTCAGGTTCGCTGAGATGCGGAAGAGGGATTCGTTCTTGGTGAAGAAGTTTCGAGAGTGAGATATTTGGGGGCTGCGCCGTATAGAGGGCGGTGTAGTATGCAGCGAAGCACTGAGCCACTGCCACCGGAGACCGGTGGACCTCACCATTCATGGCTATCACTTCGAGAATAATGTGGTTAGCCATCGAGTATATGGCCAGTCGATGGAGGAGTTTTCTATTTTTATCTCCCTACCCTTAAACGCGTGCCACCGAAGACCTCCAGAGCAGCTTGGCTGCTTCCAGGGAGGTCTGCCTGAGCTCATTTCATAGGAATGCCAGTCTCCTGTCCAGGACCTTGGTCCTCTCTTCGGGCGGTCAGCCTTCAATGAGAGTGGCCTGAGCCTCCAGGATGGTAAGTCAGGACTCCTGCGCAGCTCGTTTAAGTTTGAGCTGGCCTTTGGCGAACCCACAGATGGTGGCCTTGCCAGCTTCCCATAGAGTAGTGGGGAGGGAATGGTGCCCTGGTTAGTGATAAAAAAGTGCCGGAGCTCGCTGCCCACTGATTCTCGAAAGTCTTTGTCCTGGAGAAACCAGGCATTCAGCCTCCAGATCAGTCGTAATGCGTCCGGAAGGTCACCCACCCGCAACGTCACTGGGGAGTGGTCGGAGATACCCTTAGGGAGTATGGTTATTTCCTTGACTATACGACAATCCAGGACCGGCATGAAGATATAGTCGAGTCGTGCATGAGTGTGATGTGATGCCGAAGTGTGTGTGTAGTGTTGGGCCGTGGGGTGCCAAAGTCTCCAGGCGTCGCTAACCCCCAGGGTAGTCGCCCAGTTGGATAAGAGCTTGGCCTGGGAAGTTCTAGAGGTCGAGGTGACTCCCACCACATCACAGGCAGGGTCCATGACTGTGTTAAAGCCTCCTCCCATAATGGTCATACCAGGGGTAGAGCGGCTATTAACCCCGCAAGTCGCTTGAGTGTGGGGGCCATCAGCGATGGTGGGGAGTATACAGACAGCAGGTTGAGTGCCCGGTCCCCTACAGCTCCCTCCAAGGTGACATAGGTACCTTGAGGCTCAGTCGTGACCTTCTGTATAGGAAAGGGCATGGCGCACAAGGATGGCTATACCTCTCGACCCCCTGGTAAAGCCGGAGTGCCAAACCCCACCATAGCCATACCTCGCCAGGAAGGGGCAATTAATGCCTACCAGATGGGTTTCTTGAAGGATCCATACGTCAACATTGTGGCGTTGGGCATATCGTAGGACCGCTGTTCGCTTGACCTTATCTAGGAGCCCGTTGACATTCCATGGCATTACTTGGAGCGACCCCTTCCCACTATGAATGTCAGTCATGGGGGGGCATGAGTGTAGGAGGAGACATCTCGTGCAGGTAGCAGGGGCGGGAGAAGTGTTAGGCTTGTGTGAAGCATTAAGAGTGTCACTATAAGGCTGATGGTGTGGGTGTTCGCATGGTGCCGGCCAGAGATGCGGGTGTGGAGTATAGCACGTTTCGGCGATGAGCCGGGACAGCGGGCTCTATGGTACGTGCGGTCATAGTGTGCTGATCAAAGCTGCGAGTGTGAACAAGGAATGACGAAGAAAAACTGGGACAACGGTGCCCCCTCCCTACCCAGCCACCTCCCTATACTTCAGGAACAGAAGCATCTGTTGACCCTAACTAAGGAACCTAGAAGAAACCAAACTAGAACGCTTGGTAATGGGAAACCGTGGAGGACCCCTCCTCATTGCAGGATGTTCTCTGATAGTGTCCATGGTGGGATAGGGTGATGGTGAGCCAAAGTGCTGCGCCAAAGGCCGAGGAACCAAATACGGCCAGAAGATATGGTGGACTCAATGCTGCCCCGCGGGAAGGATCGGGCTCCGGGAGAGATCCGTAGGGTCCAGTAGCTATAGCCAGGGTGAGGCGCCCCCCTGGGTCACAGCAGTTTGAAGAGCTAGCATGCCGCGAGGCAAGGGGGTCACTCGGGAGCGCTCCAGATGCCGGAAGATCAGAGGGACCCATCGGTGAGTCTGATCGGGCCCGTCACGGACCCCGCCTCCTGCGTGAGCGGGTGTGCTGTGGCCGTGGGCCAGGCAGGTCCAGGCGGGTACCCTCTCTATTGTCCTTGGGAGAGGTGTTGCGAGCACTTAGCCTGAGGGGCCGTACTTCTGTCACCCATGTCCAGGCCTCTTCAGGGGAGTCAAAGAAAACGGCTCTGTTTTTGAACACTACCCAGAGGCAGGCCGGGAAGAGGAGCCTGTATTGGATATTGAGGGCACGCAGCCTGTGTTTCACTTCCTCGAACGAGCGCCGTTGGCCCTGAACCTTACGGGTGTAGTCGTGGGGAGTGTCCTGGTGCTCGGCAAGATGGCTGCATTGTAGTGCTGCTCTGCCGGCCGCGGAATATAATCCAGCATCTATCCTGCCTAGACCGAGCTATCTACTCTAACAAGCCCCGGGACTGGTCTGCTGGGCATCCGTGTGACATGCTGGTGTCATTTGGGCTGGATTGGTCTGAGCTGCGGGGAGTTCGACACAGCGTGGCAGGCTGGGGAGCTGCTATGATGGCGCCGCTGTGAGCTGCAGTCGGAGCTTGCCGGAGTTTGTGGCAGTGCGGGCCTGCACTGCCGGAGAGGCTGAGGAGCATCCGGGTGCTGGACGAACGAGGCCGTGAGTAAAGAGGCCCGCGAAGGGTGTGTGACAGCATCCGGGCCAGTGGGGGCTGAAACGGAGGCTGAGAGGAGGCCCTGAGCGGGGAACCGGAGCGCTGTGACACGCATGCGGCCGGCTCCGGAGCTGAGTGTGGGCCCGATTGAATGTCCCCCCGGTGGAACTACTGAAGCTGGACCCCCCCCCTGGTATCTCCGCTAAAGTACAGCACCTGGTTCTTGGGCCCCCCTCGTGCTGGGGTTCAGGAGTTCACGCGGACCACTCCCGGACCCTGTCGCGCTGGAGGCCCCTCTCGAGGTACGCGGGGGCTGACGAGCTGAGGGTTGCCTGCTGGAGCTACTTGTGCCCCGAGTTGTTTGGCTGCTCCCCCGCCCAGCTATCCTAGACGGTGTGTCACAGGCCTAGGGGTGCCTGGCTGTGATCCTGCTGTTTCCCCTGTGGATGTGAGCCCTTGACCCCTGGGTCCCTTCCTGGAGTTTTTGCCTTGGAGCAGTTTTCTGGGCAGATTATTTATGCATCTGGGGGCTCCTTCTTAGGGTGCAGGTGGAGGCACCGCGAGTCCTGCCGCTCTGTCATTCACAGTAATGCTACATAACAGTACACTTTGCAGCTGATCATATTTTGCAGACACGTATGACTTGGCTCTAGAGTTACCAGACGGAGGCTGATTGCACTGTTGAGTAAAAAATGGGAAAACCAGAGAAAAATCAACCACGCCTCACATTTGACCTGCGCAAAGGGGGCAAGTCTACTTAGAACGGGGCCTCGGACTCAGAACTGGAATCTGCAACGCCAGCTACTACAGCCCTTGAAAAATCATTTGCCGCCATCCAAGCAAGCCTCCAAGCAATAGATGGGAAAATTGAGGCCCTTAATGGCAGGATGGACTACTTCTCTGTGAAACTAGACAAGCAGGCAGCCCGCATCGGAGAATCGGAGCAGCGTATCACGGACACTGAGGACGGACTACAGCAGGTGGCGGAGAAAACATTTGACATCACAAGACTATTGGCGGTAATCCAGGCAAAGAATGAGGACATTGAAGAGCGGTCAAGAGGCAACAATATTTGCGTTTCGGGCCTTCCCGAATCCACGAATGTGGGGCATCTGGGGGACTTCATGGAGACATTGCTACAAGAGGTCTGCGGCAAGGGTGAACTATCGCCCTTATTTGCTGTGGAACGGCGCACAGGTCTCTGGCGGCGCGCCCACTGCCTGGAGCTACCCCAAGACCGATAATTGTCTGTTTGCTCAATTATAGGGATAGAGACACAGTATTGCGCATGACACGTTACAAGGGCTCGATCATTCATCAAGATAATGCGCTGTCCTTTTACCCAGATTGTACGGCTGCGGTGCAAGCTGCTCGGAATGAATTTCAAAATGGCAAGAAAATGCTGATGAAAGAGCAAATCCTGTATGCCATGCTCTATCGGCGAGACTGCGGATCGGAACTGCAGATAGTGGAAAAATGTATATGAACCCGAAACACGCCATGGAACACGCTAAATCTCTGCGACGTCAGCGGACCCCTCCAGCTCATACGTCAGATGTCGATGAGTGAACAGTAAGGGGGTGCAGGTTGTATAACATAACGGTGCAAGTTTGAACATCTAAGTATATCATAACTTGAGTAGAGTTGATACATGACTTCTCCTAGAGTTGCACTGTTTGCTGGTAGGCCTGCATCACTCCCAAGATGGACACAAGTGCTTTAGCTTGAATTTTCATTTTCATTGGGCCCGGAAACATTAGTGCTGTTGGTTGCTAAATAATGACAGTGTTGAGGGCCTGTGCCGCAGATGGTGGTTTCATGATGTAGTAATTTGATAGATGTCCGGTGAGGCTTGTGCATCGTGTGTCGTCTCCTGGGCATGGTTCCCAGTATACACGGGTGGCAGGGTTGGCTTCGGTTGTGAGAGGCGAAAATGCGTCGGCGGCCCCCTCCCTACTAGATCGGGAGTGGATATGGCCGCTACGTCCCCTAATGGGTGATCCCCACTGGACATATACGTTTTTGTTATGTTTTGTGGGTTGGGAGTTAAGTGTGGGTCAAGCCTTTGGCACATTGGGGACGCTGAAGTGGGCGGGGGGATGGTGGGCATACTCGATTGTTTTCTTAAAAGTGGTACTGTACTTGGTGATTGTTGACTTATCCCAGCTATACAGCTGCATGCACATGTGCTCTGAATCGCTCATTTATTGTTACAAAGATATTTACTGTAGTAGATGACAGGAGAAACGTATAAATGTATCACTTGGAACGCCCGAGGTTTAAATACCCATAAGAAGACTAGGCAAGTGTTAGCGCAATTAGACAGGCATAATGTAAAAATTGCTCTGCTGTAGGAAACCCATCTTAGTAAACATACAAAAAGCATGGTGGCAGGCCGCAGGGAGGCCCACAGGCTAGCATCCTCATATTCAACATATGCACGAGGGGTTCTTATCCTGGTTAAAAGGGGTGTCCCATTTACAGCAATCCAGACTCGTGTGAACACGGAGGGCCGGTGGGCTATGGTGTTGGGGAAATTGGGGGGAGTGATGGTGATTATTGTTAATATGTATGGACCAGTGATAGATGACATGACACCCTATTTACAAACGTTTAATGTTTTGCTCTGCTGGCCGGAAGCGGCGATCATGTGGGGGGGACCTCAACACATATCTTAATCCACGTATGGACAAATCTAGCTCGACTAGTGCACGCATGGTTAAAATTGGACAGTGCGTGAGGGACGCCATGCTGGAACTGGGACTAGTGGATGCCTGGCGCTTGCGAAATGAAGGGGTATTCGCGGGGACACACATAACACCGGCATTTAACGATTGGTTCCGCCTCGACTACTGGCTGCTGAACGAAGAGGTGAAAGGATGGGTAGCTGCGATTCACACGCTCCCAAGGACTCTGTCCGATCATAATCCGGTCCTCCTTGAATTGACCGTTCCCGCCAACCTACATAGGCCATTCACATGGCGATTTAGAGCGGAGTCACTCTTAGACCCGATATATGCCGACACTTTAAGGACGGCCATCATACAGTACTTCGAGTTACCTGTGGGCTTGGTGAAGAGCCAGGGGATCCTCTAGGAAGCCTTTAAGGCAACGATCAGGGGGACATGTATTGGCACATTGGCGGGGATCCTTAAATAAATTAGGGGTAAACTCCATGCGCAAGAAAAGCAACTGGGTGAGCTAGAGACTGAATACCACCACAGACCGATAAGGGAATTACTGGCTAAAATCCATGAGCATGTCGAGGAGTACAGCGCTTTGGCAGAAACAAAAATAAAGTACTTATCCAAAAGGCTTGTAGCAAGGACATATGGCGAGGGCGGGAGACCGGGCAGGATGCTGGCACGGAGGTTGCAGGAAAGGGCTCATCATTCCCCAGTAGATCACATCACGGATGCTGATGGTGTAGAGTATTATACTCAACATGCCATAATGGAACAATTCCAGAAATGTTATGCTGACATGTATACGACACGGGGCGGGATGAGCGAGAGTGCCATGAATGATTATTTAAATGACACGGCCTGTGCTTGGTTATCTGACGTTCACAGGAAATATCTTAGTAATAGTCTCCCCATTGAGGAAGCAGATATCAAAGATGCCATACGGTCTTTACCGAATAATAAGGCCCCTGGACCAGACGGCCTCTCCGCTGAGTTTTATAAGGCGTATGCGGACCTTCTTGCACCGCATTTGTTAAACATGTACACAGAAGCTCATGAATCAGGCGTTCTCCCCCCTTCGCTGCGACAGGCTTTGATCATCACCCTATTGAAGAAGAATAAGCCCCCGGAGCGCTGCGACTCGTACCGTCTACTGTCT
Organism: Lissotriton helveticus; assembly: GCF_964261635.1. Lineage (NCBI taxonomy): Eukaryota > Metazoa > Chordata > Amphibia > Caudata > Salamandridae > Lissotriton > Lissotriton helveticus. The sequence continues at coordinate 167,995,339 of NC_136071.1, read as the reverse complement.
CTGATAAATTAAGATGCAAAGATACTAGCAAAGATTCTTACCACAAAGTCACAGCCCCTGATGCCACTCCTAGTACTCCCAGACCAGGCCGGGTTCATCCCAAGGCGTTCTACTTCCCTTAACTTACGCACTATTTCCGCCATGTTTCATGTACTTAATCCTGATCTGTTGGCCGTTGCAGTGCTTCTGGACACTGCGAAAGCGTTTGACTCTATAGAATGGTGCTATATGCTGCACATTTTGCACAGAATGGGATTCCCTCTGGTCATCATACGTTGGATACATATTTTATACACTGAGCCCTCAACTAGGGTTAGGGTGGGTGGTCTTACATCAGAGCCTTTCAATATAGAGTGGGGCACTCGACAGTGGTGCCCGCTCTCCCCATAGTTCTAGAGCCGCTGGCGTGCAAGATCCGACAGTCTCATAGAGCCGCAGATCTCAATTTCAACAATCAGCCTGTTGGGATCTCCTTATATGCAGATGATATGGTCCTCTATGTTCGGGAGCCGCAGCGCTACTTATCCCAGGTTATTCGGGAATATATTAAATTTGTTCTTTTTTCAGGTTTACTAATAAATTGGGAAAAGTCGGTCATTATCCCGCTGACGGCAGTCACAGTCTCACCTCAGGTTGAATATCCCCATGTCTGGTCAGACGAGCCAGTGAAATATTTGGGAGTGTGGATACACCGAGATCCTGAGGTTGTAATCAGAGAGAATTATGGCAGGGCCTACACAGTGTTGGTTCAGCAGGTTGACCGCTGGGTGTGCTTGCCACTATCTCTGGCGGACCGTATAGCCACGATGAAGATGGTCATCCTTCCTAAGTTTTTATATTTATTCTGTAACATTCCTGTCCGGCTGACAATGCAATTTTTCAAAATGATTCAAACTCAATTACTTAGATTAGTCTGGGGAACCAAAAAGCGGCGTATTAGCTGGCGAACACTGACACTGACATATGAGAAGGGGATCAACTCTCCAGATTTTTTGTTTATTACTTATGTGGGCAGGCACAGTATGCGTACTTTTGGTTCAAACCTCATAATTATATCCCACATGTGGCAGTGGAGGAGGGCGATGCTCACCCGGTTCCGTTACGTAGGGAGGAGATTAATCTGCTAGACGTTACAATTGCTGCGTGGCAGGCAATCGGCAGACGGACGGATAGGCTCCCTATCTATGCACCTGCATTGTACATAGCGGGACATGCTGCTCTGTCCGTTACTTAAGATCAAGGCTCAGTCATTGTGCTTAAGGAAGTGGGCCTTGAACTGCTGGGTGACTTATACCCAGAGGGGAAATACATCACAAGTGCTGACTTAGAGTACATACAGAATCCCACTTTCTTGTTTCAATTCACCTGTTATAGACTGAGACAGGCGGTGAAAGACCACTATACTGGTTTCCCTGAGGAACCAGAAACACTGAAAGCGCTGCAAATGGTGCTCACAGCTTCGACGCGAAAGAAGCTGATCACAAAACTTTATAAAGCAGTGCAGGACGACACGAATCCTAGATAAGAGTATGGCGCGGTGGAATATGATCATAGACCCCCTCTATGACTGAGGAAGAGTGGGCACAGATCTGTTCACTGATGGGGTGCCTGACATCAAAAAGCAACTTACGAATTATTCACTTAAAATTTTTACATCAAGTGTATCACACTCCCCAGAAACTGGGCAGAATGGGACTTAGGGAGGTAGATCGCTGTAAAAGATGTGGCAGAGATGGGGCTGACTTCCACCACCTAGCCTGGCAATGCGAGCAAGTACTCAGTTACTGGGAGAAGGTTTTGGCTCTCCTAGGTACCATGATGGGGGTGGAATTGCAATGCACGCCATTAGTGTGTTTACTGGGATACGTCCCTCATATAAAAGGAGCATTGGGCAGATTTGTGAGAGTGGCCTTGCTTTTGGCAAAAAGGTGGACTTTGTTTACATGGGATAGTAGACTGTGCCTGAAGACTGATGGGTGGCTTAAAGACTTTGGGCCCGATTCACAGAACTAACTTAAGACAAAATCCTAAACTTACTACTTTTGGTATTCACAGAAGTTAGGATTTTGTCTTAAGTTTGTCTTAAGACAGACTTAAGTTAGGATTTTGTCTTAAGTCTGTCTTAAGTCTGTCTTAAGACAAACTTAAGATAAAATCCTAACTTCTGTGAATACCAAAAGTAGTAAGTTTAGGATTTTGTCTTAAGTTAGTTCTGTGAATCAGGCCCATAGGGGTCCATTAGGATGTCGGGCGGATCGCCCCCGCGAGGCTGGCGGTAGGCACCGCCGGCCTGGCGGGGGCAATCCACCCGACATCCGCAAGTGAATTCCCCCGCCATATTAGTATGGCGGGGGGACTGCGGTGGACGGAAAGACCGTCCGCCGCTTTTCCGCCCTGGTCACCTTGCGGCCGGGGCAGAAAAGCATTAATATGGTGGTGATGTCTAATAGACACCGCCAGCCATATTACGATGGGCCAATTCAGATGCCTTTCCGTGGCGGTGATGCTGCCACGGAAAGGCATGCGGTCTTCACTCTGGGGGCCCCCTCCGGGCCCCCAGAGTGAAGGAGGGGTGGGGGGTGCACATGGGTGGTACCTGTGGTACCCCCCATCATTTGCATACACGAAGCAGCAGGCACCGCGCGGTGCCTGCTGCTTCGTGTATGCAAATGCATGCATGCATTTCTGACATTGTGGCGGGCGGTGCAGTGAGCACCACCCACCACAATGTTAGAAATGAGGGATGCACACGCCACTGTGGTGGGCGCATCCTAATGCTAACCGGTCCCGTTTTCCGCAAGGGTGGCGGGCGGTCAAAGTCCGCCCCCCATCCTAATGGGGGCCGTAGTGTACTGTTGAGAGCAATTGGAGCTATATGCTGAGGAACTGCTGGTTTCTTCAAGACCCAAGGATATATGGGCCCCTCTGCGAGAATACCTATTGGCCTGCAGCGAAGTGGACCCGACGTAAGCAACATCTGTAATGGTGCCTGTAGAGGGGTCTGGATCTCTGGATCACCCGGATGTTGCAGCTTTTCTTGTGATCTATTTTTAGTAAGAGCACACATTGACATGTTTGCACTAATTGGATAATGATCTGAGGAATGTTCAATTGCTGTGTAAGCTTTCATTGTATTGTTATGTTTTTGTTCGACTTGAGCATGTTTCTGCACTGTACGGTCAACGGTGTAGTCAGGACAGATCATGACTGTCCGGCCCTGGATTTGAGGTGCTGCTCCTTTTGTGCCTCAGCCAAGATGGCGTCCTGGTCCGTGAATTTAAGGATCCACATTATTAGCGGCCTGTGTGGCGTGTCCGGCAGCGATGTGGGTGCGAGAAATCGGTGCACCCGCTCAATTGCAAACCATGGGGAGAAGGAGCCCTCGGCCATCCACGAGCGCAGCAAAGTCAGATGGCTGGCCTTGTTCCGCCCCCTCCGGAGATCCCACCAGGCGGAGGTTGTTTTGTTGTGACCTGTTTTCAGCATCTTCGGCCCGTCTGTGCGGCTCCTGGGTATGGGTTTGGAGGAGCGCTACCTGATCTTTATGATGTTGGACGCCATCCTCTACCGTGGATATCCAGGACTCCATCTCCTTGATCCGGGCCGTTGCATTGCAGAGGTCTTGACGAATAAGAGTCATGTCACCCCGAACTTCCTCGATCTTGACCTCCACAGAGGATTGGGAGGTGTGGATGGCTTGTAGGATAGTGGATAAATCCGCAGGGGCGGGGACGTCCTTCCCCTTAGTCCTCCCTGTCGCCCCGTAGTCTGTGACTGTATACTGGTCCATCTTACTCTGTGTGACAGGGTTTTTTGGTGCCCGGTCTCTACCCATGGTTGCCACTCTACAAGGCCGGTGGCCAGCATTGCCACCCGGTGCTCAGGTGGAGGACGAGCAGATGCAGGAGCTTCTGGTCAGAGGTGTCCCGGGGTGGTCAGCGGTGGGGAGGAAGGGAATAAGAGAGGGGCAGAGGGGAGGGGGGAGAACACCGTCCACATGGCTCCCTGCCACCCATCCAATGGCCGAAGCCCCTTCACAGCAGTTCCCCTCCACACCCCAAGCCAGGAGTCAAACGTGTAGGTCCCACCGTCAGGTCAGAGCCAGCACCAGGTCTGGGGTGCAAGGTCCAGCCGGGATAGAGTGCAGGAGTATTATTCAAAGGGGAGATGGGGATCAGTCCACCCAGGAGGGGGGACGAAGAGGGAGGCCCCGCTCACTTCGTCACCCAATGTGGCAGCCGAACCCTTCTAATAGGTACCTGCCCACTCGGGGTCGGTGGCTGTTCGCGGCTGGTTCCCCAGTGATGCACAGGGTTGGAGAGGACGGGGGGAGATCCGCTAGCCCCCCACCGCCGACCGGATCGACGATCGAGGTGCTCCACATACACCGCCGCTACGCCCAGAGAGGGAGCGTGCGGGCCAGGAGAATGCTCCACGTGGCAACAACCAGCTCGGAGCTCAAGGACCAGCACTCAAGCTAGGCACCGGGCAGCCCCCTTCAAATGTGTCCCACGGTCACCAGGAAGGACAGGACACCAACTTTTCTATGTCTCTGTGCTGGCCGAGCCGACAGCCGAACTCTTCCACCCGCTCTCTGTCCACCCAGGGTCCAGAGTCAAGTGCTACGGCAAGCCCGCCTTAGGCTGCCCCTCAACTCCTTACCTCACCACGCAGGCTCCAAGTGGATCAACTAAGGGCTTCAGGCTCACAGCCGTCTCAGGGCCTAGCGCTCGGCTCAGTCCCACAATCCGCTCTCGGGCCGCTGCTCTCACCGGGTCCTTGCCCGCATGGCCGGCCCCGGTGCAATGCCACTAAAGGCGGGGAGGAAAGTGGAGAGAGGAATCCACCACCTCTCCTGCCGCTGCCCGATCGACAGCCAAGGAAATCACCGTACCGCGGCGGCACCAGGAGAGGCGTGCCTGTCCAGGGAGCTTAACAAGCCAGTAGCAGGCCCGGGGTCTGGTTCCCAACTCTCACCCAATGTGCAGGGGTGGCCCGGGGCTCTGGCAGCTCCGCTCCCCAGCGGGGACGGGGACAGCACATTGCGCTCTTCCTCCTCACCACCCGATTGACGGCTGATCTCCCCTCAGGTCTCAGGGCGCCTCAGGAGCCCAGGCTGATCACAGGTTGCCCCTTTTGCCCTTGGTGCCACTCACCTCCACCAGGCGCAGTCCACACGGATCCGTGGGTAAGTCTGCCACCTCCAGCCAAGTTGGGAGCATCAGCCAAAGACCCCCAGGGTTTCCTCTCTCAGCGCGGCACACCAGGCGGCTACAGTTCACCGGGGCTCCAAGAGAAGCCGGGATGCGGCTCCGGCAGGGCCACCATCTTAGAGGTGCCACAAGCGGGCTGCTACACAAGGCTGCCTACGACCTCAAAACGCCACTCAGGCCGCCTCCACTCGTGGATCCAGGGTCCGGGGCAGCTCGATGGTGGCGGATAAAGGAGCAGATGACGCAGGGGTCCGGAGCACTTCTAAAGTGCGACCGCCATCTTGACGCTTCTGGACGCGCCCCCCACAGTAACACATTTTAATAAAGCTCAAATAAATAGCAATGCTTTGAAAGCATTCACTATATAAACAGATTATTGATATTGTATGGGTCTCAAAATGCAAAGTGTTTTTTTGAAAATTAGCATTCGTTATTTTTTTGAATGTTCCTTGTGCAGTGGTTCCCAAACTTTTTAGAAACCCACCTCACTTGTTAGAACAACAAATTCTGGTGTCCCACTTAGCTTTAATAGACATGAGGCGAGGCAATTTTGAATTTAACTAAAGCATTGTGTGGGAGTGCATTGTCATTTACAAAAAGCACATTTTCCATTGAAATGGCCACTAGATTTACACAGACATACAATTTGTGGAATGTGTGGTAATCGGGTTTCTGTGAATATTTATCATTTATGCATCATCAACTGTCTTGAATTGTTTTGATCCCTTTACAATGTCTGTTTCCAGCACTACAGAATTTCAAAAAAGTGCCTTATTTTTGGTTTTCTAACTGCTGAAAGCATACAGTTCATTTACAGTTATTTACATGTTGCTGTGCATTGCAAAAAACAACATCTTACATTGACACATAAACCAATTAAAAAACACCTCTCCCTTCGCCGCCATAGAATGTAAAGTAAGCACCAGTCCTCATGTTAAAAGAAGAAAGCACACTAATATCTGAACCCTGCGTTTGAATCACTGGAAAAAACACAGTTGATGGACAGAATGTAGAACAATGTCTTACATTCACCCCAGTACAAAGATCTGGGCCTAAATCCATCGTTTTTTTGCACTCCACACCACCCTAGGTCAGACAATGGCTATATGCAAATCAGCCTTGACCTCATGGGAACAGTCCAGCCCGAACTACCAAGCCATGTCTTTCCTAGACCGGAATCAAGCATCCATCAACGGTCTTTTTTGCAATTTGAATCACTGCAAGCATGAAAAGTTGAACGCCCGCACAAGAAGCGAAGAACTTAGGTGTATGGGTGGACAATAAACTGTCCTTTGACAGCCACGTAAAGAGGACTGTTGGCAAATGTTTCGGGGTGATGAAAACCCTCAACCGCACCCTCGACCTGTTACCCACCAACTCCAGGCGCACCATGACACAGGCATTAATAACGTCCCGCATTGATTACGGGAATGTACTACTCATGGGTACTTCAGTAAAAAACATAAACAAACTACAGGTTCTACAAAACTCGGCAGCTCGCCTGGTGCTAAGGCTTCCCCGCCGTGCCCCCTCACGTCCTTCTCTAGCAGCCCTCCACTGGTTACCAATCAGTAAGAGGATTGCTTTTAAAGCAATACTATGGTGCCATAAAATAATTCATCACAGAGCGCCGGCATATATGTCTGATCTGGTGTCTGTGTACGAACCCAACAGATCTCTCAGATCCAAAGGAATGGGTCTACTTAAAACTACCTGCCCCAAAAAAGCGAAAATGGGTGGCAGATCATTCCGCACCTTAGCCGCCAGGCAATGGAACCTCCTGCCTCTAGAGATTAGGTTGGAGAGTAATGAATTAGTATTTAGGAAGAAGCTGAAAACTTGTCTCTTTGCTGTGTGAAATGGCTCTCTCTTTCCTTCCTCTGCTGCTGCTGTCTTTCTCTATAGCGCGGGGACACGCCGGGAGGTGTTACCATGCGCTCTACAAACTCCTTTAAACTAAACTAAACTAAATTTGCTGCCCCGACTTTCAGTGACCCACTATAAATACGCTTGCAGCCTTCCAGTGGATTGCAAGCCACAGTTTGGGAAACACTGTCTTAGAGGTGGATGACAGGCTTGAGCCAGATGCCTGGCTCTGGCTCAGCCTAAGGTCATCGTCGACCAAGGAGCCCAAAATGAGCCCAGCCTTTTGTGCTCATGCCTCATTATTCAAGACCCTAACTGTCCCGCCACCCACCTTTCAGCAGATTAAATTCAGTTCAGCTGTGTTGTGTTGAAGTCTTTCTGCATTTTCTTATTCCACCCTGCTGGGATTCAGATGGGCTTATTGGAAAGATGCAAAGAGGTTCTGTGACTAGACTGTTCTCCACAGACGCTCACGATCAGCCCATCAGTCACCGCTCCCGCGAGCATATAATCAAAAGTGTAAGTAGCTGTATGCAGCTGAGGTCTGCACTTCACCTTTGTCTCAGTGAAGAACCTATAACTGCAGGAGATACCTTTCTGCTTGCTAATACTTGAAATTGCTACTGATGGAGCGGAAAGCTCATTCCATTTGTAGGGGTGCATCATTAACCCTTTGCATGCTGATGACGAGCTCAGCTCGTCATCAGCGTTACCTACCCTGTGCGGATGACAAGGTGAGCTCGTCATCTAACATGGTATTTATGAAAATGCCGCACACAGCGGGAAAAACGGCCGCACGCATGCGGTTAAAACACGTAGAGAGCATCCACATATATTCTTGTATTGTGTAAATGTGAGGTGTTAGAACTGTGATATGTATTAACATAACCATGTGACATATTTTAGGTTACTGACAAGTAGTATGAAGAATTAATGTAGGATAATAACTTAATGAGATGGAAACGTTAACATGAAGAACTCATGTTGTGATGTGTGACACTACTCATGTGCTAAATGTGTTTAACAATGATGTTTCTATAATTTGGTATATGTGTTGAAATGCAACAGCCATGCAAATCTGTAATGCTTAAAGTGATGAGTTCTTATGTTAGCTAAAGTTGTTGGCCTGACATGCAAGCCCCTGGCAAACTCTCACTTTAGAATTAATGTTTTGAATTTAATGTGCACTGTGAAAGCTGTTCTTTTCCACATTTGCATTGCAGGCAGAGAAGCATTCTTTAGGCAAAAGTAATTTCTTTGTTTTAGCAGCTAGGCAAAAAGAGAAGAAGTTACAGCTACATGGTTTGGAGGTGATAAAGGAATCACAGACATAATATCGAAGACAAAAATGTAGAAGACAAAAATATAAATATGAGAATATCGATAGTCAAAATATCGACATCCTATCTTTAAAATGTAAATGACAAAAATATTGAAAAAATATATAGATGTAAAAAATGTAGGCCCAAAATTTCGTTTTTTTATATATAAAAAATAATGTTAAAACTATTATATTATAAAATTAACTAAAAACAATTACTTAGATATAATATACATTAAAAAATATAATTAACAAATTTGATGTAAAACAATTTAAACATATAGATATATAAAATGTTATACATTATCTACTGGCGATAGCCAGTAGGTATATATAGTTAGGACCTAGCTACCATAGGAAATCTGCAACATTCTATTGGGAATAACTTTAAAGCCGGGTGAGGAATTTGCGTGTAATTTTCCAAAATTTTGGCCAGCTCTGCTGCGCTCCTTCCCTGAAAGTTTTGGGGGGAATTGTGAAGTGGGGGCTGAGAAAAAATGGGGGTCCCAAAACGTGTTTTCCCCATGTTAATTTCCATAGGACGTTCTGACAAGTCTACAGCCCGAACCGCTGAACGGAACTACACCAAACTTGGCAAAATTGTAGGGACTGGTACGCAAATGTGCCTTTGCTATATTTGGTGAAAATTGCTCCAGTGGTTTTTATGAAAATTAACTTCAAAAACACAAATATATCTGGGCGGAGCCTAACCACACATCTCATCGTGAGATCTGATTGGCTGTCAGCACTTCATCCAAGAAGTGTTGGCAGCCATCTTGGGACCAATGTACATGATAGCACCTCATTTAAAAGCATTGCAGTTAATAGAAGGTTTTAGGACTTTAGTTACATTAGAAATCATTTGTTGATGGTACCATACTCATTTTAGGAATTGTGGTGTGTTCTAAGGTGATTTTACCATGTGAAAAAGCCTTCTGCTGGGATATCATGAATCATGTTTGAAAGAAAACTATTATCTCATGCTTTTCCCACAGTGGTTTGGAAGGGGATCTATAAGCTAAACTGAAAGCATATTTTCTGTATATTCACATTATCTTTCTCAGTCATGTGAGAATGAAGTCTGACATTCTCAGTAAAACATGTACATGCAACAAGGACAGAGACTGTCAGTTGATTCCTTTGTGTTCTACTGCAGCTTCCCAGAGTGTTCTAAAGAACAACTAGAGCACTAACAGTCCTACTTATTACAAAGGTATGGCACACCTGAAGCCATCTTGATTGGAATAAAGTGGTAACTCTTAAAATATTTAATTTAAAAAGGAACAAAATGAGGGGGTATATTTTGCCATAGAAAGTATGATTAGTGCTGCAGAAAGAAAAATTAGGGCACATTTTGAGTGACTTCTCAAATTCTCCTCAATTTCATAAAAAAATTCTGACATGCAGTCTCCCAAGATGGCCACCAGAGACAAAAGAGCCCAAATGTAGCCCAAATATCACCCAGATGTAGCCCAAGTATAGCCCAATGACAGAATGTCCCAGAGTGTTCTAAAGAACAACTAGAGCGCTAACAGTCTTACTTATGACAAAAGTATGGCACAACAGAAGCCATCTTGATTGGAATGAAGTGGTAAGTCTGAAAACATTTAATTTAAAAAGGAACAAAATGAGGGGGTTAATTTTGCCATAGAAAGTATGATTAGTGCTGCAGAAAGAAAAATTAGGGCACATTTTGAGTGACTTCTCAAATTCTCTTCAATTTCATTAAAACATTCTGACATGCAGTCTCCCAAGATGGCCACCAGAGACAAAAGAGCCCAAATGTAGCCCAAATATCACCCAGATGTAGCCCAAGTATAGCTCAATGACAGAATGTCCCAGAGTGTTCTAAAGAACAACTGGAGCGCTAACAGTCTTACTTATGACAAAAGTATGGCACACCAGAAGCCATCTTGATTGGAATGAAGTGGTAAGTCTGAAAACATTTAATTAAAAAAGGAACAAAATGAGGGGGTTCATTTTGCCATAGAAAGTATGATCAGTGCTTCAGAAAGAAAGATTAGGGCACATTTTGAGTGACTTCTCAAATCCTCTTCTATTGCATTAACCCCTTCCACACTCATGACGAGCTGGGCTCGTCATGAAGTAGCCTCCTCGCACGCTCATGACGAGCCCAGCTCGTCATGAATAATGGGATTTACAAATTCTCAGCACAGGAGGGGAATATGCTGAGCAGCGAAGTGGTTAAAAAATTCTGACATGCAGTCTCCCAAGATGGCCACCAGAGACAAAAGAGCCCAAATGTAGCCCAAATAGCACCCAGATGTAGACCAAGTATAGCCCAATGACAGAATGTCCCAGAGTGTTCTAAAGAACAACTAGAGCGCTAACAGTCTTACTTATGACAAAAGTATGGCACACCAGAAGCCATCTTGATTGGAATGAAGTGGTAAGTCTGAAAACATTTTATTTAAAAAGGAACAAAATGAGGGGGTTCATTTTGCCATAGAAAGTATGATTAGTGCTTCAGAAAGAAAAATTAGGGCCCATTTTGAGTGACTTCTCAAATCCTCTTCTATTTTATAAAAATAATTCAGACATGCAGACTGAAACATGCACTTTAAATACCAGCAGCAGACTTCCCTGGTGAGCAGTACCTTTACTACAGTGATATAATGAGCCTAGAGTGCTAACATTCAGAATTAATGGCAAATGTGTGACACATCTGAATGCCTTCTTGATGGAACCAAAGTAAACAAGCATTGAAAATGCAATAGATCTCGCCCTCGTTTAAGTTAAAGCCATTCTGTTTGTAATGAGGTGGCTTTTTAGCTTTGCTTTTAATAGTGTTTTTCAAACTTTCATGTAAATAACATGCATATGTATGCATATATGTATATGTATGCATGCATTTATATTTGTATTTATATAGATATGCAGATTATATATGTTTATATATGTATGTATATATATATATATTCACTTAAAAAACTATAGGTTTCAGGCCTTATATAGTTAGGAATTAGCATTTAAAAACCATTGAAATGGATTGGTGTCACTACAACGCGGTTTTTTACAACGCATTCCGTTACATCGGAATTTTTACAACGCAGGATCCATTACATCGGATGCCATTACAACGCATGGCATTACATAGCAGATGCTATTACAACGCATGGCATTACATCGTAAGTATAGGTAAGTATACCTTTTTAAAAAAAATGTAATTAAGTTAATTTAATTAATTTAATTTAATTAATTTAATTAAAATACATTTTAAAATAGTAATTAATTTAATTTAATAAATTTTAATCTATTTATTTAATTTAATTTTAATAAAAATTTAATTAATTTTAATTAATTAATATCATGAAATTAATTTAATTTAAATATTTTTAAAATTGTAATTAAATTAAATTAATTAAAATAATTTATTTAATTTAATTAATTTAATTAAAAAATGTAATTAATATAATATAATTAATTTAATTTAATAAATATATTTTAATTAATTTATAAATGGTAAATATAATTTAATTAGCCCTAAGCACAAACCCAACCCTGAACCCTAAAACACCCCTGTACCCCAAAACCCAAACCCAACCCTAAAACCTAAAAATACCCCTGTACCCCAAAACCCAAACCCTGCCCTGAAACCTAAAAACACCCCTGTACCCCAAAACCCAAAACCTGCCCTAAAACCTAAAAACACCCCTGTACCCCAAAACCCAAACCCTGCCCTGAAACCTAAAAACACCCCTGTACCCCAAAACCCAAACCCTGCCCTGAAACCTAAAAACACCCCTGTACCGTAAGGTGTCCATTGTTTGAGACAGCAACTGCTGCTGCTGGGTCGCGTAATCGCGCCGCCAGCAGATGATTTTTAAAAATACCCGTTTTCTCTATTTTCGTTTATTTTAATTTGCATTTAGCAGCCTACCTTGATTTTAACATTACCGCGCTGCGCCTGGCCCTCATTCCCACACTCTAATCGGTTAGAGCACCGCTACTTTGGCGGGTCCGGTTCTGGGGAGGTGGTGTCCATCCTGGGTAGGTTTGGAAGCGCGCCACCGCCATCTTGGTGCAGGTACATAGGAGAGGTATTTTCTCCGTGATTCAGCCGGCCTATTTAAGGCGGAACTTCGTCTGGGGCAGCCTGGTAAGGTGTCCATTGTTTGAGACAGCAACTGCTGCTGCTGGGTCGCGTAATCGCGCCGCCAGCAGATGATTTTTAAAAATACCCGTTTTCTCTATTTTCGTTTATTTTAATTTGCATTTAGCAGCCTACCTTGATTTTAACATTACCGCGCTGCGCCTGGCCCTCATTCCCACACTCTAATCGGTTAGAGCACCGCTACTTTGGCGGGTCCGGTTCTGGGGAGGTGGTGTCCATCCTGGGTAGGTTTGGAAGCGCGCCGCCGCCATCTTGGTGCAGGTACATAGGAGAGGTATTTTCTCCGTGATTCAGCCGGCCTATTTAAAGCTCCACCTCTTTCAACGCGCAGCGGTGACGCGCAGGTGTGGCGCCCTCTCTGCGCCTGAGTCGCGCCAGAGTCCTGCCCGTCTGCGCCCGTCAGCGGCACGTAGGCGGACGGGGCAGGACGGCCGGCTGTTTGACCGCTATTTGGCCTACTTTCACACTGTGCCTTATTATGCTTACTTATTCTAGCGCCGTGCTATGTTCTCTCCATCCTCCGCATAGTCTCTGCCATCATGTATTCCCCGGAGGAAGGGCTCTAAGGAAAGGCTGCAGCGACTGTGGCTGGCGCCTTCCTGCTTGCTACCACTCCTCTAAGGTTAGTACACCCTTGAATCATCAATGTATATTACTCAATACCAGATCCCTACCCTGCCATGTTATGGATATCTGGAACCTATTACAGGATTCTAAGATTTCCTGTTTATTCCTGACAGAGACTTGGTTGTCTGATTTGTCTGCCCCTGATTTGGCTAATGCCATACCCCCCGCCTACAATATATTTAGAAAAGACAGACCGTCCGGTAGAGGCGGTGGAGTGGCGATGATAGTAAATAAGAGCATACCATGTCGCACCTTTCCGGTTGATAATATTCAGGGCAGTGAAGCCCTTGGCTTCACCCTTCAGCTCTCATCCTCCCAGGCTTGTACAGGGATTCTTGTCTATAGACCACCAGGCTCGACGGGGTTATTTTTAGATGAATTACAGACAGCCCTTTCGACTCCTTGTCTCAGATCTAATCACTGCCTCTTGTTAGGCGATCTAAATATTCACATGGATGTCAGTTCAGACCCGGATACCCAAAAATTATTTGATATTACTTCTGTACTCGGATTAGTTCCTTATGTGGTAGGACCGTCCCATGAGAAGGGCCACACGCTGGACCAGATCTTTTCTACTCTCCCTATCGAGATAGATCTCCCTAAGCCAGTTTTGTGGTCGGACCACTTTCTTATTTCTTTTTCCCTCCCTAATATGGTATCAACACGGTCCAAGTTTGTGGGCACGTCAAACCATCGGTCTAAATCTTTCCATCTGTTTACCAGAGAGATGCTATTAAATACCCTAACTAACTGTCCTTGTCCTACATCTGATAATGTTGAGGACTATACTGCCTCCTTCCACCAATGGCTCTTAGAGTGTCTTGAGAGTTCGATTCCGACCAAGTCACAGAACTCGGCCAATAAAAGGACATCTGCCCCATGGTTCACTCCGCAGCTAAAAAAAGTCAGACAAGATCTAAAAAAAGCTGAAAGAGCTTGGAGACGATCTTATGATCTTTCGGAAAAACAGAATTTTAAGACACTGACGAGAGTTTACCATAAGTCAATCTGGGCGGGGAAAAAAGCATATTTAGAATCCAGAATAAATGAGGCGGAGCATTCCAGTAAAGAACTTTTTAGGGTGGTAAAAGACTTTACTTCTCCCTCTGCGTACACCCCCATCCACACGCACTCTGAATCCTGGTTGAGGGATCTGGCTGTATACTTTGTACAGAAAATTATTACTATTCAAGATTCCCTCTCTTCCTCTTTCCAGCAGCAACCGGTGAGTCTGGGGTGTCCCATGTCCGATCATGGTCCTCTGTTGTGTGAGTTTCCTCCATTGGACAATGCAAGTTCTCTTGCCATTCTGTCCAACCTTAAATCTGGATCTCCACAGGATCCGTGCCCGGCCAAGTGTTTAGCGAACTTGGCACCTGTGCTAAATGACTTGGTCAACCCCATTTTAAACATGTCACTCTTATCTGGGGTTGTTCCTAAGGCTTGGAAGAGCGCCATGATCCTGCCACTCCTGAAAAAAACAGCACTCGACCCTCTGGTCCATGCCAACTACAGACCTATCTCCTTACTCCCGGCTCTAGTGAAAGTGACTGAGAGGTTTGTTCACAGATCGATATCTAACTTCATCGAGGAAAACGATCTGTTACATAACACCCAATCCGGTTTCCGTGCGAATTTCAGCACGGAAACTGCGCTCCTCAAAGTCACAGACGCTATCCGGGAGGAGCTGGATGCTGGAAGAAAGGCGGTATTGGTCATGCTTGATCTGTCGGCGGCATTCGACACCGTTCCCCATGCGCTTCTCCTTGCTAGACTCTGGGATTTTGGCTTGCAGGGAACGGTGTGGAGGTGGCTTCAATCCTTCTTAGCCGACCGCCGACAGACAATCTGGGCTCCTCCGTACTCCGCTGAGATGCCGCTGCTAGAAGTGGGGGTTCCTCAAGGGTCCATCTTGAGCCCCCTCCTTTTCAACATCTTTATGGCTCCTCTGGCAGCGGTCGCGGAGTCTTTCGGTGCCCGGATTGTCACCTACGCTGACGATACCCAGCTCCTGTTTGTGAGCAACAGGAACGGTCTGTTTAACGATGAGCAGATCAGAGGTTGTCTGAGTGCGGTTTTCGAGTGGTTAGGACACCATGGACTGAAATGCAACTCCGACAAGTCGGAGCTGCTCTTTTTCGGGTGCACCTCCGAGCCGGACTGGAAACCCTGGTGGCCGCAGGAGATGTCTCCCCCAGTTAGCTCATCCCAGAAGGCCAAAAATTTGGGAGTGATCATTGACAATGATCTTTCTTTTGGACCACATATTTCCTCTCTCACTGGGAAATGTTTTGGCATCCTACGGTTGCTACGTAAATTTCTACCTTTAGTATCCATTGAGCACAGGAAAATTATTGTCCAGGCACTGGTGGGATCCAGACTGGATTACGCCAATGTCTTATTTCTGGGGCTTCCCAAATACCTGGTCAGGCGTCTTCAAGTCGCTCAGAATTCTGCAGCCCGAGCGGTCTTTGGTCTCCCAAGAAGAGCTAGAGCCACTGCTCTTCTTTCGACCTTACATTGGCTCCCGGTTGATAAAAGGATTCTTTTTAAAACTTTGACTACGACCTACAAGGCCTTACATGGCATCGGTCCAAAATATATTTCCAATCGTGTGTCTTGGTACCAGCCTTCCAGATCTCTTAGATCTGCTGCGCTATCCAAAGTTAAGGTCCCCATTATTAAGCGCGCCAGAGCAGGAGGTCGGTCCTTTCGTTATCTAGCTCCTCGTGCCTGGAATGACCTTCCGATTTCTCTAAGACAGGCTTCTAGCCTGATGTCCTTCCGAAAGGCCCTTAAAACATGGCTTTTCCCTTAGACCGCTGCTGTTTTTTTCTCTTTTATGCGTGTGTTACAATTCCCTTCAGTGTTATGTTTCTCCCTCTCTTAGTGGGTACCTTCGAAATAGCGCCGGGATGCTCCAACTGGAGTGGCCGTGCGCTATAGAAGCACAAAAATAACATAACATAACATAACATACCCCAAAACCCAAACCCTGCCCTAAAACCTAAAAACACCCCTGTACCCCAAAACCCAAACCCTGCCCTGAAACCTAAAAACACCCCTGTACCCCAAAACCCAAACCCTTTAATTATAATTAATATTAATTAAATGTATTAAATAAAAATTAAATACTTACCTATACTTACGATGTAATGCCATGCGTTGTAATAGCATCTGCTATGTAATGCCATGCGTTGTAATGGCATCCGATGTAATGGATCCTGCGTTGTAAAAGTTCCGTTGTAATAGACTCCCGTTGTAAAAGTTGCGATTTAACGGTGCATCACCATTGAAATTGCTCCTATATAGTTAGTTGTACTAATTATATTTCGCGCACCCGCAATCCACTGCTGATCGTGTCACATATTAAATCATTCATGACATGGTCAGTGACATCACTGATGACATCACTGATGACATCTCAAATGACATCACTGATGACATCACTGATGACATCTCATTTGACATCACTAATGACATCACTGATGACATCAACCAGTGACTGTGTGTTACTGTAAAGTTTAAATATGTTTCACATATTGAAGAATGAGTGGATGTATGAGTGTCTGGATGAAGGATTTAGTAGGTGCGTGACTGACTGTATGAGTGAATGATTAAATGTGTCTTACAAATGCATGGGTTAGTGACTTAACTGTCTGAATGTGTGCATCAGTAGGTCTGTTGTTGTGTAAGCTGCTGCATGTGTTGATCAGTAGCTATATGAGTGGCTATATGGGTTATTGATTGGTTGCCCAAGTATTTGAATGGGAGACTGAGTGTGTGTGTGGGTGGCTGGGAGGTGTGTGACTCTGTGCATAGATGTGTGAGCAGTTGATTCACTAGGGTGTCGATTCCGATCCGGTAAAAAAAAACGGCTTACGATTGGTATTCATAGCCGATTCCGTACGAATGGGAAACTACCGTCCGACCAGCGAATTCCGATCCGTTACCGTTGATTTCCGTACGATTTGCTACGATCCGTACGATTGACATTCGTATACCCGTACGAATAAGCCTCGGGCAGACCACCGTACGATTCATAATCAGTCCGTACAAACTCACTATTCCGATTCGGAACGACATGCCTGAGCGAGATACGTACGGGCCAAAGTATTCACGCTTCAACATTGAGTCGTATGGGACATTCGCCTCACTGCAAGCTCCACCAATACATACTACACGCACACCCCTCGGCCAAGCCTACGCGAACACCCCCACCCGCCAACGGCCCGTACTACTCACTCGCACGCACAAGTACGACACGCACACCCCTCGGCCAAGCCTACGCGAACACCCCCACCCGCCAACGGCCCGTACTACACACTCGCACGCACAAGTACGACACGCACACCCCCCCAACAAGCCTACGCGAACACCCCCACCCGCCAACGGCCCGTACTACTCACTCGCACGCACAAGTACGACACGCACACCCCTCGGCCAAGCCTACGCGAACACCCCCACCCGCCAACGGCCCGTACTACTCACTCGCACGCACAAGTACGACACGCACCCCCCCCAACAAGCCTACGCGAACACCCCCACCCGCCAACGGCCCGTACTACTCACTCGCACGCACAAGTATGACACGCACACCCCCCCAACAAGCCTACGCGAACACCCCCACCCTCCAACGGCCCGTACTACTCATTCGCACGCACAAGTACGACACGCACCCCCCCCAACAAGCCTACGCGAACACCCCCACCCGCCAACGGCCCGTACTACTCACTCGCACGCACAAGTACGACACGCACTCCCCCCCAACAAGCCTACGCGAACACCCCCACCCGCCAAGGGCCCGTACTACTCACTCGCACGCACAAGTACGACACGCACACCCCTCGGCCAAGCCTAAGCGAACACCCCCACCCGCCAACGGCCCGTACTACTCACTCGCACGCACAAGTACGACACGCACCCCCCCCCAACAAGCCTACGCGAACACCCCCACCCGCCAAGGGCCCGTACTACTCACTCGCACGCACAAGTACGACACGCACACCCCCCCAACAAGCCTACGCGAACACCCCCACCCGCCAAGGGCCCGTACTACTCACTCGCACGCACAAGTACGACACGCACACCCCCCCAACAAGCCTACGCGAACACCCCCACCCGCCAACGGCCCGTACTACTCACTCGCACGCACAAGTACGACAAGCACCCCCCCCAACAAGCCTACGCGAACACCCCCACCCGCCAAGGGCCCGTACTACTCACTCGCACGCACAAGTACGACACGCACACCCCTCGGCCAAGCCTACGCGAACACCCCCACCCGCCAACGGCCCGTACTACTCACTCGCACTCACAAGTACGACACGCACCCCCCCCCCAACAAGCCTACGCGAACACCCCCACCCGCCAAGGGCCCGTACTACTCACTCGCACGCACAAGTACGACACGCACACCCCCCCAACAAGCCTACGCGAACACCCCCACCCGCCAAGGGCCCGTACTACTCACTCGCACGCACAAGTACGACACGCACACCCCCCCAACAAGCCTAAGCGAACACCCCCACCCGCCAAGGGCCCGTACTACTCACTCGCACGCACAAGTACGACACGCACACCCCCCCAACAAGCCTACGCGAACACCCCCACCCGCCAAGGGCCCGTACTACTCACTCGCACGCACAAGTACGACACGCACACCCCCCCAACAAGCCTAAGCGAACACCCCCACCTGCCAACGGCCCGTACTACTCACTCGCACGCACAAGTACGACACGCACCCCCCCCAACAAGCCTACGCGAACACCCCCACCCGCCAAGGGCCCGTACTACTCACTCGCACGCACAAGTACGACACGCACACCCCTCGGCCAAGCCTACGCGAACACCCCCACCCGCCAACGGCTCGTACTACTCACTCGCACGCACAAGTACGACACGCACCCCCCCCCCCAACAAGCCTACGCGAACACCCCCACCCGCCAAGGGCCCGTACTACTCACTCGCACGCACAAGTACGACACGCACACCCCCCCAACAAGCCTACGCGAACACCCCCACCCGCCAAGGGCCCGTACTACTCACTCGCACGCACAAGTACTGCAAGCACACATAACGCCAACACCAAAACGACCACAAGGACCTTGCTAACAAGTCGCACTACCACACTGAACATGTCTCCTGTGTACACACCTTTGACAATCAATGTCCTGGTCACAGCCAAGCAGCCAAACAGAGGACAAAACCAACACCCACCCCATATAACACCCACACCAAAAATTCAAATTAAGCCACACCCACCATTTGACCAATAAAAGGGACCACACATACAACCCATCATCCTTTGCAACATACCTATGCTTGCGAGGAAACAGAGAGCACACCAACAATTCCAGCCACATACCTTCACACATACACCCTATCACATCTACACCAACACCACCTCCTTCACTATCACAAACACACACCCTCATTCATACACACCATCACACCCTCAATCACATACACCTCACACCATGAACACACCCAAGAATCCAAAATTCACCAACCCGGAGATGGAGATACTCACTGATGAAGTCATCAGAGTCGACCCACAGCTGTTTGGCGCATTGGTCAGACAGACCAGCATGGCAGAAAGAACACGCCTGTGGGAGAGGA
Source organism: Lissotriton helveticus (assembly GCF_964261635.1). Taxonomy (NCBI): domain Eukaryota; kingdom Metazoa; phylum Chordata; class Amphibia; order Caudata; family Salamandridae; genus Lissotriton; species Lissotriton helveticus. Next base: position 167,975,556 of record NC_136071.1, on the reverse strand, counting down.
TTGTAGACCGGGTCAATGCTGTTGCACCCATCAGGCGCACCAGGGAAGAATGCCAGGCCAGGTGGTACGATCTGCGGAGGATGGTGAAGAAGAAGATGGCACAGGATTACGCCAATGCACACCACACTGGAGGCGGTGGTCCCCGCAGACCTCCTGTATACCAGCCCTGGGAGGAGAAGGTCATGGTCCTACTGCCAGCGGTGGGAGTACATGGAATAGAAGGAGCCATTGAGTCTGGTGAGTGTACAAAAAACACAACTTACATGGGTAGACTAACAACAGTGCCCAGCAGCATGGGGTGGGTGGCCATGACTCCAAGCAGTACACAACCAAATGGTGGTAGTTGCAAGGGGGAGGCACATAGGGTGCAATGTGTAGGGTAAGAGGCTGCTCTCATGCCATATGTCCCAGGGACACACACAAGCATAATGCCCAATGCACAGGGATAGGTAAAGATCACACAAGATACTAGACCATAGCTGCTAAATATTAACATTTTGCTGACACACCTTTCAGAGATGCATCATTTTGTGACAAAGTAAGGCAGTGTAGCAAGAGAGCAAGCACAATCTACCTGTCTCCATCCCTGTCTCGCCCTCTGTCTCTGTCGCCCTCTCCCTCTGTCTCCCTCTGTGGCCCTCTCCCTCCCTCTCCCTCTGTCTCCCTCTGTCTCCCTCTGTCGCCCTCTCCCTCTGTCGCCCTCTCCCTCTGTCGCCCTCTCCCTCTGTCGCCCTCTCCCTCTGTCTCCCTCTCCCTCTGTCTCCCTCTGTCGCCCTCTGTCGCCCTCTCCCTCTGTCGCCCTCTCCCTCTGTCTCCCTCTCCCTCTGTCTCCCTCTGTCTCCCTCTGTCGCCCTCTCCCTCTGTCTCCCTCTGTGGCCCTCTCCCTCCCTCTCCCTCTGTCTCCCTCTGTCTCCCTCTGTCGCCCTCTCCCTCTGTCGCCCTCTCCCTCTGTCGCCCTCTCCCTCTGTCTCCCTCTCCCTCTGTCTCCCTCTGTCTCCCTCTGTCGCCCTCTCCCTCTGTCTCCCTCTGTGGCCCTCTCCCTCCCTCTCCCTCTGTCTCCCTCTGTCTCCCTCTGTCGCCCTCTCCCTCTGTCGCCCTCTCCCTCTGTGGCCCTCTCCCTCTGTGGCCCTCTCCCTCTGTCTCCATCAGTCAGTGTTTGTCCCTCGGTCACCTCAACGCACATCCCTGGGGCACACACACAGTTGCACACAAGCACTGCACAGGCCTCACAAACTCCATAGAGCTGAATGTCAAGGGATGTCTCACAAGTACCAGCAAGCATCTGCCATGTGCCTGTAAGACAGCCACCATTTGCTGTCAACACTGTACTGTGTCAGGACACACATCTCAGAAAGCTCTATAGTACACAATGGGCACAGGTGTAGGTAGCACAAGTCCCTCCTGTGCTCATTGCCAACACAAACATCAGGACAAGGTCACACATCCTGTGCACAAACACAAATCCAACATAATGGCAGCATGCCACATGAGGGGACAGCCAAAACATGAACAATGGACGCTTGCAATTTGCAAACAAAGTAATAGCATGGCCTGTTGTACACACCCCTTACAGAAACTCATCCCCGGGGGACAGGCGTTGTATTGCAACACTGTCCCAATTGCCATGTACCACAACAAAACACGTACTCATATGAATATGCATACAACTCTTACATGCACATAACAGAAGCTCCAGTCCATTGTGGCCCTCTAAAAAAGCTAGTGCCCCATCTCATTACCTTTGTGGATGTACATAAGCACCAACATGGACATGGGTATTGACAAGGTGATGCGTCTCAGAGAAGTGCCAAGTTCTAAAGCCATGATCTCCAAGTGGGTGTACAGGTCCAGCGGTGTTGGCATTGTTTGGCCAGTATGGAACAGCAAAAGACATCCAAAGTAGTAGCTGACATGCTAAATAATGATGCTCTGTCTCTTACATCAACATGCTGCATCTAAACTCTGTGCATGCTTCACGCACACATAAGATTTTTCACCACATCCAGGATGTTGCGTGAAACTTACAAATGCTTTACACGTGTGGTGCCGGCAACACAAGACACAGCAATGGCTGTGTCAGTCATTGTCAAGAGATTGGAAGAATGTATATACCCCATCGTACTATTGTTTTTTCTACCACTAAATACACAACTGTACAATGTCAACTATGTATAGCTTGTGGAACAGTGATGCTGATAATGGATAACCAAACCACATGTCACTTGATATAGCCCTAACAGTGTCTCTCTCTCTCCCACACACAGGGCAACGTGCGGATCGCCCCCCCAGCCAGGGGGGCCAAGGATCCCAGTCCCAGGCTCAGCAGGACCCAGACCCCACCGCCAGCGCCGTCCCTCAACGCACTGTGGATGACCCCAACCAACCTGGCTCCTCTGGATCCCAAACCCCTGCAGCAACTATACCAGCTACATCTCTGCCAACCACCGGACCTATTCCCACCACATCCCAGCAGACAGGTCAGAGCCCTGCCCATGATTCACAATCGAGCCAGTCTGAAAATGAGGGACACCCTTTGTCGGGCGCCCCTGAGGTTGGTGACAACCTCCACCCTCCCAGCACTCGGGGGGCCCGTCGATCGGATGTGCCCACAAGCGCAGGCCGTGCTCATGTGGGTCAGGGTGGTGGGAGTGGCGCAAGGCGGAGGCGAGAATCTGGCCAGTCAGCTGCAGGGACCGGTATGGCTGAACTCGGTAACATCCTTGAGGCATACCGGCGGGACACCAGTGAGGTAAACCAGCTTGCGGAGACCCTCAACCAGCTCAAAGAACAGCAGGCAGAGCAAATAGCCAGGCAAGACCTGCATTATGGACGGGTGGAGGCACACCAGGCTCAGCTCTTGATGGTGCATAGGGACATTGTCCATGTGCTACGTCAGATGGCTGCCAACATGCAGCCCCCTCCCTGTGTCACAAGGCCAGCAACATCACGGCAAAGTGCAACACCAGCCACAGGGAGGGAGGAGAGGGAGGAGGTTGAACCCTCTGACGTAGCGTCCCATGCACCGTCCATGCCTGCACATGAGGGTCCCCCAAGGAAGGCGGGTCGTCCACGCCGAAGACGTTGAGGGCCTGTGGCCCATGGACTTCTCCCAGGACACTGGACCTGGCATATAGCCCCTGGGTGCAACAGCATCCCCTATGAGACTCTCCCACAAGGACTTGCTGGTCACAGTCTGCCCAATGATGTCAGGCACTGTGGGCTGGACTCTGTTGACTGAAACAGTAAGCCATCTCATCTCCAGCAGTGAATTTTGGATTTCCCCCCTTTCTGTACAGCACCTATTCACGTTTCATGCACTAGAGCACCCAATAAATAATTTAAACATCATACGCATTTGGTGAGTAATCTTTGAAACAGCATTCATGTATATGTGTCAGCAAATGTCATAAATGCAAGGTATACAACAAACAGCAGTCATCCACACACTTGGATCAGAATCTGAGTGAGGACACACATTGGTCAGAAATTTCCACAAACTACATACATGGATGGTAAGACACACCTGTGTGGGACAGTCAATGCTGGAGGGGGGATTGAATCCCAAACAGCTAGCACAGGCAGGCCCAGGAGAGTCACTTTGAGGAGTACATGTCAGTGTCACAAAAGTAGTAGTCCATGTAGGGAGTACCTACAACTGTGTCCTCAGGTATGTGAGCTACCATCAGCATGATGCATTACTGTGTATGTGATTAATGCCGCACAGGATTACGGTGGCAGGACAGACTGTGGGCAATGGGCTGGAGCACTCTACACAAGCACACCTGATTAGGTGACCTACCCCTATGGAGCTACAAGTACTATACTACTGTAATGGGAGCAATGCATACAGAAAAACAACACACACCAGACAAATACCAACCCCGGAACGGCCAAATCACACCACACCCAAGAGACAGGGTCATGGTGTGTGTCCCATGTGCCAACTTGACTGACTGTGACAGCAATGTTGAAGTGGTGTGAGCATGTTGTGTTCTGGCACGTGACTGTAAGCTAACAGTTTTCGGATCTAGTGGTGTTGACAAGCTAACATTGTACAATAGTGTGCCTATGTATGGTGTGTGTGTGTTGGACACGCCACATGACCTGGTGGTACGTAGACCCAATGTCATGTGAATCTGCATAGTTGTGCCAGTATGTGTTGCACACACACGCATAGCAGCAGCTATGGCTGAGTACACAGCATTTTCATAGCACGAGGGTGAATGTCTGGTGTTGTCTGTGTGTAGGGTGGCCGGAGCATGCTCTATTAATGGATGGAAGGAGGGTCATCCTGTAGGTGTCTGTGTTCCTGGATAGTGTGCGCTGCATGTTGGCTGTGTATGCAGCTGCAGCAATGAGTGAATAAATGACGGCAGGAGGGGTGTGACTAATTGCTAAACAAACACATAACACAAGGGCAGCCGCAATGCACAAAGTGACATGTGGATGTGAAGGCAGGAGTGTCTGCCTCACTCAGGATCACTGACAACTAAATGGCACAGTAAACACCACACATCACAGTCAGTGGATCAGGGCCCTTACGGTCAAGTGGGGCACAAGACACACAGCGTCTGCAGGTGTATACAAGAGCTAGTGTGTTCAAATCCAAACTGCACCAACAAAGACATCTACCTCACACACAACATAGTATTCTAGCCTTCACCCACCCCATGCGTGTGGACAATACACAGTTACACACCTAACAAGCATGAGGTAACTAAGTTGAAAATAGTGTATGTGCACATTAGACGGACATGTGTGTAGAGCCACAAGCAGGCACTAGATTCTGTAGGAGTCAGACGTCATGCACAACATGATAATCTACATTGTGAGCCCATGGAGCTATCACAATCATACATGTGCATTGTCAATAAGTCCAATTTACACTAATCATGATGTCACCTGTAATTCCGCTTTACGAATACCTACAAGGCTGTCAACGACTGGCCGTACCTTTCTTCATCAGACTGGTGTGATGCTCTAAGGGTTCCACCTCCAAATAGCCCATTGGTCTGAGTACAAACAACAGACACAAAAGGGTGATCAGGCGAGGGAAGGAGAGGATGGGAACTGCTGGGAGGGAGACCTGAAACAGAGGCAATTAAGCATTAGGACAACATTCTCATGTCACAGACACTTCAAAAACCTCATTAGCTACACTGTACCAGTCACACCTGTGAAGTGTACTGTCTGGTGACAAATAATGATGATTAATCATGCCATCACATCAGATTCGATGCTGTGACACAGACACATAAAAACTGGGACAGTCTGTCATCCATTAGAGTCATGTGTAACGCTCACAAGTGAGCACCCATGCAAAAAGATCTATGTAGTATAAACACATTCCCAGGCACAGATGAGGTAGACCTCAGTAACAAATGGAAACATATGGAAATCAAACTACCGCTAACTCTAAAGTCTGTATGTGATATTGGTTAGCCATAAGGGCCCTGTAAGCTAACTTGAGCAAATCCACTACAGCTGTTAGTATCACATATGATGAGGAAGTTAATGATCGACATGCAATGAAGGCACTCTGTAGCCAGTCTTTTGGTGTGGCAAGTATGCATCACAATGCTAAACATGATATGCATGTACAACAAATATTAAGTGCAAGTGATGTCCATCCAAGCTACATAATCAGACCCTACCATAGCACAGTCATGGTGCCGGCGACCAGAGATTCATGTGAATGACCGCACTCCACTGGTGCTACACAGAAATTCACATATGCATCTTTCACACTTTTTACTTTGTCATGCTAAACATACATGGCATCATGTGCATCTAAACATCACGGCTACTCACTGTGAAGGCTGGCGTAGCAGTATTCTCAACCTGCACTGAGGTAACGACATGACAGTGACATGATATACTGCTGCAAGGGGCAATGCATCCATGTTAACTGATTCACGGGACAGTTGTCTTAAGATGTGGAACATACACTGGGCAACACCAACACCACATGGTTTCATGGTAATCACACTGGACTGGCCCACAAGCTGGAGGTGAGGATCCAGTCACATTCTAATGCACACAGTGAGGCTGCAATCCCCCACAGAGTCCGTGGTTGTGACCTCTGACACAATGTCATGCCATGGTATGTGCAATGTTGCTGTGGCAATGTCTACACACATTGATGCATTCACCAGAGTATCAAAGTACAACAGATGACAGAAGGGGTGACTATCCTGTCATGGGAGTGGCCATACATGTCATGAGGTACATAATGGAGTAGCATGTATGCAAGATGACACCACATGCACATGAACATGTACCACACATTTCTACCCATACCAATGCTAAACAGCCTCATATGAGTCCTTACCCAAATTGACTCCTCCACATGTTCAAGCATGCTCCGTTGATGTGGCTGACGTTGCAATCATAATGAGCAGTAGCAGGATGACCACGATGTACCCCAACGGACAACAGGCAGGGCGAGCTGTGGATGAGAGTGGCACACAAGGGGTCACGGTCGGTATAATGTCATTTTGTCAATGTCTGTTGAATAGCCAGATGTAGTATGACACCTGTACATTCCGAGTGCACTCATAGCACGTATGTGTGTAGCATTCCAACTGAACATGTGACACAGCACAACACACATCCAATTGATCTTGCTTACAGTCTGTTGCATACATAGCATGCTACCCATGCTACTCTATAGTCCATCTTTTACTGAAAAGATGAAAGGACTCACCATCATGAAAAGAAGTTGCGGATGAGGTGACCGCGGATATCATCTTCACCCTCCTCATCACTGGCATCCTGGCCAAGGCCTTCATCCTCAACGGGCGGATGTTCCAGCTCATCAGGATCCAGGTAGAGTGGCACAGCCTTCTCCACTGCCATGTTGTGTAGCATGCAGCACACGGTGAAGATGTCACACACCTTGCGTGGGCTGTATTGGAGGGCTCCGCCTGTCTTGTCCAGGCACCTGAAGCGGCTCTTCAGGAGTCCAAAGGTCCGTTCGATCACCTGCCTGGTCTTCACATGTGCATTGTTGTAACGCTGGTCTGCAGCTGTCCTGGGGTTGCGTAGCGGAGTCATTAGCCACGGCATGTTTGGATATCCAGCGTCTCCTGCAATTTGACAACATGTACAAGAGTCAATCATATGATGCAGATCATGAAGTTGTGACATACTGACATACAGAGCTCACAGTGTATACTCACCAACTAGACATGCCCGGTGGTTGTGCAGCTGCAGCATCATCTGTGGTACCCTGCTACGCCTCATGATGAAAGCATCGTGGCACGATCCTGGATAACGTGCACAAACATGTGAGATAATCATGTTGGCAAGACACACCACCAGGGCATTTATCGAGTGGTAGTGTTTCCTGTTGCGATACGCTTGCTCCTGAGCCTGTGGTGGGACAAGAGTAACATGTGTACCATCAATTGCACCAATTACATGTGGCATACGGCCCAGGCCATAGAATTGCCCCTTGACATCTGTCAACTCTTCTGGAGTAGGGAATGTAATGAAATCATCAAGGTGGAGCAACATTGCTCCCAAAACATCACTCAATACCCGGCTAAACATGGTCTGAGACATCCCTCCCACATCAGCAATGGTAAATTGGAAGGTACCTGTGGCAAAGAAATGGAGGGCTGCCATCACCTTCACCTTGGGTGTCAGTGCACTTGGATACCTGTGGCGTGGTTGTAGGTGAGCCTCAAGCCTGCCCGTCAGGTCCTTGATCAACTGTCGGCCGAAGCGATATCGACGGATGCAGTTGCGCTCCCTCATGGCTTCCAAGTCAGGCAACGGCCTTTCCAGAGGGGGTGCCCTGCAAGACACAATTTTAAGGAAATGTCTACAACTGTCTGACTAAGACTATAACAATGTACATGGCACAAGCAACACCTCTTCAAATAATGTAGACAATTTGGAGTGTGGTGTGGGATACACACAGATGCCAGCTCCCACACACTCCTCTGTGGCGAAGGTAAATACCTGTAGTGTGTGGAATGGATGTGACATGCATACAAGCCTTCAGATGTACAGGTCTAAGTGACCATGACAATGTATCATGTCAGTGAGACACGTCATGTCAATGTCAGTAGGAGGTTGTCTGCACACCCAGAGGGCAGACTGCAATACACACACACACCACATGTGCAATCATTTGCACTGTTCAGCCTTAGTCATGTCGCGGTGTGTACTTTCAGTGACAATTACATGACCATCATCATACAGCATGATAATTACATTTGTCACTGACGGTCTGTAATGCCATCACACATGTGAACGGGTCATTTACACACGTGGCATGGTGTGTGTACATTAGTCACCCTGCCATCACAGCAAGGACACAACATAGATGCTCCTACAGCAGATGCACAGTACTTTCAAGGACTAGTTACTTACCTTTTGTAAACCAATATCTGTAAGGAACAGTAGGCAGTAGCAAAGTGTCACATTTCAATACATACATAGCTTAGGACTAATTAGCCTCCCTGGGTGTCATTGATCTGACCAGTGAGTGGTGGCTATCCAGGCCACACCGGAACAAAAGTAGTGTTGTTGATTGGCATCCGACAAGGGCGTGGCCACGTTTTGGCTGTACCTACAACGCATACACTGGCAGCTGTTACACAAACATATCCCACAGAGAGTGTGGGTAGCAGGCAAAGATGCATGTCAAGTAGCTAAACATCACTCCCAGAGTCAGGGAGGATGATGACATCTTTGCGTAGTGCCTGTACCTCTTGGATACCCTCTACAGCGTAGGTAACGTGAATGTGTTCTGTGGTTTTGAGGGCTGCATGCAGATGCTTCCTGGGATGGGGTGGTAGGACAGGGAACATGGTCAGTCCGGGTAGGGCAGTGGGGGTCTGACAACGTGCCTATGTACAGACAAACATGCTGCGTGGCTGTACATGCTTGCAAATATACATACAGTACTCTCATCAAGATAGGCCTGCAGAGGCTCAGCGTAGCGTTAGTGTAGTTGAAGGACCTGAGTGACAAGTTGGTCCTCACCGCAACAACAGGGAGATGAAGGGCCATGGTTACAACCGCCCACATAAACACTACACTGAACGTTGCCAAATCATCCAAATACATCTTTTGAGTTGAGACATCACCTGTGTCTGGCTAGGTGTCCACAACACTCGCATCCCCCAGTCCACCTGTCCTGTGGTGTTGGGACTGACACTCACGTGCCAGTGGGTCTTCTTGACCCTCCCAATACTCATTTGCGCCAATTGTAATGAGGTGTGGCCAGCTCATTGATGTTTACATTCCCATGCAGCATTAAGAGCGGTGTTCTGCCACACAGTTACCACGGCGGAGCCGTACAGTGTGTGTTATCGGGGCCAGCACCACCCCAGAATGGCGCCACGGCTGACACCTGGGGGAGATCTGGCAGTGAGGTTGTGAGTTGCACCAGCGGGGACCTGGATGAACATTCCGATCATGTCTGTCACAGCGGTTCTGGGACGTATGCACCGCCTGCGTCCGTCACTCAGCGAATGATGGCGTCAGGGGCATATCAACTGAGGCGCAACTGCCCCCTGACGGGTACGGTGGGCCAGAAGCTGATGCAGAGTCACTGGCCGGGGTGAGGGACATCATGGACATGAGGAAGTGCACTTACTCCTCCTGTGTCACATGCAGGGCTGGGACCGTAGGTCGTGGTGCTGGCTACGATGGCTGCTGTTCTGATGGAGCCGTGTGGTCGCCGTCACCCTAATCCCATGCAGCATTGCACTTGCATCATGGTTATTTGTCAATGCAATTACACATCTCTGACTTTTGTTGTTTACCTGACGAGTTTCGCCTGGGGAATGATGTACTAATGAGGGGCTCACATGTCTCCACACCCACACACATGCACTGGTCCTACATCCCAACCATGAGCTATTGTGCTGCTGTGCCAACTGCTGGAGTCTAAGTGGCTTGTGGGACATATCACACCTGGATTCATATGTCAGCTCCCCGCAATTGGAGCAGCTCTTGTTGTTGTGCCTGACGTGAAAACCGTGGAGACACAGACGGTGAGGGTCACTCACCAACATGAGGCCTTTTCATTCCTCACAGGCTTTGTAAGTGACATCCCTATTGGCACGGTCTTGAGTATGACAATAAAAGGTAAATGTTCTGAAGTGTTAGTACAATGATTTAGGGTACAAAATGTGTAAGCTTTAACTTAGACCGGACCTGCGTTGGTGTTGAGAAACAAACAGAGGACCTGACGTGTGGACGCAGAGGTGACATATGACTACTCAGATAACGTCATCAGGGCAGACACAACGCCAAGGATACTTGCAGAGCCAGAGGAATTACACACCAACACACAAGTGTACGGTATTACGGAAATTGCCATGTCCAGGATGACATGTGTGGATATTCTGAGGTGAGTAATACTTTACTGACCTCTTCATGGCATATGCTAACAGCATGCACAATGTAGCACAAGGCACACACATGACGTGGTCACACAGGGTCATGCTGTGCGGCTATGACACCTCTGTGACAGTGGGCATGTTCCTGTCATCATGTGGCAGTTCCCTGTACTGAATTGTGGCCCATTCGAGTGTTCATGTGCCACGCTACATGTTGCAGACGTTAATCGTGTTGAAATTGTTGAATGCATGTGATGCACATGTGCATCATGAATGATGACATGTTGTGCAAGCTATTTACACATCAACTGAGGCACAGGGTCACAATCCCTGTGCTTCTTCAATGTCTGCCAAACCTGGCACATACTGATGTATGTGTGCCATGCTGATGTATGCATCCACATGGTTGACATGAGTGTAGACTACATCCCTGCTGTGTGATTTCCTAGTGTGACTCTGCCAATGGTGACATGAAGGTGGACAGGGACGCAGCCTACACAATCGTTCACTTGACCATGTCTGACTCAATGTACCCCAATGGTACGTGCCTGTGTATGCATCGTTTCCCTATCGCCTTTAGGCTCTACGCGAGCTGAGCGTACCCCAATGGTACGGGCGTGTGTACGCATCGTTTCCCTATCGCCTTTAGGCTCTACGCGAGCTGAGCGTACCCCAATGGTACGGGCGTGTGTACGCATCGTTTCCCTATCGCCTTTAGGCTCTACGCGAGCTGAGCGTACCCCAATGGTACGGGCCTGTGTACGCATCGTTTCCCTATCGCCTTTAAGCTCTACGCGAGCTGAGCGTACCCCAATGGTACGGGTGTGTGTACGCATCGTTTCCCTATCGCCTTTAGGCTCTACGCGAGCTGAGCGTACCCCAATGGTACGGGCGTGTGTACGCATCGTTTCCCTATCGCCTTTAGGCTCTACGCGAGCTGAGCGTACCCCAATGGTACGGGCCTGTGTACGCATCGTTTCCCTATCGCCTTTAGGCTCTACGCGAGCTGAGCGTACCCCAATGGTACGGGCGTGTGTACGCATCGTTTCCCTATCGCCTTTAGGCTCTACGCGAGCTGAGCGTACCCCAATGGTACGGGCGTGTGTACGCATCATTTCCCTATCGCCTTTAGGCTCTACGCGAGCTGAGCGTACCCCAATGGTACGGGCCTGTGTACGCATCGTTTCCCTATCGCCTTTAGGCTCTACGCGAGCTAAGCGTACCCCAATGGTACGGGCCTGTGTACGCATCGTTTCCCTATCGCCTTTAGGCTCTACGCGAGCTGAGCGTACCCCAATGGTACGGGCCTGTGTACGCATCGTTACACCATTCAATGTGTAGCATTGGCAATGGCAATGTCACCGTACTTGTGTGTGGATTTTAAAAAATGCATAGGGAACAACTAGGGGAACAGTGTACTGTTCCAAATGCAACCAGGTTGTCATGGATACGGAGTTTTTTACACTCCTACAGGTGTCCTGGAAGATTCAGTTAGGAAAAAGTATACAATGTTGCGAAAGTTGTTGTTCAGCTCTGGCTCTATTTTCAAACCATGCATATGTGTGTCATGGGCTTAGGTGTGATGTGATTGGATGGAACATAGGATGCAAATTATGGTGGCCTATCACACACTACTCCTTGGACTCACAGACCCTCTGCAGCACAGATATAAGGCAGCATGTGGCTGTGGGAGGGCACTTGCCTGCACAACATTGGTGTGCTAACCACAGCTGCTGTCTCTGAATCCTCTGGCCCTGATTAGCTGAACATGGAGAGGGCACCTGCATTCACTGATGGTGAGAACAAGGCCCTTCTGGATGCCCTCCTGCCAAACTTCAGCAAGCTGTATGGGAGACCAGAGGATCAGGTGAGTGATGTGTGCAATACCTTGGAGTGTGCACCTGTTGTGTGTGTGACATCATAGCCACTGTGTAGTAATACTGGATAGATGCAATGTTGTTGTGAGTGAGTGCCAGGGTGCACAGTGTTGTTAGAAGAGAGTTATTTGTTGTAGTGTGGTGTGTGACAGCATGTCACGTGCTGCATTGCACCCAGATATAGCATATCTTGTTCAGTGAGTGTCATGCTCAAAGAGTGTTTTACAGCCCTCATGTAATCTGTAGATTTACTATGTCATGCTAAGCAGTTTTGTTAGCACACAGGCCACATACTCCTGGACAATGATGCTAATGTGTGTGCCATACGTTGCCCTATTGTCATCATGTATTTTGTGGACATATGGGTGTCTTGGGAACATGCACCAGGTATACTGATGTTCTGTAACTTTACATTTGTGACAGGTATCTGCCTATGAGAAGGGTGAAATCTGGGTGGACATCGCCAGGGCTGTCCGGAGAGAGGGGGGCCTCGCAGGAGGCTTCGAAACATAAAGAAGAGGTGGCAGGACATCCGGTGCTGGAGCCGCCGCATCGCCCGAGTCCAGCTGAAGCTGGAAGCTCCACGCCGGCATGGCGGCAGCCGGCAACTCACCCCCAACATGCTCCGGGTCCTGGAAGTGGTGTTCCCAGACCTCCATAGGCAGTTGCAGGAGGGACAGCAGCACGAAGGGGGTAGGTACATGTCTGTTTGTAGTCATGTGTGTGAGAAATGGTACCTGAAGAGCTCTACGGCATGGTCACACTCCCATAGTTTGAGTGGTGTAGTCAGACAGGCAGTTCATGCATTGGAATTCGATTGTCCCTCTGTCAGCAGCTGCTTCTTTACATGCCTTGCCCTACTCCACAGTAGAGGTTTGCTTTGGCTAATGCTTGTTTTTGACATGTACTCCTATGGTGCAGTGTCTCAAGTTGCATCTTCCTTTGCACATCTTCATGTTGTAGGGGGGTATGTGACACCTGTTCGTACCTTAAATGTAGCACCACATGTGCACTATGTCTGCCCTTCTTCATATTGTGGCACTGTTCTTGAGTCTCAACAAGTGTTTTGTGCACAAGTTAACCTCAGTGGCCTTTGTCCATGGTACACTTTCTAATTATCTTGTGTTAGCTGCAGGTGCACAATGTACATGTGCTATATTTTGGACTTCTGCATACTCACACTGGGCAGTGCGTGTGTGCATATTCTCTACATCTGTGGCATGTTCTTTGTACATAGTATTGATGGTTTGCCACACAATGTGACTTTGGATGTACAAAGCGGTGATGGCAGTGTGAGGTGATGGAAGACTTGTTTCAGGTCCCAGGATGGCATCACATGGCAGTTTGCCCAGGACTTTTCTAATGTGGCACAGAGTCAAAGCGAATCAAACATGACCAGGTCTTGATTTGGGTGGCAGGGTTGGGTAATGAACTGTTACGCATCATCAGCTATCCTGTTGTCAGGCAGTGGATCATGATTGTGTCTCTCATACAAGTATTTTCCTTGCCTATACCTTGTCTCCTACCTTACATTGAGCTGTGTGTCTCTGACATTTCTCCACAAGTAGAATTGTCATTATGAAGAGTTATGTGTCATGTGACTCATGATGCATGCCATGTTGACGAAAGAGGCCATATGATTTGCAGCTGATATGTCTGATGTGTACAGGTGACTGATATGTTTTAATTCTTCTCCTTGCTCACAGCATCATCATCTGAATCTGGAGGAGACAGAGGCGCGGACCAGGCGGAGGGACACACCGACAGTGCCACCTGCTGGGAGGTGTCAGAGGGAGGCAGTGGCACAGAGTGGGAGGAGAGTCTACAGGCCGCACGACATGTGACTGACACATCGTACCATGCCAACGAATCCGAGACAGACTCTCAGGAGGGGGGGAATATGCAGCAATGGTCACTCATACATCTTTGGCTGCCCTCCCCTCCTCCAGTCCCATCTCCAACCTCCCACTCCTTGGTGTGCCTAGGGTCCGTGCTAGCCCCCGTGTCTCCTTTGTTCCCGGCACCGCAGCCCCTGCCCCTGTGTCCCCTGCTGCCCTCAGTGCTGAGACAGTGGACCTACTCCGGCAGATTGCAGTAGGTCAGGCATCCATGCTGTCTGTCCTCCATGGACATACACAACTGATTACACAGGTGGTGTCGTTCATGGAGGGCATGTCATCAGCCATGTCTGATCTGCGTCGGAGTGTGGCTGCCATTGAATCAACGCTGACGGCAGCTATGTACACCCAGCAGCATCTGTCCCCCCCCCCATCCTTCGGAGCCATCCACCTCTGCCTCTCACATACCTACACAGCATACACGCACACGCCACAGGTCAGACACACCCAGCGCACACACACAGCATAAGAAGCTCAAAGCTCCACGCACACAGTCTCAAGGGCAAGTAGGCACACCCACAGGGAGAGGGGAGACACCTCACACACACATCCACACACCCAGTAGGACTGACTCACAGCCCTGTACCTCCACCCCCAATGTGTCCCCGGGTTCAGGTGGTAGTTTTTCCGCCCTGGCTGAGGTGTGCAGCCAGGTTTTTGAATCTACTTTCGGCGATGCCCCAACCAGTGTGGATGAATCCACTACACCTGCACCCACTCCACCTGTCCTTCCCTCTCCTGTCCATGCGGTGCCGGAGGATTCCACAGATGGTGCCCCCGTAGTCAGCACAGCTGATTAAACGCCATGTGCAGGCATGTTTGGGTGAGATGACACCCATGGAGGCACAAGCTATTGCTGAGACTCTATTGGACTGGCCATTGGCCTTTAATGAGCGAGGACTCTCATTTGCTTTTCTTTTGTGATTCCGCTGAATAAAGCTAATTTTTTCTTTTCAGATTTGTAGTTTGTGTGATGATGTCTGTGACTGCTGGGTGCCTGGGAGCTGGTGTGATGTTCACATTTAGGTCTACTAAAATGTGTCTATCTCCTGAGGGTAATGAGGTTGACAATGGTATGTTTATGATGTACGAGCTGGGCAGTGGTGGGCACTCTGATGCTGGGCACTCTGATGCTGGGTAGTGGTGGGCACTCTGATGCTGGGCACTCTGATGCTGGGCACTCTGATGCTGGGCAGTGGTGGGCACTCTGATGCTGGGCACTCTGATGCGGGGCAGTGGTGGGCACTCTGATGCTGGGCAGTGGTGGGCACTCTGATGCTGGGCACTCTGATGCTGGGCACTCTGATGCTGGGCAGTGGTGGGCACTCTGATGCTGGGCAGTGGTGGGCACTCTGATGCTGGGCAGTGGTGGGCACTCTGATGCTGGGCACTCTGATGCTGGGCAGTGGTGGGCACTCTGATGCTGGGCACTCTGATGCTGGGCAGTGGTGGGCACTCTGATGCTAGGCAGTGGTGGGCACTCTGATGCTGGGCAGTGGTGGGCACTCTGATGCTGGGCACTCTGATGCTGGGCAGTGGTGGGCACTCTGATGCTGGGCAGTGGTGGGCACTCTGATGCTGGGCACTCTGATGCGGGGCAGTGGTGGGCACTCTGATGCTGGGCAGTGGTGGGCACTCTGATGCTGGGCACTCTGATGCTGGGCACTCTGATGCGGGGCAGTGGTGGGCACTCTGATGCTGGGCAGTGGTGGGCACTCTGATGCTGGGCAGTGGTGGGCACTCTGATGCTGGGCACTCTGATGCTGGGCAGTGGTGGGCACTCTGATGCTGGGCAGTGGTGGGCACTCTGATGCTGGGCACTCTGATGCGGGGCAGTGGTGGGCACTCTGATGCTGGGCAGTGGTGGGCACTCTGATGCTGGGCAGTGGTGGGCACTCTGATGCTGGGCACTCTGATGCGGGGCAGTGGTGGGCACTCTGATGCTAGGCAGTGGTGGGCACTCTGATGCTGGGCAGTGGTGGGCACTCTGATGCTGGGCAGTGGTGGGCACTCTGATGCTGGGCACTCTGATGCGGGGCAGTGGTGGGCACTCTGATGCTGGGCAGTGGTGGGCACTCTGATGCTGGGCAGTGGTGGGCACTCTGATGCTGGGCACTCTGATGCGGGGCAGTGGTGGGCACTCTGATGCTGGGCAGTGGTGGGCACTCTGATGCTGGGCAGTGGTGGGCACTCTGATGCTGGGCAGTGGTGGGCACTCTGATGCTGGGCACTCTGATGCTGGGCAGTGGTGGGCACTCTGATGCTGGGCAATCTGATGCGGGGCAGTGGTGGGCACTCTGATGCTGGGCAGTGGTGGGCACTCTGATGCTGGGCAGTGGTGGGCACTCTGATGCTGGGCAGTGGTGGGCACTCTGATGCTGGGCACTCCGATGCGGGGCAGTGGTGGGCACTCTGATGCTGGGCAGTGGTGGGCACTCTGATGCTGGGCAGTGGTGGGCACTCTGATGCTGGGCACTCTGATGCGGGGCAGTGGTGGGCACTCTGATGCTGGGCAGTGGTGGGCACTCTGATGCTGGGCAGTGGTGGGCACTCTGATGCTGGGCACTCTGATGCTGGGCACTCTGATGCGGGGCAGTGGTGGGCACTCTGATGCTGGGCAGTGGTGGGCACTCTGATGCTGGGCAGTGGTGGGCACTCTGATGCTGGGCACTCTGATGCTGGGCAGTGGTGGGCACTCTGATGCTGGGCAGTGGTGGGCACTCTGATGCTGGGCACTCTGATGCGGGGCAGTGGTGGGCACTCTGATGCTGGGCAGTGGTGGGCACTCTGATGCTGGGCAGTGGTGGGCACTCTGATGCTGGGCACTCTGATGCTGGGCAGTGGTGGGCACTCTGATGCTGGGCAGTGGTGGGCACGCTGATGCTGGGCAGTGGTGGGCACTCTGATGCTGGGCAGTGGTGGGCACGCTGATGCTGGGCACTCTGATGCTGGGCAGTGGTGGGCACTCTGATGCTGGGCACTCTGATGCTGGGCACTCTGATGCTGGGCACAGGTGGCCGGGGTCGTCTCAGACACACACTCTCATACTTACACATACAATTACTTGGCAGACGTATGTCCCACACGTCTATTGCACTGGTGTTGTGCGGTGAGCTGGATGAGTACATCGAGCTGGATGACGTACATGCGGCACGTATAACACTGGTGGGGTGCGGTGACGTACCGTACCCCGAAGTCGATGACGTAGGTGCGGTACGTCTCCGTATGACACTGGTGTTGTGCGGTGACGTACCGTACCCCGAGCTGGATGACGTACATGCGGCACGTATAACCCTGGTGGGGTGCGGTGACGTACCGTACCCCGTAGTCGATGACGTAGGTGCGGTACGTCTCCGTATGACACTGGTGTTGTGCGGTGACGTACCGTACCCCGAGCTGGATGACGTACATGCGGCACGTATAACACTGGTGGGGTGCGGTGACGTACCGTACCCCGAAGTCGATGACGTAGGTGCGGTACGTCTCCGTATGACACTGGTGTTGTGCGGTGACGTACCGTACCCCGAGCTGGATGACGTACATGCGGCACGTATAACACTGGTGGGGTGCGGTGACGTACCGTACCCCGAAGTCGATGACGTAGGTGCGGTACGTCTCCGTATGACACTGGTGTTGTGCGGTGACGTACCGTACCCCGAGCTGGATGACGTACATGCGGCACGTATAACACTGGTGGGGTGCGGTGACGTACCGTACCCCGAAGTCGATGACGTAGGTGCGGTACGTCTCCGTATGACACTGGTGTTGTGCGGTGACGTACCGTACCCCGAGCTGGATGACGTACATGCGGCACGTATAACCCTGGTGGGGTGCGGTGACGTACCGTACCCCGTAGTCGATGACGTAGGTGCGGTACGTCTCCGTATGACACTGGTGTTGTGCGGGAGTGTGTGGTGCAACGTACCCAGACATGACAGTCGTGCAATGGAGATGTGCCCGTATGGCAACACGTACAGGTATGTTGGAGTTCGTTGTACTCACCTTCTGCGCCGTCGTCGGTTTCTATATACGAGGTGGTGGGCGTACAGGATAGGTATGACACGGACGATGGCGTTCATGTCTTGCTTGTCGTGTACCGGGTGCCGGGTTTGCCGGAGTGTGGGTTTACGGTAGTTTAGAGCTCTCGTAGCAAAAGAGCCGTACGGAGTGTGTTCGACACGGATCGTACTTCCTGGGTCAGAAGGCGCGGTCTATTTACGTACGGACGCTGCGTGGTGCGTCAGCCGACTGCAATTCGTATGGATTTTCGATTTGTACGGTGTTTTTTACGAGTCGTACGGAGCCACGCATTTATTTGTGATCGTACTTGCTGAATCGTACGGGGACGCCTACGGGTGCGATTCGTACGGGGAAAAACGCTCCGAACTGCAAATCGGAGCGCTTTTTACCGGATCGGAATCGACCCCTAGGTGTATGAGTTCAAGAGTGCATGTGGAAACAGCTATATGGGCGGTTGACTGTGTGCATGGGTGTCTTGGTGAGTGAATGGATACCTCAGTGCTACATGTGCAAGTAAGTACATATGTAAAACACAATGCATGTGAGAGTTGGCATATATAAATGACTATACATGAGAGCCAGTGAATGTGCGAGTGGCTATATGGATCATTGTGTACTTGTATCAGTGATTGTATAAGAGAGTAAGTATGTGTTAGTATATGTTTGAATAAGTAAGGTGTTGTGTGTATAACTGTATAGTTGGGGAAATGGAAGTGTGATTGATTCTTTGCATGACTGACTAGGTGTGTGAGTAACTCCATGGATGAGTGGCAGTGTGTGAGTGTCTGTATAGGTGTATGAGTGCATATGATAGTGTTGTATTGATGAGTGACTGTATGTATGAGTGATTCTATGGGTTAATGAGTGAATGTGTGTGTAGACCTAGGAATCAGTGAGTGCGTATGTAGTAACTGGTATTGGTGTGTCAATGGTTTCAAGAATGGTAGTCTGTATTTAACACTGGGTGTATCAAAGGTTATATTAGAGTGTGAGGAGGTGCATCGTATTATCACATGAATAATATCATCAGTGATGTGATCAGTGATGTCAAATGAGATGTCATCAGTGATGTCATCAGTGATGTCATTTGAGATGTCATCAATTAACGCCAGGTCCATGTGTAAACACAGTCAGGACATCCACGACCTTATTATTGACCACAACTTGGACTGCCTTATGATCACCGAGACCTGGCTTACTGAAGACAGTAACCCTGACATTGCCATCGCCCTCCCCTCAGGGTACTCCTTCCACAGACAGGATAGACTGAAAGGGAGAGGTGGAGGTGTCGCGGTCATTTTAAGGAATTCCTTCAGTTGTCACACATTCTGCCTCGACCCCCTCACCGATGCCGAGGGACTAGGTTTTTCCATCAAGCTTAGCCACACCCTCTCTTTTTCAGGTGGGCTGATCTATCGCCCGCCGGGAAATGCGACGAAATTCCTCGGTTCCCTCAACGACGCACTCGGTCATTTTCTTCTCCGCTACCCTCACTTCACCCTCCTGGGCGATTTTAATCTTCACTTAGAAATACCGATCGACCCCTCCACCAGTAACCTGCTGCAGACATTGGACATCTTCGACCTTCAACAAAGTGTCAAGCTGCCCACACACTCCCTTGGTCATACCCTGGACGGTGTCTGCTCTAACTTCCCAGCCATCTCCACCTCACCCCCCATTCCCCAAATCTGGTCGGATCACAGCCTGATCCCTTTCCACATTCTCAATGTCCTCCCTTCTAACTGCAAAAAACCAATCCGCCAACACACTCACTCCATTAATTGGAAAACTGTGCAGGCAAGTCTTATCTCTCACCCCCTCTCCCCTTCTAACGCCCCCCCTTCCTCTGGAAAGATCGATAAAGATGCTGTTTCTTTCAACAAATGGCTATCGCAAGAAATCTCCGAACGATGTCCACCCAATAAAAAAGTCAATACCCTAAAAATAACGAAAAACAAAGCACCCTGGTATACTCCTGACCTTACCGCCGCCCACCTCCTCTGCAGGAAAGCAGAACGAAAGTGGCGTAGATCATACGACAACGACGACCGTAGCAACTACATACTCCTGAGAAAAAATTATCTCTCAACTATAAAATCAGCTAAAAAAACCTACTATGTAAACGCCATCAATGCCGCCAATCAGAAACAACAAACCCTCTTCTCCATAGTAAAGTCTTTTACCAAACCAAAAGCCCTCCAACCGGAGATCCCCCCGTCACAAGAGCTGTGCGATAAGATCTCCGACTACTTCGAGGAAAAAATAAGCTCCATTCACATCAACTTTCCCCCTTCCCCCCCGGTGTTCTCTTTCTCAGAGCTTGACAAATCTCGCCCGACCACAAATTGCCTCACTCATTTCTCTCCGGTAACTCTAACTCAAACCAGAGAAGTGATTCTCTCATGCAAATCAGGCTCTCCCTCTGACCCTTGTCCCCCCAAGATCCTTCATATCATCATTGATGAAATAAACCCCATCATCAACGAAATAATCAACCTCTCCCTCAAATCGGGCTCTGTCCCACTTACCTGGAAAAAAGGTACGGTTAAACCTCTGATGAAAAAGGCGAACAAACCCCCCTCTGATCTAACTAACCTTCGTCCCATCACCCTGCTACCCGCACTGGGCAAAATCACGGAACAATTAGTCCATAAAGAGCTTAAGGCCTTCCTCGATGCCCACAACCTACTTCACCCCCAGCAATCCGGTTTTCGGTCTAGACATTCCACCGAGACCGCTCTGATCGAGCTGACCGACACCATTAAAAACCTTCAAGATCAGAGGAAGAAGGCCATCCTGATCCTTCTTGACCTCACGGCGGCCTTCGACACTATTTCCCACTCCATACTGCTAAACAGACTTATGGATATCGGCATTACCCACTCAGCCTTAGCCTGGATCAGGTCTTTCCTCAGTGACAGGTCTCAGACCATCTCACTGGGCCCCTTCCAATCCAAAGAAAAAAAAATCTCGTGTGGAGTACCCCAGGGCTCCATTTTAAGTCCCCTTCTATTCAACATATACCTCATCCCCCTGCTTTCACTCATAGAATCGTTCGGCATAATCGTCACGTCTTATGCCGACGATACTCAGCTTGTCATCCCTCTCGAAGACAACTCCAACCTGGCCGAACTCAACCTTAAATGCTGCCTCACAGCGGTCTTTCAATGGATGGATAACAACCACCTTCGCTGTAACTCCAGCAAAACCGAAATCCTGCCCATTGGGAAGAACGCATCCTTTTGTCCCGCTCTGTGGTGGCCTGATAACTCTGCTGCTCCACCCCAGACAGTTTCATCGGCCAGAAACCTCGGAGTCATTTTCGATTCCGATCTGTCCTTTGATTCCCATGCCACTACCGTGGCGGGTAAATGCTTTGGCATTATAAAATCCATGAGAAAGTTCTGCGACTTTCTCCCGCTCGACTCCAGAAAGACCATTGCAGTAGCCCTCATTCTCTCTCGGGTGGACTACTGCAACGGCCTCTTGGCAGGGACCAAGAAATCCACCCAACTAAAACTGCAAAGTGTCCTGCACACTGCCGCGCGTCTGGTCTTAAAACTCCCACGTAAATCCTCTATTTCCACTGCCCTCAGATTCCTCCACTGGCTCCCCCTGCACAAGAGAATCCTATTCAAAATTCTCGTTGTAGCCTTCCGAGCCTTCCACAAATCTGGCCCAGTTTACCTTGCGAAACGTTTCCCTCATTACATTCCGGGTCGCATTCTTAGATCCTCTCAAGAAAACCTCATGACCCTCCCCAAATTCAACCTAAAAACCAAAGGCGGAAAAACTCTCAGCACCCTAGCTATCAGAGCCTGGAATAGTATGCCAAAGCATCTTAGATTCCAGACGCAAGAGAAACCCTTTAGGAAACACCTCAAAACATGGATTTTTAACCTCTCTGACGACTGGACTAAAGCAGCCATCTAAACCCCCCACTGCCCTCCCTCTGATCTGGTCCCAGGTTTTCATAGCGCCAAGATGCTCCCTTCGGAGCGAACGTCTGCGCTTTACAAATACCCCTCCAATATCCAATATCCAATATCCAATGTAATCAGTGATGTCACTGACAATGTCATGAATGATGTAATATGTGACATCATCAGCAGTGGATTGCGGGTGCGCGAAATATAGTTAGTACAACTAACTATATAGGAGCAATTTCAATGGTTTTTTAAATGCTAATTCCTAACTATATAAGGCCTGAAACCTATGGTTTTTTAAGTGAATTTGCAAGGTTTTTAAAATGCTAATTCCTAACTATATAAGGCCTGAAACCTATGGTTTTTTAAGTGAATAAATATATATTTACTTTAAAAAAATTTAACAAACTAATAATTTGAATTTCTTTTAAAATCTGTTAAATATATAAATATTACATACAAAATGTATATATATACATATACACCTGTAACATAAATTATATAATAATGAAAATATTATATTATAAGATAAAATACAAAAATATGTATATATTTTTTAACTTATATTTTGCACTCCATTGAGTGCACAAGTAGGAAAATTGTTGAATAGCATAGAGGTAAAAATGTACTATTCCCACTACAATTACTGCAACAATAGGGAAAGTTTTGGATAGCTTAGGGATAAAAATTACTATTCCCACTCCAGTGAGTGCAACAGTAGGGAAAGTGTTGGATAGCGTGGGGGTAAAAATTACTATTCCCTCTACAGTGAGTGCAACAGTAGAAAAAGTGTTGGATAGCAAAGGGGAAAAAATTACTATTCCCACTCCAGAGAGTGCAACAGTGGAGAAAGTGTTGGATAACGAAGGGGAAAAAATTACTATTCCCACTCCAGAGAGTGCAACAGTAGGGAAAGTGTTGGATAGCGGAGGGGTAAGAATTACTATTCCCACTCCAGTTAGTACAACAGTAGGGAAAGTGTTAGATAGCAAAGGGTAAAATTTACTATTCCCCCTCTAGAGAGTTCAACAGTAGGGAAAGTGTTGGATAGCGGAGGGGTAAAAATTACTATTCACACTCCAGTGAGTGCAACAGTGGGGAAAGTATTGGATAGCGGAGGGGTAAAAATTACTATTCCCACTCCAGAGAGTGCAACAGTGGGGAAAGTGTTGGATAGCGGAGGGGTAAAAATTACTATTCCCACTCCAGTGAGTGCAAGAGTAGGGAAAGTGTAGAATAGCGGAGGAGTAAACATTACTATTACCACTCCAGAGAGCACAACAGTAGGGGAAGTGTTGCATAGCAGAGGGGAAAAAATCACTATCCCCACTCCAGTGAGTGTAACAGTAGGGAAAGTGTTGGATAGCAAAGGGTAAAAATTACTATTCCTTCTCCAGTGAGTGCAACAGTAAGGAAAGTATTGCATAGCGGAGGGGTACAAATTACTATTCCCACTCCAGAGAGTGCAACAGTAGGGAAAGTTTTGGATAGTGGAGGGGTAAAAATGACTATTCCCACGCCATTGAGTGCAACAGTAGGGAAAGTGTTGGATAGTTGAGGGGTAGAAAATACTATTCACACTCCAGAGAGTACAACAGTAGGGGAAGTGTCGGATAGCAGAGGGGAAAAAAGTACTATTCCAACTCCAGTGAGTGCAACAGTAGGGAAAGTGCCGGATAGCAATGTGTAAAAATTACTATTCCCATTCCAAAGAATGCTGAAGTAGGGAAAGTGTTGGATAGCAGAGGAAAAAAAATACTATTCCCACTCCAGAGAGTGCAACAGTAGGGAAAGTGTTGGATAGCAGAGGGTTAAAACTAATATTTCCCAAACATTTTCAAAAAAGATATGAAATGCCTCCTACAATACAAAAATTGTTAATAACACAAAAAATATAATAAATTACAAAAGATAGGAAAATATTTTAATGTTAAAACGTACTAAAAATTAACTACAAACATAAATTAATACAAGTTAAAAAAACATTTTACAAACAAATACTTCTATTTAATATACATTAATTATGATAAAAAAATGTATTATTAATGCTTTTTAAATAAATTACTTCACACCATATTCCAATATCAACGCACAAACAACTCCTACATAATTGACACAATTATCATATTTAACAAATAATTAATTATCATTAACAAACAATTAATAATTAATTAATACAAAATAAATTACCACAAACAAAACAATAAAATTGAAATAAAAATAAAAACTAATAAATAAAAATGATTAAATACTTTATTCAGATTAAATTACTTGCCACTCTATATTCCCCTATAAACTCACAACCCACTCCTAAAAAAATAACATAATTCACATAATTATTAATTAATTAATAAATAAAATTGGATAACCAATTAATAATTAATCAATAAAAAAAGTATTTATAAATACTAAAAAAAAAAAAAAAAAAATACTTTATTATAATTAAGGGCCCGATGTAGGTAGCCCTTTACCGATCGGAATCGGCCGAAAATACCGTTTTTCGGCCGTTTCCGATCGGTAAAGGGCTATCGAGATGTAGGGGCACATTTTCGGTAATTTTACCGATTCGTTATCATTACCGAATCGGTAAATTTACCGATTCGGTAATGATAACGATTCGGTAAAATTACCGAAAATGCAATGTAGGTAGGCTATGTTCCATCAGCACATTGCTTACAGAATCGGTATTTTACCATGGAATACAAATCCATGGTAAAAAAACGATTCCTGTGTACATGCACATCTGTGCATGTACACATGTGCCATGTGACAGACAGACGTGCCCTTAGGGCATGTCTGTGTGCCACATTGCACACATGCCCGTTTTGGGGGTGCTAGAGGGTGTCAAAGTGACACCCCCTGCACCCTTGTGAATTCTTTAATTACCGATTCGGTAAATACCGAATCGGTAATGCCTAATCATTCCTATGGGCTTCAAAGCCCATAGGAATGAATGGGCATTACCGATTCGGTATTTACCGAATCGGTAATTAAAGAATTGTTAAGGATTCGGTAACGAATCCAGATGTTGGGACCTACATCCCATTTACCGATTTTGAAATACCGAATCGGTAAAATTCGGTATTTCAAAATCGGTAAATGGGATTTACCTACATCGGGCCCTAAATTATTTACCACCCTTTTCCCCTATAAACCCGGAAACCAATTCCTACAATAAAATACAATTTACTTAACTATCAATTAATTAATTAATCAAATTTGATCAATTAAAATAAAATGTATAACAAATTAATTATTAATACTAATACATAAAAATTATGAATTCCTTTATTATATTTAAATTACTTCCCACCCTATTCCCCTATAAACCCACAACCTGCTCCTAAAAAAACCTACAATTTACATAATTATCAATTAATTAATTGATAAAAAATAATCACCAATTAATAATCAAAAACTTTGTTTACTGTAAATCCTAATAAATAAAAATGATTAATTACTTTATTATAATTAAATTACTTCCCACCCTATTCCACTATACACCCACAAGCCGCTACAGAACTAAAATACGCAAAAATGTAATTGACATAAAAGTAATCACCTCTAAAAATGTCACCCAAACATTAAAAAGCAGCTATACTTACACATAGAAATTAGATCACATACTTTTACCATACATACTAAAATACAGAACACTAATATAACTATTGATAATATTAACAACGATATTTTAACAAACGTTATTACTGATTTACAGAAAACGATATTTCTTACCTTCAAGTTGATATTCTGGTCAACGATATTCTTGTAGTCGATATTCTGCCATTTCGATATTCACAACTTGATATTCTGGCACTTCGATATTAACAACTAGATATTCTGTCTGTGCACTGTGATAAAGAACGGAGTCGGATTTACACGGGAGAAGGCCTAGCAATCAAGGACGAAATGGTTGCAAAGGATGTACATGAAGAACACAGTGGAAATGTACGCTCATAATGGTACCCATTGTGGAATATGTGCTCACTGTGCATTTTGGGAAAGCTGCCTGTGGATAACTGATTGTTGGAATCAAGGAAAGTGTGCACATCTTTCTTCCCTTCGTGGAGAGAGCATCTCAAAACAAGCTTTTTCTCTTGCTATAGTAGCATCATGGGAAAGCTACCTGTGGGTAACTGATTTTTGGAATTTGTGACAGTGCCCACATCTTTTTTACTTTCAGGGAGAGGGCATCTCGGGACAAGCTCTTTCTCGTGCTATAGTGGCTTTATGCTGCTTAACTGTACCACTGACACCTTTCCTCCTGTTACGAATTGCTTGCCTTATAACGTAGGGATGTCATCTTAGCAATAGAGATAGATATAAATGCTCTTTATTCACCAGCCCTCGATGCAGGTAGATTTGGACTCTTGTTCTTGATTACCTGTATCCTACTGCTTGAGCTAATAGTTTTGTTCATGCTGCACCATTTAAATTGGATGCCTAGATTTGGCTTCATGCTAATTCCTTTGTATTTCTATACCCCTGTGGCTTGACCCATTTGATGGTGGAGAGACTTCTTTCCATAATGCACAGCCATTAGCATACATTTTGATGGTGTTCTCCATGTACATCCTTTGCAACAATTCGCCCTTGTTTCCCATGCCTTCTCCCATGTGAATCCAACTTCGTTCTTTATCACCTCCAAACCATGTAACAGTAACTTCTACTCTCTTTGCCTAGCTGCTAAAACAAAGACATTGCTTTTGCCTCCTCCACCTGCAATGCAAAGGTGTGAAAGAACAGCTTCCACAGTGCACATGAAATTCAGAACATTAATTATAAAGTGAGAGTTTGTAAGGGGCTTGCATTTTAGGCCTACGGCTTTAGCTTACATAAGAACTCATCACTTTAAGCATTACAGAGTTACATAACTCTGTTGCATTTCAACACATCTACCAAATTATAGAAATATCATTGTTAAACAAATTTAGAACGTATTACTTTAAGCATTACTGATTTGCATAAATCAATTGCTTTTCAACTAACACAACTACCAAATTATAGAAATATCATTGTTTAACACATTTAGTACACATTTAGTACATGAGGAGTGTCAGACTTCACAACACAAGTTCTTCATGTTAAAATTTTTCCCGCTAGTTACATCAATTTCCTACATTAATTCTTCATACTACTGGACAGTAACCTCAAATATGTCACATAGTTGTGTTAATACATTTCACAATTCTAACACCTCAGGTTTAGCTAATACAAGATTATATGCGGGTGTGCTCTACACGTGATTATGATGCACCCTTACAGAAATAAAATGAGACTTCCACTCCATCAGAAGGAACAATACATACGCCGGACCTGAGAATATGGTCAAATGTAAAAGATAGGATTTGAACCAGAGTTTTCTAGATTAACGCTTTGCTACTCAATCGTTGAATAAGTTTGCCTTCTCTTCCGTTTAACACTAAACACAATATCTTGTGTTTCTTTCAGGAGATAAATTAACATACTGAGTTAAATTAATAGACACATTACATGTTAAATCCAGAAATGTTATGTTTTTTTTTTATTATTTTGCTATCATTGGCTTCCCCTACTTAACAAAGATTGTGACTTCAGGTGTAGATTTAGTACAGTCAATAGTGGTGAACGGGCCGGGCCCATTAGTTCTAGACTTTTTCTAGAAACACACTCTGATGGTTCTTTTTAGCAGCATGAAAGTGCAAAGGGGAGAAAAATCGTTACTGCACAGTCAATCAGACAATAACTGTCCTTGATACATAATAACCAATTGGCACTCCAAGAAACTTAGTTAGATTGATTATAAAGCCAAAAATAACTGAACATATACGCCCTTCAACACAAGGGTGAGACAAAGGAAACATCAACTATAAGTTCAAGAAGTAAGCTACAGGCAATCAAAAAGCAAAAGTCCTAATTTCCCTGCATCAAGGGCTGGTGAATAAGGAGCATTTCAATCCACCCTCCGCCTGAGCACACTCCCCGACGAGCCCACAGACCTGATGGAACACCTGCACTTTAAGATACCGGCCAGCCCTACCACCACCCACCGGGGAACCCTCATCTACCGACCCCTGGGACTTTCGCCAACTCCATCACATACAGCATCTCCCCGCATGCCATCGCATCCACCAACTACACCCTGCTGGGAGACCTCAACTTCCACCTCGACAACCAACTAGACCCAAACACCACATCCCTCCTGGACAACCTCCACTTCATTGAACTGCGCCAGATCGTGACCGAACCCACACACTCAGCTGGACACACCCTTGACCCCTTCTTCACAACAGGAAACTCTATCACTTTCAGCCACACCACCGAACTCAAGTGGACAGACCATCAATGCATCCACTTCACCTTCAGAACACCCACCATCACGGACACCAGCACCTGCTCCCACAAAGAAACAGGATCAAAATCACTGACAACCAACCCACCTCCTCACTCAGCAACTCCACCTCGACCACCATGGAAGACGACGCCCCCAACACCCCTGCCCGAAGTCTACACAGATGGATCACCTACAGCGTCAACACTATAGCCCCCCTCAAGAAGAACTACAACGCATATGCCAAGAAGGTCAGATGGTTTAACCCCGAACTCCGAGAGTCCAGGCGTACCTGCCGCCACCTCGAAAAGAACTTGATAAACTCCAAATCCACAGAAGCCCACAAAAACTTCAAAGCTGCCACCACCGCCCACCGACGGATGTACGATGGTACAACGCATGGTATTACCACGCATACCGTTACAACGCGTCTTTTACAACGCAAGTCATTACCACAACTTGCGCTGTAGGGGTGCGGACTTAGGAATAGTTTAATTTACTATTCCAACACCAGCCTACGTACAGTAGGGAAGGTGTTGGAATAGTAAATCTACTATTCCTTATCTTAGCGCGCCCTCCAGCGCAAGTCGTGGTTACGACTTGCGTTGTAACAGTACTGCGGGGTAACATCTGCGTTGTAAAGGATGTTCCCCCCCCACCAACAGCTCATCAGAAACACAAAGAAAACTGCAATTGCAGACAGAATCTCCACACCTGCACACAACAGCAAAGAACTCTTGAACATCATCAAGGAGTACGCCCCACCCACCAGCGAGTTGACTGACTTCCCGCTCACAAGACCTCTGCAACAAACTCAGCACCTTCTTCCACCGCAAAAACAAGAACATCTACCTCAACTTTGCCGAAGACAACCAACACATGGAACCCCCACCAGCCACCCCGACACCCTGAAGCCAACGATTGACAGCTAGACAGCCTTCATCACCAGAGAAGACACACTGAAGACGATGAAGTCAACCAACTCCGGGGCCCCCACGGACCGCTGCCCCCACCACATCTTTAACAGAGCCGCCAACATCATCGCACCCATGCATCGCTATACCATCAACCTCTACCTGGCGAACGCCTCCTTCCCCGATGACTGGAAACACACAGAGATCAACCCCCTCCTGAAGAAGCCCTTGGCGGACCCTACAACCTCAAAAACTACAGACCCATCTCCCTGCTCCCGTTCCCAGCAAAAGTCATCAAGACAGCCATCAACAGACAACTCGCCACCTTCATCGAAGAGCCCAACATTCTCGACACGTCACAATCTGGCTTCAGAAAAAACCACAGCACAGAAATCACCCTCTTTGCCACAACAGATGACATCCGCTCCCTACTGGACAAAGGAGAAACAGTAGCCCTCATACTCCTCGACCTCTCAGCGGCCTTCGACACAGTATCCCACCCCACCCTAATATGCAGACTCCACGACGCAGATATCCGGGACAAGGCCCTCGACTGGATCTACTCTTTCCTCTCAGGCAGAACGCAGTGGGTCAGACTCCCCCCTTTCCTCTCGGACCCTACACCAACCACCTGCGGAGTCCCCCAGGGGTCCTCCCTCAGCCCAACTCTCTTCAACATCTACCTGGCTCCTCTCGCCCCCTTCGTCAGAACCTACGGACTCAACATTGTTTAATACGCAGACAACACCCATCTCCCTATCCAACGAAGCCAACGCAGCCAAACACAACCTCCAAGAAGGCATGGAAGCTGTCGCCAAATGGATGAAAAGCAGCTGCCTACAACTCAACACCGACAAAACAGAAGTACTCATCATGGCCCCACACCCCGACACCTGGAATGACACCTGGTGGCCCCCGCCCTCCGTAGTCCACCCACCCCCATGGACCACACACGCAACCTTGGAATCATCCTAGACTCCGAGCACAAAATGGACAGTCAGATCAACTCCTTCACATCCTCTGCCTCCTACGTAAGACCTTCAAATGGATCCCCCTTGAGCACAGAAAAACCGTCACCCACGCCATCATCACCAGCAGACTTGACTATGGCAACACACTCTACGCCGGAATAAACAAAAACCTCACCCGCAAGCTACAAAACATCCAGAACGCCGCCACAAGACTGGTCCTCGCCCTACCATGACACTGCCACATCTCTCATCACCTGCGCACACTCCACTGGCTCCCCATCGAGGCTAGAATCACATTCAAGATCCTCACCCATGCACACAAAGCCCTCCACAACACTGGACCAGCATACCTCAACAGCCAAATCAACTTCCAAGCACCCCAAAGAGCCCTACGATCAGCCCAGCTCTCCTACCCTGTGGTTCCTCGCACCAAAAAGACCAGCTCAGGAGGCCGCTCCTTCTCCTTCGTCGCAGCCAGAGCATGGAACGCCCTTCCACTCCACCTCAGGCAGACAACATCACTCCCCATCTTCACGAGAAACCTCAAAACCTGGCTCTTCAACAGACCCCCTCCTTGATGGACTGGAACCTGCACCTACCCTCCTCCCCAGCACCTTGAGACCCTTACGGGTGAGTAGTCGCGCTTAACAAAATCGTGATTGATTGATTGACTAAGGCTCATACTTTAGCCTTAGGAGCCACATCAGAACCCCCTCCCCCCTTTCACCCCTCTCCCGAGTCCGCTCTATTCTACTCTCACTCCAACCTCCCTCCACTCTCACACGAAGGCTGGTTTGATCATTTGCTTAACTTGCCGCTTTAGGAAGTTTAGTTCTTGTTTGGCTTCTAGCGCATGAATTTATCAGAGGAATGTAAATGTGGTACATTGCTTCAAAGCACTGTAAACAACTTAGAAAATTATCTCGCTTTATGAACCTAGCTGTTGGTTATATTTAAACATCATGGTGAATTTATATATATATATGATGAATTATCTGAAGGTGACACAATCAACTAAGGTTGTTTGCTGACTAAAATGAGGCAGCGTTTGAGAAGTTTATTTTTGTGAAATAGTCATCGACATTTCTAGGTCAGACAGTTCCCGTCGGCTGGTTTAATCTGGTCTGTTTAGTTAAGGAATACTGCACGAGATAAAGTAGCATATCAGAAGACAAGCAGCATTGCAATTGGTTTACCTATGGACCAACCAGTGACAGGGACGGATAGTACAAGAACCAGCCCCCAGAGCTATGAAAACATTCCACGCAAACAGCTGAGAAGACAGCGTTTGCGTCAGACAGGTTCGAGCCCGAAGGCAAAGGCAGCGCGGACTCTACCGGGCACCATGGCCATGGACTTACTTCCAAACCTCTCCATGGAAACGTGGACTCTGCTTGTCATGCTCGTGACGGTCTTTTTTCTGTAAGTACTGCACAGTGACTCTTTACCTTTTTTGTCCAACTTAAACAAGCCGCAAATTATTTTCATGGACTTTAAACAGCATAAATGCGCTTGATTGAGGGGTGGCAGAGGTTATTACGAGGAAGAGGAATGGAACCAGATCACATTCGTCAACATTAAGGTATTTCAATAGCCCAGTGGGTGGGGCACCAGCTGCAGCGCTCTGTGGACTCCATAACTTGCAAGCCACAAGTTTAATCCTGGCAGGGCTGGCTCAGCTTTTATTTTTTCCAAATTGAACAAAATGAGTGTTGTGTGGAATGATCTGTTATTAAACTCCGAGTGACAAGTTTGTCATGTGTGTGATATAAATGTATTATTGTTATTTATAGTACACACTGAATAAAGTACTGGTCGTTGTGAAAATATTGCAGTTCACTAAAGAGTTTTAAGATCACAGAGAGGAACAAGACTTAATGCCCAGCGCCTCTTTAAGACCACAGAACCTGAACGTGACTTCCACTGTCGTTTTTAAAACTGCACCTTCTTTCAGAGGCTGTGACTGCATTTATATTTCTTTCATGCCACAGACGAGTGACTCTTGAGGCACTCAATACTGTACAGGGAAGTCATGGGCAGATAGGTTGATTGCCCCAGGATCACACCATTTGTCACGTGGAACAGCCAAGATTGAAAGTACCCTGATACTGAGGTCTACAATGTAACCACTACAGAACTTTCTGTAATTCTTACAGGATGGTCAAACCTGCAAAGCTTACATGTACCTCTACAACAGAGTTCAGTATCTGACCAGTTGTGAATGATTTCTCCTGCTTTTCTCCTATTTGAATAATTCGTCTTTTACTGTTGGGGTCTAATGATAAAGAAATGTATTTTGGTCAAAAATGCAAAGAAAGGGCCTTATTTAGACTTTGGCGGAGAGGGTACTCCGTTTGCTACGGTAACAGCGTACCCTTCCTACGACAGCAAAGTTCCACTCTCCTCCTTGAGAGTCGGGCGGAACTTCAGTATATAGAGGGTGGCGCTCTACTCCGTCTCTGACAGCCCAAAGGAATAAAGGACGTCAGAAGTTTGGCCATTTGACTGCCCATCATATTTAGAGTGGATGAGTAAATGGCAACTTTTCACTGTAAGCGACAGTGAAAACTGAAATGAACCATACAACATCGGAGAAAACTCCTATGAGAAGGAAAAATGTCATTTTTTTTCCAGAAAAGAAAATCCTGCTTTGGGATTTTCCTTTTTAATAATATTTTAAAACGTTTTAAAGTCTGACGTACTGATCCGTTATGTTGATGGAGCAGTCATCAACCTTTCACTGCATTTACAGGAACTCCCATGGCAGTAGTTCCTGGAAATGCAAGGGATATCTGCAAGGCAGGCGGACGTCTCTAAATTTGGCAAGCGGACAACCATTGCCATGACAGGAGTAAAGTACTCCACCATGGCGGCAGTATTAAATTCATCCTCCAAATTCTAAATAAGGCCCCAAGGTCTGAAAATGCACCATGTTTGTTTGTGTGCATTCCGATACTCCAGCCTACCCGCTTTCCACCCTGGAAATGGTTCCTTAAGGCAGAACAGGTAGAGATGTAGTCTTACAGCTAGAGCGGTCCACCTCGAAGCTGTTGAACCAGGTTCGAGTCTCGGCAACGACGCTCAACATCCTGTGATTCTGGGCAAATCACTTAATCTCCTCGTGCCTAACAAACATGAATGTGTCCTTCTGTAACGAAGCTGGTGCTCATGCAAAGCTCTTATGCCCGATGTCTAGTTTGCGCTATATAAAACTAAAAAAAAAACTAAAAAAACAGATTACCTGTTGAAAATTAGTACGTTTTGGTGAACATTATCTGCGCCATCTTGCCTTTTCCCCTGATGCCACACTTTTGTCGTGCGCGCCCGCCATTTTTTTAAGATGCCCCGATCAGAACGAACCCTTTTGCATGCCGCTGGCCCCTGACATAGCCCTTCGCCTTCACTAAGCCTGCACGCTGACCACCCCCTGCTTGCACCTGCCTTGAGTCATAAACCCCTCTTCGGCGCTGCTCTGCCCCAGGCCCTCATCCTGTTCCCAGCGCGACACCTCCCTGCTTCCCTTTCATGATCTCCGGCCCTTAGATGCAAACCCCCTTTTTTCCCCGTGTGCCCGTTTTGTCTTCCCCGTTCCCAGGCCGACACCCAGCTCTGCCGATACCATTCCTTGCCCCTCCCCGTACAATAGAAAGCTTCCCCCATCAAAGGATCCCCGGGTTGATCAAAGCCCCCACTCCATGAGATCCGATCAAACCCCCCACATTCCGTGAATCGGCGGAATATCCAGCTGCGTGATACTCATCACCTGTTGTGACTAGGGTGGGGACTTCAACTGTAAATGTGTGTGGGAACGGGCCCAAAGGGGAGTTCCGGGAATGTCTTTTTCATACATCAAAGCTTTTAACATGAATGTGTAATCTACAATAAAGTCATAAAACAGTGTATAAGAGGCCAGGCCTCAGAAATGTATCTAGAGCACCTCAGAACGATACCTTCTGTCCGTTTCGTTGTGTTCTCCTCCGGAGAAAATAAAAACCTTGTTTCCTGCTTTCCAGTCTCCAGCGCCTGCCTCTTCATTGATTAAATAACTAGAGGGTCACAGAGGCAATACCGCCGGGCAAATATCGATTGTCCCCGACCCGACTCAGGTTTTAACAATTGGCGTCCCAAGCGTGGGGCCCATCAGCGACTCGTGGATCCAGTGGGAGAGGTCCCGACGACAGAGTGAACGACTGCAACGATCGGGAGAGCTCTTGCCCAATAGACCCTCGTCTGGCAGCCGATCATCCGAACTTCACTAGTTCCGAACAGACCTCTCTCGAGTGATCTACGGTCCTGACTGGGGACCATCAGGAGTGCCGTGAGAAATACGAGAAAAAGAGGACGATCGGGCGCTGGATTCGGAAGACAAGAAACTGTCCACATGGTCCGGGTAAGGTCGTGTAATCACGACAAGTTGCGAAATGAGTGCTTGATTGTTTGATTGTTTAAAAATACTAGTATTGCTCTTTATTTATTTGGAGATTCACTGTCTACAAACGGAGAAACAACGGGCTCTCTCTTTGCAAGCAGTGGAGGATAGGTAGGGCAGCAGCCGTGCTTATTTTTCTCCCCCACTCAATAATTACTTGAAACTGAACTGTTGTTCGCAAAACTATTGTTTCCTGGAGATTCCCTGTCTGCAAACAGGGAAGAGACCACCCTTTTTGCAGATAGTGAAAAGGGTAGGTAACGCAGATCTTTGCGGACCTACTCATTCTCCCCATTGTTATTTATTGGTCTTTTTGTTATTTTTGATCCATGAGGTATTCACTGCCTGCAAACAACGTTGAATAGAAATATTCTGTCCAGTCTTTGCACCTAGTGATAAGATAGGCAGTGCTGACTTTTTAGTCCCTCGTTACGAGCCGTCATGTCTGTCTTCTCCCCACTGATTAATAGCCTGTTTAGCCCGGACCGTGTATTAGAGGTGGACCATATAGCTCCACTAGAAGGCACCCCTAATAAGGACATGTTCATAAACTATGGATTAGTCACCATAGCCTATAATAAATTGTGGCACAGGTATACCGAAGAGAGTCAAGACAAACAGTGGCCACTGGCAGGATCCTTTGACCTTGATAAAATAGAAACGTTAGAAATAGCCCTTCGAAATAATAAGACAACGCCAATTATGCTCGACAGTCTCGGTATGTGGCGCAGAGAGGCCATGCAACGACAGAGAAAAGACGAGGACAAACCAAGTAGAGAAATATACCGACAGGACAACCCCAGGACATCGCTACCCACAACTTATCCCCCGACAGTATGCAAAAGACGACCAGACTTAGGGCCAGACCAATGCGCTTTTTGTAGGTATGTCGGACACTGGAAAGCCCAATGCCCGACTCTACTGAGCGTGAGTAAAGGCAAAGGGCCGACAGGAACGACAGACCGGCAGTACGAGAAAAAGCGCGAGACAAAGAAGAACCCGACTTACATAGACAGACCAGACAGAACCACCACGTTTGATTATGCCCGATGGCACAGATTTCGCCAGGACAATTTCAGCGGCATGCTCAAGTTCTCCTAGGTCGGGCAACGTCAAGACGGGAACCCAGCCTCGTTTCAAATTCACAGACGGAAAGAGATAATTATGACCAATAACTGTTTTATATTCGTCTTGAGTCTTTGTATGTCGTACTTGTACTGTCCCCCGTCTGAGTTTGTGTGTATGTAATGTACAAATCTGCGTCATCCCTCTACACGTGTTTCCGTGTTACTCAACCTCTGTTAGCAGAAACTTAGCATAAAAGCAACCTGGAAAGAAAGAAATGGTAAAACAAAATCCGTAGACCATTAATGAACTTGAACTTTTAATTTAGCACAACAAACAAGGAATGATAACGGTAAACTGTAGAAAATGAAAGTCAAACAGAACATTCGCCCCCCCATTCTGGAACCTTCCAAAGTAGGGCAGGGTTACGGCTACGCCCAACCAACGGCAACCCATATAAGGCGGGCCCGGCCGCCAACTCTTGGTCAGGAAATCTTAACGTATGGGGGAGCCGGAGGAGAGGCAGGAGCCAGCAGCCGGGGCAGTTGTAGGTAGTCCCGCCACATGTCTCCTCAGCCAGCCGCAACGGGCCT
This sequence comes from Lissotriton helveticus, assembly GCF_964261635.1. Taxonomy (NCBI): domain Eukaryota; kingdom Metazoa; phylum Chordata; class Amphibia; order Caudata; family Salamandridae; genus Lissotriton; species Lissotriton helveticus. Next base: position 167,939,192 of record NC_136071.1, on the reverse strand, counting down.
GGATAGACTTAAGTAGTCCCGCCACATGTCCAGAGAAGAACGAGGCACCTCTTCCTTTTCTCTTCCGTAACAGCCGCAGCAGCTCTGGACGGCGGGATGTCCTGCACGTACCTCCACAACAATTTGTCCAAGTTGGGCTGGGAGGGAGAGGCGACGCGGACGAGCCTTTCCCACCTCCACCGATAGGAGGTCTCCCAGCCCCCGGCCCGACGCCGAACACCCCCAGTCAGGCGATGGTGCCAATACTTCCACAGCACCGAACACACCATGGTGGCACCCCAGTACTTGCGCAGCACCGAACGTGCAATGGTGGCCATATTTTCGGAACACCGAACCTGCAATGACTGCACTGATACTCGTGCCGCGCCGAATGCGCGCCACAGGTGGCCATACTCCCACAGCACTGAGCACAGGACTTGGGGAACACCGGATGTGGAGAGACCTTCATGCGGGGCGATGAAAAGGAGCGGCATGGAGTGCACCGGGAGAAGGAGACGATGCGGACGAGTCTCCCTCGCCCCCCCCCCCAGGTGGGGGCATCACAGCTGCACCCCAGCTGAACGTCCCGCTTTCACACAACAGGGACCTCTTCCGTTCACTCCGAAGGATCTCTCCCACTCTTGCAAACTCGACGAGAGTGGCCCCTGTAGGGCCTCAAAATGGCGTCTGGGTCCGCTGGAAGGCGGGCTCCGGCCACTAGAGTAACTTTGACCAGCAATATAACTCGAACATTTGCCCCCTGGAGCACGAGCCCCCATCTCCGACAGCACCTCCGCAGCCTTGAAGATCCTACAAAGGTCCCCGGCGGAACCTTCGGTCTTTGCAGGCTTCCGGTAAGGGACGGCTGCCTTGGTCGCCAACGAAACAAACATGACATTGCCACTCCTTCTGTTAGCATGAATTCTAGAACTGCCGAAAAGGACTCTGGTCCAAACTGCCAGTAATGGGAAACATTTCCCCCTGATGCTGCTTCCGGACTGAGCCGGCCCCGCCCAAAATGGCGCTGGTATCAATCGGAACTTACGAACACCTCGTGGTGTTCCTTCGCACTAATATAAACTTGATGTTCTGAGATTTTATATGATCCTTTGTACACTTGGCTAGAAAAGACAAGGAGAACTCACTCGACGAACAGTATGAAAGGATCCCCGTTACAAATGTTGATTACAAATGTACAATGTATTATATTTTTATAACTGATGTAAACCTCATTTACGACGCACACGTACGGTATGCATATAGGAAATCTGATTACCACTATTATGATTATGCTTCTAAATTATGAAAATAAATGCCCCCGAACCCCCAGCCAATTAATAGACGTTTTAGTCTCTTACAAATGAATGAGTAAAACTTTCCGATGTTTTTATTGCTGCAAACGACACCCCCCACTGTACGCACTTTAGCCATTGCCACGACCGGCCAAATACGACCGCACCCTCATAATCCTCATGCTGAAATGATTTTGCAAAATAAAGTTTTTGAAACTATGGACGGGTATTGCATGCTTTATTTTAAAAATGTGGGATCGGTGGGAAAGTTCTTTTCTGTGCACCCTACTCTGCTCTCTCTTTAAGGTTAAAAGAAGATGGTTGCCCAGCTCTGGAGGACGGATCGGATCGACAACACGACACTCCGCCTTCAAAGTACGCGACTGACTCATGAACTCTCGCGTAGAGGAAGACCTTGACTTCCAAGGATGGGTAAAACGAACGGTGTAAATGAGGGAATGTAAAAGGAGGGTGAAATGAAATAATGTAAATGTGATAAAGTACAACGTTCCAAAGTATCAGGGAACGGAGCTGACCCAAGAACCGAAGAACCTTAGAACGCCACAGCGTTGAAAGAGGTTTAAGGATCCCGATAGTGAGATACATCCTTTGACTAGATACCTCGCACTAAGCACCTCTGGTTTCCTTTTTACGTTTCCCCGCACACGACCTATATGGGCACACTAACCCCCCTCGACTCCAGAAACCATATCCCCGGAACCCTGCCCCGAGGAGGAAAGACGAGTAAGAGGTAAGTAAAGGACTTATGAATCCATGTATTTGAATATGCGCGAATGTTGTCTCCCCCACCCCCCCCCTTTTTTCCTCCCTCTGCAGGTTACATCAGAGATTACAGCCGAGGTGTGGTGAAGATCTGAAGCCTTGCCATGTCTAATACACGAAGCGGACTAGCGCCGCAAGGTGGTGTCTAAGCACGCCTGCAAACTACTCACGTATCGAACAAACCCGGAAAATTAGCACAACCTGATAAAAAGTGATCACCCTTAAACCAGACCGGACGAATGAACCCATGTCACGTATGATGCGAAACTATGAGGGAATGTGTGTGTGTGACTGAGGCGTCGACCCAACTGGTCGAAGGACCGAGAATGCGAGAAGTGCGACAAAATGGTACCTCCTTTCTTCTTTCCTTTTTCTCAAGGCACGTCCCCTCTACCCTGTCTAATGCTCAAACTGCATGATTACAAGATTCTAACGCAGACCCGTGAATGCCCTTTACTGTGTAATGCACTAAATAGCCTTTCTTGAATACACTGCCACCCTCTCTGTTGCATGTGTACTATTTAGCCTGCCGTTGCACTCTCTCTCTCTCTCTCTCTCTCTCTCTCTCTCTCTCTCTCTCTCTCTCTCTCTCTCTCTCTCTCTCTCTCTCTCTCTCTCTCTCTCTCTCTCTCTCTCTCCCTCTATTTTTGCACTCCCACTCTTCCGAGTGATTAGCCCCGAAATTGGCAGACTGCCACCCCTAGCACACCACCTAATTGGCTTCAAATACCGTCAGTATTTGCACAAAAACTTGTCTTTAATACAATCACCCTGAGGCCGCGTCATTACCTCTCCTTTTCCGCTAGAAGTCAATGAACCGAGGTTGGGCCGTAAGGGAAAGGACAGGTAAGACGACAGAGGTTCCCTAATCTGACCCGAAATAAGGGAACTACCTGTCAACGGCTCCTATGGTATAAAACAAGGACCTCAGAATACGCGACCCTCCCCTCCCCGAATTGTCGCAATACCCAAACCGGAAAAATGATCACCCCTGTTACCTCCCCTGTATCAGCCGCCCAAAAACTGGAATTATGAAACTACCCCTCATTTCCGGTTGTGAGAGATGGGTCGATTTATGCCCTTACCACAAGTTTCCTATGTCCCTGGTTGTTCCCCATAAAACCCCTGTCCTTCCTAATTAAGTAATCGGGCTGTAAAAGGTTACGTAGGATCCAGAGTGATGTTTTACAAGGTTAACAGACTAGTCCAAGGTAAAGAAATCATCGAAATGAACCCCGTAGTAGTTGAAAGGCAGGATGCATCGATAGAAAGGAAATGTTTAGCCATGTTCGTCTCTCAGCAAAATACCTGTGTAGTACCATGTTGACGACTCACAGTACCCTTTGTAAATGTAAAACTCTAGAGAACGGCATATCTTTGCCAGGTTCGTCTCACGAAGGTGGGTCACCATCAGATGAACTGTCGTGACTGTAATAAATAATTGTAAAGGAAAGTCATAGTAAATCCAACAGGCCCGTCACCGGTCATTCATATGCCAGTTGTGAACACTACTATAACGGGCATTTTTCATTCTTTGCCTGGAGCTGGGAGAGAAATAGACTTTTTGATTATCTTCATCTGCAAATTCTCTAAAGACTGTCTTTTCAAACATGTTTAAGGGTACTGCTGTTGGAGGAGAGAAGGACCGGATGTGGGAGCACGAGGCCTGACTGCAGACTAAGGAACACCTGCGACATTAGCCAAGGCGAGACCACGACAGAAAAGAGCTGCCGGACGAGGCACTGTTTTCGACAACATGAGAAGAAAGGGTCGACCTGATGCCCCTGCTCGATGTCCAGTGTCTGTCGACAAGTCCCCGCTCTCTGAATTCGGTCACACGCCCGCCTATTTGAAGTCTCTCGTTCCCCTAGTTTGTTCCTAATTTGGCCTTGCTCCATCCCCCTTTTCCTCTGACCTACCCTATGGACTGTTTTGTACGCTCTTCTTCCATCTGAACTTTCTGACAATCACCTCAAAGGACACAGGGCGAAAAGGACCTTTCCGACCAGAAACGCGAGGAAAGGGTCGTGCCCTGCAACGCAGAACTTAGAACAGAGCTGGACTTGTAGCTCCACCGCCGGTGCTCAACAGCGCCAACGAAAGGCAACAAAGAATGATGAGAACTCGTTAAACTTCGAACATTTGACATCCCCAATCGCCGTTTCTGCTAGACCTCATTTCTCTCCCAGCCGCCATTGTATTGATCATGCTCCAATCCGAACCTGATATATATGTAATAACCTGCCAGTATGAAATATGCTTGCTGCTCTCGCTACAGAATCGTTTTTGTATTGCATTCCTATGACTTTCCTGCTAAACAAATTGATCAAAGTTTATCAAATAGGCCCACCTCCTAAAAACTAGAAATGTTAAAATGTATTGCTTACAACTCTTTTCATCTAAGGTTCCTACCGTTTTCTTTCTCAAGCCCACCACAATAGAACCGAGTAGAAAATGAACCAGCAAGATGTCTTGAATATGTTAAAGGGAGGACTGTTGAAAATTAGTACGTTTTGGTGAACATTATCTGCGCCATCTTGCCTTTTCCCCTGATGCCACACTTTTGTCGTGCGCGCCCGCCATTTTTTTAAGATGCCCCGATCAGAACGAACCCTTTTGCATGCCGCTGGCCCCTGACATAGCCCTTCGCCTTCACTAAGCCTGCACGCTGACCACCCCCTGCTTGCACCTGCCTTGAGTCATAAACCCCTCTTCGGCGCTGCTCTGCCCCAGGCCCTCATCCTGTTCCCAGCGCGACACCTCCCTGCTTCCCTTTCATGATCTCCGGCCCTTAGATGCAAACCCCCTTTTTTCCCCGTGTGCCCGTTTTGTCTTCCCCGTTCCCAGGCCGACACCCAGCTCTGCCGATACCATTCCTTGCCCCTCCCCGTACAATAGAAAGCTTCCCCCATCAAAGGATCCCCGGGTTGATCAAAGCCCCCACTCCATGAGATCCGATCAAACCCCCCACATTCCGTGAATCGGCGGAATATCCAGCTGCGTGATACTCATCACCTGTTGTGACTAGGGTGGGGACTTCAACTGTAAATGTGTGTGGGAACGGGCCCAAAGGGGAGTTCCGGGAATGTCTTTTTCATACATCAAAGCTTTTAACATGAATGTGTAATCTACAATAAAGTCATAAAACAGTGTATAAGAGGCCAGGCCTCAGAAATGTATCTAGAGCACCTCAGAACGATACCTTCTGTCCGTTTCGTTGTGTTCTCCTCCGGAGAAAATAAAAACCTTGTTTCCTGCTTTCCAGTCTCCAGCGCCTGCCTCTTCATTGATTAAATAACTAGAGGGTCACAGAGGCAATACCGCCGGGCAAATATCGATTGTCCCCGACCCGACTCAGGTTTTAACAACCACCCAATTTGTTGGGTGTGGAGGCAGAGCTTTAGAATAGAAGACTTCATAATCCCATGTGAATTGAATGCTATGAGGAATAGAAGCTTGTGGTAATTGTCACATGATGTTCCCATCAACACAGCAAAACCAAAGGGGATGATGGACGGAGTGTTGAACAATGCAAGCACTCACCCCCAGTCAACTGATCTGGGTTTAATCCATCATCATTCTTTAGCTCACTGCGCCACCCCAGTTCAGACATGGCCATATGCAAATCAGTCTGACCCTGTGCCTCATGTGAACAGTCCAGTCTGAACTGCCAAGCCATGTCTTCCCTGGACCGGAAACAAGCATCCTGGGATTGGTTTCTGGCTAATCAGTCGTCATCAGCCAGGCTAGCTTGAATCCAGTGGCAAAGTGAGCAAGGGACCCACGCCTGGGCATACCCTACCAACTTAGGGCGAACAAAGTAAAACCAAAGGGGATGATGGACGGAGTGTTGAACAATGCAAGCACTCACCCCCAGTCAACTGATCTGGGTTTAATCCATCATCATTCTTTAGCTCACTCCGCCACCGACGTCGGTGAACAAGGGTGCAACAAACTCAAAACGCGTTTGACAAGTGGCTGAAAAGAATACATAATTTCAAAACCGCACAAGGCTTTGTTTTCCTTCGTGAAACTTCGAGGAGTTGGTGTAAAAAAATATATATACATATATGTGTGTGTGTGTGTGTGTATAAATATATATGTGCAATTTAATTGTAAAAATAATGTAAATAATTTGACATTAGATCCCGTGGGGTTATCATTTATTTCCCTGCCTCCACTGTTTTCTGTAGGAGTGTGTTGCTGTACTGGTTAGTGGCCAGGTGTGCTATTTGACTTACTGAAAGGCTGGATTAGAGTACATTTGAGCCTAGTTTCACACCATTAGTGTTGTTGTAACTTTAAAAGTGCAGTATGTGAAAAGTAGAAGTCTTACTCTTTTGTGGGAGTATGGTTGTATTGGCAAGTCCAACCATAAACTCCTCCCATTAAGTACTCCATATTCTTCAGCCATGTCCCCACTTGGACCTCTCACCGTTACTACTAAAATGTATACCTACAACTGTAGGTATCTCCATCAGTGTGGCAGAGTTCTCCACACAGAAAAAACACAGTGGAGATTGAAGCCTGGCTGTAGGTTTGTAAAAAGCATTTACCTGTATTTGGGTAGTACTACTTTACATATTATAAAATGCAGTTCATGACTAGACCACACAGTGTGGACTGTACAGGGTTTACACTCAAAACTCTAGACCCCCCTAAATGGAGGGGTTTAGGGTAGGTGATATACAGTCTGATCTTTAGAACAGAAGAATGAGGCATACTGTATTTTTTTGCGGATCAAAAATAGGTTTTCCAGTGTTTTGAAATGGAGGAATTTATAGAGACTGTTGCAATAGCCAATCCTGGAAAAGCTCACTGTGCCAGAACAATTGCAATTGGTCATCAGAGGTTGAAGGATTCCAATACATTTGCAATGATGGAGGAACACACTTTTTTGTTACATTGATGACGTATGGGAAGAAGGCATTCCAGAACAAAGGTGACCCACCAAATTGTGAGCCATACTGGCTAGTGTTGACATGTGCCCGGTTGCTGTATTTAGAAATATGTGTAAGTAATCTTAGTCTTTCCGTAATTAATCTGGGAGAAAAATATGTTATATGTTATATGTTATATGTTCAATAGTTTTGGTATACTTTGTGTGAAGTCGTCAACTTGTTTATTACCCTTTCTCGTAAAACCACAGTGGAATATAGAGGAGGTAACAAAAAAATCCATTTAACAGTTGAATCTAAATTAGATTCAATATAAGGTAGTGCAAGCATATATAATATTACCCAACTATACAATGAAACAGCCTATTTTCTGCTGTTCTCAAATGATGCAAAAAGTAATTTCTAAATATTTTTTCCTACGGCTTTTTTAACTGCTCTTGCTCAATGTCATTAAGCTTGAAACTGGGCCTTGTAGATATTACCTTGTAGAGTTATAGTACTTTTAAGATCCCAGCTGAATAGTAAGGCAGGATACTCAGTATAGTAACAGTAATTCTGACTGGTTCGCTAAAAATAAAGGAGTAGCACGATCTAAGTCCAAAAGAATCTTTGATTGTGAGGTAGAAGATATAGTTTTAGACCTGGCATCCTTGGCATGGCTTTCCTCCTAACCTTTTCCCTTAAGGCCTTCTGTTTTGTGGACTTCATGTTTGCTGACCTCAGGACTGTGCTTACTTTACCAATGCTAACCAGGGCTAATGTGCTTGAGCTCTCTCCCTAAAACATGTTAGATTAGCTCATGCCCAAGTGGCATATTTAATTTACTTGTATGTCCTTAGAAAAGTGGCACTACCAGTGCCAAGGGCCTGCAAATTAAATGCTACTAGTAGCATTGTTAATAACTGTTAATAATTTTGAATTACTAAAGCAACTAGACACCAAGTTTGTATACAACTAGTGGCCCTGCAGCACTGATTATGCCACCCACTTAAGTAACACTTTAAACGTGACTCAGGCTTGCTAATGCAGCCTATGTGTGTACAGTTTTAAACTGCTATTTTGACCTGGTAAAATAAACCTTTTGCCAGTCCCAACCTTACTTTTTAATACATATAAGTCACCACTAGAGTAGGCCCTGGACAGCCCAGAGTCAGGTTGCAAAGTATTAAAAAAGCATGGCATGTACCTTTAGGTTTTACATGTCCTGTTAGGGACAATCTCTTACATTTGATTTTCACTACTGCAGGGCCTGTCTTTCCCATGGGATAGCATTTGAGTTACCTTATTACATTTAGTAAGATGTAATTTCCAAATGGGAGCAGGTAACCATCTCATGCTGAGTGTCTTTGGAATTATAGTGAAAACCCCTAACATATGGAGAAGTCAGATTTTAAATTACAATTTTGAAAATGCCACATTTATAAAGTTGGCCTTTTCCTGCCATAGCCATTTGGTGCCTGTAGCCTGGCATGGTTCAGAAAAGGGGGTGGTGATGAACAGAGTGTCTGAATTAAGCAGACCACTCTTACCCAGTCCAAAGATCAGGGCTTGATCCATCACCGTTATTTAGCTCACTGCCCCATCCCAGCTCAGAACCTGGCTATATGCAAATTAGTCTGTCCCTGGCCCAGTGCATCATGGGAACAGGGCAGACCAAACTACCAAGCCAATTCTTCACCAGAAAGGAGACAAGCTTCCGGGGACCGGTTTCTGGCATTTCAGCCGTCGTCTGCCCGGCTTGCTTGAATCCTGATGGAGCAGTGAGCAAGGGACTCATGTCTGAGTATACCCTGCCACACCTATAGTGGCCAAAAACGATTCAGAAAAGGGGGTGGTGATGAACAGAGTGTCTGAATTAAGCAGACCACTCTTACCCAGTCCAAAGATCAGGGCTTGATCCATCACCGTTATTTAGCTCACTGCCCCATCCCAGCTCAGAACCTGGCTATATGCAAATTAGTCTGTCCCTGGCCCAGTGCATCATGGGAACAGGGCAGACCAAACTACCAAGCCAATTCTTCACCAGAAAGGAGACAAGCTTCCGGGGACCGGTTTCTGGCATTTCTGCCGTCGTCGGGCCGGCTAGCTAGAATCCTGATGGAGCAGTGAGCAAGGGACTCATGTCTGAGTATATCCTGCCACACCTATAGTGGCCAAAAACGATTCAGAAAAGGGGGTGGTGATGAACAGAGTGTCTGAATTAAGCAGACCACTCTTACCCAGTCCAAAGATCAGGGCTTGATCCATCACCGTTATTTAGCTCACTGCCCCATCCCAGCTCAGAACCTGGCTATATGCAAATTAGTCTGTCCCTGGCCCAGTGCATCATGGGAACAGGGCAGACCAAACTACCAAGCCAATTCTTCACCAGAAAGGAGACAAGCTTCCGGGGACCGGTTTCTGGCATTTCAGCCGTCGTCGGCCCGGCTTGCTATGAATCCTGATGGAGCAGTGAGCAAGGGACTCATGTCTGAGTATACCCTGCCACACCTATAGTGGCCAAAAACGATTCAGAAAAGGGGGTGGTGATGAACAGAGTGTCTGAATTAAGCAGACCACTCTTACCCAGTCCAAAGATCAGGGCTTGATCCATCACCGTTATTTAGCTCACTGCCCCATCCCAGCTCAGAACCTGGCTATATGCAAATTAGTCTGTCCCTGGCCCAGTGCATCATGGGAACAGGGCAGACCAAACTACCAAGCCAATTCTTCACCAGAAAGGAGACAAGCTTCCGGGGACCGGTTTCTGGCATTTTTAGCCGTCGTCGGCCCGGCTTGCTTGAATCCTGATGGAGCAGTGAGCAAGGGACTCATGTCTGAGTATACCCTGCCACACCTATAGTGGCCAAAAACGATTCAGAAAAGGGGGTGGTGATGAACAGAGTGTCTGAATTAAGCAGACCACTCTTACCCAGTCCAAAGATCAGGGCTTGATCCATCACCGTTATTTAGCTCACTGCCCCATCCCAGCTCAGAACCTGGCTATATGCAAATTAGTCTCTCCCTGGCCCAGTGCAGCCTGGCATGGGTCACATGATTGGATGTAGTTGATAGTTACAGGGAAAGTAGTCCCAGTATATACATTTAGACCAAACAGACAATTCTGAGTAATGAATAAACAAAACAAATGTTCTACTGGTTAGTGAGAGATGTTATTAAATCACATCATCATTAAAGCATAAATGTGACGACAACTCTTCATTGTTTGCTCTAAATGAATGTACTGGGACTACTTTCCCTGCAACATTGATTACCCAGGTCCCAGTACTTTTGGGTGTACCCTTTTATGTAATGTAGTTGATAGTTAGGCTTTGTGTCTTCCCCCTAGACAGCCATACACAATGGGGAGCTTAGGTGTGACTTGATGGGCCATCACTGGCAGGGTGGGAGGGAGGAGTTGGGCCCAGGCCCACTTATACTTGAATAGGCTGTATTCTGGCTACACACAAAGGGCTCTATACACCTTGTAGTAAGTCTGAAGCAATAACCAAGAAGACAGGACTCATTTTCACTCCAAATGCATGCTTCTAGTAGCTTCTGCCCACTTCAAAGGCACAACTGGTCATAGATGCTAGAACTCAGACACCAACTCTTCAGTACACTTCTGGACCTGTATATGCTCTGCCAGGAAGAAGGACTGCTGTGCTGCTGACCACTCTGTTGGACTGCTGCTCAGAATAACTGCTGCTCTGCTGAGGTGACCTGTTGCCCTCTTGCCTGGGTGAGACGGACTGGACCTGCATCACTTGAACCCAGTAGCCCAGAGTGACCACAAGGGTCTAGTTGGCTGGCCTCCTTGATCTGAAGCCTCAAGGGCACAACAGGCTCCGACAGCCTTGCACCTGCACCTAGCCATCTGTGAGTCTACCCTGCCAACACCTGTCATCCCAGTCTTGGACCCTTGAGCTTAACCCCTTCGACGCTCATGACGAGCTGGGCTCGTCATGAGGTAGCCTCCTCGCACGCTCATGACGAGCCCAGCTCGTCATGAATAATGGGTTTTTTAAAACATGAGCACAGGAGCGGAATTTCGCTAGCGCTCATGTGGTTAAAGGTGCTTTGTCAGCCTCTGTGGATCTGGCAGAACCAATGCATCTCTACTGCTTTGTAGCACAAATCCCCGAGCAAAACGGATGCATTGCTGCAGCTGTGTGGATTGGACCTGTTGGAAACATCCGCATTGCCTCCCCGACTGTCTGTAACCGATGCCACAAAAAGCATTCTTAGTGCAGGTCCTCGCATCCCGCGTCTCTGGCATCCTTGACAACCATACCAGACTCCACATCACAGCCTCACACCTATTTAGAACCGACCTATCATCTCGACTGTACGACACATCCTCGATGCTGGCATTCGCATCTCAAACACTCATCGACAGGATCCTCGACGATGATGCAGAACCTAGTACTGCAGCCTTCGCCACATCTTGTGACTCTGTCCCGACTATATAACCAAAGTTGGCGCTATGTGCTCCTTGGTGCTATTTTCTCTAAAAACTTTCATATTAAATATCTCCGGCATAAGTGATTGGATTCTGGTTGTTATGGACATGCTTTATTTATTAAAGAAGTTATGTTTTTCTACATTGGTGTATGATCCTGTGGTGTTTTTCACTTCAGTACTGTTTGAAGTGTTGCACAAATACTTTACACATTGTCTTTGGATTAAGCCTGAGTGCTCTGTTCCAAACTACCAGAGAGCTGAACAGAGGTTAGTTTAGGGCTGGCTTGTGCCTCCCCCCAAAAAGGATTGTGGTTGCTGCTCGATTAGGGCTCCCACCCCAGCCAGCCAACAATCAAATTTCTTACAGTTAGTAATTAGTAGACATGTAGTATATTTTTTTAAAAACTTTATTTATGATCTTCCTGACAAGAAGAAACAAATCATAGTGCCCAATTTATGGGCATATAATACAACAGCAAATGGTAAGCAACACCTGGCCAAAGTGGTTTATGATTTATGCGGGCATAACAATTTCAAATCAATCAATAGGCAATTGTATTGAATCAAACATATATTCAAAAATAAATATTTATTAAATACAGTCATACAAAAAAACATATATTTTTCTCTTATTTTCTTAATTTATGTGGATCTCTAATATAGATTGGATACAAATCATTGTTTTTAATCTTTCAGTAATTCCATTGGGAATTATTGTCACACATTTTCATGTACATAGGTATAGATACCTAGCACAAGTGATGCGTAATCTGCAACAGATGATTTAACACTCAAGACCTTAGTTGCAACCCAACATTGTGGCAATGAATAAACACTGTATGTAGAAACTGGCGGTATGTTATTCTACGAATGTTTCGGCAATGCCTTCATCAGGGTTCCATCTCAGAAATATTTACTGAATGAAACATATAATTGCATTGTTAGGTCTGACATTGCATGCCCGCTACTTACTTAAATATATCTAAGAAATAATGCTAATGGAGCTTGGTGAAGAACATTCGTGTGTGCCATGCCCACAGACACTGCATGAGATATAGGTAAGCCACCCCTCTAGCAGGCCCTACAGTCCTAAGTCAGGGTGCACTACATCTCCTGTAGGGGCATATTTACATGAGCAGATATGCCCCTGCAATATCCATGTTGGTTCTTGAATATTGTAAGTGAACAGGGAAGCCATATGTAGTACATGGGCTGGACACTTGTCATTGCAAGTTCCCCAGCTCCATGATGGCTTTACTGTATTATGGGGCGTTTGGTACCAAACATCTCATTTTAAGAAACCTGCACTAATTCCAGTGTCCGATTTAGTAATAATTGCACACAGAGGATACCTTAGAAGGGTCTCCTGAAAACCTAGCAACCCTTAGTGTGGTCACTGACTGGTCTAAGCCAGCCTGTCACCATCAGACAGAGTTATGACCTCATGGGATCAGTGTCAGTGAGCTCAGTGGTCGAGAACAAAGCCTGGCCTGGGTGGAAGTGTTAACACCTCCCTCTGGTCAGGAAGAGCCATCTGTGGCAGAAAAGCTTCAAAGGCCTCGCCGCCTTTAGAACATGACTCCAGCCTCTCCTGGTAGAAGCAGTAGGCCCCCTCCTGTTCTCACCCCTTTTACAGGAAGACAGGCCGGAAAAATAAGTTAGATTAGTAGGTGTGCCCCCCTCTACCAACTCCACCCCTCAGGTTTTGGAGGCAAGGTGAAGCACATTTGTCAGTGTCCACCATCTTGGATATGGTGGAAGGTATCTAAGCAGGGCTAAGGCTATGTCCCTCTATCCCATGAGCATAATAAAGGGTGTAGACACCCCAGGTTTGTCCTCTGACAAATTGTAAATTTCCTTTGGGTGCCTTGGTCATGTATGCCTTATGGTTACACACAGGGGTAATGACGAGGCAGCTGCAGAAGCTTGAGTGCTGCAATGCCTGGGAAACTCCTGCCTACTGGCCATGCAATGCTGAAACACATTGACGCTGACAAAGTCAATAGCTGTCGCATTGCCATGACTGATTGACTTTGTCAATGCTTGCTGTGTCTTGTCAAGTTCAATATTATTACTGCTGTACTGGTTTGGTTAGTGAAAAGAAGATGTAGTCAACTACAGTAACCCTAGCTGTGTGTGACCAGTGAGAACCTGTTCTAGCGGTCATAAAACATGCCAAGATTATTAACCAACAAGAAGAGCATAGGTCGTATTTCTTATGCCCTATTTTCTAAAGGACAATCCATTATTCCAAGAACAATATACACGTTCAGTTGATTTTTGCCCATTCGTTTGAGCCTTTAAGAAGCAGGAACTTACAGCCTGATTCATCAAGCTAAATTGCACTTGCAAAGGGCAAGATTCTCAGAATCTTGCCTTTTGCGAGTGCAATTTTTGCATTTGGAATTCATTATCCCAAATGCAAAATTCGCTATTAAAGAATTCGCATATTTGCGAAGAATTGCATTTAAGGAATCTCTATTTGAGATTCCTTAAATGCAATTCATGAATCATTTTAAAATTGCGAATTTGCAATTTTGGGCGCTATTTACCGAGAGGTCAGACCTCGTGGTAAATAGCAAAAACTTAGAAAAATGCATTTAAATGCATTTTTCTAAGTTGCATGTTACACACACACATGTCCTTTGGACATGTGTGTGCGCAACACCAATGTAGATTACATTACAGGGGTGCTACAGGGTGTCCTTTGGACACCCCTGCACCCTTGAAATCGCATCCTTATTTGCGATTAGCTAATTGCTAATCGCCAATAAGGATGCTAATCGCCTGTAGGCCCATAGGAATGCATGGGGAGTTATTCCTTATTTGCGATTAGCAATTAGCTAATCGCAAATAAGGAACATGTAGGAATCGCAATATTTTTTGCAATTCCTACATGAATCCCGTTTTGCAAGTCCTTAATAGCGATTCCTTATGAATCGCTATTAGGGGCTCGCAAAACGGGAGAATGATGAATCAGGCTGATAGTCTTCCATCCTCTACAACCCCTCCCTCCTTTCACCATCACTGTGCACCTGTACTTGAATCATACATCACTCACTTTTGTACATTTTTTCCTGAAGTTTCTTGGTAGATTACTTTGAATTCTCGACAGATATTACTCCTTGCATTCAGTGCTTAATTTGTAAAATATGAAGTGAAGGTGCTCAATTTTTTATATGAGGCCACGCCCACTTCCCTCGGCTCCACCCACTTCCACCACTGGTTCCACCCACTTACTCTAGTTGCCCCAACCACTTCCTCAATTGGCACTGCTGACTACTTGGGAGGTAATTTTCTTATCTGGATTATGGCCCGGGAGGCCGAGGCTACTCACTGCACCTTTACTTTCCTGGTGACATTTGAAAGTGGGGAGGTCTAAATCAATCGTTGTACTGCACTGTGGCAAGCATAGCGAGCGAACCTGAACAATCTTTGGGGAGCTAGAGGGGGTTCTCCCCCCGAGAAAAGTTTTAAAAAGAGTGGACAAATGGTGCATTTTCAAGCAACCATTCTTGCTTTATTGGTTGGAGACCAGGGGTATCACGTGGAGTCCATACAATGGAATCAGTGCCTGCTGTGCTCAATTTGTGCCAGTGGTATATAACAACAATAACTACAAAACTACCAAATGCGATTCCAATCACTAACTCGCAAGTGCCTTGAATACTAGTGTCAAGAGGCAATGTGAGTGACTACATAAAAACAATAACACGTAAATGACTACCAGAGGCAATTACCATTGATTTTTAAATTCTGTCAGTATTTGGTGAACTCAACCACCTGTGATGCAAGGCCTATTCCGCAGACATATGTTAATGATCTAGAGTGCATGTGGAAATATCAAAAGACAGCCCATTGGGGCAGTAAACAATCAGTGAAAGAAAGCACAAGTTCCTGATGAAACTGACGCTGCCAATTTTGGGACACAGTGATGCTTTCCCTTACTAATACCTATACCCAATTTATGTTAAGGGGAAGATACTGTCTAGATTATGCATTTTTTCTGCCAATCACTTTGACAATAATCTCACAATCTCAGCACGGTAGACTCCCTCGTTCTGAAGATTACCCGTAAGAGTACACTAGCGACCAGAATATTTATCTGACTAAAACACCAGCATGGTCAAACACATAGTGATTTACAGACAGTTATATAAACACATACACATGACACATCATTTGTAATCTGGTTTAGTAAAGGCATCTCATAGTTCTGTTGACATTTACACACGGTTTAGTGATCGCCTTTGTTGAGTGCAGGGAGAGGTCATGAAATGCTAGCAGCGGACGTTAATGGGTTAAATTAGTTCGGTGTTGTGGAGTACCGTGCACCGGAGGCGCAGTACTCCTTAAAGCCATTACGGATGTTTTTTTAAGTACTGCCTGTCCATATTAATATGTACTTTAGATAACCAGGTCAGTCCGAACTCCAGTGCATTAACTATCGGAAACAACTGGAATTGAGCACCAACAAAAGCTCATCTTCAAACACATAATGGTCATTTGGACTAAAGCGTGTGTTTTGACTCCAAATAATGTATAGCAGCTTGTACAATTGGGCATAATGCACCACAGGAAGCACAACACACAAGAATGTACATCCGGTCCAAAGTCCAAATAACAGAGACAAATTTACATTGTTCTCATAGCAGCGCATTCACATAAGTCAACACAACATGTAATAGGTGAACAGACCGCAAAAGGACAACTTTCATTCTGCAGGTATATCAGACATGCAAAGTACTAAACCGATGTGAAAGCAGCACAAGTCAAGAGCCACAACTGTGGGATGTATTACATAACCCTGCCTGCGAATTCACTGGCAATTACAGTCTGCCCTGGGCAACTCTGCGAAGCCACTACAGGTTCCGGAGAGGGAGTGCGATGGAGGGGACGGGGGACCAGGGCGAGGGTGCACTCTTGAAAGGGACAGAAAAGAAAGGCTGTGGGGCAGAGCTTGGCGGGCAGAAAGAAAGGGAATTAATCAGAGAGATGAAGATAGCGGTGAAAGCGGGTTATAAGGTGCATTACAGAAGAGACTTGGGACTTTAGCCCGGAGCTCCAGACAGTGCCGTGGAACGGAGGAGGGTGGGGTCCTGTGTCATAGTTGGAAAGCAAGAGCCATGGAGAGGAGCAGAGAGGGGCTAAGAGTTCATGCAATACATACCATTGGCTAATAGACAGCGGAGACAGGCTGGGAGTTCATTTGACATCCGCTATGGGTTAGAAGGGACAGCGTAGACGAGCTGAGAGTGTGTGTTCCGGGCCTGCAGCTTTGCGCATGTTGAGTGTGAGAAAGTTTAACTGTTTTAGGGCAGTGGTGTGCTGGGTGAAGAGCACTCCAAAGTTGTGATAATATTGGATGCCCGAAAATGCTTTTGCTGTAAAAGCTCTCCTGGTGAGAGAGCATTGGGTGTGACAGCTTTGGGTGTGAGAACGAAGCAACATGTATGTACTGCTCTACCACCCAGATTGTCAACACTACCACTGCCAGAGCATGCTGGCTGTGAGAGTGCAGGTTTGATTGAATACTATTGAGTGTGCTGGGAGGTGTGACAGCTTACCCCGTCCCCCCAACACACAGTCACACAATTACAACCAGCCTGCTTAGGCAGGAGGATGAAATTCAGTATTCACTGCGAAGAACACCTAATTTTTCCAGCTAAAATTTGGGTATGTCCAAAAATTGATGTGAGCAGAGGACAGTGGGAGGCGGATGGATACTAGGGTGCGAGGGGAATTTTAGCATCGCCAGTCTGTGCCTGCTATTACGACCACCTGGAGCAGGGGTTGGAAAGCATCCTAGGACAGACAGAAAGCAAACAAATGTCCTGGAAGATCGCAGAAAGAGGGTGTATGAAACAGGAGAGAGAGAGGGGATGAGAAGATTGGGAGGAGGAAGAGTGCGCAACGGAGAAAGAAATGATTAGGACAAAAGAAGATAGAATTACATAATATATATAAATATATCGTCCTCCTAGTTCGTGCTGCCACCGAGCAGGGGACCCTGAATAAGTCATGCATCCTTTTGAAATATTTGTCCCAAGTTGGGGATCTATATTGAGACAGACTCCTCTACAAGCCTCTGTGCACTGAATGTGTCTAGTTTTTAGAAATGTGCAATAAAATCAAAAAGCTCCGGTTTCTTGTTGCCAGTTCTTTAGAAACCACGGCACTCCAGCCCTGCTTAATCACGGCCGCTGAAGAACGATGGCTCGGTGGAGGGTTGTGGCCGTGCGGGTATGCTAGGGCTTGGCAATGCAGCAAATGCACGCGCAATTTCAAAAAATCTGCCCACGCTGCAGCGCACAGCCCCATCCCCCCACAGATTCATAGAACCAAATCCAGCCCGGGCCGGCAACAACACCCAACTAAGGGCCGCGGCCGCCACGCCTTCAACATAAATGCATCCATGACTTTTCTGATGACCAGACCGAGACCTTTGGTCACTCCACCACGACACTCCCCCCCCCCAAAAAAGCGTTGGTTTAGCATGGTGATGATGTCATGGTATATTATTGGCATCGTCGATCATGACTATTACTTATACTGTCAGTGTCCATACTTAATTAATTTATTTTACCTGTACTCTTGAACTGCACTGCCACTGAATGACTTGTTCCATTAGGCGGGCCCATGGAGGTGCTGCTTCCTGTTAGTAACTAACAGATGACTCGTGGTGGAGTGGGGTGCGCTCATGCGGGTAAGATGGGGCGTGACAATTTGAAAATAATCTGCGCACGCTGCCTGCTGCCCTGCCTGTGTCCTCCCCCTGCAGAACCAACATCTTGATTCAGAATCCAGCACAAATAAATGAATTAGTGTGTCCCACGGCGCCGGCATGCCCACAACACCAAACTAAGGGCCGCGGCCGCCATCAATACATTTAATCCAGTGATTTGATTTCATTAATCTTTTATTGGCATCGTCGAACATGACCACTGGCTACTACTTAAAGTTATACTGTCCATGCTTAATTAATTTGCCTGTACTTGGTGGCTTGGCCAGGACACAAACTGAAACTGCACTGTGACTGGTTTGTGGTTCCATTAGGCGGCCCCTGGAGGTGCTGCTGCCTGCTAGTAACTGTCTGTTGAACGGATGACTAACTCGTGGTGGAGGTGGGTGCGCGCATGCTGGGGCGTGCCAATTAGAAAAAAATCTGCCCAACAACCAAAATCCAGATTCCAGTACCCAATGATGAATTAGAGTGTCCCACTGCGCCGGCCCGCACACCACCTGCAACACCGAACTAAGGGCCCGCCCGGGCCGCGGCTGCCATCAATAAACATTTAAGTGTGATTTGATTTCAGGAATCTAAGTAACTGGCTCAGCCGGCTCTCTGTCTCACAACCGCAAGGCCCGGCCGCAACACCACTACTAGTCTGGGACACACACGGACACACACTCAGGACTGGAGAAGTGGAGTGTGACCACCACGTGCAGCAGATGAGTGTGTAGAGTGCAGACCTGGCCCTGATAAGAAAGTGCCGGTGCTAAGCACCGGCAAGCACCAGCACAAATTAAGCCCTGCTTGCATTTAATACCTTTTCTGGTTTCATATGGTAGCTGAGTACGCTAATGTGTCAGCTACAGTGACCTTTGTGTAAACTGACTTTCCCTGGTTTGTATCCTAGTGAGAGGCTCAGCCTTTTATCCTCCTGTTGTTGATTAAATTAGCAGCAATTCAATTCCATTTTATTGATTTATATCTCTTACGAGATCAACAATTATACTAAATACATAATTCCTCTCCTTAGATTAGAATTCTTCTACACACATATTTAAAAAACTCATTTTAACACATGAACAAAAAAGATTTTATACGTTTAAATACTTTATAACAAACAAATTCATTCGGTGATCAAGTCGGTGGTAGAGGAGAGGTTATATCTAAAAATAATAGGTTTTATAAATATAAATCAATTTCTAGACTCTACTACCTCCTTATTATAACATGAACCTAAAACATGTATTAAATCCTGTGTTCAATGATTGCATTTGTCGCAGACCCCACTATCTTCGTCTGGATTACTCCAACTACTTGTATATGCTTTTAGAGGGAGTATTCCCAGTCTCAGCATAATAATACATCTCCAGATGCTATGCTCCAAAGTAAATTTGACATATTGGTGGGTGATCTTAAACTTAATAGTAGAGGTGAAAGATTTATAGTGAGATATTTGAAGGCAGCATGCCTTGTCAACTCATGGCTTAATCGGGGAGTCATTGTTTTCAAGAAATGCTTCAAATGTGCCGGGGACCAGGATTGGGGGATGGTTTCTTACATTGCAAATATTCTATATCTTTTTTAAGATTTATAAAAAAAAAAAAACATGTTTTTCCTTGGCTTATTGTAGTGCAAAATACTCCCAGTTAAGTAGGTGCTAAAGTCCATTGTATTATGTAAGGAACAACCAAAAGTGAAATAGGTAAACATCAGCAGTGGAGGGATAAGACAAACCATAGCCAATCAAAAGCAAGAGTAAACAAGCTCTTCAAAAACACTGGATAGGAAGGAAAGACATCCAATAAAGAACTAGCAACAGAGATCAATAATCAAGCCATCTAATCATGGACATAAAGCCTACTCTGTGTAGCATTGTGTACAATACTGTCTGAGACTGGCATGAATGCCTCATTTCGTAATGAGAGGAACAGGGTAGAGGACGAAGAGGTAATGGAAACGCACCCTCATGACCATGAATATGGTAGAAGCAAACTGTAGTAACCTGTGTTGTATGTGTCTGGTTACTTACTCCCTAGCTGCTCAGCCAGTGTGAATGTGATGCATGGAATGTTGGTGTGAGAGTCTTGAATGGAATGCTTTGGGTGCCTGGATGCTTGAGTGTGTCAGTTGGAGTATGGACTGAGCAACCGGAAGACTGCTCCTGGTGGGGCTGTATTTCAACTACCTATCTACATGTAACTGGTCTCAATAAATGTACGTAAAACTACATCCTGGCTGTGGACCTTGTTACTACAGATTTTTGGCGACGATTCTTGAAATGAAACTACGCGTATTTTTAAAAAGGCTCCTGAAACAAGAAATCTCTTAAGGAAACCTACAGAAACTAAGAAGAAAACCTCCAGTCTGAAGTACAAGGCGTGTCACCCTCACTAGTCTCCTTTTCACCAGACAGCCCCTGTCTGCTTGTACTTCTTTGAGCTAAAGGATTGCCTATTCCTGCTTCTGTGACATTGTGTGTGATCCTGAGCACTTATCAATGAACAGCCCAGCTTGTTCAGCTGTATGGTTAGTAGTCAACATTTCTTCCCCCTTAACCATTTCTTTTTTGTTCTTGTTTGGTGCAGTGTTTCATGTTTTTGGTCCATTTATTCACCTGTATGTTGGGGAAAGTCAGTTTGGATGTTCTTCACCCATTTCTACTGGTTTGTTTTAAGAATTTATTGGAGGTTGATGGGTGGGTAAATGATATATTATGTATATTTATCTTTGAATCTCCTCTACATTGTTTATTCTTATTGCATGTACTTTTTGTGCGTCACATGTATATTTTATCTGTATTTTCTTGTCATTTCTCTTGTACTTCGATCTTAACCTCACGCTTGATTTTCCTGGTATCTTTGCTATGATCCCTTCACGTTTGGGTTCACATTCTTCTTGCTTTTTCTCTGCTTTTTCATGTTTCTATTTCCTGGGTTTCTCCTTGTTTGAACCTTCCTCTTCTTGGAGGTTGCTATTTTTTTGTTTTGTAGAAGAAGGGAAGGTATGTAGTAACCTGTGTTGTATGTATCTGGTTACTTACTCCCTAGCTGCTCAGCCAGTGTGAATGTGATGCATGGAATGTTGGTGTGAGAGTCTTGAATGGAATGCTTGGGTGCCTGGATGCTATGCTTGAGTGTGTCAGTTGGAGTATGGGCTGAGCAGCAGGAAGACTGGTCCTGGTGGGGCTGTAGCTCTACTACCCATCTACATGTAACTGGTCTCAATAAGTCTATGTAAAACTACATCCTGGCTGTGGACCTTGTTACTACACAAACTTTAGGTGATTTCAGTCCTGCACTTCCACTTACAAATATAGATTATCCATTATGCACAATCACACACTTGTACTTGTCTGTAATGCTTGAAGTCAGGAAAGGATATGACGTTGTGACCAGAGCTGCCTACTTCGGAAATGGGGAACCAGGTTCGAGGCCGGTTTGTACAACATCCTGTGGTTCTAGGTAAATCACGTCATCTTGCTGGGCCTAAAAGATGACCTTGTGTAATGTAACTGGTGCTCATGCGCATGGCTCCAATACCTTTGGGTGGAGTTTGCAATATATAAAAATTGCTAAATAAAATAATATAAACAGAAGACATACAATCTGGCCCAGACAGACACACATCCATGCCACATTCTGCGGTACAGACCACCAAAAAACACACATCACACACATAAATCACACATGGCCGCACCAACACACACACTCACATAAATCTATGCAATGTTAGAGATATGATGCATAGAGTGCTGGCCCTGCACTCAGAAAATGGGTGGTTATTGAGGAGAGAGAGCAATGTACCTGCTTTCTTTGCTACTTGTCATGATGTTGATGTTACGTGAGAACTCACACTAAGACATGAACACAGTATTTCAGGACAATCTAGCTGAACATGCAATGGGAAGGTCAACAGGATTATTTTTCATTTGGTAACAGGTACACACCTGTAAACATTCAGTTTGCATGCATTAGCACATTAATGCACCACCACTTGGCTTAGGTAGTACTTGTTGAAATGAAACCTGTTTAGGCCAAACTAAACCTGCTTAACACCCTAACAACTGGGCAAATGTACAAACTTGAGCCAAGTTACATTTGCCAGCTTTTTACAACTTTGCGGACTTGTGTTGAACCAACTTGGCTCAATGAGAAAAAATGATTTCTTTACTCTGTTTTTTTTGAGTTTCCCAAATCCTTTGTGGTAATACTACTAATTGGTAGTTGTCTTACTTGAACTGCAAATCGTGATAAAACTGCAAATTTAACATTAAATGTGACTATATGTCTCCACATTCTTTTCCACAGTCAGAGGTTAATACAAAGCACCCACTTTTTTGCAGGGAATAAAAAAGCCTGCACATAATGCTTATTACACAAGCATAATCTCCCTTAGAACCTGATTATTGGGTTACCCATGGCTAGCTTAATGTTTTGTTTTTGTTACACCTACTCCAAGTATACGACTTAAAATCTATCCAGGGAACTGTGAAACTTTGTTTGTGCTTTGTGTTCTGTGCTAGCAACATTCACTATGCTGCACAGAATGCTATCAACATTCACTATGCTGTGCAGACACTGGATGTGAGCTTTCTGTTCTGTGCTAACAACATTCACCATGCTGTATAGAAACTGGATGGGTATGAATTGGCACTGGTACCCGACGAGACTTTTGTACATAAGTGCACACTGCTGCGCATGTTGCTCTCCACACTATTTAGACAGTCTTAAGCGAAAGGGATGTGATTAAGATATAAGGCCAAATCTCTCCCAGTAGCCACCTGTGGTGGTGATGGTGGTTTTATGGTTCATGGAGAATTAGGGCTGCCCTATCTGTCGGATCTCATTGCCTCCCGCCCTTTGATTAGGTGGATCAATATTTGGGTGCTATCAGAAAATCACCTAGGCTGAGAGAGATAGTCAAGAACTGCCTTGAGCTTGTTGGCTGGAGGTAAGTTGAACAGCTGATGTATATCCAGGACACTTTAGTCAAACTTTGTAGGCCTTCCATGTTTGAGTTACCTTCTTCTATCTTAAAAGATTGATTTTGCATGGACTCGGGCACATTTTTATTATGGAAGACAACCGAGAGGGAAGGCTACTGAGTTGGAGAAACCCCTGGCTCGAGGTCCTACACTGTAACAAGTCTCGCCATTGAACCCTATCTGCTTAGTAGTTTTAATGCCCATCATGGACTCCTCCTCATTAGATTTAGGTTCAACCAGTTCCACATGTTGTCGCCATTTCCTAAACCCGGTGTGTGGAGCACAATTCTAAGAACCTGTGATCATTTCTCTCTACAGGATCTCTTGCGCTTTGGTTTTTGGGTGGATTTTGTGGGAAACCTCGAGGAATGTTTTTATTGCCCCTGACAAAACCTTTACGCTTTGTCCAGGTGAAGCCTGCTTTAATATATTTACATTTACTTCCAGATGCACATTCAACTTAAGCTGTTGCTTGCTTTCTCGCCTCATCTTTGAGCCTGAGAAAGTCATTTGATGAGGTGTGTGATCTCATTTGAGCGTTTTGTGCTCCCTTTGGGAGAAGTTGATCTCACACACAATATACTTTATCACGTTTCACTGTTTTGATTATTATCATGTTTTTAATCTTTCTATATGCTCATTTATCTGTTAAAAATTATGTGCAACATGCTTATCTGATGTGTTAATACACTGTGGTATTTTATGTTAAAAACTGCTGTTTGTATAGTTTTATTGCAGGCTGCCAATGAAGGAATTGTTTTAGGTAATACTGATTTTACAGATTAATTTATCTTTTTAATTTTTATTTGAGGTCCTTTTCAGGATTTTAGTGGTGTAAATTGATTATTGTCAACACAATTTAGTCCTACTTATGGATCTGGATGTGATGCTTTTTTTTGTAATTGACAGATCTATGTATTCCTGTTTTAACTACTTTTATTGTCTTATTCAGAGTGAATGAAGTTACTAAAGGGAAGTGAGATCATTTATACTCACCAAAAAATTGGTGAAAATGTGCATCTTGTGATAAAAGGCATGCAAAGCCCTAATGTTAATTCAGACACGTAAAAGCAGCAGTTCTTGTGACAAATCCATGTACTAAGCACAGAAACAACTAACCAACTTCACCTAACCTCTGTCCTAGCAGGCACAATCTTTCATGCTGTGACAGGAACAGACTAATTTGCATGTAGCCAGGTTCTGAGCTGGGATGGTGCAGTGAGCTAAAAAACGGTGATGGATCAAGCCCTGATCTTTGGACTGGGTAAGAGTGGTCTGCTTAATTCAGACACTCTGTTCATCACCACCCCCTTTTCTGAATCATTTTGTCCACCATAAGCGTGGAAGGGTATACTCAGATGTGAGTCCCTTGCTCATTGCACCATCAGGATTCAAGCAAGCCGGGCCGACGACGGCTGAAATGCCAGAAACCGGTCCCCGGAAGCTTGTTTCCTTCCCAGTATAAGAATTGGCTTGGTAGTTTGGTTTGCCCTGTTCCCATCATGCACTGGGACAGGAACAGACTAATTTGCATGTAGCCAGGTTCTGAGCTGGGATGGTGCAGTGAGCTAAAAAACAGTGATGGATCAAGCCCTGATCTTTGGACTGGGTAAGAGTGGTCTGCTTAATTCAGACACTCTGTTCATCACCACCCCCTTTTCTGAATCATTTTGTCCACCATAAGCTTGGAAGGGTATACTCAGATGTGAGTTCCTTGCTCATTGCACCATCAGGATTCAAGCAAGCCGGGCCGACGACGGCTGAAATGCCAGAAACCGGTCCCCGGAAGCTCGTTTCCTTCCCAGTATAAGAATTGGCTTGGTAGTTTGGTTTGCCCTGTTCCCATCATGCACTGGGACAGGAACAGACTAATTTGCATGTAGCCAGGTTCTGAGCTGGGATGGTGCAGTGAGCTAAAAAACGGTGATGGATCAAGCCCTGATCTTTGGACTGGGAAAGAGTGGTCTGCTTATTTCAGACACTCTGTTCATCACCACCCCCTTTTCTGAATCGTGATATCATATGAACATATTTGTTATGCGTAATACTACAGGACTTTAGATTGTAAAAAATGAAGTGCGATGGGCATTTGCTTACATAATGTTAACATGATTTTTCACTTTGAGTTTTTCTAAATGAAGGTATTTTGGGGGGTTGAAATGTTTATTGCTGTCATTTTTTATTCTGAAAAATGTTTTCTTTTCCTCCACAGCTATGGAACCTGGACACATGGAATATTCAGGAAACTGGGCATTAATGGACCTAAGCCCCTTCCATTCATTGGAACATTCCATGGGTACAGGAATGTAAGTGCAGAAACTTTAAGATTTCTCTGTTCCATTGCCTTGCTTCATTGATCACTCCTCCCTCAACACTGCAATTGTCAGGAATTCAAGGTACATGTGCTTACGAGATGAACTCAGCTTTGTGAACATAGTTATGCAGGACAGGATCGGTCCCAACTTCTGGGGGCCAGTGTGCTGGAGCAAAGGAATTTGCGTGGTTTTGTGTCCCGGTCAAGGTGTGTGTCTTCCACGACTACTAGGCAGACAAGTATTCAGGCAAAGAAATGATGTCTATGAGTGCCTGGCAACACCTGTAACTGCACATTATGTCCTCTTACATGCCAGTCCATTCACTGTCCTTCGTACAGCACCATGTTTATTTTTGTTTTCCTCCTTGGCGGTTCTCTCTGTTTCACTTCAGGTAGCTCTTCTTATTCTCTTAGTACTTGCTGCATTTCAGCTCCTGTTCTCCACCATTCATCCATCTGACATATTTGACCCTTGTTTAGTCAATCAGACTCAAGTTACATTGAACTTGTATGTCAGAAGTTGTTCTAGGAACAGCATAGAATATACCAGTCTTCTTCCACTGAACGCATCGAAGGCACAGTAACTTTATCTTGCAAAGGTTAAGAAAGTCGCCATGACACTCAACCTATTCTGATGTCCGGTACACTGAGGTGAAAGCTCCACAACTTAGGGCATCAAACATAAAGGTTCTACAAAGGCTGCCCATGCCCAAGAGACAGTTGTTACAGAACAACAAAGAAGGTGATGCACACTTCCAGTACATAGGTGCAAGGGGTAGTTCATGAATCCAACAGTATAGTTACAATCTAAACAAATAATATAACTCTCCTAGCTATTCAATAACCTGAGGCTTCTGTAGACTACACTAGAAGAGGTCAAAGAGTTCCAACGATTCAAGGAAGTTGTTTTGGTGACACTGTAGAAGAAGTTGTAAGATGCTCTAAAAGCGAAAAAGATCTGAGATGATGTACTCGATGTCTGACTTGAAGATTGGTTCCTAGAGAGCCAGTAATGCAGGAGAATAGCAGAATCCAACCAGATGAAGAGCAGAGCCCAAGGACAGGCTTCCTCTCATCTACAGGGAGGAAAGTCAAACACCTGGTCACACCATGGTTGATGTCTGTTTTAGACTGCCTTTACCTCAAATTCCACAGCAGATCATAGAAACCACTGTCAATCTTTGAATTTCAGGATCCTTGAATCCTGCAGTAGATCCTCGAATCCCACTGCAGCACACATATAGGGCATACTATCACACCTTTTGGGGTGCCTGCATGGAGAAAGGATTGGCTGTGCTGGTGATTGAAGGGTGGGTCACAAATGGACAGCACACATGTGGCAGCCACAGCACTGGTCAGCTTGACTCTTGCCACACCAATGGCAATGATATCCTGAGTGGCCATGCATAGAGCAAGAGGTGGAATGGGCAAACAATAATGGCCCACACCAGAAGTGGATGAGATTTGAGGTAAGCATTTGTAGGCGAGCCATCACTTAGTGGCCCTAGGTTCAGGCTGCCATGCCGAACAGAAGATGGTGAGCACAGACAGCAAAAGGGAGAGATGTGGTTACATAAGTACTACAGCACTTGCTTATCTGTGATAATTATATCTGTTAACAGTGAGAAATGAGCACTCAATGATACTGTTGAGATTAAGAAATGGAACTCTACTTATTTGAACTGCTGTGTGGTAGTGTCGAGCTGTCTCGCTCTCCCTCTCTAATCCATTCCCTTTTTCCACTAGGAAAAACCTTGAATGCTGGCTTACATTAACTTAAGTTGTAGAAGTGCATAATAGCTGTGATACCTTGCAACACTGTATATCTGTGCCTACTGTGCAAAAGGGGAAACTAGCTGTAATCTACATGAAAAGGACACTGGTCATCATTATCTATTTACTATGACCACCCAACATCTTTTTGTAGTAGAGTAGGTGTAACCAGGGTGACATGGTCACACGATATGTGTGTGAAATGTGCAGCAGATTTGTAAATTGTGGAGTGGCAAGTAAATGTTTATTGTTTGATGTAGGGTGTTGAAGTGACCTTTGTTCCAAGGAGCACTGTTAAGTTATATGGACATCAGATATGATCTATGTTAAAGGTACTCCAGGGGCCATATTATACATTGTGCAACGGGGTGCAGCGGGTGTGGACGGCCCCAGGGCACAATAGTATTACAGTGGGGGCCTCAGATGCTTGTGTTCCCCCTTCTGTAATACTGATAGTGCTGGTGCACATGCTATGCCAGCGTTATCATTAGAGGGCGTTCCCTTATTTACATGGGGTGCGGCCCTATGCAAATGAGGGAATCACTTTACCTCTGCAGTCTGCACCCGTTCTGTATTATGGATGTGGTCACAGAGGTAATCCTTCTTTTAGGAGGCTAACTGAAAGTGTGCCACTAAAAGGTGCTGCATTTTCAGTGCACCTCCTAAAGGCAACCCTCTGCAGGAGAGAAAGGTGGTCCCATCGACCCCCTCAGACATCCCCTGCAGGTGGTTGCAGTCACTGACTGCATCCACCTGCAAGGGGATCTCTCTTCAATCTTGAAAGTACAGGCAGGTGGCCGCCTGCCCTGAGGGCAGTTCAATCATTATAATACAGTGCACTGTCCTGGTTTGCGCTTGGCGCACCTTTTGAAAGGAGCACCATTGCACGAACAGGGAAACTGCGCTTTATTCATAATACGTCTCCAGATTTGTTCTGTGGGAAGGGAAGCTAAATGTGATTGTGGGAGCTGGACCTTAGATGTGATGTTTGTGATTGGGACATCAGATAAGGTATTTAAGAGGGTGAACAGAGTAGAATGGCTCATAGCTGAAATCCAAGGTTAAAATCTTCCACTGTTTCACTATTCCAGGTGGCAATTCATTGCTTTGGAACAAAAGGCATGCTAGACACCCAATATTTATCACGTTACGTATTTCATTATAGGCTAAACAAAATCCATTCATATTATAGTAGGCAAAATACGTTTCGTGCTCCCAATAAACTATTTCATGCCCAATTTGTAAGTCATTTAAAATGTGAACTTGGAGTCCATTAAGGCTATTCATTAAGTAAGTATAGTTCTGAAAAGACGAATCATGTGTTGGATACCAATTTATGAATGGATGATCCTTATTTAAATATATAACACAATAGAAATGAATAGAAGGGAAGAATTATTTGAATTGTGCAGAATGGACACTGAGATCAGAATGGCAAGGATTTAAAATATTATATGTGTGCTAGCGGTGCAAGATTTGATATGTATGATAGGGATGGCAGATAGAAGTGTGATAAGTCAGCCATATGTAATTCCTTTGGCAGGAACACCATATGGGATCTGTGGGGCAGTAGCAAAAGATGTTCTTTGTAGGTCTCGCATATACAAGACAACGCATCCGCTGTGTCTTTGAGACTTTTTGTTTACTGTTAGTGGACTTGGATCCTTCCATTTACCTACAATTTGTGTACTTCAAAGACACTCTCAATTGCTTCCTTTCTGCTGGTCAGTTCTGCAGTTGTATGTGACCCACTCCTAGAGTATGTCCCAAGTACTTGTGTCCTTACACTGCTACACTGCTCTCACTTTTGGGGCCTATTTTTATCTTTTGTTTGAGCCACTCTACAGAGCGCATCTTTCCTAGCTTGCTCTGCACTTTGCTTGTTGTTTTAGGCTGTGGAGCTTGACTCTGTCTGTACTATGAGTACTCACTATCTGTTAACAGGCCTTTACATTTTGTTCTTATCTTGTCTCATTTGTTGTGCATTCAAAGACAGATGTCAGGCTTTGTATTCCGAGAGAACTTGGTGTTTACTTTTCATTCTCTAACTTCAAAGTGAGAGAATGTATCTGATAATCCATCCTGCTAAGTAACCATGCGAGAAGATAGGTTGTAGTATGTTATTTTTTTCTAGCATGCAACAAAAATGAAATGTGCTGATATTTCAGAATTAAGTCAGGCTGAGAACAGTAGAAAAGAAGCACATTTGTTTTGTAATTTGCAAGTGTGGTGGAAAAATATATTTTAATACGATCAAAACAAATCAATACACTTGGTGATGACATTTGCACATATCATCATTTAAGTGCAGTAAAACTGTATGTCTGTTCAATTGGAAATGTGTTGTGTGTAATGGCAGTGGGTTATCACACCATGCACACTCCACACTCCGCCACTTCACTCCACTTTACACTTCTCCTCTCTACAGCACTCTACACAACTACACTCTACAACACTCTGCTCCACTCTATGCCCTTGCACTACATGCCATGCCACTCTACGCTACCCACTCCACTTCACGACACTCTACAACATGACTCGCCACTACACTTCACACCCCTACACTCTATGCCCCTCTACTCCATTTTACACCACTCCATTCTACCCAACTCCACTCCAATCTACCCAACTCAATCTACCCCACTCCACT
The DNA here is from genome assembly GCF_964261635.1 of Lissotriton helveticus. Taxonomy (NCBI): domain Eukaryota; kingdom Metazoa; phylum Chordata; class Amphibia; order Caudata; family Salamandridae; genus Lissotriton; species Lissotriton helveticus. The sequence goes on along the minus strand of NC_136071.1, from coordinate 167,909,343 downwards.
TTACTACAATCTACCCCGCTCCACTACAATTTACTATTCCAATCTTCATACTCTATCCCACCCAATCTACTCTACTCCAATGTACCCCACTCCACCCTAATCTACCCCCACTCTACCCCAGTCTAATCTACCCCACTCTGTTCCACTCCAGTCTACCCCACTCTACTTCTCTACTTCACACCAATCTACCTTACTCCACTCTACCCCAATCTCTGCCACTCCACTCTGCTGTACTCCAATCTACCCCACTCCAATCTTGCCCACTCCTCTCTACCTCAGTCTACCATGCTCCACTCTACCCCAGTCTTACCCACTCCACTTCACTCCAATCTATCCTACTCCAATCTAACCCACTCCACCCCAATCCACCCCACTCCAGCATAGCCCAATTTACTCCACTACAAACTACTGCACCCCACTGTACCCCACTCAACCCCACTCCACTCCAACCTACCCGACTCCACTACAATCAATGCCACTTCAAACAACCCCACTCCAATCTACCCCAGTCTACCCCATCCACACTACCCCAATCCAACCACTACATTCCAATCTACCTCACTCGAAGAATGACACTCCACTCAACCTCAGTCCACCCCAGTCCAATCTTCGCCAATCAACCCTATTCAAATCTAACCCAACTAACGAACTCCCATCTACCAGAGTCCAACTATATCTATGCCTATCCACCCCAATCCACATAAATCTACCCTACGCCAATCTACTTCACTCCAATCTACCCCACCCCACTCCAGTCTATCTCACTCCACCCCAATCTACCTCACTCCACTCCAGTCTACCCCACTCCACCCCACCCTACTCTTTTCCACCCAATCTACCCCACTCCAGTCTACCTCACTCTACCCCAATACACCCTAATATATTCTTCCCCACTGTACTCCACTCCACTCTAAACTAATCGACTCCACTCCACATTACCCCAATCTACCCTACTCTACAGTAAATGAATCTACCCCACTCATTGTCACACCAATCTACCCTACTTCACGCTAATCCAATCCACCCCATACCACTCTGCCCTAATCTACCCACTCCAATCGACCCCAACCCACACCACCCCACTAATGTTTTGTCATGCTGAACAGCAGCCACACTGATGTACAAAATGGCAAAAATACATTGTCAAAGCCAATTGATCTGGCATAGTCGAGACCTATTGGCTTTGCCATGCTTGTTGTGAGAGTGATCACAGATATGATATGGACTGTGCAAATTTCACAGATGATCGCTGTGAGCAGGAGGTGGTAAATTGTGGTGCGAAGAGGGGGGCACAACATGATATTTGTAAGTAAGAGTGAACATTGCAATCTCACAATGAGCAAGAGAAATGGCTTATGTTCTTCTTTCCTTTCCTTGTATCTGCAGGGTTTTACCTTTCTTGCCACTCGCCCAATAGTTTTTCACCAGAGCTCTCTGGAGGCTCTCTTGGTTGTTCTTCATGAGAGGCATCTATCATGGCCAATATGTTATGAAGTAGATAATGAGTATTAGAGGACAAAAACACAGACACATTTAGTCTTATGTGTGGGTATCATATGTTTTTGCCATATTACTGGAGTGGTAACCATTTCCTCCTTACTGACCCTACGTTTGTAGACAATGCAGTGAGCTAACTAAAGGTAGTGCCAGTGGAATTATTGTGGCAGAGGAGTCTACGTTTTGTAGCAGAATTGTCTAAATGTAGCCGGAAAGGGCAAATTAATTGGCATCATGTGACACCTTTTGTAGTCTTATCTTCTCACAATTCTTAGTTTTAAACCAACTACATTGAAAAATACATAGGTTTCTTATGAAAGGAAATTATATATATATTCACCAAAACCTACTGAAAATGTTACTCGCCAACACGTAATGATTTTGTTTTACCTGGATGCTCATGAACACTATTTTATTAAAGCGTCCCTCTAATTCCAAGAGCAAAATAGTGTGTGCTACATAAGTGTGCACAGGTAGACTTGTTTTAGGTCGGTGCAGCACATTTGCTGCATTTAGCAGAAAACAATCTTCCTTGTATATGCTTATGGTAACACACACTGTTCTCTTCTTAGAATCAAAAAGAGAAATGTAAAAAAAGGTGTGGCTTTTATATCCTGCCTATCAAAGGTATATTTTAAGAATGGTCTTTGTTTTTTGTTTTTTTGTTTTTTAAAGCACATTTGGGCCTTCCAAGAACCTCTTTCCTATAAGAAAGAGCCCTGTAGAGCTGTAGACTACAGGCCGACTGGCCTTATGTTCCACCAGGCATTTCCCTGTGGGCCGGAGTCTTTACACACCCTTTTTTTGAAAGCCATGGCGCTCTTGGTGCACCTGAAGCTTTCCAAAGCCCCACGAAGGGTGTTCAAAAGAGAGAAAGAAAGGGATGGAGAAAGGAATAGAGAAAGGAAGAGAGGGCTGAAGAGAGCTAGAGATCGGAGAGGTGACATAATGGAGAGAAAGGATGGATATTGAGAGGGAGAGAGAGACCAAGCAGAATAAGTAAGCAGGGATGATTTCAACATTTTGGTCAGGACTTGTTTTGTTTCCCAGTAAGTCCCTGCCAACATATGTTGCTTATGTATAAGGTGAGTGGCATGTTATAAGGGACTGTGAAATTTAAGACATAAGACCTTAAAAAGAGAAATATAATAGTGCTTTTATGTATTCTAAGCGCCCTCTTGAAGTAACTGCTGATCTAACAGTGGTGTATCTGGCATAGCACGAGTTTTCACGAATAAGGAAACAATATTTTTTGTGAAAACAAAGAAATCATTGTTTCATTTGGGAGAGATCAGGCCCACTTAAACAACCGTACTCAACCTGATGGTCTTTTAACTGCTTGAGATGTAAGAGGGAGAAAACAATCGCAATTTAAATCTCAATACAGTGTAACCAATTTAGTTACACAGTAACCACTAGACCACTAAATATTGGTATTAGTAAAGTGTTATTATCAATTCAGAAATAAATAGATATAAATCAGTCTCTTGCATTCCAGTATAGAAATACGGGACAAACAGAACAAGTCCAAATCTCCTAAAGAGATTTACCCTTTATTACAAGAAACATATGATTAATTCTATTATAATAATACAAGAAAAAAGGAAAAAGAATTGGACGTTAAATTGCATCCATTGATTCTCAAAAGTTAACCATGAGCTCGCTATCGTTTCTAACACTACTTTAAAGGGACAACCCTAAAATAAGAAGCATTACTATTAGAAAATAATAAAGTGTCAGCTGTCAGAGCCTTCAGTGGAACAAACTCCAACCAACATTCAAGTAGCATTAAGCCACTGAAAGCAGAAGAAGAGGTCTGTACCTCATGAAGTCCTAAGATGTCTCTCTGTCCCTCACTACGTTACAGCATAAGATATTAGTTGCATTCAAGATAAACTCGGCTAACCTTCCAAGTTTCCAGCACAAATTGAGTACAGGCACCAGCTTTCCCAAATCAATAAATTGCTTCTTCATTAGCCCTTGGCCATTCTTCTCCCCCTCCATGAGAACTCGTTTACCTGCTAGTTATCACATTTCTCCTTGCCAAAATTCATCTTCTCATACCTTGCTGTCTCACTAATAACACAACATTCTCTTTGACTAAATAATGAAGCTTTCTCCACACCTGCAGTCGAAACTAAATATGCATTCCACACTGAAAGGAAAAATACAATTCAAATGTCAGACTTTGAATGTGAGATTGTGCTGTACCTATACATGAGGCTTAAAAAATTATGCCATCTTAATGGTGCATGTTGTTACAAATACTGGCACATTACTAAACACACAGCTAACATAGCTTTTTTAATGAATGAATAACTGCAAAAGATTATGAAAAATGTAATTTCAAAATAAACTAACAAATATAATTTTGAGTTACATGTATAAATATAAACATTAAACTGCACCTACATTTCATATCATCAGTATTACAATGATACACGTTATGAGCTTAGTTCTCTCCTGTAATGTTAATGTATCAGTATTTCAGATATTTCTATTGGTCACATTTCTATGCACACAATCTATAAACTTGAATAAGTTTACTTGTGGAAGTCTTTAAATATGCAATACCCCATCTTCTTTTAGTGTCACTAATTACGCATGATATATTCGAGAGCTGACTACTCATGATTATGATGCACTCCTACAGTATCTCAGGATAGAATCAAAATTTCGCTGTTCCGTGATATTTAAATATCTAAAGATTTCGACAAAATCCCTTTCCCAGTCCATGAAATGGAGAAATTTAATACTGCCTCTGAAAAGTGTCATGCGTTAGCACCAGTTTAACACATAAATGCAGCAATCAACTACTGAAGGTGGGCAGTTTTATTTCTATCATTATTATTGCATATTCAATAAACAAAATATCATAATCCATAGCACTATATGTTAATAAATAACCTTAAAACACATGTAATAAAAATTAAGATTATAACATAACAGTCAGTATTATAAAACATCAACCAATGTAGTGTGACCTTGGAGAGATAAAAAAAGATGCAGACTGTATTGTTTGTATTTGGTAAAAGGTGAATATAATATTTTCTGTAGGGATCAGATACATAAATCACTTGATGAACAGTCTTTAATGGTACTATACTGCAGGCTCTGTCAGCCTTAACTCAGAATAAAGAAAAATGAAATGTAAATACTGTTATCACATTTTCAAGGAGGTTGGTACTATTAAATATCTCAATGGGATCAGGGAGGAATAAGTAGGTGCCTGTAAAGGCCAAAGTATAATACTAAGGGAGGAGCATAGATTTGAACTTTGATATTTTCTTCATTTTAAGTTTAACCTCTTTTAAGGAAATCTTCTGACGTGACCATGTCAGATTTACCTCTGAGTTACAGAGTAAGTTCATTATAAAGAAATATGGCCCCATTTTTTATTCCTTTCAGGCACCTCCCAAAGAAGGGATTGGACAGATAAAGAGTGAATGAGCCCAACTCTCCATAAATTGAATAAAGGAAACTAAACACATCATACATTATCATACATCTATGACTTAAACCCTATTTAAATCATACATTTTCACGTGAAGTACTCTCTCTAACATTTAAATACCGAGGATTAGCTACCTCAAGATATTTCAAATTCAGCATTAAGTTTACTTTTTTATAAACTAGAACAGTAATGAAGAACAGCGGCAATGATGACATTAACCACCTTCAAACCATAAAGTAAGAATCTGTTGTATTTTGAAAAAGAAAATGAACCCCAATATCAGATTGATGGGTTTTATCATTTAATGAAGCCAATTATTTAGACCAAGATAGATAAGAGGAAATGCTAATGGCCAAATAATTGTTTTTTTTTAATGGTCTCTGAGCTTTTAACTTTATGTGGCCAAGAAAATCCTCTCAGATCTACTAAATGTCATAATTTTTGTTTTAGGTATATTCATCCTAAGATCATTTTCTTTACAATACTGGGAAATAAAATCCAAGATCCACTGAAACTCAATAGGGGTGACATAATTCTTTGCTGTTTAAATGTTAGAGGGATAGCATTTAAGCATGGCAACTAGGAAAATAGATCGATCAGACATATAGTTTAAGCTATGGGGCAAGATGCAGTCCTGCTTGACACCAGTGCTGGTTGGCATCTGATTTATATATTCCAAGTAATTATCAATTTGTATTTGCACCCACGACGATTCATGTAGCTTTTACATAAAATACAATAGCATCTGGCTAATGTTCTGGGCTTTCTTCTTAGTCTAAAGTCTCTTCTGTCAACCCTGTTAGAAACATTACTAAAATCAATGAAACAGCAATAGACTGCAAATGTATTAATTTGTACTACCTTACCAGCACATGGGCGAATAAAATCTTCAGTTGTTGAGATGTACATGATTGTAATTTGTGATTAAATTTATATAAATAAATATTACACAAAAGGAAACCTGATCAACCGTAGAATCTCTGAAAATAAAGTAGCCCACCATTCCAGCAGGTCACAAGGAAATTCATTTTTTTTATTTATTTTTTTATTTTATTTTATTATTTTTTTTAAACCTGTTTTTATGCAATGAGAATTTTATGGTTCCATAACTGTTTTACTGCAATCTTTTATGACTGAAAAAATGTCGAAATAAAGATTTTGAAATGAAATGAAATTAATTCAACTTTGGGTGGGTGTAATTGACTGGGGCATGCTAGTCTTTTTACTTGTGCCACAATCAGGGTGGATGTTTTTTGCTGAGTCAGCTCAAAAGATATATCAAGAAGAAATACCCATTCTTGTTCCTCCTATTTTGGTGTATTTGACAGTAACTTTATACATCTTTATAGCAATCATTACGTTATTTTGTGTGTTGGTAAATGTGCTTAATGCACAAGGTATGAATAGAAGAGTTTTTTTACTTTTAATGTAGTCACCTTTAAACCAAGATTTAGAAGAGGAATAAAATGTAGAATTACTGCAGAGGCAGGGGGTGGGGTGACGGTCTACTGATGGTGGGCTTGTCACTACACAAGCAAATACAGAGACAATATTACACATATCCCCAAACTAAAAGCTTGTCAACAACATTGATCTTATAAAGGTCTTATCTATACTGTTCGACCAGGTTAGAATTGTATGCAAATTAGCAAGAGTTCTCTTTATGACATCATTGGTTTGGATGCCACAGATAGAACTGGGCTTGTTTCTAACTAGTACAGGCTCTTTCATCCAAGAGAAAACAACATGCTATAAGAAAATGGTTGTTATGGATGAATAGATAATCATAGACTTGGTCAGAAAACCAGCCATAGACACACGTATAGTCAAAGAAAGCACAGGGACTGCAGAGAGATATATGGGTGAAGACAAGAGGTGGATACATTGGGAATCTGTCCTTCACTGATCTCTGCTACACACTCATAAGCTTACAGTAGAGCTCTTTGCCACCAGGATTACTTCTGGGTTTACGAAACAAAGAGGGACGAAGTCAAATGGATCCTTGCAGGCATAGAAATTAACATCATAGTCTTCAGTCCCAAATAGGAAACAGTTGAAATCACATGTAAACACAGTAGGAAGGTGTACATATTACAAAGACAATAGGTTTACATGCAAGGGGATCACATATTCCTTTAGTGGGAGTGAGATCTACATTCAATAAAAGAAAAGATACAAAATAACTTCTTGATGTTAGTTCTATTTGAAATGAGAAAATTGTTAGGACTGGGAACTAAACTTAATGTCATTAAACCAGGCCCAGTGCACCACTAGTGGTCTTTACACTGTCATGAGTCCGCCTTTAGGGTTTTCAATGGAAGCCGGCATAGCTCTGATGCTGAAGACAGTATAACCTTCAAATGTTAAATAAGATATGTGCCCGTATTCCTGCAGACACTCCAAATCATAATTCTGAAGGTAGTTGTTGACTTCTCATTTTGCTTAAGTCTGCAATATTTCATTTGCATATTTGCTTTGGAAGACATACATGAGTTAGGTCTCTTATTTTATAATCATTCTTGTGTATGGGTGGTGAATTGTTTATTCAAGAACCCCGCCAGTACAATTCAAGCTGGTCCAGGTGTCACCAGCCTAATCACTTGTTCGTTGTCCAAAATATAGATTACCTCTCAGATATAATTGATGGGTATAAGTGGTTCGCTATAGAAGCATTATACAGACTTGAACCAGTAAGGGTACTGAATCATGCATCTAGAGAGTTGTGGCAAAACTGATCCACAGTATTATGTAGAGCATTAATTTAAGGTGGTTTTAAATCAGCTGGATACTCAGGTTATATTTGTATGCCCAATCGCGGAAATGAGGAGAAAGTTGTCTGGCAGACACAAAGGATATTGTTGTGTTGTACAGAGTAAACCGAGTGCATTTTTTCTGTGGGCCAATTTTTGCCTCCAGGAATCCTACCCTTTCACAATAACTTGTGTTAATATTGGTTAGGTCTAGTATTGTATTTAACAATTTCATTATATTTCCCCTGTTAAAGCTATCAAAAGGCCCTCCGGGTGAAAAAGAGAACTACATTTTAATTCATATGACTTACCACACCGGATTTTTTCTTTCTATTAATATTTGGAGATGGTTAATGTGAGTTGAACAACTTAACATGTAGGTCAATGGACAGTGCGAATTTGGAGGATCTACCACCTTTATTAGAATTATTTAATTTCTTGCCTTTGAAAAATATTAGTTGCCCATATTAGGCAATTGGCATCCCTATTAATGATATTTGCTGCAGAAGGGGTTCATGACTGGAAGCTATGGATGTCACGCCTTAAAGGCATTATCCTCTGATTAGCTGCTTTTAGAGTTTCCACCATTTGTACTTGAGTGTATTTATCAACATGCCAATTAACACCTTTTTCCAATTACCAACCACAAAGCTGGACTTGACCATTTTTTATTTGATTTTTGATTGATGGCTTGCAAACTAATAAACTCTTGTGTCCCAAATTCAAAGGGGAATGCTGAAAACATGTTTACTTAATTTTTTAGATTAACATTATTTAAATCAAATGTAACTATTGTGTATTCATTTCTCTTACACTTTCATCATTAACCACCTTAATGTGTCTTCCTTTTTAGGGTGTGTTGAAGTTTGACATGGAGTGTTTTAAAAAATATGGAAAAATCTGGGGGTAAGTCCTAGTTAGTGGTCTATGATATCTGTTTGTCTCAGTCTTTGTTAACATTTTGGAGGTGTGGCAACACCACAGGGTTAAAATGTATTCTCATGGTACATATTGAGTCTGGGGGGAATGTATGTAATACAAGTCTCACATTTGGCCCTTTCATTCAATGAGTATATCATGCTGCTTTACCAATGGCTCATATTCACGAATAAACAATAATTAACCTGTGATAGGCTGGTTTAATTTTCAGAATTAAATAGCCATCTTTAAATTGTCTTTTACAGAGCAAAATGAGCAACAATCCACACATATGAAAAGTAGAACTCTATTGAAAGCAAAGTGTCAGGCAATCAATGTTTTCTTCTTTTGTGAAAATCAAAGCAGTTGTTATAAAGATACTTGTGATATTGCTTGTCATAAATATCTATTTAGTACTCTCATATGAGATTGAATATTTACTAACAAAGTCGTAACATGTTGGAAAATCTTGAATAATGCATTAGGATGAAATAACTTCAGAAATTAACATATTTTGTCCCTTAAGTACAACAACCTAGGACAGACATTTTGGCATCATGGTGCTCAGTACCAATTAAATAGGCGAAAACATGTGACATTGCTAGCATTGCCTTCAAAACAATGGTATGGGAGGTCAGTGGACCAACCTACAAGGAGAGAAGGGAGACCTTTCTGTTACTCAAACAAAGAAAAAGAATATGTTCTCCTAAAACGAAAGTTACAAAACCAATAGGGGTATCTCTGCGTAGTCGAAAAAGCTCAGGTGTGCTTCACAAATAGACCCCACCACTGCACATACAAATATGGGATGGTTTTGTAGCATTACCAGCATTGACAGCGTTTGGTGATATTCAATTGATTTTGGGAGTGGAACTGTGGAACGAAAATGTATCTTACATCGTAAATAGGCATGTACACCTGCTCTGAGTGCCTGACTGCATGTGAAACTGGCACCCTGTGTTTTATTTTGCTGATGGCGTCACACTTGCCTAGCGTGTGCACAGAGGCTGAGGCCAATGCCTGTCCCTGACAGCATGAGATTAAGGACCTGTCCTGTGACCTAAAGGGAGGCGCACCAAATAAGCCCTCAGATCAGACAAAGGACTACTGTCCTTGCCCTGATTATATTGCATCAAACATTGGTGGCTTCATCAGGCCCGGACTGGCCGTTGCGGGCACTGGCAATCCCCCGGTGCGCCGCAAGGGTGGGGGCCGGTTTTGGGCCGCTCGGGCCGTTTTTGTTACAGGGCTGTTTTGCAGCGTTGCTGCAAAAACGGCCCTGTAGCAAAATCGGCCGAAAACAGACCCCGACAAAGAGCTCGGCGGCACCCCGCCCCCCCCCCCGGGGTGGGGGACACCGTCCAAGCACTTTGCCAGGGCCGGTTTTGGTTCCCAGTCTGGCCCTGGGCTTCATACCATGTTTTGGGAATTTGTAGTGTGGCCAGATCATATTTCTGTGACAGTGAGATGGCAGTGTACTGACCCCTCTGTCCTCTGTTCCTCTTTCATGAGAAATGCAGAAAATTGTACTAACATTCTGTGTGTATGTTGTGTGTTTCTATGTGCAGTGCCTTTGTAGCATGTCACAGGATGGAGGGTGAGGATAGCTTCCCCAGAGAGTGGAAATGTACTGTCTGCATTTCTGTGCCTGGAGGGTGGAGACCTAGACACTAAAGTGATTAGGATGGGGACAGAGCTACTTTTATATATTCAATGTGGGCCTTATTAGCAAAGGACTGCTAATTAGTTCATAGTTCACTGCCATCCAGCAGATGGTAGGGATGAAAGATGGGACTGCTAAGGAAGCCGTGGTCCACTGGTATTTGGTTCAGAGACTGCTTTGGTGGCATTAGCATAGAGAGTCTGGATGCCTGTGCTTGTCCTTTGCATTGAGCCCATCAACTAGGCCTGATAGTAGCTGCCAGAGCCGACTAGTCCAGTCAAGTGGATTCCCTGTTGGTGAGTAGAATATTCCCCAAGGTGAGCTCAGCCTAACTTGATTCTATCACGCAGCAGATTCTGTGGCAAAACTCAGCCAGAACCACCTGGTTTGTAAGTATGGCACACGTCCATCACCTCTTGTGAGTCCCTTCTACTCTGTGTCCCCATTTATACAAGATGCCCACTTGTTTCATGTGTTTCACATTTCACCCTGCACACTCCCTTGCATCCTGTTCCTCAGATCCGTACTGTGCATAGCTGGCTATGCTGAAATGATTATTTGATAGAATCTTGTGCTTCCGACTAAACTACTGCTGTATGTGTTTAAAAGAAACACACAAAGTTAATGCCATACGAAACCTGTTTTTGTGTGTGTGTGTGCTTTCTTCACTACTGTTTCATGTGCTGTACATGTTCTTTATGTACAAGTGAAGCCTGCATCCTGTGCTGCACTTGCACACTACACCTCTTCCTCCTTCTTGAAGCTCCCCATTGAGTACTGCAGGGCTCACCCTTGCAGCCAGTACAATAGTGTTCACCTAAAATTCACCAACAAAATACATTCACAGCATGGGTATCAATAGTACAAGCATCCCAACAGGAAGGATTGTTACAGCACGGGTAGCAGCAGTGTACGGTTATTCTGTCTCTCTCTCCCTAACTCTCTCTCTGTCTCGCTCTATCTCTGTCTCTCTCTCTCTCTGTCTCTCTCTCACTGTCTGTCTCACGCACACAAACACAAAAATTCACAAGTGGATCAAAGGCAGCAGAAGAAATCATTGGCAGCCGCAGTAAGCATTGGCAGCTGCATATCATTTGTCACCTCTTTTGTGTTTCATGCACAGCTTGCGAGAGGTTTTTAAAGATATAAATAAAAAAAAGGATTGCCATTGCCAGTGCTTGTTTACCGGGGCATTAGCAGTTGATATGAACCTCTAGATATGGATGTACTTAAACCACAGCTTTCCAAACTTTTTATGGTGGGGACACAATTTTGGAGATGCATCATTATGGGACCAGTAAGGCAGTGTAGCGAGCGAATGTAGCGTAGCGAGCCCAAACTACCTAAGGGTGGTTCTGGGGGGTGGGGTTCTCACTCACTCTGTCTGTCTCCCCCTCTCTCTCTCTGTAACTGTCTCCCTCCCTCTGTCTATATTCCTCTCTCTCCCTCTGTCTCCCTCCCTCTCTCTCCCTATGTCTCCCTCCCTCTCTCTCCATTTGTCTCCCTCCCCCTCTCTCTCCCTCTGTCTGTCTCTGTCTTTCTGTCTTTCTCTGTCTGTTTCCCTCCCTCTGTCTGTCTCCCTCTGTATCCTTCTCTCTGTATACCTCCTTCTGTCTCAATCCCTCTGTATCCGTCCCTCTGTCTCCCTCCCTGTCTCTGTCTCCCTCTCTCTGTTTCCCTCTCTCTCCCTGTCTTCCTCCCTCTATCTCACTGTCTCCCTCCCTCTGCCTTTCACCCTCTGGCACCTCACCCCAGCTTCCAGGGCACACACAGTTGCACCCCGAGTACTACGTAAGTCTTTAAAGGACTGTTTACTCGTTAATGGGGCTTTGCTGTGAATCTCCCACCGCCCCCCCCAGAGCAGAGTGTCTCGGAGTCTGCGCTGCTGTGGCTGACTCCGAGACACTCTTTCAAAGGAATGCCTCCTAATTAGCAGTTAAGTGCTAAGTACCTCATCCTGCGACACACCCACCACTTGCAGGCGACACAGTACTGTGTAGGGGCACACAGTTTGGAAAGCTCTGACTTAAACAGGTATTTCATGACATTACACTACCTCAGGTTTATGTTTCTCCATTGGGATCTTGCCCACTTAGTGCTCTGCAGAGGTAACACTTTGTGAAAATACTTCTATGGCCAAGCTCTATTTATCTGGAATCTCCAACTCTAAAAGCTTGCCAGTGTTTACTCCCAAAGAATGGCAATCAATGCTTGGCCACCTGCCAAGAACTTTACACACCATGATTATGCGGAATGTCTTGAAACACCACAAGTCTCAGGTAAGTAGCCAACATTTATTGCAAAAGTCATCTACACAACCAGCAGGGCTGGCAACTGCAAGTAACTGCCTCTCCCTTTCAAAACATCACACCTTCGCATTCTATGTGTTTTGTCACAGTTGTCTTGGTGGCATTGTACAGAATTCTAAATTCAGAGCCCAGCACTTCTCTTCCCTTATAAAACAAAAAATGAAGTAAAAGGAACCCCCACCCAAAAGCAAATGAAAGAAAAAACAAATAAAATTAAATAAATATACATGCACAAATGACAAGTAGGGTGTTGACAAAACTAACTTGAATACAGTACACAGCCCTTCATAATCCAAAATACTTAATCATGACTAAACCTTAGTTAAAAACAAAATTTCACCCGTCAAACATAAAAAAGATTTTTTTTTTACTCTTATGCTTAGACATAGCCATTGAACTTTGCAGGTGGTCTTTTCTCCTCTTGCGAACTCAGACTACTTACACCCACACCCAAGGATGAAGACTTTCCCTGGTTGGTAAGAGGGACTCCCACCGCTCTTTGGGGTCCATTAGGATGGCGGGCGGATTGCGATCTGCCTGCCATCCTTGCCCTGAAGTCCCCCCGCCATATTAGGATGGCGGGGGTGGCCGGGGCGGACGGAAAGACCTAACGTGGTGGCGGTGTCTATTAGACACCGCCAGCCATATTAGGATGGTGCAAAATGGATGCCGCCACGGAAAGGCATGCGGTCTTCACTTCGGGGCCCCCCGGCGGGCCCCTGAAGTGAAGTAGAGGTGGGGGGTGCACACGGGGGGTACCTGTGGTACCCCCCAGCATTTGCATTGACAAAGCGGCAGGCACTGCGCGGTGCCTGCCTCTTTGTCAATGCAAATGCAACAATGCATGTTTAGCTTTCTGGTGGGCGGTGCTGAGAGCACCGCCCACCACAATGCTAAACATGCATGATGCGCCCGCCACTGTGGCGGGCGCATCCTAATCCCCCCCCCCCGGGACACCCGCCCTTATGGCGGGCGGTCCCTAAGACCGATAGGATGGCGGGCGGACCATCCTAATGGACCCCTTTGTTTGGACTGTTTCTCTTTGTTGCACATCACTTAGTTTAAGCACCCAAACTTTGCCTGCCCTTAGATTTATGCCAGGCAGTTTCAAATTGACGCATTCTCCAACTTCGAAATCCACCTGTTGTGTACCTTTTATTGCATCCTTGCTCTGATGTTCTCTTGAGCGTTTTCACAACTGTCCTTCACCTGCTTACATTTCTCTTCCGATACCATCAAATAACTCATCAAGGGCCTGACCAGCTTGGTCGCAGCAAACCGACCCTTTAATAATGCAAACGGTGACACATTTGTGGTGGCGTTAGGTGTAGTGCAAATAGCGCACATCAAATCTTTGAGCTCTTTCTTCCAATCCAGACCATTAGCCTAAGACTACTGAATATTGTGCCTGATAACTCTTTTGACATCCCCTACCAAGCCATTGCTGTGGGGATGGTACAAAGAGGTTGTTACGTGCTTTATACCCCAATGGGACATTCATTTCTGGGACTCCTTTGACAGAAATTGCACCCCATTGTTAGTGATGAGCATCACAGTGGCACCCTCTCTCAAAAACAAGGACTGTAAAAATTCTATCACCTCCTCAGTATTAGCCGATCTAACTAACTTAATATAATTTGTTATCATTTTTATGTATTTTAGTATATATTTTAGTTGTATATAATATAAATTGTTTGTTTGTGATATTATTTTTTATGTGTTTTAATATCGTTTGTAAAATGTTAGTTGTTTTTAATTGATTATTGTACTTTTTAGCGCCGTAGCAGGTTGTGTGGTTTAAAGGGGTAAAAGATGTAAAGTAAATTAATTATGATTCATTTGATCATTTATTTGATTTATTATTTATGATTTAATTGATAATTAATTATGTATATTCTGTACTTATTTTATTTTTAAATTACGTTTTACGTGTGGGTTGTGGGCTTAGTAGGGGTATAGAGTTGGAAGTAATGTAATAATAATTAAATAATAATACATGTTTTATTATTAATTATATAATTGATAATTATGTTAATTGTGTAATTAATTATTTTTTTTTTTTGTAGGCTCTGTAAGGGGAAGGGTTGGAAGGGAATTATAATAATTAATAAGCAATGTTATTTAATATTTATTATGTATTTGATAACTAATAATGTAAATGCTGTTATGATATTTTAAAGTTATACATCAGGTGTGGGTTGTTAGGTTTATAGGGGTAAAGGGTAGGCAGTTAATTAAAAATAATTAATTTATTATTAGTTAATTATTATTGATTGCTAATATTGTGGTGGGAGCGTGTTGTATGCAGCTCTGTTCTTAAAATTTTAAACTGTTGAATTGTAAAGCTGGTTTTGAACCTGTTTGCTTTGTACTCGTTTATTTTGACAAAAACGCTGTTTTTAAACCACTGTCTGCATTTGCACTTTAAAGCACGTTGATTTTACAAACGGTTAGCTTTGCACTTATCTTTGAGGTGCGCTGACTCCCCGGTCCACCGCAGCTTTTATTGCTGATTGATGTGGAGGGAGGAATAGCGCTGGCACTTCCTGGTCGTTCCACGACGGGCGGCCATCTTGTCAGGGTGTCGGTCTAGTCTCCCAGCCCTCCCTGAGTATTAAAGAACCTATCCTCCTCGCGCCCCCCCATTGATTGCTAATATTGTGGTGGGAGCGTGTTGTATGCAGCTCTGTTCTTAAAATTTTAAACTGTTGAATTGTAAAGCTGGTTTTGAACCTGTTTGCTTTGTACTCGTTTATTTTGACAAAAACGCTGTTTTTAAACCACTGTCTGCATTTGCACTTTAAAGCACGTTGATTTTACAAACGGTTAGCTTTGCACTTATCTTTGAGGCGCGCTGACTCCCCGGTCCACCGCCGCTTTTATTGCTGATTGATGTGGAGGGAGGAATAGCGCTGGCACTTCCTGGTCGTTCCACGACGGGCGGCCATCTTGTCAGGGTGTCGGCCTAGTCTCCCAGCCCTCCCTGAGTATTAAAGAGCCTATCCTCCTCGCGCCCCCCCTATTGATTGCTAATATTGTGGTGGGAGCGTGTTGTATGCAGCTCTGTTCTTAAAATATTAAACTGTTGAATTGTAAAGCTGGTTTTGAACCTGTTTGCTTTGTACTCGTTTATTTTGACAAAAACGCTGTTTTTAAACCACTGTCTGCATTTGCACTTTAAAGCACGTTGATTTTACAAACGGTTAGCTTTGCACTTATCTTTGAGGCGCGCTGACTCCCCGGTCCACCGCAGCTTTTATTGCTGATTGATGTGGAGGGAGGAATAGCGCTGGCACTTCCTGGTCGTTCCACGACGGGCGGCCATCTTGTCAGGGTGTCGGTCTAGTCTCCCAGCCCTCCCTGAGTATTAAAGAACCTATCCTCCTCGCGACCCCCATTGATTGCTAATATTGTGGTGGGAGCGTGTTGTATGCAGCTCTGTTCTTAAAATTTTAAACTGTTGAATTGTAAAGCTGGTTTTGAACCTGTTTGCTTTGTACTCGTTTATTTTGACAAAAACACTGTTTTTAAACCACTGTCTGCATTTGCACTTTAAAGCACGTTGATTTTACAAACGGTTAGCTTTGCACTTATCTTTGAGGCGCGCTGACTCCCCGGTCCACCGCCGCTTTTATTGCTGATTGATGTGGAGGGAGGAATAGCGCTGGCACTTCCTGGTCGTTCCACGACGGGCGGCCATCTTGTCAGGGTGTCGGCCTAGTCTCCCAGCCCTCCCTGAGTATTAAAGAGCCTATCCTCCTCGCGCCCCCCCTATTGATTGCTAATATTGTGGTGGGAGCGTGTTGTATGCAGCTCTGTTCTTAAAATTTTAAACTGTTGAATTGTAAAGCTGGTTTTGAACCTGTTTGCTTTGTACTCGTTTATTTTGACAAAAACGCTGTTTTTAAACCACTGTCTGCATTTGCACTTTAAAGCACGTTGATTTTACAAACGGTTAGCTTTGCACTTATCTTTGAGGCGCGCTGACTCCCCGGTCCACCGCAGCTTTTATTGCTGATTGATGTGGAGGGAGGAATAGCGCTGGCACTTCCTGGTCGTTCCACGACGGGCGGCCATCTTGTCAGGGTGTCGGTCTAGTCTCCCAGCCCTCCCTGAGTATTAAAGAGCCTATCCTCCTCGCGCCCCCCTATTGATTGCTAATATTGTGGTGGGAGCGTGTTGTATGCACCTCTGTTCTTAAAATTTTAAACTGTTGAATTGTAAAGCTGGTTTTGAACCTGTTTGCTTTGTACTCGTTTATTTTGACAAAAACGCTGTTTTTAAACCACTGTCTGCATTTGCACTTTAAAGCACGTTGATTTTACAAACGGTTAGCTTTGCACTTATCTTTGAGGCGCGCTGACTCCCCGGTCCACCGCAGCTTTTATTGCTGATTGATGTGGAGGGAGGAATAGTGCTGGCACTTCCTGGTCGTTCCACGACGGGCGGCCATCTTGTCAGGGTGTCGGTCTAGTCTCCCAACCCTCCTAATCTACAAAGCCCCTGATTTCTAGCGCAGCGGAGACGCGCAGCGGAAGCGCCGAAGAGGCGCCAAAGAGAAGCCAGTCTGTGCCAGTCCGTGACAGGACGGGGCCTAGGGCCAGGATAGTGGTTCCTGCACCAGTAAGTGATAACGTTATGATAACATACACTGCTGCCGCCCTACGTCATGTACTAACAAACATTCGTGGTGACTGTGTGTGCAACCAAGTACAATTTTTAGAAGGTCCCTTCTCATGTAAAAATTGTCGTTTTCAGAGTCTGAATGCTTCGCTCCGGCTGGAGCAATTAGCCATGTCCGCTTCCCCTGCCCCTATCAACACCGGTCCCCGTAATAAATGCCTGCTATGCAACATTAGATCACTGCCTAAACATCATATGCAGATATGGGATCTGATTTCGGAGGCTCAACCTGACCTATGTTTCTTTACTGAAACGTGGTTGAAACCCCACACTGCACCTACTATTACGTTGGGAATACCGGTGGGATATAAAATCATTTGTCAGGACAGACCCATAAAAAAGGGAGGTGGCCTTGCCATCGTGCATAAAGACAATATCAGGGTCTCCATTCTCGAGAAATATTGCTCAGCAGAGATGGAAATGTTGGTCTTTAAAATCAGTACCTCGCCTAAATGTCTCATGAACGGTGCTTTGGTCTATCGGCCTCCGGGACCTATGAATAATTTTTCTAACACTTTAATGGAATTACTGGCCCCCCGTGTCAATGGCGAGAAAGACTTTTTATTATTGGGTGATTTTAATATACATGCAGAGCTAAAGGAGGAAAAAGAGACCCAAGATTTCCTAAATGATCTTTTTTCATTGGGCTTATTTCTACGTAATAAAGGACCCACTCATAGGGCCGGACATACTCTGGACCTCATCTTGTCCAGGCTCCCGGGAGTTGAGTGTTCTGCCCCTATTGCAAATCTATGGACGGACCATTTTACTATAGAATTTTATATCCCTGAGATAGGACCAATTCCCAAGAGATCTATTCAGATCCCCATGAAACGGAGACAATGGCACAAGATAACCAATGAACCTTTTAGGGATGCCTTCTCTATCCAAGATTATGCCCTAACCAATGACATTGATGTGGCACTAGAGAGATATGAAAAGGCAGTAACTATTGCCATTGAACACATAGCTCCTATGAAAACCTTTAAGTCCCGCCCGACGAAAAATCAGGAGGTGTGGTTTTCAGAGGACCTGAGATCCATGAAGCGTAGAACAAGGAAATTAGAGAAAACCTGGCGTACATCTCATTTGGAGTCAGATAAATTGGAATATCAGAGGGCGTTAAAATCTTATCACAAAGCTATTCGAACAGCTCGTAAACATCATATTACCTCACAGTTAGAGGCGGTAGGAAATGCGCCGAGGATGCTTTACCAAATACTGAACTCCTTCCTGAAGCCGGCAGCATGTGAGAGTGTTGACAACTCATCTCAACAACTTTGTAATGATATTTCTTGCTTCTTTACGAACAAGATTGAAACCATCTATGAGAAGATTCATGCCTCCATTGCTTCCATTGGACATGTTACTCTTTCCACTGTTGTCCCAGTGAGTGAAAAGATCATCACTTCCACTATGTCGAATTTTTCTAACATCACCTTGGCTGAAGTGGAGGGACTCATTACAACTATAAAGAGTGGAAGTCCTGTGGACCAGCTTCCACCGAGAGTGATAGTTTCAGTGAGGAGCATATTGGCACCAGAAATACAAAGTTTGGTCAACCTCTCCTTGGACACAGGCTGTGTCCCACTGGAGTGGAAGAGAGCCCAAGTGCGACCCATCCGTAAGAACACCAGCACCGCATGGTCTGACATGACTAATCTGAGACCCATTTCCCTTTTACCATTCATGGGAAAGCTCATAGAAAAGCACGTCAATAAGCATTTGTCTAATCACCTGGAACATACTGGTGCCCTAGATCCATCTCAGTCGGGCTTTAGACCAAAATACAGCACGGAAACAGCATTGCTGTCAATTACCGATGATCTACGCATGCTCCAGGACAAAGGAACATCAGCTGTCCTGGTGCTGCTAGATTTATCGGCAGCTTTTGATACCATCTCTCATGAGATTTTGGTCGAGCGTCTGACTGGGAGTGGACTAGGGGGCATGGCACTGGCTTGGCTAAAGAGTTTTCTTTCGGATCGGACCCAATGTGTCACCATGGGCAATTTCCGATCCGAGGAGACCAGGATTACTAAAGGGGTGCCACAGGGCTCATGTTTGAGCCCTACATTATTCAACATCTATGTGGCCCCCCTGGCTAATATCCTGAGAGCCTTTGGTTTTTGTCCAGTGTCATACGCTGACAATACCCAGCTGCTCTTTCCCTTTGACCATCTTACTCCAGAGGTATTACATTCTTTCTCGGAGGGGATGAGAGCAGTCTCCCAGTGGATGTCTTTGAATATGTTGCAGTGCAATGTTTCAAAGACAGAGGTTATGCTTTTCGGTGAGGCAAAGATCTGCTGGGCTCCTGATTGGTGGCCTTTAGATCTAGGACCGGTCCCCGAGCCCAAGCAGACAGTCAAGAACTTAGGGGTCCGTCTGGAACAAGAACTCAGCTTGAAGCAGCATGTCACCAACATTGTTGGATCTTGTTTCCGGACCATTGGATTGCTGCGCAGAGTTTTTCCACTGCTTCCAGACACCATCAGAAAGACCCTGGTCCAGGCGTTGGTTATCAGTCGCCTTGACTATTGTAATGGTCTCTTGCTGTCAGCTAATGAGGAGGATTTGGACAGGTTACAGGTTGTGCAGAACACCGCAGCCAGGCTGGTTCTAAATGCCCCTCCGAGAACACCTTCAAAACCTCTTCTTGCCAGGCTTCATTGGCTTTCCATCCGTCAGAGAGTTGTTTTTAAGATCTGTTGTACGGTCCACAAAGGACTTTGCGGTTTGGGTCCCTCCTATCTGGCAGACAAGTTTGTACCATATGTTCCTTCTCGTGTTTTACGGTCGAGTGATCAAATGCTTCTCACGATCCCTAGGATCAAGCGGGTCAGGCAAGGGGGTAAGGCCCTGTCTGTGAAGGGACCAAGGATATGGAATGGTCTCCCTCTCCAGCTTAGGCAGCTTGAAAATCATTTGGCCTTCAGAAAAAAGCTGAAGACGTTCTTGTTCCAGGTCTAACCACACAGTTTAGGAACCAGATTGGAGCTTTGGAATTCGATCTCCTGCAGGTTCAGCAGTCAAATAGCGCGGAGATACTCCCTCTGGAGTTTATTCAAGCGCTCTACAAACCCGCAAAATAAATAAATAAATAATTGATAAATATGTACATTATGTAATTAAGATATTTTTCAGTTACATATTAGTTCCAAGGTGTTGAGTTTGTAGGGGTAAAGGGTGGGAAGTTAATTTTAGAAAATTAATTTAGTATTGGTTAATTCTTTTTAATTGTTTAATTGATTAATTATGAAAATGTGTTAGTGTTATAATCTTTAATATATTTTTTCAGTGTGTGTTTAGTTTGTAGAGGTATAGCGTAGGAAGGTATTTAAGTAATAATAATTTTTAAAAGATGCGTTAATTTATAAAAGAAATTGTGTTATTTATTACGTTATGTGTTAATTGTGTTCTGCCTTTCAATTAAATAATATTTTATTTGTTGGTTGTTATAATTGTGAGAATATGATTCAATTAAAGTATTTGTTTTAATTTGTCATATTTATTACACATTGTAATAAATATGTAGTTTGTTTATTTGTTTTGAAAACCTAGATATATATAATTTAATTTTTTATTTTTTATTATTTAATAGAGTTGTTAAAATATGTTAGTTGTTTCAAGTGAACTACTGTCTCGCTACTGTTGCACAGACTGGATTGGGAATAGTAAATGTTGCCCATCCTTAGTCCAAAACTTTCCCTACTGTTGCACAGACTGGAGTGGGAATAGTACATCTTTTCCCCCTTCGCAATCCAATAATTTCCCTTCTGTTGCACCAACTGGAATGAGAATAGTAAATGTTACCCCTTCTGAGTCCATCACTTTCCCTACTGTTGTGCAGACTTGAGTGGGAATAGTAATTTTACTTTTTCAGAGTCCACCACTTTCGTTACTGTTGAACCGACTGGAGTGGGAATAGTACATTTTACCCCTACGCAACTCAAATCTTCCCTACTGTTGCACAGAGTGAAGTGTGAATAGTTATATTTACCCTTCCTGAGTCTTACACTTTCCCTACTGTTGCACCGACTGGAGTAGGAACAGTAAATGTTATCCATCCTAAGTTTTACGCTTTCTCTACTGTTTTATATATTGCAGAGGGGCTAGTTTGTTTACTAATTATAGAGTTACATTTTTTTATTAGTATTGTTTAAATATATGTAATTAGTAAATATGCTTTTGTGTATTTCATATATATACATGGTGCAAGTATAAATTGCGAAATGAAAGAAGGACTAATTGTAGAACACTGCCGTGACCAAGAACGTTTGTTCGAAACGCGTAGGAGTTTTGCTGTAGACCTGAGCGATTAAAACTGAGATTTACCTGCCAAGAAGTGTGCCGCGTGCCTTTTTGTTTTTGAAATAAAATTGAGACACGCTCCCGGTCTCAAACGCGGGCACCAACAACAGCGTTCCCTCTGTGACGGGGACATTTGCGAGGATTTACAAGTACAGAGGAGAACCCGGCTTCAAAACATCACACGCTTCAAGATACTGCTAAAAACAGAGGAATCCGGAGGAGGAACAACTACTCACGGACACCTTGGTAGAGCGTCGACGTGCTCAGTCGGAGGACGTGAACACGATCGGGAGTCTCCCGGGTGAGTAACTGTGTGAGCAAAAGCGGTGAAATATCTTTGGCAAAGCCGTGTGGGGTCAAGTGCATGCAAGGGAACCTTTCCGAACATGAATAAACACAAGTGATATAGCAAAGGACGCATATCACTGAACCCGTCTTGGCAGAGCAACAGGTCGAGCAAACGGGTGAATATACAACCCGTATCCTCTTAACAATTTAAAGCAACAGTGTTCAAAAAATCTCCTTCTTACGACTAAAAATTTAAAAAGTACTGCAATCATACGGAGGGATCGCTTTGTAATCGACTTAGCATATTACACATAGAAATTATCCAAATGGAAGAACGAGCCAGGCAGAGACTAGCCAAAGCAGAAACAATGTTCCAACGTGATAAAAATGCACAAACAACAGGCGCTGGAAGCGAGGCTGAAGCAGCACCACAAACCATCAATACAGTGAAGCAGCTGTTTATAAAATTAGAAAAAGCAATGAGGAAAGAAATTTCACGGGGATGGGAAATAATAACTCTAGAAAAATATTTGGAATGCAATATGGTACCTAGAGGTCTCCGAATATTTACCCTACCCAATCACCCTGATACAAAACCCGAAATGTTGGAGGAATGGGGTAGGAACAACATGGAGTGCTCAAAAGGAATGATACAAATAATTATAAAATATGCCAGACAAGAGATTGCTGAATTGCTACAGAAAATAACTGAGATTGAAAACGAGTTACTATCACTAAAAGATGAGAGTGCCGCAATTAAAAAACTGAGAACAGAAATGGATAAGAATCTGGATAAACATGATGATGAGGTTCAAAAAAGAAAAGAGCGCAAATTTCACAGGGATGAGGATGATTATAAATTTGGAACCATCCTTACCTTTGCCCGAAAATCTGATTTGGCCAAAAAACATTGGGATGAAACAACCAAAAAAGGAACGAGTCAACAAACAAGTGGATCAGAATCCGAATACAGTGAAGGAGAACAAAGAGCAATGGGTATTCGCAAGTTTTCTTTTTTAGAGGAGATGGAGCTGCTCTATCAAGAACAGCAGACACCACGGTACAACACAGGCGCACGTGGACGTGGCCAACGAAGACAAAAAATGAGAGGAAGAGGAACACAGCAATTCTCAGGAAGACAAAACGAAAAACCAGACGAAGTACAAGACAAAGGAAATCGATACAACCTGAGATTGAGACCAGCAAGAAAATAACGAAGAAAAAGAAAAACGCAGCGCCCAATCTGGTGATCAATTTATCCAGATACAATTTATCCAAAGATGAAATCGATCTACTTAATAAGGGGCTATCCTTTTGCCCGGAAATCCATCATGAAGAAGTTGACACAAAAATAGACTTATATAAATACATAAGAAAGTTAAAATTAAAGAAGCACTTTGCCAAACAGAAGCCAAACATACAACAATCCGAAATACAGGAAGGGCTGGGAAATATGTCACAAGAAACATCCGAACAACAAGATGAAATTTTGAACTCAAGTCAAAATCAAAGTGAAATATGCAATATTGAAGATGTTCCTCACTTGAGAATTGCATATGAATTAACACATGATGTTACAGGTTCTCAAATAACGGACACTCAAATCCTCCAAGATATGGAGATAAAAACAGATAAAGGTATGAAAACCCCTTTCAAAGCAAAATCAAAATTCTATCCTACTCTATATCCAGGAAATAAAATTGACCAATTTTACGAGTTAGTAACAAGTGATATTGAATCAATGACAAAAACGAATCAAACAAACAAAAGAGAAAATTTATCAAAACGAGAACGAGCGGCAATACAATCTCTAAAAAACAACCCATTGATCGAAATCAAACCCGCAGACAAGGGTGGCAACATCATAATAATGGATAAACAACATTATATAGATGAAGCATCACGTCAACTAAAGGATGAAAAAAACTATGAATTATTAAAGAAAAATCCAATTCCGGAATTAATAACTGATCTGGAAGCAAAATTAAACAAATGGAAAGAAAAGTGTCTGATCACGGAAAACGAAAAGAAATATCTAATGGTTGATCATCCTATTATACCAACCATGTACTTTTTACCTAAAGTGCACAAGACGTTAAACAAACCACCGGGGAGACCAATAATCTCCAGCTGCGGGAGCCTATATGAGAACGTAGCAAACTATGTTGATTATTTCATAGCTCCTTGGGTTCCTACTCTCACATCCTACATAAAAGATACAGGTGATTTCCTGAAACTATTGAACAATACAGAATGGCAACCATCATATATGTTAGTTACCATTGATGTGGTGTCACTTTATACCTCGATTAGCCATGAAATTGGCTTGAAAGCAATAGAATTTTTTCTTAAACAGCGACCCATCACTGAACGTGAGCATTCCAAAATGCTAACAGACATGATTCGAATGTGTTTATATAACAATGTCTTCCTATTTAATCAGAAAATGTATAAACAAAAGTGTGGAACGGCCATGGGAGTTTCCTTCTCTCCAAGCTATGCGAATCTCATGATGGGGTGGTGGGAGAGGAACATAGCTTGGAGAGAAGAAAACGACCAACATATGGCAAAAGTAGCACTGTGGGTGCGTTTCATTGATGATTTGTTTCTGTTGTGGAAGGGCACCGCAGCGGAATTTGAAACCTTCCTGGACATCTTAAACTGTAATGATGTGGGTTTGAGTTTCACATTTAACATCAACCCTAAAGAAATTGAATTTCTGGACATTAAAGTATTCATAAAAGACAACAAAATTGAAACGACCACACACAGAAAGCGAACAGCAACAAACAGCATTCTCCATGGTCAAAGCTTTCACCCCAAAAAACTGATAAAAAGCATTCCCTACGGAGAGTTTCTTCGCATGAAGAGGAACTGCTCAACAACTGAGGAAATGGAGAAAAAGTTTGAAGATACCAAAAATCAGTTCCAAGAAAGAGGCTACAATTACAGAGACATAGCAAAAGGGGAAGAAAAAGCCAGACAAAAGACAAGATTGGAAACATTGACTAATAGAGAGAAAAACAGAGAAGACATGACTGAGGAACGACCAAGAATGATTGTTACATGGAAAGCCACAAGATTCAGAAAATCCTTTCAAAGTACTGGCATATACTAATGAAAGACCCAGATATAGGAAAAGAAATTGGAACAGGCCCTCTAATCTCATATAGAAGAGCGCCCAATCTAACAGACCATTTGGTAAGAAGTCATTTCACAGTTAAAAAACCAACAGACTGGCTTCAGAAAAGGAGTAATGGATTCACAAAGTGCATGACCTGCAAGGCCTGTAAAATAGGTCAAAACACCACCACATTGAGAGACCCCACTGGTAAAGAATTTCTAATCAAAACAAAGATAACCTGCGAATCATCATTTGTGGTATATATGCTGAGATGTTGCTGCGGAAAAGAATATATAGGCAGCACGAAATGCCCTTTGAAAAAAAGAATATTAGAGCATATCCGAGCGATACAGAATGATGACAATGCCTATGCCATGGCAAAACACTTGAAACAACATGAAGGAAAAACATGGCAGGACATAAAATATTTGGGACTAGCAACTATCCCAAACCAAGAACGTGGGGGAGATAGACTCTTAAAGTTAAGAAGATTGGAGTCGAAATTGATAATTAAATTTAAAACCAAGCATCCGAGAGGTTTGAATGCAGATGAAGAAATGCACGTTCACCTGTAAAAACAATTGTAGTGAAACTTAAAATGTGATACAGTATGCTTTGCTTACAAGACGATCGTCCAAAGTTGATGAATGTACTTAATTAATGAACTATATGGGCTGAAACATATATGAATAGAGGCACACATGTGGGGCAAAGGGCACTCAGCCCTAGTAACATCCGAATCCAAGGATAATATATCCCAGTAATCGTACCACATAAAAAAGTGTGAACGATATAGAAATGTAATTATATCATTATACGTAATAAAGATCCTACTAAAGGAACAATACGTATAAACTGGGACTGAATCCTTGGATCTTTCCCCACATATCTGCCCTATGCATTTCAACTGAAAATAAAGTTGTAAAAAAAGTAAAAAAAGAAAAAAAGTTACTAAACAGTAAATAAAACTACATAGCCCAGAATGCATCACCATTATGTAACACATGGTGCAAGTATAAATTGCGAAATGAAAGAAGGACTAATTGTAGAACACTGCCGTGACCAAGAACGTTTGTTCGAAACGCGTAGGAGTTTTGCTGTAGACCTGAGCGATTAAAACTGAGATTTACCTGCCAAGAAGTGTGCCGCGTGCCTTTTTGTTTTTGAAATAAAATTGAGACACGCTCCCGGTCTCAAACGCGGGCACCAACAACAGCGTTCCCTCTGTGACGGGGACATTTGCGAGGATATATATATATATATATATATGTATATATATATATATATATATATATATATAGTAAAATGTATTGTTATAATTGTTTACTTTTTATGCATTATTAAATTGGAAATATATTTTAAAAAATTGCAGTTTATTTGTGGTACTTTTTCCTTTTTATGTGTATGTAAATATATATATTTCTGGAGAACACCTCTAGGTATCTGGATTTACTGGAACATGTGGTATATCTACTCTCGTACCTGAAGGACAGTGCTGATTTCTTGTGAAGATTAGAACAGATTCCCTGGAAACAGAGCTATCTAATGGTCAGATTGGACGTAGTCTCCTTATTTACATCTATAGAACACAGGAAAGGCATCCTTGCATGTAAATACTTTTTTGAGAGACCATCCACTGGAGTAGTATGAAAGCACCTATGCACTGTTATCGTCAGCACCTAATTCAATTTTGCCCATATTGTGTGTGAAAATTAATGTGCAATAGATATTGTAACATATGAAGCATAAAATATATTGCTCAATTTATCTACACCCTCGAGGAACCATTTTTATCAAATAATAATGAAATTGACTTTTTATTTTCGAATTTTGATAAAATATGGGGAGGTTGATAGGTAAATTAAACTAAGGAATAAATTAAGAGTGCACTGGAATATATTTCAGCATATAATCATTTTGAAATGCTTATAAAGGCTTTGAATTCTGTTCCAAATTGTTTTAAACATAATATGCAGGTAATAGGATTAAAGGAGATCATCTTGTGCCTTGTGAATTTGTGGAAAGTTAGCAATTCAGCATTTTTTGGGGGGTCATTGAAATGGAAAAGGGAACTGTTTAAATTTGCTATTTACCATTGTGACCAAGAGACCCAGTTGAAGGTGGTTGCCAAAACGCATCGGTTAGGTTATCTATTGCAGGTTAGGTTATCTATTGCATTGTTGTGAACCATACACATTTGGCACGCACATTACAAAATGAATAAGAAAAATAAAAGAGACAGTCATGGTCAAACATCCTGGAGGGTCCGGAATCATCTTTCTCTGTGCCGCTGCATGGATTAAGTTGTGCAGCTTCTCGATTATTTATCTATCTATCTATCTATCTATATATATATATATATATATATATATTACCTACTGGCGGTCGCCAGTAGGTATATATAGTTAGGATTTTTTCTCTATGGGATTTTTAAAAATTCTATGTCTAATAACTTTGGCGTTTGTGGACGGAATTGGCTGAAATTTTCAGGAAAATGGAACATTTCGTTTCTGAGCAGCCCCTGAAAATTTGGGGGGTTTCGTCAAGGGGGGGCCGAGAAAAAAGGGGGGTTCCAAAACGCGTTTTTCCCATGTTAATTTCCATAGTGCGGTTGGCCTCACTTTTAGCTCGAACGGCTGAATGGATTTGCACGAAACTTGGCAAACATGTAGGGACTGGTAGCCCGATGTGCCTTTGCTAGGTCTCAATATATGTGCTCCAGTGGATTTTGATAAATTAACGTTCAAAAAATATATATATCTGTAACAGCGCTCCGGGTAGCGCTCCGGTTCGCGTACTTGACGCGTAACGGAACTTCGCGAAGCGAAGCTGATTGGCTCTCCGGTGTCTGTCAACATTCTAAACAGTCCGGAGTGGCCGCCATCTTGTCTCTCGGTAGGATCGAGAGACAAGAGGAGGCCAAAACAAAGGGGGAAATGACCATGCGGGGGCATAGTAGATCCTCCCTGACCCCCTAGGTTTGATGTGGAGGCTTTAAAAGGGCCCCGCGGGCAAAAAAAAAAAAAAATGTTTTTTTTGCGTGGGGAGCGCCCGGTACGCTTTTGTGCAATGGGCGGTGGTAATCTAAATGATGAGGGGGGGGGGGCAGCGTTCAAAGCACATCAGCGTGCATAAACACGAAAATGTTTTTATCTACCACGTACTTGACTTATCTCTCTGAGATGCATTCCCTTGTGTTTCGGCAATGGTAGTCTGTTCATTACATAGATCGCCCGAGGGCGGTAGTACAGACCGCGCGTAGGAAAGGGTCAAAAGCCAGGGGTATAGGAGTATGTAACAAGCGAGCCATTTAATTGAAAAAACTAAATGTGACAAACGGTTGCAGTATCAGTGAAGGTTGATTTCATAATTGAAAGTATATAGGGTTGTCCGTATTCCTAGTCAGTACCCTTCCCCGCCCGCCATGTGCACAAAGACCGCATACATCCCCCATAACGTCAAGGCTAAGTAACTAGAACGTCATAAGGAGTTGCAATTCGCTCCCACACTGGCGCCATTTTGGTCGAGGCCAGGCAGGTCCAGAGTATAGTTCAATGTCTCCAATAAGTAGCAGCAGGACCAGAATCCCTTTCGGCAGTTCTGGCTTCGTCATTACGAGCACTAGAAAACAAGACATTCTGGGCAATACCACCCTTGGCGCAGCCCTTTATTCTACAAGATGGTGTCTTTCAAAAGCCAGGGGTATAGGAGTATGTAACAAGCGAGCCATTTAATTGAAAAAAATAAACGTGACAAACGGTTGCAGGATCAGTGAAGGTTGATTTTTTAATTGAAAGTATAACAGGATCAGTTACAATAAAATCGTCCATACGCACACCATGGGCGAGTATCATGGGTAACATTACTTCGAAGCTTTATTAATACAATAATCAATAATGAAAAATCTACATCAATAGGGTTGTCCGTATTCCCAGTCAGTACCCTTCCCCGCCCGCAATGTGCACAAAGACCGCATACATCCCCCATAACGTCAAGGCTAAGTAACTAGAACGTCATAAGGAGTTGCAATTCGCTCCCATACTGGCGCCATTTTGGTCGAGGCCAGGCAGGTCCAGAGTATAGTTCAATGTCTCCAATAAGTAGCGGGAGGACCAGAATCCCTTTCGGCAGTTCTGGCTTCGTCATTACGAGCACTAGAAAACAAGACATTCTGGGCAATACCACCCTTGACGCAGCCCTTTATTCTACAAGATGGTGTCTTTCAAAAGCCAGGGGTATAGGAGTATGTAACAAGCGAGCCATTTAATTGAAAAAACTAAACGTGACAAACGGTTGCAGGATCAGTGAAGGTTGATTTTATAATTGAAAGTATAACAGGATCAGTTACAATAAAATCGTCCATACGCACACCATGGGCGAGTATCATGGGTAACATTACTTCAAAGCTTTATTAATACAATAATCAATAATCAATAATGAAAAATCGACATCAATAGGTTTGTCCGTATTCCCAGTCAGTACCCTTCCCCGCCCGCCATGTGCACAAAGACCGCATACATCCCCCATAACGTCAAGGCTAAGTAACTAGAACGTCATAAGGAGTTGCAAGTCGCTCCCATACTGGCGCCATTTTGGTCGAGGCCAGGCAGGTCCAGAGTATATTTCAATGTCTCTAATAAGTAGCGGCAGGACCAGAATCCCTTTCGGCAGTTCTGGCTTCGTCATTACGAGCACTAGAAAACAAGACATTCTGGGCAATACCACCCTTGACGCAGCCCTTTATGCTACAAGATGGTGTCTTCCATTCAGAAAATTTTGTTGGCAGCATTTTGAAAGGAAAGATAAACGGACGTTCTCCTAGTGAGTCTCACATTGTTACATTTATGAAGAATGTTGAAAAGTAGTATGTTGAAAATCTGAAGCCATCGTTCTACAAACTCTCAACCAGCCTTGGATGGAAAAATCCTGAAGAATGTACAAACTGAAAACCAGTTTTTGTCTGCATAGCATCAGCAGCAACACTTGAGTCAGCTTTGTGTGAAGCCGCCATTTTGATCCAATCAATACCGTCCCCCTGCACACATTCAGGGACCAGGCCGCATTGCGAGGGCACCGCAGGACGTGTCTTCAGGTCAAACGGATTGTGGGACAAGGTCCAGAATGGAAGAGTCACCAAAAGGCTGAAAGTTCCGCTGGACCCCGGGAGCCGGCCACCTATGTCGGGGGCGATCTCAGGCCACACCAGGGCAACAAGACTTGGGGAGGGGGCAGGAGCCAAGCGCCCCCTCCCAGTCCGCGCCACCACACCGCACCTCGGGGGCCTCCGTCAAGCGGTTCAGGGAGGCACCGCAGGCAGCGGTTCTTTAGATCAGTGGCTCTCACCGTCAAGGCTCCCCTCCGTCAGCAGCGATCGTTGGCGCTGTGGTTGCGGCCGGAGGCCCCGCCTAGTCAACGCCCCGGCCTCTCCATGTCGTAGGCCGCAAGAGTGGGCGCAACTCAGCTGGCCGAGCGAGACTTGGGGAGGGGGCAGGAGCCAAGCGCCCCCTCCCAGTCCGCGCCACCACACTGCCCCTCGGGGGACTCCGTCAAGCGGTTCAGGGAGGCACCGCAGGCAGCGGTTCTTCAGATCAGTGGCTCTCACCGGCAAGGCTCCCCTCCGTCAGCAGCGATCGTTGGCGCTGTGGTTGCGGCCGG
Organism: Lissotriton helveticus; assembly: GCF_964261635.1. Lineage (NCBI taxonomy): Eukaryota > Metazoa > Chordata > Amphibia > Caudata > Salamandridae > Lissotriton > Lissotriton helveticus. The sequence continues at coordinate 167,878,688 of NC_136071.1, read as the reverse complement.
AGGCCCCGCCTAGTCAACGCCCCGGCCTCTCCATGTCGTAGGCCGCAAGAGTGGGCGCAACTCAGCTGACCGAGCGAGACTTGGGGAGGGGGCAGGAGCCAAGCGCCCCCTCCCAGTCCGCGCCACCACACCGTCCCTCGGGGGCCTCCGTCAAGCGGCTCAGGGAGGCACCGCAGGCAGCGGTTCTTCAGATCAGTGGCTCTCACCGGCAAGGCTCCCCTCCGTCAGCAGCGATCGTTGGCGCTGTGGTTGCGGCCGGAGGCCCCGCCTAGTCAACGCCCCGGCCTCTCCATGTCGTAGGCCGCAAGAGTGGGCGCAACTCAGCTGGCCGAGCGAGACTTGGGGAGGGGGCAGGAGCCAAGCGCCCTCTCCCAGTTCGCGCCACCACACCGCCCCTCGGGGGCCTCCGTCAACCGGTTCTGGGAGGCACCGCAGGCAGCGGTTCTTCAGATCACAACAGAGTCTCATGCTCGATCGATTGAGCTGGCCGAATCAGGCAACAAGAAGGTGGGGGGGGCACCTCTTGCTCAACCACCACCTGAGGAGGTGGTACTCTCTTCCTAGGAGGTGGTGGTGGTGGTGGGGATGCACCAGCTGAAGCTACAACACTTGCCATTGCTAAGTGATGAAAAAAGGTCTCCCTCTCACAAAGATGAAAGTCAGACTGAGGAAACAAGGAGGGGTTTTCATCATTTGGGACAAAAAATAGTTCTAAACCAATGAAAAGTGTTATTTTTAGGTCACATGACCTAGCCTTACATCATTAGGAACCCAAAAGTGAAATGAACCAATGAAAAGTTGTATTAACAAGTCACATGACCTGTTATGCTTTCTTTACGCGCTCCGCGCCGTGCCCCGGATCGCTTCCGGGAAGCTGCGCTTCGCGCCTCGCTTCGCGCACCGGCTGCGCTAACGCGGCGCGTCATATGACGCATTACGCGACAACGCGATACTACAGTGTTTCTGGATGTTTCAGACTGAAGCTGGCGTCAGCATGAGAGCACCCCGTGGCTACGCCGTGGCCATTCTGCGAGCAATCATGGCAGTCGCTCGGATTACAACGGGGGCAAAGGCCTGCGTTACCTACCCTTCACTATCTGCAAAGAGAGAATACTCCTAAAAGAAAAGAGGGGGGGGGGGCAGCGTTCAAAGCACATCAGCGTGCATAAACACGAAAATGTTTTTACCTACCACGTACTTGACATTTTAAAGCTTTTGATATTTGCTAATAAAAAACCATTGAAATTCACTGAAAAAACCATAGGTTATAGACCATATATAGTTAGGAATTAGCATTTACAAAACCTTATTTTACTCACACAAAACCATTGAAATTCCATATATAGTTAGTTGCACTAACTATATATCGCGCACCCGCAATCCACTGCTGATGATGTCACATATTACATCATTCATGACATGGTCAGTGACATCACTGATGACATCTCAAATGACATCACTGATGACATCACTGATGACATCTCAAATGACATCACTGATGACATCTCAAATGACATCACTGATAACATCTCAAATGACATCACTGATGACATCTCAAATGACATCACTGATGACATCATTCATGTGACAATATAATGCATCTCCTCACACTTTAATATAACCTCTGCTACACCCAGTGTTAAATAAAGAATATACAGCCTGATTCATGTAGGCAATAGCGCTCGCAAAAGGGCCAGATTCTGAGAATCTGGCCCTTTGCGAGTGCGATTTTTGCATTTGGTATTCACAATCCCAAATGCAAAAATCGCTATTTAAGAATTCGCATATTTGCGAGGAATGGCATTTAAGGAATCTCTAATAGAGATTCCTCAAATGCTATTCATGAAACATCAAGAAATAGCGATTTTGAACTTTTGGGGCCGCTATTTACCGAGAGGTCAGACCTGTCGGTAAATAGCAAAAACTCAGAAAAATGCTTTTAAAAGCATTTTTCTAAGCTGCATGTTGCACACACACATGTCCTTTGGACATGTGTGTGCGCAACACCTGTTCAAATGTGCATTTTAGGGGTGCTACAGGGCGTCCTTTGGACACCCCTGGCACCCATAAAATCGCTATCTTATTTGCGAGTAGCAAATTGCTACTCGCAAATGAGGGATACTCCCCATTCATTCCTATGGGCCTCTTGGCCCATAGGAATGAATGGGGAGTATTTGCGAGTAGCAAATTGCTACTCGCAAATAAAGAACATGTAGGAATCGCTATTTTATTAGCAATTCCTACATGAATGCCGTTTTGCGTGTCCTCAATAGCGAGTCGCTATGATTCGCTATTAGGGACACGCAAAACGGCATGTACATGAATCAGGCTGTTAATTTTTTAAACCATTGACACACCAATACTAGTTACTACATATGCACTCACTGATTCCTACGTCTACACACACATTCACTCATTCACCCATACAATCATTCATACATACAATCACTCATCTTTACAACACTATCATATGCACTCATACACCTATACAGACACTCACACTCTGCCACTCATCCATGGAGTTACTCACACACCTAGTTAGTCCTGTAAAGAATCAATCACACTTCCATTTTCTAATCTATACAGTTAAACATAGAGTACCTTACATTTTCAAACATATACTAACACATACTTACTCTCTTATACAATCATTGATACAAGAACACATTGATCTGCAGAGAGTCACACATCTCCCAGCCAGCCACACACACACACTCAGTCTCCCATACAAATACTTGGACAATCAATCAATAACCCATATAGTTACTCATATAGCTACTGATCAACACATGCAGCACTTTACAGAACAACAGACATAATGATGCACAAATTAAGACAGTTTAGTCACTAACCCATGCACTCAGTGAGACACATTTAATCACTCACTCATACAGTCAGTCACGCAACTACTAAATCTTTTATTTACACACTTCTACATCTACTCATTTTTCAATATGTAAAACATATTTAAACTTTACAGAAACACACAGTCACTGGATGATGTCATCAGTGATGTCATCAGTGATGTCATTTGAGATGTCATCAGTGATGTCATCAGTGATCATGTCATGAATGATGTAATATGTGACATCATCAGCAGTGGATTGCAGGTGCGCGATATATAGTTAGTGCAACTTACTATATATGGAATTTCAATGGTTTTGTGTGAGTAAAATAAGGTTTTGTAAATGCTAATTCATAACTATATATGGTCTATAACCCATGGTTTTTTCAGTGAATATATATATATATATATATATATATATATATATATATATATATATATATATATATATATATATATATATATATATATATATATAATCTGGAAATAGGAATAATGCCGGGCGCTAGTAATCTCAGTTACGCGTCCCCACCAGTATCTTATTTTTCAACATGTAAATTGACATTTACTGAGAATCAAATAAAGAAATTGACTTTTTCTTGAATGTTTCTTCGATATTCATTTCTTCTTATTTTATTTTTTTTCTCAGCACATTCGTAATCCTTCTGGGTCATACGCCGGCATCCCGGTCCATCAGAGGGTTTCCCCGCTTGATGTGGAGGGTACCGGCGCCTCTGATCTTCCTTCTGGGCAACTGGGAGTTGCTGGGGGCGGAGCCGCTGGTTAGCGCGCTGGCTCTCTGTTTAAAACCATAATTTTCCAATGCAACTTCCTGTCTAATAGAATCCCAAAAAAAGAGAACGTTTCAACCACCTCCACCCTGCGTTGATCTATGTGGAAAGCTGGAAATTTCTTTGAGTGTGCACCAGCAATAAGTACGTAAGCCTTAGATTCATTTGCATGGAGATCTAAGCTTTCCAAAAACATGGCATACTCCTTTTTGAGTATCTGCAGTGCTTGAACTGTTCTGGCAATGAGCACTTCGTCGTCTGCATAGTGAAGTATCTGGTGAGGGCCGGTATCAATATATGGTACTTCTCTGGCGCTCCCCGCCAGAACTGCTTCCACGCAATTGATAGAGAGAGAAAACAGGAATGGTGTGATGATGCAGCAATACCTGACGCCCCGCTTGATTGTAGTGTAGTTCCTATATTCCCAATAGGCTCTGCGCATTGGAATAATATATCCTATAGATTTGATGTAGGACTTATGTCAACTAGGTCTCTATCGAATATATTAGACTTAATTGTGAGTGCCAGGTAGCTCAGAGGTCACTAGAAACTTTCTTGAGTTCACAAGAAAGGATTTAGTTTCTGACAACCGCATAAACATGACAACTTTGTTTCCCCAAGATAAAACTGATCTTCAGAGTCGTGGAAACAATAGATAGATATTTTACTTAGTCATTCGTGCATGCTTCATTTCACCAGAGTTTGCAGAGAAGTAGATAGACGGGTGTTTTCAATAAAAGGTATTTATCGAACAGTCTTCTTTCTTAAGCAGAAAAAATGAACGGCTACAATTGTATTATTGGTTGCAAAGTATAATGCGTACAGTAAAAACAGTAGTATAAAATAATACTGTAAGAGCATTGTATGGCTCCTAGACCATTGATAAATACATACATAAATAACAAAGGCTAGAAAGTACTCAACTGGTGCATCTAAAATACGCCTACCCCGATGTACCTAACCTAAGCCTAGTACGAGGGAAGGAGTAAGTGAGGTGTAGCATAAATGTAGTATTCTTTGCCAAGAATCTATCCAAGATTTCTCTACGGGTCTAATCAGCTCCGTACCTTGGTTTAGAATATCGAAGGTCAGGTTCAGGATTCGATTTCCCAACAACCCGCAAGGGTAGCTTGGAAACACTGGAGCTGGATTTCTGGGCAAGAGAAAAGACAGCGTCTCTCTCAGTGCGTCAGCTGGAGGGTCGGTTTCCTTCGGCACTTGCTGTAGCAGGATGCGTCGGGCAGGTAGATAGGCGAACTTCTCCAAACCACTGTGTGTTTGCTATGGCAAGTGTGGGCATATTTATACCTTGAAGGTGCCGAGATTGACGTAAAGGTGGACATAATAACGTCATCAAAGAGTCTCAGTACTTTGAAAACTCCATGAGTTCTTGGACAAGTCAGTATTCAAGCAAGGGGAAGTCCCTAGCAGCGCGAAGCCGAGTTTTCCAAGAAATCGTTGTGGATTTTCGGAACTAGTGGAAGTAGCCCTGCCGTATTTGGACTGCATGAGCTATGTCTAAATATGGTTATGATTTCTATGCCTATATAAGGATATGGTGATTTATACCTATATTAGGGCATGAATCAGGAAAATTACAGTAGGGTCCTAAAATGCTATACAACACCCACTCCACGTTTATCATGTGCAACTAAGATCAAGCACTAAAACATATTCTAGAGCATGTGTTTTCAACCCCACCCTAAGATACATACAAAATGCATTTTGAAATGGTTGTACACGAAAAAATGAGCATTTGTACTGAACGCATTTTAAAAGCAATGATTTCATCGTAAGCACATAATATCATATTGGAAATGTTAACCGAATGAATCACGAAATTACATTTATGAAATTGCTCTTAGTTACAGAAGAAAAATCGAGACCATCCCATAGCAGAATATACAAAATGTTTTGGTTTCTGGATTAGGTCAATATTGTTTCTAGGAAGTATTCAAAGAATTCTTGTTCTCTAAGGATATTTCTACTTTAAGCAGATTGATTTGTGCCAAAGTTCATTGCGTTTGGAAAAAGGCCAAATCAGTTCGTAAAAAATGTTAGAAGATTTGTTATGAAAAAGTGAAGGTCGAATTTCAGAGTTGAAAGAATGCTGTGTGCTAACTTCAAAAGTTATTCTCGGTGTCAGGAGAAAACATTAATTTGTCTAGGCTGGCAAATAAATCTTCTACCACAGTAAATGAAAGTTAAACCACTTCTTTAAGTAGATCAATCGTACACATATTAGAAGCATCACCGTCAGCGTCAGTCGCATTAGCGATGTTCGCAGTTGATGGTACCTATGTGCCTGTTGGTCTGCGTATCACACCTACAGCTGGAATTGCCGGTGAGATCTCAATGAATGCCGTCATCAGGATTGGTAGCCTTTGTAAACAACACAATACATGAGCTGTTACCGGACCCAGTAATGCGTCATCATCCGTTGGCATAGCTGATGGAAGTGTTAGACAGATATCCAACACGCATTCCTCTCCACAAAGCAGGCATCGTAGAACAGGTAAGAAGCAATGTTGCCAGATTGGTCTGAATGACAGGAACCACGTGGTATTCAGATCTCTCAAACGAGCCAAGCCAAGGATCTGTGTTATGCATTCACGATACTGCATTGCCAGAAGAGCATTCTCTATGGTAATTTGGGTATCACTGGTGACTGGACTTGCCATAACGGAGCAGGAGGAATAAAAATAGTATCCCTGCTACGAGTCCCAAAATGAGAGGCAGGCCGCCGAACATAGAGTGCACAAAGTTAGGAAAAATGCCCAGGACTGCTTCAAAGGGTGCTAACAGTCCCGAAAAAAATCGTCCTAAATACATGTACAATACCACTGGTATCAGACATGTTTAAGATACGACCTAACATTTCTGAGAAATGTATGGGGCAGTTTGTTGATAATACTGCAAGTATCTCCGCAGAGGACCAAGCAACTTGTAGATCATACGTCTCTCTGGACGAGGTCAGTGGCACAGTTTTTTGTAAAAGAATGGCTTTCATTTGCTTTAAGTATCAATTTGTATAGAAGAGATGTTCAGTGAAGGCCATAGTGGCGACTCCCGGTCTGTCTTAGGTTTTGGAAACAATACTTGCATACAACAAGTGACCCTGGCTGACACACTAACGAGATAGGCTGTCCCTGGCATCATTCCACAACAGCTGTGATCATTCAGCATTATGTAGCTTCCATTGGAAAGCTGCCTAAAAATTGGATCTATCACTGCTGCCGGGGAACCCTGCAGGTGGCATGATAAGTTGTTTGAAGAACCCTCACAGGCTCCATGTAAATTAATGCCTTGCCATAGAAGTGTACCGCTTAATGTGGTTTTGCAATTTTTACCACTAAGAAATATCTCCTTTTCCCCACTCCAACATTTGTGTGTGTATGGTAAATCCCAGATCGACTTTATGTACTCTTTACCCAATCTTTCATACAGGCCTGCAGGTATGTGTTTTAAGCAATACTGAAACTGGAAAATCGTCACTGGTATTGTGAGGGTGCCATGTATTATTTATTTATTTATTTTGTGTCTTTTGTAAAGCGCTCAGCTACCCCAACGGGGTGTCCCGGCGCTGATTGATTGGGGAACTCAGGGAGGAACCAGAGATTGGCGTTTACCGACAGAAAAGGAAAGTTTTCAGAGCGCGACGGAACTCTGATTCAGTCTTACTCATGCGTAAATTGAGAGGCAGCTTGTTCCATCGCTGGGCGGTGCCTAGTTCAAAGGTTCTTCCTCCAGAACGAGATTTTTTAAATCTTGGCGTGACCAGTAGACCTTTAGAGTTGGAGCGAAGTGAGCGAGAATTGCAGTAAGGGCGGAGAATTGATCTGAGATGAGCAGATCCGTTACCCTGGGTAGAGCGGTAGGCTAGTGTCATAGCTTTAAACTCAATGCGTTTGCTTATGGGTAGCCAATGCAGTTCGCGGAGGTGTGGAGATATATGCTGTCTACGTGAAAGGCCACCTATCAAGCGAGCTGCAGCATTTTGAACCGTTTGGAGTTTGTGACAGAGGCCAGTGGGTAATCCTAAATAGAGTCCATTCGCATAGTCCAAGTGGGAGATGATCAGCGCGTGGACTATTGTCTTTCGATTGTCACACGGTAGGTAATTGATGAGTTTTTTAGGATTTTGCTATTGGAGAAACAAGCGGCTGAGACTGATTGGACTTGACAGTTCAGTGACAGCTGCTGGTCCCAGCGTACTCCAAGATTCCTAACTGAATCTTTAGGGGAGGGAGCTTGGCTCAGGTCTTCCGGCCACCAAATGTTAGGGTCGAGAGGGGAGGGCTGATTGAAGAAAAGCACTTCTGTTTTAGCTGCGTTCAATCTCAAGAAGTTAAGATCCATCCAGTGAGCAATGTCTCTGATACAAGATTTGAGGGGATCAAAGGTGAAAGTAGAAGGGTTGTTGAAAGTAAAAAGCATTATCCATTCAACGCCTGGCTTCTCAGAAACAGTTAATGGTAATCTTTCCAGTTTTTCTATGCTCAGCACCGTATAGTCTGCTCCCCTCTGTGCCAAAGAGATTTGTTTATCTGTAAGGTTAAATACAGTAAACAATGACGTGGTGTGGATTAGACGCCAAGGCACATAGCCAGAACGAAGGTTTTGTAACGTCTAGCCTAGCAGCATTATAGAACGTAATTAAGACTGGCCATGTTGTAACATAAACAAGTCTTGTTCCATTATGTCTATGTCAGAGGATACGATGCTGTCCAAAGAATAAATTCTGGACGACAGAGTTGTTAATCCATTGTCAACTACAGAGAGTGCTTTCCCAAAATTAATACGATCAATTTCTCGTATTCGATCTGCAGTTTACATTTGTGCGACTTTCCATGCTTCATTATAAGCAGCGTAAATACCGGCGTATATGAAACATTTATGACGTGGTTTGCGAGGTCCAAGTAAGAATTCTCGTAAGTCAATGTCATTTTTAAGTACAATTATGTGTTGTTTTATTTCTGGGAGTGTGGATTTTTGTAGCCACTCAAGGCACAGTTTTCCTACACTGTAAGTTGTTATTGTCAGGCACTGAGTCAATGCGCCTACACAACTATTTCCTGACACAAACTACATCTCCCTGAATTCCCGTAAATATGGGCGGGGCAAATCTATATTACCCAGCCAGAAGCGCACAGGAAGTGCGCATAATACTGTTTTGTTGATGATCAGGAGGATTCTGAATTCTGTCCCCTAGTTAGCGCTCCCGAGTTTAGTTTACAGCGCTGGAAGAAGCGCTGGGATATTTGTCAGGTCGCGCTGAAGGAAGCGCTGTTTTCCTGGAAACCGCGCGGAGGGTAACGCCAGTTCCAGGATTCTGTTGGCACTTGTAGTGCTGAAGGAAGCGCTGACTGTTAGGAAACCCGCGCTGAAGGAAGCACTGTTTCCTGTTCTCTGTAGGTACTGATAGCGCTGGACAAAGCGCTGCTGTTTGGAAAGCCGCACTGTGTTTAGCGACGGCTTCTGGCCCATTGGGATTCTAGGGGCTAACACTGTGGCTCCGCTTTAAGTGGGCAAAGAACTTTAAGGAACCACTGATTCCCCAGCCAGTCGTGCTGAAGGTAAGCGCTGATCGAACGCTTTTGTTTAGGAAAGGAATACTTTGTTTTGGAGTTCTAGTCCTCACCTTGGCCTGCACTCACGGAGAGAACTCTTGTTTGAACAATGGACCTTGAGTTTGTTATTTTATTCGTTTGCCTCTAACTACTTATTTTGGAACAAGAGAAACAGGGGACTATTTGAATTCCTATCGTCACAGTTTCCATATTCTATGGGAAGGGAAGCATCATCCTTGGCCTGTTGATTTGCTATTCTTTTGAGCCTTATAAAGAGTTGTGGGTTTGTATGGATATGGGTCATGAATCTTTTTGGGTTGGTTGATGTATGAATGGCTATTTAATATATTTCGCTTTCTTGTTGTAGGTATCTTTGAGTCTAGTTGTCAAGCAGAAAGTACGGATATTGTCCACGGTCAGTTCACAGGTACTAGTTAGTCTTAGTGAGAATATATGAGAGTAGCCTACGATTACTGTATTCTATTGTTGCAGGTCTCCCTCTCCCCGCTGTTCCTTCCCTAATACCTTTCCCTCACCTGATTGCCTTACTACTCTGTGTTGTATTATGCAGAGTTGGGGATGTCGGGAGGTGGACCCCTTTGTGCATCATCCGGAATCTACGGAGTGGATGTGCATATAACAGTTATCATCCCTGGATGTTGTCTCTGGACATATCTTGGATCTTGCCTAGTTACTGTAAACCCTTGTGTCTTGTTCAGGAATCTATCTTGACAGTTATTTGCGTCTGTGGGCCAGATTAACTATTGTTTCCATTCAGGATTAGTTCTGTTTTATTATAAAATATAATTTACGTCTACCTCCTCATCTGTAGTTCTATTACTATCAGGTGTGGGCTTAGGTATGGACGGTTTGTTTAAATCCTTTATCTTAGCCAGGCCAAGACAAGATGTCTGTTGAACAGATTAATTTAAGAACATTATTTGTTCTGGGATGATGCAGGCTCTGAACAATGCTTCTAAACCTTGTACCTGCCCGTCTTTTGTGCCCCAGACAGTTTTTGTCTCAATGTTGTCTTTCCAAAAGTCAAAGCCTAATGTGGACAATTGAGCATAAAAGGCCGCAGAATAAATTTGCTTAGTATTAGTTAACATAGTTTTCATGCCTGTCTTATTAACATTTTTAAAGTTTCTGGATTTGTGACATTAAAGCCTGAGATGTATGGAAACTTTCCATAGGATGTTTTAGAGCTACCTTTTGGTGGCGTTGGACAATGTTCTCATTGATTATAAGTTAACACATTTCTAGGATTTGCAGATTGGTGCAAGTAATGATGACCGAAAAGATTAAAATAATAAATTTCTTCATAATTTTATGAACCTTCTAAGTATTCATGTTCTGCAAATTTTGCTGACCTTTCTAAGTCTGCCATCATGTTATTAACAGTCTTAAAGTCCCAATCATCAGAAAATGTACTCGGTGAAACAAAATCACTCAAGGAAACCTTAAATTGATGTGGAATCTTCAGCAGCTCTACGGGACCATAAATGTCATAATCATTTCTGTCCCATGCTATACCACCTGGTTGGGGAACAGCTGTGATGTTTACTGATGGCAGGTCTCTTTCTTCACGATGAGATTATTTGTGCGGCTTCAGCAGCAAGTTGATGTTCTTACTTGCTGTGTCCATTTTACTATATTTTCCATCTATCAGCTTTCCCAAACTTAAAACAAGAAGGAGCCATAGAAGGAGAAAGAGTACACCTAGCCCAATCCAAAATTCAACCCATGGTGAATTCAGATATGTAGTTGCAAGCTGGTGACCAAGTTCTTTTACTTGTTCCTTGAAAGTTTTGTTTGTTGGCATAGTTTCAGGTTTACTGGGATCCTCAATAAAGGTATCGAAGTTGATGAAATAGCCAGAGGCAGTCCTGTCAAAGGTTGGTATTGCATCCGGATTATTTAAATTCGCAGGAGCAGTTTGTTCCCTTGACATGTTAGTATAGTCAGATACTACATCATTGTAGACAGGAGTTTCTTGACGAACTGTTTTTTGGGTTTCAAGAGGCACAAGTTCCATGGCTTTGTTGGATAGTCCTTCTTTTCTCACTGCAGATTCTTCAAAGGTGATGAGTCTTTCAGTTTGAACCTCTTGGATGGTATCAAGATTTGGTTGTCTGCTACATCTTTGGAGTCCACTGGGCCTACTACTTATTATCGGCCACTTAGTGGGGTTTTACCAGGTCAATTGATACAGACCGGTTCTCCTTTCTTCCAGCAAGGGGCAGCAGTAACACTGTTCTTGATCCGTGGACTGCTAGTACAGGTACTGGTTTTCGGTAAGAAGCCCCAAATTCCTTCTTATCCGCTATTTTTTCTCTGACCAGATCCCCATCCAGACAGGTCTTGCTGGGACAGGTGGTTTTTCTTCAGTGGTCATTGGCTTTTGTATGGTGTTGCTTAGACTTCTTCTTGTTTAGTTTAAGTCCTGTAAAACAGCCAAATGATCTTTGATATCAAAGGGTTTTTGTTCTACCACTGAAGTATGGCGATCGAGGTCTACGACCATCATTCTAGTACCAAAAAGGATTTCATATGGAGTGATTCCACCCAGAGAATTTCTTGGCAGGTTATTAAGACTATGTTGGACACTTATTAGATGTTTGACCCACCCGTCACCCAAACCTAATACCCTGGCTGTTATTGATTGCTTTATGTCACGTTTTTTTCTTTCCACAACCAAATTTCCCTCAGGATGAAATGGACATGAGTACCGCAATGAAACGCCCAAGCTGGCCATGGCATCCTTGTAAGCGAGAGCTAAAAGCAGGACCCTAGTCAGAATGTAGCGTGCCGATTGCGTATGTGCCGATAAAGACTCACAAATCTTTTATAACAGTTTGGGCATCAGCCGAGCGCTGAGGCCACATCCAAATGAATCTTTAGCATGAATCCACTGCGACCATGATGTATTTATAGTTATCATCCCTTTGTAGGTCACCATAGTGGTCCAGGTAAACACATGCTAAAGATTTATCTGAAATTAGAAAGGGTGTCTGTGCCGGGCGTTTCACGGTTGAAACTTTCATTTTCTGGCAGATTTCACATTCCAAAACATAGTTTCTGGTTTGTTTCCTCATTCGTGGCCACCAGTATCGCTGTTTTTATAATGAAACTGTGGTGGAAACACCTGCATGTGCAGAGGCAAGCCCTTCATGTGCTGCTAAGATTAGTCCTAACCTGTGTTCCATGTTTGGGATTACTCTATCCCCCACTCCAGGGATTCGAGCAAAAGGAACATTATTTGCATCAGTTATATATGAGTACTTGAGTGGAAAGCCTTTTGGTAATGTTTTACCACTGTCTTTTATTGAAGCAGTGACAGCTTGCAATATTTCGCTGTCTATTTTTGTTTTTCAACAAATGATTGCAGCTATGGAAGCCGTTTGCACAGCCGCCTTCGCGGCTTCATCAGCCAATTAATTCCCTTCAACGTGAACGCCATCACGCTGATGACTTAGTGTATAGATCGCGTGAGTCTTTTGTAGTTCTTTCTGTAAAAGAACTACTTGTTCCCAAAGCATTTTATGCTTGATTGTGCCACCTTTTGTGTCTTTAAAACCATTTTGAACCCAGTTCTGCAGATATTCATTATAAGATTGGACGCAGTAATACGAATCGCACACTATGAGTGTGGAGAATTCATGATCGGTATTTTCAAGCGCCATCTTGAAAGCCTGTAGTTCAGCTCGCTGAGCTGTACAGTCTCCTAGTGAATGAGTTTTTGTGACCATAGGTCTGAATTTACCATCGCGCCAGCGACCTTTAACAATCGCGCAAGCAGCACTGTAAGCTTGTTTTCCCCCAATTGCGGGCTGTGCTGATCCGTCTGTATATATTATACAGCCGTAATGTTCTAGAGGCAGAATTTCAGTGGGCAGAGGACATTCTTGTTCGTATTGGAGAAATTCTTGTGTCTTCAAGTAGGGGTCAAAAACGCATTCAACGTCGGTCGCAGCAAGAGAATTAACCCATTGTATCCATCTTGGATGTAGAGCTTTTGCATTTGAAATGCTTGCCTTTGTCACTGCCTCTAAGGCAGGTACAGGAGTAACGACTTTTATGCGTTTACCCTGTGCGAGAGCTCTCTCTTTTGCTACTGCAGTGTGAACCACTGTCAGAATTTTTTCTGTTGAAGTGAATTTCATTTCAGCTTATGTGTACAAGTGTGATTTGTAAGCTATTGGTACCTTTTCACCTTCGTTAAAGGTTAGGTATGTGAATCCGCATCTCCCTGGGATGATTCGGATTACAAGGTTGCGTTCGTTTACACGTGTTTGAAAATGTGTTGTTGCTGACATGTCTGTTTACACTGAATGCTAAATTTCGGTTTGTTTTTGAGTCCAATTAGTAAGTTTGAAATCAGGTTTGATTAATTCGTAGGGAGGTTTAACCCTTTCTGCGTTGGTCAGAATGTAAGTTCTTCCAAAATTCAGGAATCCTAGAACTGACTGTTAGTTTTTCAGCGTTTTTGGAGGTTGGAGCAGCACACATTTTTCTAGAAGGTTTGCTGCCAGGCTTTTGCCTTTACTTGAAAGTTCGTATCCCAAGAATAGGAAGTTGAGGTGGGCAATACTTGATTTTTTAAAGTTGAATTTGTACCCTTCTGAGGCGAATCCAAGTACTATGGTGTTCACCCTGGTCAAGTGCCTGTCCAAGTCATCATCTGTAAGATAGATGTAATCGACATAAGATAATGCCTCATCATCGTACGTTTGTAGTGACTCTGTTACTCTGGCTGAAAATAACCCAGGACTGTTCTTGAATCCCTGGGGAAGACGACAAAAGTGTGTAATGTGTTCCCATTATTGAGAAAGCGGTCGAGTACCTGCTTTCAGGTGAAATTTTTTGACAGAAGAAACCGTTTGAAATATCTAATGTTGTTTTGTATTTTTTGCGCACAATGTTATTCATCAGTGCTGCACTGTGTACATTTTGTACTGCAAAGGTTTTGCAACAGCAATTTAAATGTCTGTAGTCCAAAACTAGACAATATGTATTGTCTGGTTTGGAGACAGGAAACAAAGGATTGTTCATGGCGAGGTTCATGTTTCAATCCCCCCTTGGTATTCAAGTTGATCTAGGATCTCCCTGACCTGTTTTTTAGATTCTTGTTTAACTGGATACTGCTTCTGAGCAGTTGGTTGATTTTTTAACTGGCTCTTATGGTGAGGAGAACCCTCATCCCATCCCACATGATTTTTATATAATGCTGGAGCCTGGGCCTCAGCCAATTTCCTGGCATAGTTGTATTTTTTGTGAATAGGAATATGATTTGAAAAGGCCGGCATAATGATCTCTTCGCCATGTGGGCACTCCCTGACAAATTCAGGTGGCCAGTCTTTTTCAGCCAGAAGAATGTCATAACCCTTAGATATTTTCCCCCAAAAGAGTGCTTTTATTTTCCTAGTTATGTCCCCCTCTATTCGGATTGTTACTTCATATAACTTATGTGATACACTAACCCTGGTATCTGCAGTTTCAACCTGAATGAATTCATTCAGGTCCACTGTCTCCAGATGATCCTTCATGATCTTGCGAGCTATGCTAACCTCTGCTGCGCTGTCCAGCATTGTCTGGGCCCACTCCCTGTTCTTGAGTTGTGTCCTCAAGATCCTCTGCATGTCTGATTTTTAGACTTGCTACCTTCTTTTTTGGTGAATTGAATTTTCTTAATTTTCGGAATGAATTGATCATCTTTGGACTTCACGCGTTCTTCCTTGTGTTCTGATCGTCCTCTTCTTTCGGATTTCTGCGAGGAAGTCTGAAAGGTACGAGAGGAACGTGTATTAGTATCTTGATATCTATCAGGTTTTCTCAAATTATCCCTGTTTCTGAGGTTATACCTCTTTTCAGAGGGCTCCTTTTGAGGAGACCTACCTCTGGATTGGCTTCTCTTTAGGAAGTGTCTGTCTAGTATTTTCCCACTTCTTTTTAGGAGCAGTGAGTGTGTTTTTAATAAAACCTTTTTCAGGATTTTCTATTAGTTCAGGCTTCACTTTTTTCCCTCCTAAACTATCTCTTCCTAGTTCTTCATAGGATTTTTCTATTATTCTGGCCAGTTCATATGGTTGCTCAGTTACATCAAGTTCTTTTAGTTTTTGGCGGATTGCCACGGATGCTGCTTCACCTTTAATATTCACTAATATTATAGCTGAGACCTGTTTGAAATCTTTCAGTAATTTCATACCCAGATTTAAAGCAGGCTCTGCCCCGTATTCATTTTGAATTTGTTTCAGGACGTCTGGTATCACCGCCATAGATGGAACACCATAAGTTTTTGTGTAGATTGCAGCAAAGACTGTACCCCATGTGTCACAGTCCTCCAGGTGTGGTGTGACCCGCATTGGTAAACAGATTGTAAGAATCCTGTATTTCTCATGAGGTGTACTATTAGGAAATACTGCCTCGATTTGAGTAATTTATTTAGCTAACCAGAATGGAATTTGTTCCCTTTTTGTGGGTAATTTACCAATGACTGATTGTATAGTCTGTGGTGTAATTTTGTTTGTGTTCCCCTGATGAGGGGTGTGCTGTGGAATTCTTATAGCAGGTTGGACTGTAGAGTCCACATGACATATTGTACCAATTGTCTATGGATTTTAATTAATTGTTTTAGCTGGGCTAATAGTTCTGGACCTGTCATTTGTTCAATGGCAGGATGTGGTGTATAGCTAGCTAGTACCGGCCATGTTGCTCCTGGTCTACCTAGTTGACCGAGCCTGGTAATGTGATTTTGATGTTGTAGGGCGCCTTTAAACCAGAGCTGAGGCTCTTGGTAAGTTAGTGGAATGTCAATGTCCTCGAAAGGAACGTATTCCGCTGGATGTTCCTCTATCTTATAGAAGTGGAACACATGTGTTGTTGGATTTGCTTGTGGAAAGATAATCAATGAATAGAATACCTCTGTCTGCCGATATTCATGTGCCTCTATGACAAAAATTACCTAACCACCTCTTGCTGATAGGCCATTTTCTATGAGCTTTATAGCTATTGTTTTCCGTACATTTCCGGGATGTTTATAGCATCCGCATTGTCATGTCGGAAACCTCTAATGTCAAGACCTGGTTGGTTTGCATTTACTGCAGTTCCACTTTCCCTGAGATTATCCTCGTCGGTATTTGACATTTTGTTGAAAGTTTTGCAGAGCAAGTTTCAAGGAAATAAAGATAAGGTGCACAATATTTTGGAACACTGTATCCTTCAACGTTGAACAAACCAAAAGCTAATAAATAGGATTTTTTGTCCTACTCAGTAATGGCAGATTTTTATCCTTTAACCCACTCCAGACATCTATTGGAGTATTTTACGGGATAAAGGGGTCTCTGTGAAAAGCACGACTGAGTTACTCTAGTATCTAGCATTAAATTAGTGCCTTACCAAACGTTGGGCGGCATGTAGTGTAGTTCCTATATTCCCAATAGGTTCTGTGCATTGGAATAATATATCCTATAGATTTGACGTAGGACTTGTGTCTACTAGGTCTCTATCGAATATATTAGACTTAATTGTGAGTACCAGGTAGCTCAGAGGTCACTAGAAACTTTCTCGAGTTCACAAGAAGGGATTTAGTTTCTGACAACCGCATAAACATGACAACTTTGTGTACCCAAGATAAAACTGACCTTCAGAGTCGTGGAAACAATAGATAGATATTTTACTCAGTCATCCGTGCATGCTTCGTTTCACCAGAGTTTGCAGAGAAGTAGATAGACGGGCGTTTTCAATAAAAGGTATTTATTGAACAGTCTTCTTTCTCAAGCAGAAGAAATGAACTGCTACAATCGTAATACTGGTTGAAAAGAATAATGCATACAGTAAAAAGAGTAGGATAAAATAATACTGTAAGAGCATTGTATGGCTCCTAGACCATAGATAAATACATACTTAAACAACAAAGGCTAAAAAGTACTCAACTGGTGCGTCTAAAATACGCCTACCCCGATGTACCTAACCTAAGCCTAGTACGAGGGAAGGAGTAAGTGAGGTGTAGCATAAATGTAGTATTCTTTGGCAAGAATCTATCCAAGATTTCTCTAAGGGTCTAATCAGCTCCGTACCTTGGTTTAGAATAAAGAAGGGCAGGCTCAGGACTCGATTTCCCAACAACCCGCAAGGGTAGCTTGGAAAAAATGGAGCTGGATTTCTCGGCAAGAGAAAAGACAGCGTCTCTCTCAGTGCGTCTGCTGGAGGGTCGGCTTCCTTCAGCACTTGCTGTAGCAGGATGCGTTGGGCAAGTAGATAGGCAAACTGCTCCAAACCACTGTGTGTTTGCTATGGCAAGTGTGGGCATATTCATACCTTAAAGGTGCCGAGTTAGACGTAAAGGTGGACATAATACCGTCATCAAAAAGTCTCAGTTCTTTGAAAACTCCATGAGTTCTTGGACAAGTCAGTATTCAAGCAAGGGGAAGTTCCTAGCTGCTGAAGCCGAGTTTTCCAAGAAATGGTTGTGGATTTTCGGAACTAGTGGAAGTAGCTCTGCCGTATTTGGACTGCATGTGCTATGTCTAAATATGGTTTTGATTTCTATGCCTATATAAGGATATGGTGATTTACACCTATATAAGGGCATGAATTGGGAAAATTACAGTAGGGTCCTAAAATGCTATACAACATGATGTCAAATGATTTGGTGGACTCTCCCTCCCTATTATAGTGGACACAAGCGGTCACCTGTGAGTTCAACTGCCTAATAAAATCAATAATGGCTACATCAATCCCATACTTTCATAATGGCCCACAATTTGGAATGGAAGACATAACAAATGCGGCCGGAAAATCCATAAAGGCCACAAAAGTTTTTTGTTTTTTTAACCCACCGTATATTTGGCTATCACCATGCTCATATTGAGCCACTGGTCGATGGTCTCTTTACCGTTTCATATTGTGTTTTTGCTAAAATATTCCTTTCCTTTATCCACTCTTCCAGTCTATAGAGTAGCGAACGCCACATGATCTTGGCCATACTATCAATCAGAGAGATGGTCTATAATTTTTAGGGTGCACCTTATCCCCTTTCTTATATATGGGTACAATTATAGATTGCTTTCATGACTTTGGTGTGCCCCTCATAGCTATTGAATTAAATACATTCACCAGTAGTGGCTGTCATAAATCCTGGTGCTCGAAAAAGACATCTACGGGTGCCCCATCAGGACCAGGGGCCTTCAGGGTACTACACTGGGCCAATGCTCGCTTTACCTCTGCCACCTAGAACATTAGGTGGCAAGTTCCGTCCTCCACAGGATTACTCTGTGTGTGAACAGGAGGCCCAAGTGTGGTTTTAAACATTTTCTTAAAGTGAGCCACTCATCCTGTTTCCTCAGTGTTAGACCTGGTATCTTTGGCGTGGTTTCCCCTGACTTTTTGCCTTTACCTCCTGTATTTTTGATGCTGTACTGGATTTCGTTTGTGCTGGATTAGATGCTTTGGGCACTTTGCCACTGCTGATCAGTGTCAAAGTGCAAGTGTTCCCTAGGTAAATTGTTATTGTGATTGGTTATCCATGATTGGCATATTTGTGTTACCAGGAAGTCCCTAGTAAAGTTCACTGAGTGTGCAAGGGCTAGTGATTCAAATGCTAATCATGGGCATGCAGCACTGTTTGTGCCACCCACATGAGTATTCCTAAAATGGTGTCTCAGGCCTGCCACCGCAGTTCCTGTGGGCAGTTGCTAACTGCCATGCTGACCTGGCCAGTGCCCACACTGACCAGGCCTAACCATTCCCTTTCTATACACATTGGTCACCCCTATGGATGGCCCAAGGTACACCCCTGGGCAGGGTGCAGTGTATGTGAAAGGTAGAGCATGTACTAATGTGTGTGACATGCTCTGGTAGCGAATTACAGCCATTTTCGTTTTTCACTATTGAGAGGGCTCTGTTGCCCATAGGCTCTAATGGGGAATGTTGTGTATAATGTTTACCTGCATATCTTCCCATAGGAGCAAGATAGAAAATTAAAGTCTGGTATTCCTGAACTCAGAATTTAATAACCTATCTTTTAGGAAGGATGTTTTTTAAATCCTGTGTTTGAGAACAGCACTTTTAGAAAGTGGCTGTTCTCTTGTCTGACCTTTCTGTGTGCCTTGGCCCTCGCCGCCGTCCCCCGCATCCGAAGAGCGACAACAGGAGGAAGATCCTTCTCCCACCTGGCCGCCAAGACCTGGAACTCCCTCCCGACCGACCTACGCTTGACCCAAGACCACCTCTCCTTCAGGAAGAAGCTCAAGACCTGACTGTTCGAGCAGTAGCGGACCCCCCCTAGCGCCTTGAGACCCTCCGGGTGAGTAGTGCGCGGTATAAATGCCTATGATTGATTGATTGATTGATTGGCCTGTTTGTGAATTGACTGTTTGGTTTGTGAGTGACAGGGGCTGGGGAGCCCCCAGGAGGCTGGATGAGTCAGCCCTAGGCTGCATAGCTGCATCTGCATCTTGAGTGGTGGGAGGGGATAGCACCTGGGTCTGAATAGCGCTGCGCCTGCCTTCCATAATGCTGGCTCCACCTCCTGCTGGGTGGCTGACGACCCTGCCCCTCTCTCTGAAAGGAAAAGAGAAGTCAGGAAAACAAAGTGTTCCAGGACGGACCAGAACTGGTTCTGACTAAGCCAAGGCCCCTCTGCCTCCAGAGAACAAAGGAAAGACTGGTATAAGAAGGGCTACCCAGACTACAGAAAATTAGATCATCCTGGAATCAAGAAGGAACCTCTGCCAAGGAGAAAGCTGGAAGACTGAAGAGGAAGGACTTTCCTGGTGTGTGCTTGTGAACTGATCTGCAGTTGCTTTGCTGCCAAGGAGAGGGGAAGAACTTTGCTTTGTGCTGTGTCCCCTTATATTTGGGTTTGTAGAGCGCACAGATACCCAGGGGTTTCCCGGCGCTGACAGAGGAAAAGAAGCAGGGAGACAAAAGATGGGAGAAGATTAAGTAGAGAACAGCCAGGTTTTCAGGCCCTTCCTGAATAATTTCAGGTAGCAAGTTTCAAAGCGCAAAGAGATGGGGAGTGTGTTCCAGAGTGATGGCGCCAGATAGGAGAAGGAGCGACCACCAACTCTTGTGCGTTTGAAACGGGGCACGGAGAAGGTGCCAAGAGAGGAGGATCTGAGGGTGCGCACTGGACAATACGGGTGAACCAAAGTGGAGAGGTAGGGGGGGAGTTGCCTGTTTTAATCCGGTGCATATAGCAGAGGGCTTTGAATTTTGCTCTTGATTCGATGCGCAGCCAGTGAAGGCTGCGCAGGAAAACGGTGGCAGAGGCAGTTCTGGGCAGGTTGCAGAGCAGGCGAGCTGCCATGTTTTGCACCACCTGTAGTTTATGTGTTACCTCCTTGCTAGCCCCAAGGAGGAGCACGTTACCGTAGTCTAACCTGGAGGTTACTAAAGCCTGGACCACAGTTCTTTGGGTGTCTGGCGGAAGCATCCATGCTATTTTTCTCAGCCACCGTATGATATTAGTACAGGTGGCTGAGACTTTCACAACATGCTGCTTCATAGACAGTTGGTTATTAAATATAACTCCCAGGTTGCGAGCCTTGGTGGATGGAACCGGCAGGGGACCCATTTGCTGAGGCCAGTGCTTAGGGCCCAGGGAGAGGTATCAGGACCGAATAAAAGGAGTTCGGTTTTGTCGGCGTTTAGTTTTAGTTTATTGGTCTGCATCCAGTTGGCAATATTATTAAGCCCAGATCGGAGAGATGAAATGGGGGCGTGTTTATTAGAGGAGAGCGAAAAAATGATTTGGGTGTCGTCCGCGTATGAAAATATAGAAAGACCAGATTGTTCTGCCAAAGAGGCGAGAGGACTGACATAAATATTGAAGAAAAGGGGACTTAAGATAGAGCCTTGGGGTACACCGTGTGGGGACAGGAGGGCAGTGGAGGCAGAAGTGGAGGAAAAGACCTGAAAAGTGCGTGCGGAAGAGATCTCCAAGGGCCTGAGGAGAGCTGGCCTGTTAAGAAATCCCAGGAAAAAAAGGACTCCAGAACTCTGCTGAGTGAGTTATGCCCTTCCTAGAGTGCTTGATCCAATTGCGGGGCCTCTGGAAGTTGTTGCCTGATGTTTGGGAAGCTGAACAAGGAGAAAAAAAGACAATCTGAAATTTTCATGCATTGCTCCCTTGCGGAGCGCATCCCCGACAGTGCGAGGATAATCCTGCCGCCACGAAGATCGAGATCGTCGCAGCACCTGTTGCCGCTGCAAGAACCAAAGCATTGTTCACTTGCGGAATGCATCACCCCAGTGCGGGAAGTTTCTTGTTGTTGCGAGTATCGTCGCAGAGCCTGTCATCGCTGGGTGAGATCACCGCACCACTTGCTTGCAGACCGCATCACGTCGCTGCAAACATCGTCACAGCCATCGCATCGAGGGGCTGCGAGAGAAGAAGATCGCCGCTGCGCCGTGCATCGCCGCTGCACCTGAGATTGTCCCCGTCCCAAAGCTCATCACATTGTGCCTGTGAGAGATGCTTCCTGCCGAACCTGTGCACCGGAATCCATACAAGGTATCGCATCCCTCCGGATACAGACCAGATTCATCGCAACACGCCCGCTGCATCCAGCGGGGCTGTCACATCGCCTCCCCAGGGTCTCAAGAGTGACGCATCGCTTGTTTTTCAACTCTGCAGCTTCCATTTGGAACA
Organism: Lissotriton helveticus; assembly: GCF_964261635.1. Classification (NCBI taxonomy): domain Eukaryota; kingdom Metazoa; phylum Chordata; class Amphibia; order Caudata; family Salamandridae; genus Lissotriton; species Lissotriton helveticus. Next base: position 167,856,824 of record NC_136071.1, on the reverse strand, counting down.
TTTGTTGCATCTACAGGTACTTTAGGCTAAACGTGACGCAACTGTGGATTATTTTGACGCAAACCCTAGAACTCTTTGAAATTCATATTCTTGAACTATGTATGTTGGATTTTTGTCCTTTTTGGTCTTGTGTAGTTTAGATAAAGAATAAGATACTTTATTTTTCTAAACTGGTGTGGAGTCCATTTGTGGTGTTTTCACTGTGTTACTGTGAGTGTTGGTACAAATACTTTACACATTGCCTTTGATAAGCATGTCTGCTCGTGCCAAGCTACCAAGGGGATGAGCAGGGGTTATTTAAGGAGTGTATGCCCCTTGCCCTGACTAGAAGCAAGGGTCCCTATTTGGAAATTGGTACCTACCTCTGCCAACTAGAGACCCCCAGATCTAACACTCAGTATGTACGTCTAGTGTAGGGTCAGTTGCTTCTTTTATGAATGGGTTACAGCAAACAAATGATGGACAGAATGCTGACAATGCAAACATTATCCCCCGTCAAAAGATCTGGGTTAAATCCATTGTTCTTTTGCCCACTACGCCACCCCAGTTTGGACCCAGCCATATGCAAATCAGTCTTGACCCTGTGCCCCCTGGTAACAGTCCAGACTGAACTGCCAACCAAGGTCCTCCCTGGACCAGAAACAAGCATCCTGGGACTGGTTTCAGGGTATGTAACCCTTCATCAGCCAGGCTAGCTTGAATCCAGTGGCACAGTGAGCAAGGGACCCACGTCTGGGCATACCCATCCCACTTAGGGTGAAAAGTGTTACGGCAATCAAATGATGGACGGAATGCTGACAATGCAAACATTCTCCCCCAGTCAAAAGATTGGTTAAATCCATTGTTCTTTTGCCCACTACGGCACCCCAGTTTGGACACAGCCATATGCAGGTGGCTATTTCAGAACATTTCTCATTAATAAAGGAACTTAAGTAAAGTCCTCTGATGCTTCTGTGCTGCACTATCAGCGCGGGATAGCCTATGGGTAGCTATGCGCTCCATAAGTGAATAATATTAAGGTTGGGCTGAAGAGTTTACTGCTGAAAGTCTGGGACCCACACTATTAGTCCGGTGTGAATTAAGATTGAGACACTTCTCGGGATCTACTATCTTGGGAATATTAATTTGAGCTCTGCCCTCTGCACCCTCTGGAAAACCGTACATTTTCAGGTTTTTACATCGGTTGTGGTTTTTACGGAACTTCTGTTTGTTGCTTAAGTAGAGAAATTTCTTAAGACAATGACTCAGTTTTGTTCAGCATATCTTGAACATCATTTATTCGCAGTTCAATCTCAGTGATTATTGGACAATTTTTTCTCAATCCTTTGAAAAGTGGCCTTTGTTTCTACAACAAAAGGTTTTAAGTTCTTAATTTTATCCATTAAATGTTCAAAGGTTAGTGGAAGAGGAGATTTTGTCAGAGATACTGGATCCTATTTTGCCATTTGCTAATATTTCCCTTTGATTCTTTGAGAGAAAAAAATGAAATTGTGAGGTGATAGATTTATGATTTGAGGCGATGGAATGCTCCATGGCTAGGTAAAACTGAGCATTATTGGTTGAAATTTCAAGAAAGTGAACAAGTCAACTATGTTTGTTATGCAGTGAAAAGTCTGTATAATGGGTGATGCATCTCAGAGGAGTATCAGAAAAATGCAGTATATGCCAGTACCTCAGATGTGGTATCCCACTCAGCGGAAACTGTAACAATATCAGTACTTGAAAATATAGTAACTTTAGTAGTATACTCCTTGTAGATATATGTAAAAATCAAAATATTAAGTTCTCTGTTAGGTGTTATTGCAAGCATTGATTGGCACATTAAAAGTAAAAAAAACTCAGGCTGATTGACTGCAGAAGAAATCCAATTAGGTTGGAGAGAGGGGTGTTTCCACACAGGGCCGGAATGTGAACCAAAATCAGCCCTGGCAATGTGCTCGGCCGGCCCCTGGGGGGTTTTGGACAATTTTGTTACAGGGGGTCAATATTGCAGAGCCCAAAACCGGCCCCCACCCTGACGGCCAACCGGGGAAACCCCCATTGCCCGCTATGGCCAGTCCGGCCCTGTTTCTATATTTCTCACAAGTAAGTATTATGGTAACATTGTGAGTATTTCCAGGTGACTAAGAGTGAAGTGTATTGCTCGCAGTAATTTCTCAATAGAAATCCCTCCATAAAGCAAAAATTATACAGCCTGTGCTCCAGCACACCCAGGGTGTGCGACCAGGTCTAAAATGGCAGATGCTGCAGTCCATTGTGAGGAGTGGCGATGCACCAATACAATTTGTCTTATAGACCGCTAAAAGGTCTAAAAACTCACCAGTCCACTTCCCAACTATTCCGCCGCCTCAGCCCTTGACCGCATTCAATGAGAAGGAGAGGACTTTGGGAATTCGATTAGTGGCTCAGGTAGCTCTAAACTTTGGAGGCCATCTTTCTTGCGGACAGTTCAGCCAGACCTCTCTATATGTTCTTTTCTTACTTCTACATTTTTGCACCCATCACTCTATGGTGAACTATTGCTTTTCAGTTCTGTGGCCAGTTTGTATGTCAAAAGCCTTCCTTTATTCTTGTGTTAAGATTTTACCACATTGCTGTTGAATTTCCCTTCATCGTTAATCATTCTCTCTGCCCAGGATGCTGACAAAACTTTTATTATCATTAATGGCCTTTACTAGCCCAAAGCACATGTCTCTACTTGCTTAAGGACTACCTGTGAGGAAGAAGGTCAACATTTTCATCAACACAGAGCATTCAGCTTCTGACAACTAATTTGATGGATTTATAATTCGGGACATGAATCCTATGCACTAGGGTCCAATAATTGAGGGGAGCTTAAGTTGGAATGTGATGATCTTTAAAGGTTGGTTTTCTACCCTTTAATTCGTACCAAGCAAATTGCAGAATAAGTCAACACCAGTTATTGACCCTTTTTAAGGTAACCCTATGTAGTATATCGGAATTATGGTTCAACTTTTGTTAGGTTCATATTCAGCAAATAAGGGATTTAGGGTAGTAAGTATTGGAGATAAACCATACACCAAAGGATTGTAATAGAGAATAGACCCTGGTACATTTAATTGGAGTCCCAAAACTAAAAATACAAAGTGTACTCTGTAAGTATTCAAATGTGATTAATAATGCTTGGAATAGATTAGCAATTTACGACATTGCCACTGCCTTAGAGGAACCCATATAATAAGTGCAGCCGGAGTGAGTCTAGCAGTTCAGTTGATAATTGGAACGCCTGATTGCACACAGACATCTAGTTAAAGACTGAATCTCACTCCCAACCACACATCAAGACACAAAATGCCCGAATGAAGGGCATCCGATCTCATGCAGATGGAATCAATATGCAAGGGGTATTTGATGTTCCCATTTAAATGGTTGATGTGCGAGTGAACATTGCAATTGCATAAGAGGAAGGAGAAGCAGACTGACATATTCATTGCAACACGCTGGCTGCATGAGTCAATTCGCAAATGTACAGAGCATCATAACAGGTAGATCTTGGAACATCACCAATGTATCAAGTGTAATATAGATCCACGGGTTCCAAGAAATGTGGTCACTGACCCCAGTATTCAAACATAGTCCTGCTGACTAAGCTTTCATGCAGCCGAAGGTCTCAAACGCCACGCCTCTGGTGGCTGGGAGCATAGATAAACGCAGATTTAAACTGAGGTTATTTTTATAAACTCAAAATATAATGTTATCCACTTTGATGGAACAGGGCATAATATGACGTTATAGTGAGCACAATAGGCCATGGACGAGCAACAAGGTCCCACCTGAAGCCTGTGAACAGCATTAACTTATGTTAAAGCAGGACCTCAAAACATAAGGACCAAGCAGAGTCCTGTTTCTGTATGAAAGGATTTCAATACACTTTCAATAATTGGGAAACTTGTCCCTCTTCCAAAGTAAGAAAAGGACAATTGCAGCATTGTTTAAATAAAAACAAATCAACTAAAAGAAAGATTGCTAGAATCCAGCGTTCAGTGATACTTCGCAATAAGATGGATCTTCAGGGAGGGAACTACATCAGACAGACAATTTGAAAGAGTCACATTCTCTTTCTATCAGGTACATTCCAGTGAATGTGAATTAGTGACATCTTTATTGGCATATGATAGTTATAAATTGATAGAAATTGACAAAGGCCTACTCTTCTGTTCAGTGTAGCTGCCCAGTGTGAAACAAGGCAACAAAATGTTAATCTTATTATTGTACTTCTCTGACAACTGTGGAAGAATAAAATGAAATATAATAGATTTTCATTGAGTGCTTCCTTCGCATCTGTTGAATACTGCCACTACTAGAAACATTCCCTACAAAAAAGGAAGTAAACCTAATGAGTACTACGCATCTGAAGGTAATGGGGATAGTAGAGGATCACCAAAGATAGTGTCAGGTGCTGAACAGCAGCTGAGGAGAAAAAGTAATCGCTGATTAAAAGCAGAATTCTGACAGAATTAAAACCAAGTTGTGCATTAAAGAGTAAATAGACTTGCTGACCTTCTCTTAGTAGCCTGCTCAAAGCAAAATAAGGATCTGGTGAGTTTAAGTTTGAAATTTATGAACTTCATGGCTGGGGAAGTTTGAGGGAGACACTTGCGAGAAAAGATCAAACACCATTTTATGAATATTGTAGTGAGAGAGCGCAAACTGATATAAATATATGAGTACATCACACTCACCTATAGAGAGCATAATTCATGAAGAGAAATGCCATGAGTGCTAATAGTATCTGAAATTATATTCTAAATGTATAGCTAATATAGAGATTTAAGTAGAAGTGGAACTAATACAGAAATGTGTGACATTATATGATTTGATTAGACGTGATTATTTTGAATCTATGTCGTGTAGCTGTTAACATATAAGATGGTCTGTGGTAAAACGCAGAACGTGGTAGGCCTCAGGGCCAGAGCTGGAGCTAAAAGGGAAGGTGTTTCTTTTCACGACACAGATTGTTTAACGTTTTTGGTCATTGCATTAATGGGCCATGATTTAGAGTAATGTTTTCTAAATAATAGAATAAGAGTTTTAACATGCTTTAATTAAATGAAGAAATTGAATGCTATAATCATAATGTGAAATATTGTAGGCCTGAAATGTTTTAGCATTGATTTACACGTACATGTCTGGGCTGAGAAATGTTGCAAGCCTTTTTTTTAGAAGTCTATGAGAGTTGGGTTCTTGGCGGCAGATATCTGTCTGCAACAGGAAAGGGGGGATCCAATTATAAGTGAATGAATAGAGGTCTGTTCAGTAGACGGTCCAGACATGGAGGAGGGTTCTGGAATGTTTAAAGGGTATCAGCGGGCCGGAGAAGAGACTGAGAAGCAAGGTCAACTCTAACTTCTGAGGCCCAATACAAAGCATCATGGAAAAAGCCTGAAGTTGCACCACGTGAGAGGCGTTTCGCAAGGGGCGTCTCAAATGTTGTTGACTGTTTTGTATTAGGGACAGCACCCCTGGGTGGAGTTAGAGCAGAGACCTGAGGACCCTTTAGAGAGCGGATGGGTAGGCAGTGAGGGGTCATGACTGGAGAACTTTAGGTTTTCACCAAGAGACTTAGAGTGGGTGACTTCCCTTGGGGGTCATTCATTGCTGACACCTTTGTTAGGTTGGGATTTGGTTAAGTAGGGATACCATCTAGAACAGGGTAGGGACGCCTAACCTGTGTTTGTTTTCCTCCAACCTAAATGAAGGAGAGATATGCGTCTATGCTGATAGCTTTGCTATTTTTAGAACTTGTGTTAGTGATTTCTGTTGCTCGTCTGAGGGCTTTTCGAGAGCACATGTATGTAATTGGACCTGTGTATCTCGTGAATCTCATTCTGAGATGCTTGTATTTGCAGCTCATTATATCTTTACAATAAACTTTTGAAACCTAGAAGTTGTCCGTGTTCTTTGAGAGTAGAGTCCTTTCTTGGGTGAACTAATTTGCAGATAGGTGTACTGTTTCCTTCCAAGACAGGCAATAAAGGTTCAGTCGACCAGATCGAGGTTTGGATCAATAGATATAAGGTATCGATCAAAATCTTACCCTTTCAGTTGGTAGCTATAGAGGATGGTTGCCTTCTTGAGGACGGTGACCTAGGCCAGGTTAGCTTACCCCAAGGCCCCTAGAAATCGATGATCGGAAGAACAGCCCGCAGATGAAGATCCGGATGACGTGAGACAGAAAAAGCAGCAGTATCGGTCGAGAGTGAGTATAAAGGGTTATGCGTGTTAGATTGCGGTGTTTTTGTATTGTATCTATGTTGTAATGTCTGGCGGAGTTGAATGTCTGTAGAGTGACTGTGGAACAGGTTGTGAGCGCGCGCAACCGGTGGAAATCTTAAGTTCAAGAGAGCTTAAGTGGTTCGGGTGTATCGGACACCCAGAGTAATTGTCAACTAGTGTGAAGGGGGTCATGAGGTACCATTGATCACCCGAGAGACCGAGATAGGGGGAACGTAAGAGTGAGTGCGTGAGTAACGGACGCTGGTCGGAAGTTACTGTGTGTGTAAGTAACCTATCAGAGAGACGATAGACATCTCGTCAGTTGTGTTGACAATTACAGATAGACTGTGGACGTACAGTCGAGAGAAGTGACCGCTTGGTCGGAAGTAGTCATTTTTCAGTGTATGAATGGGACGCATGCATAACCGGGAGACGAGTTGAGAAAGGAGGGGTGCTGCTGCGAAGCGGAGAAAAGAGACGTCAGGTGGTGTCGCGCAGTGATTGGCTGACCGGAGAAAGACCGCGCTGTGATAGGCCAGCTAGCGAACACGTCATACAGGGTCGCGACGTGATTGGCCAACAGGAGAAAGACCGCGCTGTGATAGGCCAAGCTAGCAAAGCCGCGACAGGATTGGTGGATTGTCATCAGGAAGTAAACAGAGTAGCGAGGCTGAATTTTGTGCGCATAATTATGAAGTGTTTTAAATGGTTGAAAGCGCTGTTTAAGAAAGAGAGGCGAGGATCGTATGAAGGGGAAGAAGCCCCGCCGGAGGGTACGCCAGCTCGTTATATGGCAGTAAATGTTGGGTTGCATACGATCCTTTGGATATCAGAGTGGAGTAAGATTACTGAAGGAAACGAGGAACTGACGTTCCCGAAGTACGGGACGTTCAGATTAGAGGTGTTACATCGATTGAAATCAATCATGACCTCAAAGAGACCCTTGCCTAGACCAACCCAGTTTGAAGCCCTTGATGCATGGCTTAGGGCAGCGCATGAAAGGAATATGAACAGACGACAAGAAAGGGTGAAACGCTCGGTAAGGGCAGTACAGGATGCCAGGTGGGATGCGGATGCTAAAAGATGGAGAGTGCATAATTTGGAAATAAATAAACTGTACCCAGTGTTAGAGGCGCCAGTAAATAAAAGCCCCCTAGAAGAAGATGATGAGAGCGAAACAGAGGACAGCCTGATAAACAGATTACTGACAGACAGGCCACCCCCGTATAATAGAGCAGGGGGAGAGGTCGAGAATACTGAAGGAGAAAAGGGGGGCAATGCAGGAGAGCATAGACCGCTTCCCAGTTCAGAGTGGGATCCTGAGCCAAAGAAAGAGTTGCTCCAGCCTAGTCAGGTGCAACAGGTAGTCGGTAGGTTTGTGGTACAAAGAGCGCCGGAAACGGAAAGCGCCACATCCTACCCATTACCAGATGCACTACAGGTACCTGTTACCATAGGTCCTATAATATCGATATATGACCAAGAGAGAGCAAAAGGGGAAGAACGGAAACGGAAAGACAGAGAAAGAGCAGAGCAGGCAAGGAGGAACGATACCACTAATTCCCCAAGTCAGAGGCCGATACCCAGAGAGTGGAGCACCCCGATGCACACAGCAGGGGACCCAGGAGGAGATCCTGGGGGCCCTAGATGGCCAATGGATCTGAGGGGATCTGGACGAAAATCCTTTCAAGAGCTAAATGAGTACATGAAGCAGTGGGATGAGGCAGCGAAGGCTCAAAAGTGCATCAATGCTGCAGAAGCAGAAAGGGAAAGTCAGGACAGCAGAGCACGAACTCACTGCGGGGCTGGGGAGAGTAGCCCGGAGTGGGACTGTAGAGGGAGTAGGGGAGTCACCCATTGGGCCCGGAATGGAGGTAGAACAGACCTGGAAAACGGGGGCCCCGGGAGTGAAGGGGTGGCGTGCCCAATACTCAGTGAAGGGGAGAGGAGAGCGCAAGAGTATAGGAACAGCTTTAAGTGTCCACACTGTGTGCCTGCCACCAGAGAACAGAATGGGAGTTGTGAGAGGTCGCACCATAGTCCCTGTGATGACAGAAATGAGCGCAGCCCAGGGAATATGGGGAACCAGGAAGGATCGTATCGGATACTGAGCGATACGAGGCAAAGGGAGTGTAGCGACCAGAGGGAAAATAACAGAGAGATGTGCGGTGAGAGGAGAGAAGAAGACGAGAGTGGGCAGAGAGAGAGTAGGGATAAAAGGCCCGTGTTCCATCACCTTCCAAGATTGGATGGCCGAGCATGGGACCTGGAGAGATGGGAACAAGGGAGGCCACCCATTAATTCTCCTGAGCCCAAACGCAGAGCTCGAAGTTGGGATGGTAGGGAGACCAGTGAGCCCCCTTCAAAAGACATATTGCGAGCTGAGATAAAAGCCAAGAGACTTGATGTCTCCAGCTTAAGGTCAGATCTGGATGACATGGTAGATGGTACCCTGCCTTTAGAAAGAATGGAAATGTATGAACAGGATGAAATACTGTATATGGCAAAGGACATCACACGAAAGGCGAGAGCAGTCCATGAGAAGTTAGTCGAACTAGCAGGCAAATATATGGTGGACTTGTCAAGAACCAAAGCATTACAGGGTAACCACAGGCTACATTACTCAGATCGAGATCTAGATGAGAGGAGAACGATTGGGCTGAAAACGCACATAAGGGAACTGATTACTGGAATAAGGACATGGAGGGCACTAGATAAATGGGAAGAGAGGTGGTCCAAGAAAGGGACTGGCAGGAGAAGCATGATTGGTATAACACCAGGACAGCAGGGAATAGAAGCTTACCCTTTGCGTGAAGTTGCCAATGGGAGCTATGTACATGTCCCTTGGAGTAGGGGAGATTTAGCTGCTTTTACCACATCTTTCCCCAAGTTACGAGAGAGCCCCGTGGAGTGGTACAAGCAAGTCGAGAGGTTTGTAAAGATCTCAAAAGTCCTATGGATAGATCTGAACACGCTGTTTGACATTGTAGTACCAGGAGATCTGTGGACAGCATGCAAGGTTAGCGCTGAGTGGCCCACAACGGAGCCAGAGAGAGATGCTAGGACTAATGGGCCGTCCGAGATCGTGATGGCAAAATTCGAGAGAGTGATGACTTGGCTGAAAGAAAAAGTGCCAATGCAAGACATAGATTGGGTCAGAATAGACAGAACGAGACAGGAACCCAAAGAGACAGTCCATGAATATTACGAGAGATTGCTGAAGGCGTTTAAACAGTATAGCGGCTTGGATGTAATGGATCCAAAGGACATAGGGCAATTCGTGTCCAAGTTCGTCCTGGGACTGAGACCGGATATTAGTTTAATGATTCAGCAACACTCGATTTGTTGGCAAAGTAAACCCCTAGATGAAATACTGAGATATGCCAGGTACTGCTGTGATGAGGTAGACTCCAAGGCTAAGAAACTAAAAGAGAAGCTGATGGTGGTACAATTGCAGACAGCAGGAAAGGGGGGACCGCAACAACAGCAGCAAGGGACAGGTACAGGAGGTAAGAAGCAGTACAGTCAGAACAAGGGTAATGAGGAGAGTACTACCTTTAGACCCAGAGTAGACATAGCTACCTTGAAGAAAACGACTAGGTGCCACCAGTGCAACGAGTTGGGGCATTGGAAACGCGAGTGCCCTTACAATGTAGAGATCGGAGAGCAAGAGATAGAGGAGGAAGAGGTCCAGAGCGCACCTATGAGAGGGGCGACGCCATACCAAGGAAAGGTGCTCAAAGGGGGGGGGGCTCCTCCCCGAGCCCAGTTCCCGCAACCTCCTCGAGTAGGGAGTATGGGTAAGACCTATAGACAAATGCCCCTGTTTATGGAAGGGGAAGAATGCTATTATGTGGACCCATTAACCGGACAGAGAGTGGAAAGAGAAGACTGCACCCTTGGGGCAGCCTTAGAGGTAGATCAGAGGGGACCCTATGTGGAAGCAGAAGTAGCAGGGTGCCCTACGACATTTCTGGTGGACACAGGAGCCACTAGATCCACGATCAGATCAGCTGCAGTTCCAGACCTGCCCATGTCTGGAGAGACCATACAGGTGGTAGGGGTCGCAAACAGGAGAATAACCAGCCAATTGACAGAACCGGTACAGGTGAAAATAGGGAAGTACAGCGATGAGCACCAATTTGTGGTTTGCGATTCAAGCCCTGTGTGTCTGCTAGGAAGAGACCTGTTGTGCAAATTGAATTGTACTATATATTGTACACCCCAGGGAGTGGAGGTATTGACTAATGATGATGATGCAGATTTCAAAGTTGCAAACTCAAGAATATGTGTGGAGCTGTACCCTACTTTGACAGTAGACGAGCTTCCCTGGGATTTGAGAGAGACAGTGGCATCAGAGGTATGGGATTTCACTGGGGAAGAGATTGGATTGGTCAAAGGGGTGGACCCAGTGAAAATTGTAGTGAAACCGCATGCTGAGTTCCCAAGAACACCCCAGTATAAATTGACTCCAGAAACGATTGCAGGCATAAAACCCGTGATCGAGTCCATGATTAAACAGGGAATACTGAAAGAAATCGTGGGTAGTCCATGTAACTCCCCGATTATGGGTCTGCAGAAACCAAATGGGAAATTTCGGATAGTGCAGGACCTTCGAAAGATTAATAACATAGTCGTTTCATGTTGTCCAGTGGTACCGAATCCATCAGTGATACTGTTTCAGATTCCATTCCAAGCTGAGTGGTTCACTGTGATAGATCTTTGTCAGGCTTTCTTTTCGATCCCTTTGGACGAAGATAGCCATTTTCTTTTCGCATTTAAGCTGGAAAATCGCGTCCTAACATGGTGTCGTATCCCTCAGGGGTATACAGAGAGTCCATCGATCTTTAACCAGCTTCTGAAGAAAAATCTTGAAAGTCTAGTGCTGCCCCAGAAGTCAGTTCTGGTCCAGTACATAGACGACCTCCTTGTGGCGTCAGACACAGAAGAAGCTTGCAGGGAAGACTCCATTGCTTTGTTAAATCACCTAGCTGCCAATGGGCATAAGGTATCCCCGGGAAAATTGCAGTACTGCCTGACAGAAGTGCAGTACTTGGGACACAGAATTGAGAAAGGCAAACGAAAAGTGTCACCAGATAGGATAGAGGCGATCATGAAAATGAATGCGCCTCAGACCCAGAGAGAGGTCAGGATGTTCCTAGGGATGGTGGGCTATTGCCGACAGTGGATCGTGAACTTTTCACTGAAAGCAAAACCTTTGCAAAAACTGACGCACAAGGAGGTGAGTGATCCGGTACCATGGGACAAAGACTGTTTGATGGCATTCTTACAGCTGAGAGAGGACCTGTGTCGTGCTCCGGCATTGGGAATGCCTGATTACAATAAACAATTCTTTCTTTACTGTTGTGAGAGAGAAGGTTGTGCGTTGTCTGTGTTGGTCCAAATCCATGGGAATGCCCGTAGACCAGTTGCTTATTTCTCAGCTACTTTAGACCCAGTAGCCGCAGCGTTGCCCGGATGTCTCAAATCCGTTGCTGCAACGGGTGTCAGCATTGAGAGATGTGAAAATATCGTCATGGGGCACCCGTTAGAAGTGTGCGTGCCACATTCTGTTGAACTGTTGATGACCAGGACCAAAACACAGCATCTGACCAATAGCAGGCTCACGCGCTATGAGCAAGTTATTCTTGCTGCAGAGAACGTGACCCTCAAGAGATGCTCTGTTTTGAACCCTGCTACCTTAATGCCACTTCCAAATGATATTGATGATGATGATGAATATACAGACCATGACTGTCTCGATGTGACTGAACTATGCACCAAACCCAGACCCGACATCGTAGATGAGCCACTGACCGACCCAGACGAAGTTTTCTTTGTCGATGGCTCATGTGTAAGAGACGAAGTTGGGCAGTTGAGAGCAGCTTATGCTGTTTGTACAATTGAAGGAGTTGTGGAAGCAGGGTGCCTGGAAGGAGTAAACTCCGCTCAGGTAGCCGAGATTATTGCCCTAACACGTGCTTGCTTAGCAGGCAATCAAATTCGAGTCACCATCTACACCGACAGCCAATACGGGTTTGGGGTAGTTCATGATTACGGGCAGTTATGGTCTCAAAGAGGGTTCATGACTTCTTCAGGCTCTCCCATTCGCAATGGAGAGTTTGTGCGCTTGTTGTTAGAAGCATTGCAATGTCCAGCAAGTATCGCAGTTGTAAAGTGCATCGCACATACCAAAAATGAGGACTTTGTTTCGAAAGGCAATAGATATGCTGATGAAGTTGCGCGGTATTGCGCAGAACAAGGTTACTCTTTCACAGAGGTGGATGTGGGTGGAATAAATGTAAGAACTGAATTAGCCATGATACTGGAAACTGTTGATACTTGGGATGAATTGTCAACCATGCAAGAAAATGCTCCTGATTCAGAAAAGGAAACATGGGTAAAGGCAGGATGTGTAATGGGTGAGACTCATTTTTGGGTCTCAGCAGACGGCAGAGCAGTGTTGCCCAATGAGATGGTGAGTCCAATGGCTAGACTCATACATGGTCCCGTACACTTAGGGAGAGATGCTATGCTGAGAGTGTTTAGACAGACTTGGTACAATCCTAAGTTTAGAATAGCAGCAGAAGCAGTGTGCCAGCGTTGTGTGACCTGCCAGCAGCTGAATGTAGGGAAAAGAACACCAGTTGCACTAAGTCACATAGGAAGGTCTGGAGGTCCATTCAACAGAATGCAGATAGATTTCATTGAAATGCCAAGATGCAACCGCCTCCGCTATGTCCTGGTGGTTGTTTGTGTGTTCTCCAGATGGGTTGAGGCATACCCTACACGTAGGTGCGACACCCTCACAGTGGCTAAGTTACTGCTTAGAGAACTTATCCCTCGTTTCGGGGTGCCGGCCTTTTTGGAATCAGATAGGGGAACACATTTTAACAGCGAGCTTGTGAAGATGATTTGTGTTGCACTGAATATAGACCAAAAGCTCCATTGCAGTTACCGACCAGAAGCCTCAGGAATTGTGGAACAAATTAATGGCACGATCAAGTCCAGAATAGCGAAAGTTTGCTCCTCAACGACCCTGAGTTGGCCTGATGCCCTGCCATTAGTACTCATGAGCCTTCGTAGTACCCCAGACAGAAGAACAGGGTTGTCACCACATGAGGTGTTAATGGGGAGAGCAATGAGACTGCCATCTATTCCAGCTACTGCACTGTTAAATATCACAGATGATATGATCCTGGACTATTGTAAGGGGCTGTCTGACGCCATGCGTTCTGTGTCCCTTCAGGTGCAGGCTGCAGAGGTTCCAGCGTGCCAGGGCCCTTGCCATGACCTGTATCCTGGGGACTGGGTCCTGGTGAAGAAACATGTGAGAAGAAGCTGCTTGGATATTCGTTGGCGTGGGCCCTACCAGGTCATCCTGATCACAAGTACAGCTGTAAAGGTGGGAGGCCTGCCCAACTGGATACACGCGTCGCATACGAAAAGGGTTCCAGCACCTCTGGAAACAGCTCCTCTCTCGGATGGACGTCCAGCTGAGGACCAAGAAGCCATAGAGGGGGCTAGCCAAGCTGTAGAGGTGCCAGTGGAAGCAGGGAACGAGTCTGACCAAGCTGAGGACGGTCAGTACAACAGCGAAACAGAAGACGCTACAGAAGGAGAAGACAGCTGGGAGTACGAGTCTGACCCTGACAGGTCTGAAAGAGAGCGAGAACAGACCAGAAGGAGAAGGAGTAGAAGGGCACGTGGAGAAGCAAATTGGCCGCAAAGAAGAAGTTCTAGCCTGAGGTCAACTCCAGAAGCAACCCTTCCTCCGATATCAGAGGACTCAGACCCAGAAGAAGGTGCTCAGGGCGCTGAGGCACCGAACCGAAGGAGGTCAAGAAGAGTGCGTGTGCCTAACAGAAGATACTCCACACCTGAGTGGACATATCTGGCGACAAATGTCTGTGAAACCGGAGACAGGGAGGATCCGAGCGGTGGTGGTGTCCAGTTCTGAGCCCATTATCACCGTGGAAATACAACTGTTGGTACCCGGTGTCGAACAAGAAGGGTCACTAACATTCGTGCTCCCCAGACCTCCCCGCCTCAGCAAGTTAAAACACATGTTTCTTACAGAATTGAAATTCCCCGACTTTGGTACCACGATAACAGCACATGAAGAGCATACTCTTCGCATGGAAATATTGAACTATGCTATTGAAGCTGCAACCACAAATCTAATAGTCGATTGTTAAAGGACTTTGTAAATAAAGCAAGCAGAAGAAAAGAAGATTACCTAGCGCCCAGGAAGCAGAGAATTTTAGGGAACCCCTTGAGTGGATGGAGAAGGGCTAGGGTTGTCTTTTTGAACTGTGAAAGGACTTTTTGCGAAAAAGGCTGTCAGCCTCCAGCTGTGTGGATTCTAAAGACAAAAAAGGATTGAAAGAGACTGTAAAGGAACGAGAGGAAAAGAACTTTTTTTGCAAAGAGAAAGGGAAAAGCTAGATTGTCTGACGAAATGGAGGCCGGCACCCCGAACCGCAGAGCTAAATGTATAATAGGTACACTAATAGTAGGAGTGATAATATTAATAGCTTTAGTGGTAACAATTTCTTATGTAAAGGGACATGAGGAAGAGGTAAAGGTAACTGATGCGAATTCTGTAGTAACACTTACACCCACTGTTGCAGGTGAGAAAAGGGAAAACACTCAAGAGAAAGCGTTATTGGCTGCAGAAGCCCGCAGGTTACATGTAGACGAGTCCCAAGGAGACTTTAGGTCAAATGCTTATGCTAAACTTTTGTATGAATACGTGGATGCCATGGAGGTTAAGGATTGCTACGTCTGCATGCAGTTGCCTGCGTCTGTAGATGAAGGAATTCGATATCATCACCTCCCTCTGACATATGGCATTACATGTAGCTTATTGCTTAGTATATTTTATGAGAGAGATAGTTTTGAATACTATTTCTCCAATTATGATTCTGTGTTGCCAGAAGTCCCGAATTATAAGCAGATGAATAAATGGGATTACTGGAAGAGTGAAGACAGATTGGCCAAGTTCTTCATTCCTTGGATTACCTTGGATACTTCACATGCCCGTAGAAATAATCTGACATGCAAGGTGTCAGAAGTCGAGAAAAAGTTCATAGGGCAGGTGGATGATCGTTACAGGAGACAAAAGATTTTGAAAAAATCAGGACAAGGGAAATTAGATTGGACCGAGGAAGAGAAGTCACACAAGAGAAAGGGTAGTAGTGGTCCAATAGCTTTAGATAAAGCGCAGAGAGGAAAGTTATGTCTTCACCGAGCCAAAACGTATTATGAAAATGTATACGTGGGTGAAGTTGACTGTGAACATGCTTTTAATTTAGAGTACTACACTAAGGATTTCCTGAAGGGAATGCAAGTGATTCCAAATGTGTATTTTGTATGTGGAAGAAATGCTTACGTGAGACTACCTGACAACTGGTATGGATCATGTTACTTGGCAATTGTCTTCCCCAAAATATATCATGCACAAGACTTATTGATCATTGAGGGCCAGACATCATCGAGGGGAAGGAGAGATTTAGGCGATGCAGAAATGGTTGGAGATGTCTTTGGAGCTATGTTCCCTCTTTTGGGAATAATCCTTAATGATGTTAAAATTAGACGACTGGCAACGGTTGTCGACAGGTTGTCTGCCAGCACTACTCAGTCCTTAATGCTGGTAGAAGGAGAGATGCAATCGATAAGGGCTATGGTTCTTCAAAATCGGCTTGCATTAGATGTCTTGTTAGCAAAAGAGGGCGGAGTCTGTAAGGCTTTGAAGGTTCAGGAATGTTGCACTTACATTCCAGACCTTTCAAAACCCCTTGAGAAAGTTATTAAGAACATAACTAATATACACAAAGAGATCGAAGACTTGAGTAGAGAAAATGTCTGGGAAAAGGTGGGCCACGGAATGAGTACAGTTGGAGGGTGGTTTTCCACCTTAGGCAAAAGCTTTATTTGGTATATCCTAAAGCCTATCATCATAATATTGATCTGTGGGATAATATTGTGGGGATTGGTGAGGGTATTCAAATGGTACAGAGCAAGAAGGTCAGAAAGGGCCCAAAGAGAACAGTTGCAGAGATTGGCTGCCATACAAGATAATCAGTACAGGAGCCTGAGAGCTCTGGAAGCGCAGAGAATGCCAGCAATAACTGCAGTTTAAATGTTAGTGATGACCCCGAGAGGTCATCAAAGGGGGGACTGAGAGAGCGCAAACTGATATAAATATATGAGTACATCACACTCACCTATAGAGAGCATAATTCATGAAGAGAAATGCCATGAGTGCTAATAGTATCTGAAATTATATTCTAAATGTATAGCTAATATAGAGATTTAAGTAGAAGTGGAACTAATACAGAAATGTGTGACATTATATGATTTGATTAGACGTGATTATTTTGAATCTATGTCGTGTAGCTGTTAACATATAAGATGGTCTGTGGTAAAACGCAGAACGTGGTAGGCCTCAGGGCCAGAGCTGGAGCTAAAAGGGAAGGTGTTTCTTTTCACGACACAGATTGTTTAACGTTTTTGGTCATTGCATTAATGGGCCATGATTTAGAGTAATGTTTTCTAAATAATAGAATAAGAGTTTTAACATGCTTTAATTAAATGAAGAAATTGAATGCTATAATCATAATGTGAAATATTGTAGGCCTGAAATGTTTTAGCATTGATTTACACGTACATGTCTGGGCTGAGAAATGTTGCAAGCCTTTTTTTTAGAAGTCTATGAGAGTTGGGTTCTTGGCGGCAGATATCTGTCTGCAACAGGAAAGGGGGGATCCAATTATAAGTGAATGAATAGAGGTCTGTTCAGTAGACGGTCCAGACATGGAGGAGGGTTCTGGAATGTTTAAAGGGTATCAGCGGGCCGGAGAAGAGACTGAGAAGCAAGGTCAACTCTAACTTCTGAGGCCCAATACAAAGCATCATGGAAAAAGCCTGAAGTTGCACCACGTGAGAGGCGTTTCGCAAGGGGCGTCTCAAATGTTGTTGACTGTTTTGTATTAGGGACAGCACCCCTGGGTGGAGTTAGAGCAGAGACCTGAGGACCCTTTAGAGAGCGGATGGGTAGGCAGTGAGGGGTCATGACTGGAGAACTTTAGGTTTTCACCAAGAGACTTAGAGTGGGTGACTTCCCTTGGGGGTCATTCATTGCTGACACCTTTGTTAGGTTGGGATTTGGTTAAGTAGGGATACCATCTAGAACAGGGTAGGGACGCCTAACCTGTGTTTGTTTTCCTCCAACCTAAATGAAGGAGAGATATGCGTCTATGCTGATAGCTTTGCTATTTTTAGAACTTGTGTTAGTGATTTCTGTTGCTCGTCTGAGGGCTTTTCGAGAGCACATGTATGTAATTGGACCTGTGTATCTCGTGAATCTCATTCTGAGATGCTTGTATTTGCAGCTCATTATATCTTTACAATAAACTTTTGAAACCTAGAAGTTGTCCGTGTTCTTTGAGAGTAGAGTCCTTTCTTGGGTGAACTAATTTGCAGATAGGTGTACTGTTTCCTTCCAAGACAGGCAATAAAGGTTCAGTCGACCAGATCGAGGTTTGGATCAATAGATATAAGGTATCGATCAAAATCTTACCCTTTCAGTAGTTTCACCTCAAATTCACTTCAGAGGAAGTCGTTAGCATGTACCTAGGAAACTAGATGTTCAGTTTTTTAATCTCCCCCAAAATCTAACTGTACATAGAGAAGATTTAGGGGTAATTCCAGCTTCCCCATCTGATTACTAATGTGATCATATGCAAATCGCTCCTTGTACCACAGGTCCCTAACATTCCAAATTGTGATCACAGAAGAATAAGCCAAATGCTGGAAACAAGATCTATAGGAATAGTGAGATATCTATAATTACATATACCTCAACATATTTAAAATGGCAGTTGTATCGGTCATAAATCCATTTATTTTCCCGCTTTTTCTACCATGTTCTTGTTTCATTTAGAAGGCCTCAGTGTATTTTACACCCTATGTAACCTTCGCTCTCTGCATTGTTTGCTCTGACACGTTCCTGACGGCAGAACTTTTAAATGTAGCATTTGTGCCTGCATAATCATGTGCCACTCCTTGCTGGGCTGCTACTATAATTGTAAATACCGCTTTAAGTTTGCCTCTGACATCAAAGTACTCTATTGACCCTCTTCAGTAGTTTGTTTCTACTGGGACATTGGAGAGCAAAGAGCACATGTAAAGTTGAGATAGTTTTGAGAATCAATGGACGGGTTGTAACCCTCGTCCTATGACTGTATCACTGTATGACAAAAGTCTGTTCTGCTATGCTGCTGGCTATAGTGAGTTTACAGATATGGTTCTTTTTGTTCTACAGGATATTTGATGGGAGGACCCCGATACTCGCTGTCATGGACCCCATAATAGTGAAAAGCGTCCTTGTGAAAGAGTGCTACACCCACTTCACAAACAGGCGGGTATGTTTAAAAAAAGGTGCACACCTAACCCAAGTGGCCAGGTTATTGAATTAATACCAAGCATGGGTTCAAAGGACGGGACCGTTTATTCCTATATTTGCAGTCATAATCTTTTATTTTTAGACTTATAGTTTAACGTATCTCTGCTGTGAGAGTGGGTGAAAGATGTAGGGTGACTTGCAACCCAAACGTCTTTGAGGTGCTTTGAAAGTGCCAAAGCTCTGTAGTAGTTAGGAATGTGTTTGAACAGTTGCTAGAGTGGTATGCTGTGCATTTCACTGTGGCTAACATATTACATGACACCTGGAAAGGGGCCTTGAAGTGAAGTGACACTGGGACGCAGAGTTGTAACGTAAAATGATGGGTCCCCCTGCAGAATTTTATGAGGTGCTCCTAAGACTTCTATACCATACAGAAATGCAAAGATTGTAGGCTGAATGGAGGTCCCCTGGAGCTCTGAATTACGCCTTCCTGCTTAGAAATTTCGCTTGATTGGGAAATATGAGATCTAACCCTTCGTATTCAAGTGCCTGGCCCATCTTTGGCACCCTGTTTAAAATGGGGCTGCATTGCAGGAAATAAGCCCCATATTGTACATCTGTGCCAACAAATGAGTATGTACCACTCCCTACTACAGGAGGAATTTAATACTGCCTGTAGATTATTTGCATTACTCCGATGATCCAACGCAACTTCATTCAAAGAGGCCCCAGGGATTCCTTCCTGCAATACCTATTTGCAAAAATAGAAGTGGTGGTACTCTCCTCATTAAAACTAAAAATACAAATGGTGCATATCTGGTGGGACCGTTCTATTTTCAGGCCTGCAGGTGTGAGTTTATGTTTTACTTTAAAGAATTCATAATCCGACAGAGTACTCCTAAATTCCAACATCCTGTGTCATTCAGCAGTCCCTAGAGAATGTGCCCATCATGTGTGGAACTCCCACCAACAGTGACTATCCGGGCTCTGCCAAAAGAGAGTGATGATTCACCTGTCTGATCTAGAGCAACAATGTGTGGGAGAGTTGCCTTGGTGAAACACTGCGAAGCAAAAGGTGGCGTACTTTTGCAGAGAGGTTAGCATAGTGTCCTGAACATGCGGGAAGCACGCAACAGTTGACTAGGTATGTGATCACTAATCCTGTGCACCCACTTTGTGGGTACATTTATCAGTCCCCACATTTGGAGGCAGAATACCCGTCATCTGCCTTGGTGAAGAAAAAATACTGCACATTAAGCTCAAACTCAGTTTAATAATGTGGCAATCAGTACAGAATTTCTGGTGGCCATCTATAACCATCAGCCTGTGGCTACTGCATTTCAAAGAAATCAGTAAGAAAAGACAGATACAGGAGCCCTCTTGTTTCTTATTGGTTGCAAGGTAAAAAAATAAGGATAAGGTTATCTCCTGATCACTTTCTTTACGCTGTAAAATAGAAAACAGTGTGCAGGAGGAGCGAAATAGCTACGAAGGAAACATGTAATCCAGAGTTGATACACCAGTAAAACAAAAAGCATGTTACAATTACATTTATAAGATTTAAAAACACCCTGCAAAGAGTTAAGATTATGATAAGAGATTAGCAACCCTTTGTTCAACATAATATGAGTAATTTGTGGGCCTTCAAAAAAGAATCACCTATCAGTTTATTAAGATTCCTAGTGTTAAAGTCGCCTGTAAAAATGATCTCAAGATGTGCATAGTAACAAATTACTTCCTCAATTGATACACAGGAGGCTTCATTTTCTTTTCAGACAGCCTTCTGCAGATTTAAAGAAACATTATTTATATGGATCTACATATTTCTACCACCTAAACAGCAGTGATCTAGAGATAATGCTTAAAAATGAAATTATTCTAATGACATGCTTGTTGGTGGTTGTGGTAGCTGTGGTCCCTCTTTTAGATCTTTGGTTCAAAGGTAAAAAGTTTGTTGATATCCATTGACCCTAATATGCTTTGCCTGCATGTTAGAATATACATGGCTCAATTAGTGTGTCTATTCGGCATGACCAGCAAAAATATCTTGATTCGAGTTTATATATTCATGAAGAGGAGGTCTTGTCAAACATTCATCTGGTCTGCCATTGAACATTGGAAACAGTTGGCTTATTGTGTACTCTGTTCAAGTTACAGAAATTTTACATGTCATGAGCTTATGTTTATTTTTTCAGCCTTTTCTCTTCCCTACTGGCAGCGGTTTAGAGCCTGATGCTGAATGCAGAGACTCTGGAGTTGACAATATACTACTCACACTGTCCAGAATATTCTCTGTGGTCTGTACGAGATTGTTCTAACAAGTGGCCCACATTTGTCTATGACAGTTGCTAAAGGTTCTGCATATGGTAGAAAGTTTCAGCATATAGAGTGGTAACTGTGGCATTGAGGTCAGTGGTGACTTTGAACATCCCCCATTTCATCTCATTGGTGGGCCTCTCTATGGGGCCGTTTGCGATGGCGGGCGGATCGCACCTCCTAAAGGGACCGCCCGCAATAGTTGCGGCAGTCCTACCAATTCAATTATGATGCGCCTGCCAGTGTGGCGGGGGCATCCTGTATATTTTACATTGTGGCAGGCGATGCTGCTAGCAGCACCCTCCACACAGTAAAATATACATGTTGTGCTTTTACACGCACAACGTGACAGGCACCGTGCGGTGCCTGCCACATTGTACATGTAAAAGCAGGGTGGTACCATAGGTACCCCTCATTTGCACCCCACACCCTGGGGGCCCGCAACGGGCCCCCAACGGCAGGAACCGCCAGCCTTTCCATGGCGGCAATGCAGCCATGGAAAGGCTGCTCTGAGCCTACATCATAATATGGATGGCGGTGTCTTCCAGACACCGCCACCGTATTAAACCCCTTTTTCGGAAAAGCGGCGGACGGTGTTTCCGGCCGCCGCGGGACCTTTCCTATTCCCATCGCCATCCTAATTTGGCGGTGGGAATAATCTGGACGATGGCGGGAAATCCGCGACCACCGGGCCGGCGGTCCTCCCCGCCGGCCCGGCGGGCTCGGATTTCCCACCATCGTAATCGGCCCCTATATTCGGACAACTTATTTTCTTTAAATTATCCACCAAAGATTAGTAATGTGCAAAGTTGTCTACCATCAGGGTGCATACGCACATTTAGAATTTGAGTGAGTGGTAATTAGTTTATCTAACTTGATTTCTAGGTTACTGATTTGCTGTCTAAACTACCAGTGCAGGTGGCTAAAGATTGTAATTGGTCCACCTGAAGCTCTAGTTTGTATGACTGCCTTATTAGTGCGTTTGTTGCAGCCAAAAGAGTGAAATTAACAGATGTTATCATGTTGCCACACAATGATTTAGGTGTGTTAGAGGAGAGCCCACAAGACCTTTTTCACCCTGCTCTTAATAGTCCAACTCCTATAATAATCTAGCATCTGAATCACTCAGAGCAACACTTTCTGTACTGTTTAAAATATGTCGTCCCCTCTAGTGGGGTGTGGCGAAGGATCTGCAGTTGATTACATTTCTATTATGGATATTTTGTCCAAGTCCTGATTACTATACTGATTTGGTGCAATTGTTTTAATGATGCTAGGTTGTGTCACTGATTGAGGCATGTCACCAATTAGAGTGGTTAATATTGTAGAAGTTGTCACAGTTGAAAGTTTCTCTTTTTAGTCTGTTAAAATACTGTTTAATAGATAGTGGCTATATTTTCTATGGTGGCTGATTGCCACCACCTCTACTGTGGTTGGGTAGATCCATGAGGTCCTCTTTGATTTTATTGAGAGTGGAGTTGATCTTAGGGTAAGAGGCCTAGTTCATTTTCTCAATCTCGCACCATTACGATGAGTTAAAACTACGTATTCAATGGCTGATATCTATTTGAAAGTGCTGAATTGTGACCTGGGTGTTTCTGGCAACTGAATATCCTTGGGCTAAATTAAGGTATTGATATATGGACATTAGCATGGTATAAGCAGTGATTATGATGTTAGACCTCTTGAATCCAGTGCAAACAATCAAGCGGTAGTGAAACTGCTCATAAAATAACCAGTCGGGCCCTCTGAAGCTAAGCAAATTTAATTCACCTCATCTTTCTTTCGCTGTGCTTCCACCTTCTCCAATCAACTGGTGATTTCTTTTGTGGCGTATGGGTTGTGTTGCAACCCATGCACTCCAAACAAATTTCACCCAAGGCAACATGTGCCCACTACCTTCTGTGTGAGTCACAAGTCAGCCACGATAAAACCACTGGTGTCAATCTGCTGCACACCCTGCACCCATGGACCCCATGGAGTAGGAGCGCTGTGTACCTGCTCGAATAACAGGGATGCCAAGCCGCGAGGCTGATCTCTAACCCGGCAGCCCTCAGACTCCCACAAACTAAGCCAATGTGTCTGATGCTGTTAACGAACTAACTCAGAGCTGGGAATCAGTTCAGACTTGGACCAGGATACCCTCCCAGGTGACCAGTCACTTTACAAATACACATAACACAACAGTAGAGCTCAGAATGGCATCTTGCTGTGTAGCTGTGTGACGTAGTACGTAGTGTGTCGAAGAGTCAGGTCGGAGGGCCCAATCGCCAGCAGAGCACATGAGTGTTCCTCATTACATATATGTGGAGTTAGGTAGGGTGAATCAACCACTAATACATGTATGTACCTTCAAGACACTGCAACAGTCAATATTTGTCTACAAAAGTATTGTAGTGCGACATTTTGATGCAATATTCTGTGAGAATACCACTTTTTACCACTTAATAACCCCTGTGGCATTAGACAATAGTCACTTGCATGCCTGTAAAGGTAATGTGGCTAATGACATTTTTTAACTCTTTTTTTATCATAATGATTTATTATATTATATTTATTTTTTAGAACATTGGCTTGAACGGCCCCTTGGCAGAAGGAGTGACTGCTGCTAAAGATGATCAATGGAAGAGGATTCGTACAGTGCTATCCCCAACTTTCACCAGTGGAAAACTAAAAGAGGTAAAAAAAGAATATTTTATAAATCCCAAATATGATTTTCTACTGAAAATTTGGTTATTTACATAAGGACCTGCCTTCTGAAAATATTAACTGAGAGACCAAAGTGTCATGGTAGAGAAATTAAGCCTATGCATATGTTTGTGATTTACAAAAATCGACACTCTTACCCTATAACTTAATATTCCATATAGTAAGAATAATGTATATGCATGCACTGTGATGATTAGAAGTAGCTGCATCATTTGACAGCATTAACTGGTCCTTTCTTAAACCTTTGTGGACCCTGTGCCCACCAGGTATAGGCGTTTAGCCCGGGGCAAGCTGTGCAGCTGAGTGGCTGCCGGCAGGCTGGCAAATGCCATTGCACCTGTTAATATTGAAAAACTTGATGTTTATGTGCACAATGATACATTTGTGTACACGAACGAGATTTCATCACTATTATCGAATTTGCCCGTGGTGAACTCTCCATCAACCCAAACTTAGAAATACGTGGTAAGGCAGGCTCTGAGATCTTGACCTGAGCTTAATGATTGACAGTTCACAGGAGGGGGGCGGACACTTAACCGGCAGGCAAACCTGCGAATAGGAAACTCAGATCAATCCCACAGACAGGCGCACACAGACACCACAATGGTCCATGGAGTTTGGCCCTAATAAATAACACATGGTCGGAGGGGTAAACGCATTCCCAAAAATATCATAAAGTCAGATGCCACACTAAGGGGCAGATTATGATGGCAGTTAATCCGCATCCCCCGGGCCGGCGGAAGCCACCGCCGGCCTGGAGGATGCGGATTAACCGCCGCAGCCACATACAAGACCCACCGCCAGATTAGGATGGCGGTGGGATTGCGGTTGGACCAGCGGCGAACGGCAGGTCCGTCCGCCGCTGATCCGCGGGGTGGGGAGGGCTATTTGGTGACGGTGTCTGCAAGACACCGTCATCCAAATTAGGATGTTCACGGAGACATGCTTTTCCGCGGCGGCTTTTCCGCCATGGAAAAGCATGTGGACTTTGGCTTTTGGGGGCCCGTTACGGGCCCCCAGGGTTTCGGGGGATGGGGGGTGCACATGGGGGGTACCTATGGTACCCCCCAACATTTACATGCACAAAGCAGCAGGCACCGCGCGGTGCCTGCCGCTTTGTGCATGTAAATGTAATACATGCATTTTTAACATTGCGGCGGGTGCTGCTTGAAGCAGCACCCATTGCAATGTTAATAATACAGGATGTGACCGCCAGGGTGGCGGTCACATCCCAATTTGCACAGAGGGATCGCCGCTGCCCCTGCGGACGGTCCCTCCACCTCTGGGATGGCGGACGGACGCAGGTCCGTCCGCCATCCTAATCTGCCCCTACTTTAGGAACACACAGACTATCAGAACACAGTACACGCAGCGATCACTCGCCCCCTCACAACAGACATTTAGACATGTTACCCACTGACCAGAAGTTTGTCCACACCACAGAGCACAACTGGACCGACCACACCACTGTCCACTTCAACACCAACTCAGGGACCTCTGCTCCCAGTCTCACCAGTGACCCATACCACAGCTAGCGCAGAGTCTCAAGGGACACATGAACCAATGCCCTTAACACCACCTACCCCATCTCCTCCAACAACCTAGAACAGAAAGTCAAAAACGTCAACAACTAGATCACGAACTGCGCCAACAGTGTCGCTGCCATCAGCAACAACACTTACAGAAGGTCCACCAAGAAGGCTAGCTCGTACACTGAAGACCTCAGAACCACTAAATGACACTGTAAACAACTGGAAAGGAGATGGCGCACCAGCAAGGACATGTCCAAAAAGACTGCCTTCAAGACAGTCCTCAACTTCTACCACAGACCGTTAGGAGATTCTAAGAAAAAGACCTCAGCCTCAGGCACTGAATCTAGCACCAATAGCAAAAAAATAACTCTTCAATATCATCAAAGAATTCCCCAAACCCTCACTGCAGCAAACAACATTAGCCCCGCAGAGGAACTCTGCGACTGAAGAACTGGGATTTCAAGTACCCAGCGGCGCCAGGGACACGCCCAAAGTCCTCTGGGTTCCCTTGCCTTGGTATACAGAGACACGGAATACTTCTAGGTGGCGTCAGAGATCAAATTTATTAGCTGCAGCTAGTAGCAGAAATCCCAGCAATACAACACGGTGTACAACTCAAGAAACTGCTCAATTTTACTAAGGCGAGACATCCCTATTTATACACAAAAAGGTACATTTAAAATGCACGCCCCAGCACCAAAATTCAACCAATAGAAAATACATGACATCACACAGCATCATATAGTAAAGCTCATTTTAC
Source organism: Lissotriton helveticus (assembly GCF_964261635.1). NCBI lineage: Eukaryota > Metazoa > Chordata > Amphibia > Caudata > Salamandridae > Lissotriton > Lissotriton helveticus. Next base: position 167,830,861 of record NC_136071.1, on the reverse strand, counting down.
AGTGTCCCAACCCACAAGTTAATATTTAGGCATATCTAAATAATAATCTGGAAGGCCCGGACAAACCCTTAATTGAAAGCGTAACCCAGTTAAGAAAAGTAGTTTCAGATAATGTGCAAGATAACAGCAACGTAAAGAAACTTAAAAGTTAACAAATGTCTTGAATGATGATTGGGAAAGTGGATAACGATCTTGCAGGGAAATTGGCTTGGCAGGGTCAATTTCAGGTGAAAGGCCAGCTTCTGAAATTAACTCCAGCGCACGAAGGAAACCTTAGTTAATGTACACATGACCCACAAAAGGTCAGACTGCTTTGCTCGCAGACTAACTTCTGAGGCCTACGTAAAAGGCAACAGCAGATGGCAGTCACGACGCATGGCAAAAACCCATGTTTAGAAAAGAAAGTCGTGCACTTTAAAAGCACGCAAAATCACAGAACCTCAGTCCCTCCTTTTGCCATTACGTAGGCAATAGCCTAAACTCATGTCAATCTGAATCTAGGTCTATATCTATTCTCATCAGGTCATCAAGGTGTTGCTGTGACATCATCTTATTATCCTTCACTTCTCTCTGGACTGGTCTTCTCCCACAGATCGTAGCACAAAGACTACAAATGGCGGGACCACACTGGATGCATAAACAACACGAGAAAAGGATAGCTAACGCCATACCAAGGAACATCAGAACCTTCCATCCCCATTTGGACAACAATTCCCAAAACCATCCCATCAACGACCAGGCTCCTTCGTCTACATGAATAGACTCAGAGATCTTATGTAGTCTAGAGATGGCTTGGTACCTCATGGGGAATTATCTGGTATGAAAACGCAGCAACTAGATCTAATCAATTTGCATACCCCACCTCTATCTGCAAGTATAATATCTAAAACAAAACGGTTCTGTAATGTCATGAGGCAATCCGCTTGAAGCTCAGCTGTAATATTGCTAAGGGCACCTGCAGTCTCATTTATAGTGGCCTCAACCACTCTCGTAAGCTGACGAATATTCCTACTATTAGCCATAGGACCCCAAAAGGGTAGGAAACCCTTAAAGAAGTCTCCAGCTTCTTGTGCGACAGTATCTTTCGCATCGATTACACCTCTACCATATCTTGTCTTATGGTAATCGGAAACAGCAGTGTATGCAGGGGGAAGCAAAAATGCCACGTAACATGTGCCGGAAAAATCAGATGGCAACCATGTGTATGCTCTATCGTGACAGACAAAATACGTGCCTTTAGCTGGCACGAACTGAGGAGATTTCTGGGACGTATAAACGTATGTGTGAACACACACACTCTTACCAAGCTGAGCTCTCAGATTCTGACCATTACCTTGCAAACAAAGATGACCTCGGTGGGGTACAATCCAAATAGGAGGAGACCTTCGCTGCCTTTCTTTCTCCGTCAAGCTAACACTATATGTCATCTTATTCCAACCGACATATGCTCGTACCTCATCTTTAGGGATAGCATTATATGCGTCAATATCTCTAATCATATCGACTATTCCCCGTATCAAAGCATTCTTGCTCACGTTATCGTTAACAGAACGCACTGGAGAGGCTTCGTTCGCATAGATAAACATCGATTGGAGTGCCCAAAATGACCCATTAGGTGAAAAAGGCAAAACCAAATATGGCATTCGCTTGTCTGTAGTATGTGGCATAAGACCACACACCCAATAATTCGTGGTATTTATAACTAGCTGATGCTGATGCAACATCTGTATAAACGAATTATTCACAAATTCTGATCTTCTTCTCTGTTCATGTTCAGGTAAAGTATGAAACTCATGTGGAGATGCAGTAGAAAAAGAAAGAGTAGGTTGGGAGGTAGATGTAAGCGGCAATTGTGTGACATAGAAAATCCAACCCACACAAGCTAACGTAATATTCACAAGCATAAGGAAACACATTATTAAAAAACATTGCTACGAACCAATGTACACATTTTCATTTTAAAACCACTTTTCTCAACACCTTTCTCAGACCCAAAAGACTCCATCCTCTAACCGTGCTATTCGCGGCGGTTGGGTGTTCCGTGCTAAGGAATGCGTCTGTCAGTCCAGGGAACGCCCTGAGACCAACCAGAACCTCGACCTTGTGTCTTCGGCTTGCACTCCCAAGTCATTACAGCTGAGTCCAGATGGTGACTCGAAAAACGAAAAAGCAAAAAAAGTCTCTTGATCTGACGAGGTGTAATTCACAATATAAAAAATTCCAGTTTCAACTTTATTTGTCCATATGTACAGTCTTTTGCGGTCTTAGATCGTAGCGTTCTTTATTAGGTACAGTTGGATCCTTAAATAAAAGTTGCGGATTGGTGGTGTCAATCTTTAGATGAGGAGGCACAGCAGCTTGCAGAACATCATCATCCTCGCGTTCTGACTGTGTCCATGTCAAATGAGCATCACTAAAGGGCACGAATCTGGGGGGTTTCTCACATTCAGAATCGGCTATACCTCCCCTCACCCACTTGTCATATGGTAAGGGCAATGGAACTTTTTTCGTATGGGTGGCATGCACCCAGTTCTTCTTGCCAGCTACTCTAACAGCAGTTCGAGTCACTAACAAAACTAATTGCGGTCCAGTCCACCTCGGCTCCAAATTTTTTGTTCGTTGAAAATTCTTCGTGAGAATATAATCGCCGGGTTGAATTGTGTGTCCTGGATCCGCAGTTGCTGTCGGTAGACTGTCATAGACCTATTGGTGGAGAACACGTAATTTAGCAGTCAAGTCATGTAAGTAATCCACCAACATAGGGTACTCAATGCTGCTGTATTCTTTAGGACGAGGCACACCCCAAACATTCGCAGGACGACCAAACACAATTTCATACGCACTAAGTCCCACTCGAGAATGCACAGTCGTCCTTGTTGACAAAAGAGCCAACGGCAAGGCATCCGGCCATGTAAGACCAGTGCTCGCTTGTACCTTAGCTAATTTCAGTTTCAAAGTACCATTGTAACATTCAACAAGTCCAGCAGACTGAGGGTGATTCGCTGCATGGAACTTTTGATTTATTCCCAATCCAGCACACACTTTCTTCATGATTTGACCCACAAATTCACTCCCATTGTCCGACCATACAATTCTCGGCAAACCATACCTAGGGAAGTACTCTCTCAGCAAAACCTTGGCTGTAGACAAGGCAGTATTATCTTTTAGGGGGTAGGCCTCTATCCACCTGGAAAAGGCACAAATAACCACAAGGACATACTTCAAATTATTGCATCTCTCCATGTGAATGTAGTCTAACTGTATCACTTCAAACGGATACGTTGGAGGAGCAAAATGACCAGCTGGAGTTGGAGTTCCCTTACCAGGATTATACTTCAGACAAATCATACAATGTTTCACCACGTTCTCTGCACATTTCGGAATTCCAGCATTCTGCCAAACTGGAGCCAACAACTTGCATATTCCCTTCGAACTTATGTGAGCCATTCCATGAGCCATTGTAACCACTGGGAGCACATACGCATCAGGCAACAACCATCGCTGGTGTTCTGACAACTCAACCCAACAACCTGTCGAATCCAACATACCCGTAGTCTCTCTCCAAACACTCACTTCTTTCTCAGTGGCTTCAGCCTGAATCGTTTTCACACTTTCTATTGTGTCTTCACACATTCCACCAGCCATAACCCAATTAGCTGGGCCTGCAACATACATACGGCTCATCATGTCTTTCGCCGTTTCCTTCGCAACTTCATCTGCAAACGCATTCCCTCGACCAACATCGTCCACAACTTTCTTATGCGCACTACACTGCACAATTGTAATCTGCTTTGGGAGAGTGAGAGATTCCAAATGTTCATTCACCAACTGCCCATGCTGTATTTTTGTCCCATGCGAAGTAAGGAACCCACGCTCTCTCCACAAACGCCAAAAACTATGGGCAACACCAAACGCATACTGGCTATCGGTGTAAACATTCACTCGATTTCCTTCTGACAACATGCACGCTATAGTCAGTGCAATTAATTCTGCTGCTTGCGCAGAATTCTGTGGTATGCGTGCTGTCTCAACAACTGTATGTACAGTTGTAATAGCATACGCTGCAGTCGTTTCACTATTCGGAAGCTTAAAACATGAACCATCTACCCATAGGGTACCATCAACATCCGTAAGGGGAGTATCCCTTAGATCGACTCTAGCTTTTGTTTCTTCCTCTGTACGAAGAAAACAATCATGCTGTTCCTGAGGATCCGTCTCTGTAGAGATCGGTAACAACGTAGCTGGATTCAGCACATTACATCGTTTAATGTGAACATGACTAGCCAACAATGTCAACTCGTAACCTGACAGACGTGCACTAGTAAGGTGCTGTGTCTTAGTCCTGTTCAATAAGGTATCCACTGCATGTGGGACCATCACAATCAACGTATTGTCCAATACCAAACCAGCAGACTGTCGAATAGAAACAGCCGCTGCAGCTGTAGTTCTCAGACAACTCGGCAACACCTTAGCAACTGGGTCTAACGTTGCAGAAAAATACACGCATGGACGCTGCTTGTCCCCAAATGGTTGTGTCAACACTGACAACGCACAACCTTCTCTCTCGTGCACGTACAACGTGAAAGGCTTACTATAGTCTGGAGTACCCAACACAGGAGCCGAACACAATGCATGGCGTAGTTCAGAAAAACTTTTCTGACATTCGTCAGACCAAGGAAGAGGATGCGGAGTATCTTTCAGAGTCAATGCCAACAGAGGTTTCGCTAGCAAGGAAAAATTGGGGATCCACTGTCTACAATATGATGTAATACCTAAAAAGGCACGCACTTCTCTCTGTGTGGATGGTACATTAATTTGCGCAATCGCTTAAATTCGTTCTGGCGTCAATCTCCTTACCTCCTTTGTCAAGAGATGACCTAAGTAGGTCACTTCTTGGCGACAATATTGCAACTTTGAAGGTGACACTTTATGATGAAGGTCAGACAAATACCGCAATAAAGAAAGAGTAGCCTCTTTACAAATCTTTTCATCATCAGCAGTAACCAACAAATCATCGACGTACTGAATAAGAGTAGCACCAACAGGTAACACAAAACCGTCAAGCTGAGTTTTCAACGCTTGACTATAGATGGAGGGACTTTCACAATAACCTTGGGGAGCTCTCTTAAACCGGAAGCTTTGGCCTCCTAATGAGAAGCCAAAAATATCCCTACTCTCCTCAGCAATAGGAATACTGAAGAAAGCATTCTTCAAATCGATGACAGAAAACCAAGCTGCCGAAGCAGGAATCAAAGTCAACAAAGCAGTAATATCAGGTACCACAGGAAACTGTGGCACTACTATCTTATTGACCTCTCGAAGGTCGATCACAAACCTGTACACAGGTGGCTGAGAAGCATCAGTACGTTTAAGAACAGGCAAAACAGGACTGTTACACACATTACCTCTCGTTTCCTCAACTACACCCTTCTCAACAAGATCATAGACAATCGCTAAAAGAGCTCTCTCACCATCACTCGAGATCTTGTATTGGGGAATACGAGGTAGCCTAGCATTTGACTTAAGGGTGACAACATAAGGTGGAATCTGCAAAAGACCAACATCATTTGGACCTGTAGCCCAAAGTGTAACAGGAAGCGAACGCAATTCCAGTGGCAAACAATCCTTAGACAAATACATTGGAGAAATCACTTTCTTACCAAGGGTAAGTTGTACTCCCGAAGGAGAACAATGCAATGTCGCATACAATCTTTTCAGCAAGTCCAAACCCAACAGATTCTCACCACAACCAGTCGTTAAAATAAGTGGAGCTTCCAATTCACAAGGGCCAATGGTAAGGGACAAAGGGCTAGAAACCGGATTATGAACTAGGGCGCCTGAAAATCCTACTGAAACATTGGTCAAGCCAGACAAAGGTGCGCCAGGAAGTTTAGAGTGCATAATAGAACTCTTCATCGCACCAGTATCCAAAAGAAAAGGTTCTACCACACCTGATGTAATCACTTCAACATAAGGTCCACTCTGGTCTACTGGAACTGACACTACTCCCTCTCTTTGTCCTTGGCTGTCCTAGTTATCATTATAACCAGAACACTCACCTTCGACATAGTAATCCTCAACATAATACTGGGCGGACTGACCACTCGGAACATTCTGTCTGTCAAAATAATTCGCAGAATTCTGTAGGGAAGAAGAACGCTCATTCTGAGGGATCACACCACGTCCCCTACCCCTAGGAGCTTGCTGAAAACTACCACGACCTCTCTGACCAGATACACCATTCGCATGCTGTAACAAAGCTGGGCAACTATTTTTGTAATGACCTTCCTCTCTGCAATAAGCACACTGATTAGGGCCAGGAAAGAATCACTGAACATAAGGCTTGGGCTTCTGTAACAATCTCTGAAATTGTGGAGGTTGCTGAAACTGAGGCTGATTCTGACGAGGCGGATAAGCTTGCTGCAAAAGAACTTTCGTCTTTAACTCTTTAGTTTTCTTCTCCACTTTATCCTTCTCATCTTTATCCCTATTCTCGTAATATTGTGCAGTAGCCAATATCTGGGCCGACGAAGAGACAGCCCATGAACTCTCAGAGTCCTTTAACTTATTAGAAAGTTCGGGAAGCAAATTAAAGACAAATTTATCCACAAACAACCTTTGACCACCCTCCGTACTCATATCCTGACCACTATGATCAATAAACGTCTCTTCAAACCTAGTGAAGAAATCAGATACACTCTCGTCTTTCTTCTGCTTACATGCTGCTAACTTATCCCAATTTACTCGTAAAGCAGGCATCATCGTTTTCATCAGATTAATAATTCTACCTGGTAATTCTGAAACTAGAGCTTCAGGTTTAGCACCTCCCTCCTGTCTACCATCTGCGGCAACAAAATTCGCCCAGGTATCACCTAATTCAGCAGCATGATTCTCATGACGAATCTTTGCCCACAAAGGTTGGGGGACTACATTACCCATCAACATATCGATGTCAGCTAAATTCATAATACACGCTTCAACTGTCTGGGATAACTCCTTGTAATAACCAGCAGGATTCTTACGAGGGTCAGGTAAGGTCTGCTTAAGAGCCAAGACCTCTGATCTCTTCCAAGGAACATGTACCCATATTCGTTGAAAATGCGGCAGAATAACTTGATTAGCGTTTGGGTCACCTTCCTTCCAAATTGGGGGAACTTCTCTCATTGGATACTGTCTCGCTTTTCTTCTAACAGAGGAATCAGGTTCGTACAATGTCTGAGGCGGAAGTCTAAACCTAAAAGCCAGTATTGTCTCTACGGCATCTGTAATATCAGATTCCACTATCATCCCTTTAGCAAAATCCGACTGAACATCAAGTAGTTCCTGCGGGATCAAACCCAAATCATTATCTTCCCATTCCTGACGCAAAAACATACACATCACATTAAAAATATACCTTTGCTTAGGCGGCTCCCACTGAAAGAAAACATCCATAACCGCTGGCAAACTATACCTTGAGGCATTTATAATCCATTTACGAGCCAACAAATCCAACACAGCCCATTCCTCGGAACCAGGAAGCTGACTACGACTCTGCTTACGCTCCGAAACAGGGGTCATATTCAGTGACCCAAACAATGGTGACAACAAATTAGAAACCGCTTTTGTCATTCGTTTTCGAACAGAAGGAGAAGAAGCAGACATAAGAACAGGAGAATAAGTATCTGGAGGCAAAGAAGGTGTAGGGACAAGAACAGTAGAAATCGAAGATGCAGAAGCAGAAGGCAAAGGAGTTTGAGGCAAAGCTGGTAGCAAGGCTGGCGACCCTAGAATGGGTTGCGCAGGAGGAGGCAAAACCATCTCTGGAGCACCGGGTGGCTGAACAACAGCAGGAGGTTGAACAACAAAGGGTGGAACAACCGGGGGTAATAGAGGCGCAGTAGCACCCTGCACATAGGGAGGTGGCAATCTCAGTAAACGAGAGATCAAAGGATGTTTTTCAAGGTCTTCAATCACTTTTGGAGGAGAAGACGGCAAGGCCGGATAACATTTATTTATGGCCATACAACGCTGTCTATCTAAAACTTCACTTGCACGCTCTTCTCCATCTTCCTTAAACTGTCTAGCAGCTTGTAGTACTGACATATTCTTATCTTTCCTATCTCTCTTTGCTTGTTTAATTTCTCTCTGTTTGGCTTCCTTACGCCAAAGGCGGAAAGAGTCAAACATTGCCGGCCGGGCTTTCTTCTTAAATAGCTTAACTTCTAGATTGTCTAAAATCTCTGTTTCAAAACTACCATGTGGGGGCCATTGCAAAACACCATCCTTTTTAGTTTAGTGGACCCATACTTCATTATAAGTAATAGGGCCCACTCCGTGTTTAGAATAGAGCTCATAAGTCGGAGTTCCAACCGGAGGTATCGGACATGAATCCTCCAATCGGGAATCCCTGTTACTACCACAAACAAACCAATTACCAAATTTACCAAGACCAGGCATCTTGCTCACTGGTTTCAAACTTCAAAGGGAATCGGAAATGATACAGTCGTAAATATACAAGCCCTTCGGCTTTGGGTACTGCAGCAACCAAATCAAAACCAAGAAACCAAACAAAGTTGTGGGAGAGACCCACCTATACTTAACCAAATATCTGTCACGCCACCAGAGGACCGTCTATCGTCTCGCTTCACAAACATCAATCGGAGGGTCCAAGACAAGGCGACAGTCAGGGCAGCAGTCCTTCGTAGCCGTTGGAAAGTGGGAAGCCTCGCAGAAAAGACCTTCGGTCCACGTCGACATGCAGGGGTCGATGAAGTGGGGGCCCTCCTCCAGAGTTTCCTCACGTGGCTCCTCGCAATCTTCGGGCTTGAACCGGTACCACTGAAGTTGTCCCACGTTGGCCGCGCCAACTGAAGAACTGGGATTTCAAGTACCCAGCGGCGCCAGGGACATGCCCAAAGTCCTCTGGGTTCCCTTGCCTTGGTATACAGAGACACGGAATACTTCTAGGTGGCGTCAGAGATCAAATTTATTAGCTGCAGCTAGTAGCAGAAATCCCAGCAATACAACACAGTGTACAACTCAAGAAACTGCTCAATTTTAGTAAGGCGAGACATCCCTATTTATACACAAAAAGGTACATTTAAAATGCACGCCCCTGCACCAAAATTCAACCAATAGAAAATACATGACATCACACAGCATCATATAGTAAAGCTCATTTTACAGTGTCCCAACCCACAAGTTAATATTTAGGCATATCTAAATAATAATCTGGAAGGCCCGGACAAACCCTTAATTGAAAGCGTAACCCATGAAATGAAGAAACAGTAAAGAAAAGTAGTTTCAGATAATGTGCAAGATAACAAACGTAAAGAAACTTAAAAGTTAACAAATGTCTTGAATGGTGATTGGGAAAGTGGATAACGATCTTGCAGGGAAATTGGCTTGGCAGGGTCAATTTCAGGTGAAAGGCCAGCTTCTGAAATTAACTCCAGTGCACGAAGGAAACCTTAGTTAATGTACACATGACCCACAAAAGGTCAGACTGCTTTGCTCGCAGACTAACTTCTGAGGCCTACGTAAAATGCAACAGCAGATGGCAGTCACGACGCATGGCAAAAACCCATGTTTAGAAAAGAAAGTCGTGCACTTTAAAAGCACGCAAAATCACAGAACCTCACTAAAACCGTGCAAAAGTCTTCCACAATAAGATTGCCAACATCTACAGAATCTTCAATCCCCAGCCAAAGGCCACCGACTTCTTTAAGCAACACAACAACCCCACTACCACCACAGACATCCGACTAACCAAATAGAGCCAGCTCGCCCCAAAGGACACAGCCTCCATCATGAACTCGGTTCACTCAGGGGCCCCAACCTACCTATACACTCACCACATCTTCAACCTAGGCGAAGCCAGAGTCATCCACGTACTCACCACCTTGTTCAACACCTCAATTGCCACTGCCACTTTCCCTGAGGACTGGAAGCACGCAGAAGTCAATGCCCCACTAAAGAAACCATAGGCAGTACCCAGTGAACTCAACTAGTGACTGATCTCCCTGCTCTCATTCCCAGCCAAAGCATTAGAAAAAGTCAACAACCACCAATTCTCCTCACATCTGGAATGGAACCTTTTACTCAGTTCCTCCTAATCCGGATTGCCCACCAACCACAGCACTGAGATAGCCCTTTTTGCAGCTACAGATAACATCCAAGCCCTACTCAACCAACCTACTGTGGCTCTGATCCTCCCAGACCACTCAGCAGCCTTCGATACGGTCCCCCACCCCACACTCATCACAAGTCTGCACAACATAGGCATTCAAGGAACCACTCTCAGATGGATTGCCTCTTTCCTGTGAATAACACAAAAAATCTGCCTTCACCTCTAAGCCCAAGAAACCCATCTGTGGAGTACCGATTGACACTCGCTCAGCCCCAACCTCTTCAGCACTTATATGACACCTCTGACCAACATTGCCAAAACCCACTGACTCAACATGATATCCTCCTCCGATGACACACAACTCATCCGCTCCTTCTTTGATGACGCCACAAACACCAACTTACACAACTGCATGATAGACATCACCAATTAGATGAAGGACAAATGCCTGAAGCTCAACATGGACAAGATAGAGGTACTGATTTTTGGAAACAAAAGCTCCACATTAATCCATCCTGGAGGCTGTCAGGACTCAGACCTCCTCCTACCTGACTGACCACGCTAGGAACCTAGTCATCATTCTGGACGACAAGCTAACAACATTACCCCCGACTTAGGTCAACTCCGTCTCCTCCTCCTGCTTCTTCATGCTTCATAAAATATTCAAAAGGCTACTCCAAAGATCAAAATGCATCATCACTCAGGCCCTCATCTCCAGCCGACTGCACTAAGGCAATGCTTTCTACACAGATATTGCAGCTCACCTTTCTGACGACTACAGACCTTACAGAACGCCGCAGCCAGACGTCCTGGACCTCCCTAGACAATCCCACATCACCCCGTACATCAGGAAACTTCACTGACTCCCTCCAGAAAAAATGCCAGTTCAAGCTCCTGACCAATACATTCAAAGCCATACACAACTGCGGACCCGCATACTTCCATCAGCCTTCCAGACACCTTCACCCTGCTTCCCTTTCACTATCCTTGAGACCCTGCATCTGACGTAGCTGATGTGGGGGTTGCTCCTTCTCCTTCTAAGCAGCAAATGAACCTCTCCATCTCATCTAGAATTCTGAATGTCCCTCAAGACCTAGCTATTCGGCTAATCATATGGACCCTGCCAGTGCCTGGATTCCCTTTAGGGGGACGAAAATTGCTCTACAAATCTACTGATTGATTGATTGATTGATTGCGCATGTTACTGTGTATAAAACTCATGCAGACAAAATCTTTCCCAATTGATAAGATAACCAAGCTATGATTTAACATTCTGGAGGCATCTCAAAAGCTTCCTGTTGATGCCCATGTGGTCATTTCCCCAGTGTTTACTATATGTGGAAGTTTTCATGCAGCTGCCTTTGTTCTATTAATACCCGGACATAGCCTTCCTTAGGTGGCCGAATATGGCATGAAGGATGCGGCTAGCAGCCACGTCATTCTAAAGAGACACTGTCCAAGACAACTTATCAAAAGTGTTACTGGTACTGCCATCATTTCCACACAGTTGATCATTCCGGTTCAGAAGATGCACTTGATAGCGAGTGAGCCTGCCAGTGCGTATATGACTTTTCTTTTGCATCCAAGACTCCAAAACTGAATCTCATCTGAGTCACTCTGGAAGCTTAGCATGTGAAGTGTTGCTCATGAACTGATTACAAACAAAAAAGCCTAAAGCCCCCCTCCACTGTGCAAGCTTCTTGCACTGCTCATAAATGAATGGAGCATCCTTGTTGGCAATTGTATGCAATATGTGAAACTGCTTTAGTGAGAAATGGTATTTGCATAACATCTGTAACAGAAGGAAGTAAAGATCTGTGGTTTTAAGAGTGGTGAGGGATTCAGACCATCACCATTAGAAGATCAGAGCCCACTGGGTTAAATGCTAGATAGCCAGAGGGAACAGGTAGCACATAGAGTGCACTTCCAGGAAGGTAGTTACTCAGCTAGCACACAGGGTGGACTGCCAGTGGGGTATTGGCACACAGAATGCACTTCTAACCTTGGTTTTGCCTTAGTCAGCACCCAGGATGAACAGACACATGAGTGGGGACACTGTTAGAATGAAAAAACACATCTGCTGTGGCTGGGAGCACATTCAGCGAACAAAGCTAAGGATTTCTTTGGGAAAGACCAGCAAATTTTGCTGAATTGAAATGCGTTAGTTTTAAAAATAAATAAACGAAAGAAGCAAGCATGTCCTATTTCAGACAGATGCTTTGTTTGTCTCTGATGGGCTGGCGTCTAGTTCGGTAGAAGCCAGATTGGTCCTGCAGAACTTGCAGGATGTAGGACTCGATGGCTTGCACCCACAACGTGATCTGAAACAAAGATTGTTAGCCCAGGAATGGTTCACAGACTTTCCATCCAAATGCAACTTAATTTAGGGGCATATTTACTATTATTTCATGCAACTCATCAAGGGCACTTTCTGTGTTGCATGAAAAGGAGAGACCAGAATTGCTCTGTATTTACAAATGTATGGTGCATTTCTGCTCTCTCCTTACACTGGTGAACTGTGTGATGCCTAACACCAATGCAGGCATGTTTATACCATAGTGCAAGGCTGCCTGCATAATGAGCAGAATTGTTTTTGTGCATGAAGGGATTCCTTAAAGGCACAAAACAGTCTTCAGAGGCATATTCCTCTTTCCACCTGTGCTGAAGATTTCAGAACTGTTGGACCTGGCTCTGTTTGCATAGCAAGTCCCAAACATTTTGCCTTCTTCCTCCTATTTGTCTGTCCCTTTTTGTTAGCTTTAGGATTCTGGGCACTTTACCACGACTAATCAGTGCTAAAGTGCATGTGCCCTCTCTCCTTTAAACATGGTATAAGTGGTCTGCACCTCTTTGGTATGTTTAATTTACCTGTAAGTCTCTTGTACAGTGGTATTCCAGATACCCAGGGCCTGTAAATTAAAGGCTATTAGTGGGCCTGCTGACTGCTTGACTGCTTGTGCCACCCACGGAAATACATTTTCAAACTTGTCTCAGGCCTGCCACTGCAGGCCCTGTGAACTAAATTTGCTGCCATATTAACGTAACATTTTAAGTTACTTGCCAAGCCTGAAACTCTCCATTTACTACATATGGGTCACCCCTATGGCACTGTGCTAATCCTATGCTTACATTTTTTTTTATAGAAAAGCTGACAGTCGAGGTGAGCAAATTTAGAGTGTCGCTGGTGTTGAGGGTGCTCTATACAGGAGCTGCCTTCCACCTAAACTTGGGAACTACCCAGAGTTCTCTCCTTCTTTTTTGCATAATTTATGCGTCACTCTATGCCTGCAATGGTATTGTTTGGACTTATACTGGGTGCTCCCTTGTGTCTGGACAAAGCTAAACCTCTCGGAAGAGCTGTAATGACAGCAAAACACCTGTCAGGGGTTGCTTTTATTGATTTCAGGTTGACTTGGATGGTATTTTACCAATCCAAAGCTGTAATATTGTGCCTGGAGTGGTAAATGGCTTTTGTCATTTTACAGCTCGGCATGGGTTGCACTGTGTTAATCCTATGCTTAAAGACTTTGCTGTACAAATGGCAAAAGACTTTGCTGTACAAATGGCAAAAGACTTTGTCCATTTCTATGTCGGTGTGGATAGCACTGTGCTAATCCTATGCTTAAAAACTTTGATAGAAAAGCTGACATTTGAGGTGAGCAAATTTAGAGTGTCGCTGGTGTTGAGGGTGCTCTATACAGGAGCTGCCTTCCACCTAAACTTGGGAACTACCCAGAGTTCTCTCCTTCTTTTTTGCATAATTTATGCGTCACTCTGTCTGCAATGGTATTGTTTTGAAATATATATATATATATATATATATATATATATATATTTTACGCCGCTTGGCTCCCTTCCTCCTCGTTAGGCGCTGCTTTCCCTTGGTCGCGTTACTCATGCGGTTGAGCCTACCGCTGACAATTCACAACAGGTTTCCCCGGTCCCGGGGATGGGCGGAGTCGCAGACAAAAACGGCAATCAATCTCTTCAGTTCAGTTTCAGTATTTATTTCACAATTCCATTGGGGGGTCAAACAAAAAACAACCAACGCGTTTCGACAGCGTCACGTGACCAAGACAGCGGACGCTGTCGAAACGCATTGGTTGTTTTTTGTTTGACCCCCCAATGGAATTGTGAAATAAATACTGGAACTGAAGCGATTGATTGCCGTTTTTGTCTGCGACTCCGCCCATCCCCGGGACCGGGGAAACCTGTTGTGAAATATATATATATATAAATATATATATATATATATATATATATATATATATATATATATATATATATATATATATATTCACTGAAAAAACCATAGGTTTAGCATTTACAAAACCTTATTTTACTCACACAAAACCATTGAAATTCCATATATAGTTAGTTGCACTAACTATATATCGCGCACCCGCAATCCACTGCTGATGATGTCACATATTACATCATTCATGACATGGTCAGTGACATCACTGATGACATCACTGATGACATCTCAAATGACATCACTGATGACATCACTGATGACATCTCAAATGACATCACTGATGACATCACTGATGACATCATCCAGTGACTGTGTGTTTCTGTAAAGTTTAAATATGTTTGATATATTGAAGAATGAGTGGATGTATAAGTGTCTGGATGAAGGATTTAGTAGGTGCGTGACTGACTGTATGAGTGAGTGAATAAATGTGTCGTACTAAATGCATGGGTTAGTGACTAAACTGTCTGAATGTGTGCATCAGTATGTCTGTTGTGATGTAAACTGCTGCATGTGTTGATCATTAGCTATACGAGAGGCTATATGTGTTATTGATTGGTTGCCCAAGTATTTGTATGGGAGATTGAGTTTGTGTGGGGGTGGCTGGGAGGTGTGTGACTCTGTGCATAGATGTGTGAGCAGTTGATTCACTAGGTGTATGAGTTCAAGAGTGCATGTGGAAACAGCTACATGGGCGGTTGACTGTGTGCATGAGTGTATTGATGAGTGAATGGATATCTCAATGCTACATGTCATAGTAAGTACATATGTAAAACACAGTACATGTGAGAGTTGGCATATATAAATAACTGTGCATGAGAGCCACTGAATGTGTGAGTGGCTGTATGGATCATTGTGAACTTGTATCAGGGATTATATAAGAGAGTAAATATGTGTTAGTATATGTTTGAATAAGTAAGGTGTGTATAACTGTATAGTTGAGGAAATGGAGGTGAGATTGTTTCTTTGCATGACTGACTAGGTGTGTGAGTAACTCCATGGATGAGTGACAGTGTGTGAGTGTCTGTATACACTGAGTGTATCTAAGGTTATATTAGAGTCTGAAGAGGTTTATCGTATTAGCACAAGAATGATGTCAAATGAGATGTCATCAGTGATGTCATCAGTGATGTCATTTGAGATGTCATCAGTGATGTCACTGACCATGTCATGAATGATGTAATATGTGACATCATCAGCAGTGGATTGCGGGTGCGCGATATATAGTTAGTGCAACTAACTATATATGGAATTTCAATGGTTTTGTGTGAGTAAAATAAGGTTTTTTAAATGCTAATTCCTAACTATATATGGTCTATAACCTATGGTTTTTTCAGTGAATTTTCAAGGTTTTGTAAATGCTAATTCCTAACTATATATGGTCTCTAACCTATGGTTTTTTCAGTGAATTTCAATGGTTTTTTAATAGCAAATATCATAAGCTGTCGAATGTCAAGTACGTGGTAAGTAAAAACATTTTCGTTTTTATGCACACTGATCTGCTTTGAATGCTGCCCCCCCTCATTTCTATTAGGAGTACTCTCTCTTTGCAGATAGTGAAGGGTAGTTAACGCAGGCCTTTGCCCCCGTTGTAATCCGTCGTGCCTGCTTCTCTCTCCATTTGATTGATTGTTATCCAAGCATTTACTGTTTTAGAATTGGTTCTCTTTGGTTCATTCTCTAGTTACAAACAAGCACAGAGTCGCAATACTCTGTTTAGTCTTTGCAGATAGTGAAAAATCGTGTAAAAAAACAAAAGGGATCGAGCAAAATCAGTAGGCCACTAATGGGATCTCTTTTTGACCTCGCTAAAATAGAAACATTAGAAACAACCCCTCATGAGAAATACGAAACTAGTGACATGAACTGAGCTCCACACCATGATGGCTGCAAGACAGCTCGGCTCCGCCACCCACCCCGCCCAAAATAACGATAAACTCTATGCAAATATTACAAATATATACAACACACCAGCAAAGTAACAGGGTAAAACATTTTATTAAATAACTATTTACATAACTATTTTATACTTTTTGTTGTCCGATCCGGCTAGCTCAATCGATCGAGCATGAAACTCATGCACTCTGATAGTTCAAAGTTTTGAGGAGTGCTTGTTAGACTGTCTGAAGCTTATTTGCACCTGCTACAGCTTCACTATTCTCAATGTAAGTGGGGGCTGTTTGAGGACGTGACTGCATTTGAAAACAATGTGATGCGGTGCCTCCCTGAACCGCTTGACGGAGGCCCCCGAGGGACGGTGTGATGGCGCGGACTCGGAGGGGGCGCTTGGCTCCGGCCCCCTCCCCAAGTCGTGTTGCCCTGGTGTGGCCTGAGATCGCCCCCGACATAGGTGGCCGGCTCCCGGGGTCAAGCGGAACTTTTTGCCTTTTGGTGACTCTTCCATTCTGGACCTTGTCCCACAATCCATTTGACCTGAAGACACGCTGTAGTGGGGCGCCCCTTTACCGTTTCAGTTGCCATTCCGCCCGCTTTTGCTACACTGTGCCTCTTCCGCTATTCAGCTGTTTACCGCCCGCTCTTGCGACTACAGCGTTTCGCTCACCATGTAGTTGAGTTGCTCCCGCTCTTGCGGTGCAGCGATAGGCGGCTGCCACAGGACTCTCAAAATGGCGGCCGGCTCTTCAGATTTGGGCGTGGTCCACTAAAATGGCCCTGCGACACATTGGAACTCGGACGCTTGTCTGCTAGGGCTTGGGCTCCATTCTCGAAAGCGTCCCCTCAGCCTTGAAGATTCTACAAAAGTCTTGGGGGCCCCCGACTCCCGCAGGCTTCTGGTGGGGAGCGGCTGCCATGATTGCTCGTGGAATGGCCACGACGGAGCTACGAGATGGTGGTGCTCTCATGCTGACGCCAGCTTCAGTCTGAAACATCCAGAAACACTGTAGACTACCAATTCGATCAGTTCCGGTAGCGCCCCAACGTGACCCGGTAGAGAAGAACTTGCCCTCCCCTCTTTGACTGATGGTTCTTGTTGCCTGTCCCTTCTGTTGTCATTTATCAGAACTATTTAGCCTGCTGAAAGGGGTTGTGTTCCGACCGCTGGTTGGTGGAGACATTTTGACTATATTCTGGACCTGCGTTGTCGCGTAATGCGTCATATGACGCGCCGCGTTAGCGCATCCGGAAGTGCTCCAGTGCGCGAAGCGCAGCTTCCCGGAAGCGATCCGGGGCGCGGCGCGCAGCGCGTAACGTAAGCATAACAGGTCATGTGACTTGTTAATAAAACTTTTCATTGGTTCATTTTACTTTTCTTATTCTAATGATGAAAGGCTTGGTCATATGACCTAAAAATTACACTTTTTATTACTTTCGAACATTATTTTTTCTTAAACATATATGTTATAATGTTCCAAGCTAATGTACTTTCCCGGAAAATTTACAACTGTCCTGCAAGTAAAATATATTCCTTTTTCGAGAAAAAGGGCGTTTCTTCGTCCCATGACGGAGCCGTTGAGCAAAAGAGGCTCGGCCTGCTGTCTTAGTCGCCGATACGCCTGAATATCAGATTCTTATTGATCACTTTATGTTGCAGGAGTAGAAAACACAACAGCCCTTGACCATTTATCTTTACTGCGTTCCTGCGTATTATACCTTTTACCCTTCATGTAATTGGACTGCTTTATTTCACTTGCCTTTTACTGATTCGAAAACAGTGACTATTATTAAAAACTTTACCAATGTAAATACTACTACCAAGTTTTCTTTTAAAAACCTTTATTGTGAAAATGTCAGTATACAAATACGGGCCTATAACCACGTGGGCCGGCCACGGAGCAAACTGTAATCGTATATGATGAGGAGACATTTACACTGTAGAGGAACGTAACGGGCGGGCCATTAGGTTGCAAGAACTAAGGTGTCTAACAGTTGCGGAATCGGTGGACGTACATTTTATAATTAAAATACGACAGGGCCAGTTACAATAAAATTATCTAGATATACATTTGCGGGCAAGTACCATGGGTGACGTTAATTCAAACTTTCAATAGTACAGTAATCAATAACACATCAGAACTTAATATCAATAGGGATGTCGAAATATTCAATCAATTCTCGTCCCCGCCCGCCATGTGCTTCAAAACTGCATACGTATCTCGTGATATCAAGGTTGTGCAACCAGTACACAACAAGGAGTTACGAGTCCATTTATTCCGGCGCCATTTTGGACGAGGACGGGCAGGTCCAGGATATAGTCAAAATGTCTCCACCAACCATCGACTATGATGATGTTCATATGCTGTATTTATTAGAGTAACACTCATCTGTCCACATGAAATTAATTTGCCACAATTACCATAACTATATTTTTTTTCGGTTCCTCTGGAGAGTACATCGTGGCAGATGAGGCAGGTAACGTACCGGGCATTTACCTTTTTTGCATGTAGAGGAAAGGAAAAAAAATTCGAGCGTCCGAGTTCTAAGGTGTCCCAGGGCCATTTTAGTGGACCAGGCCCAAATCCAAAGAACAGGCCGCCATTTTGAGAGTCCTGTTGCAGCCGCCTGTCGCTGTAGCAGCAAGAGCGGGCGAAACTCAGCTAGACGGCGCTCCACTGAAGGAACATAGACTTGCTGTGGACCTTTCATCTTTTCAACACACACCAGTGCGGCAACTTGCTAGACACCACCTCGGTGCCATCCGGATCTCGGCGCCCCACTGCAGATGAAGTGCCTCCACATAGAGGGAGAGACTCATTTGCGCCGCCTCCCCCCCGCTTCTCAGAACTCTCAACTATGACACCACCTCGGTGCCATCCGGATCTTGGCGCCTTGTGCTGGTTCCGGCCTATTCACACATCGGTCCGCTACTGACGCCACCTCACAGGCCAACGGGGCACCCCACGCCGACTTTCGGCGCAGCATTGTAGGATGGCCACACCAGTGCAGCAACTTGCTGGACACCACCTCGGTGCCATCCGGATCTTGGCGCGTTGTGCTGCCTTCGGCCTATTCGCCGCAAGTGCGCACGCAACTCAGCTGCATAGCGAGTGAAACACCAAGGGGCGCCCCACTGCAGCCGAGGAACCTCCATCTTGGGGGCGACGCACAGCATCACATTGCTTTCCAATGCAATCAGATCCTCAAACAGCCCCCACTGACTGACGCGAACTCACAGGCCAACGGGGCGCCCCACGCCGACTTTCGGCGCAGCATTGTAGGATGGCCACACCAGTGCGGCAACTTGCTGGACACCACCTCGGTGCCATCCGGATCTTGGCGCGTTGTGCTGCCTTCGGCCTATTCGCACATCGGTCCGCTACTGACGCCGCCTCACGTGCCAACGGATTTTCTACGCTTTTTATAGCCCTATGCCGCATAACAGGTCATGTGACTTGTTTATAAAACTTTTCATTGGTTCATTTTACTTTTGGTTTCCTAATGATGGAAGGCTTGATCATATGACCTAAAAATAACACTTTTCATTGGATTAAAAAAAATTTTTTTCCCAAATGATGAAAGCCCCACCTTGTTTCTGGATGTTTCAGACTGAAGCTGGCGTCAGCATGAAAGCACCACCATCTCGTGGCTCCGTCGTGGTCATTCCGCGAGCAATCATGGCAGCCGCTCCCCACCGGAAGCCTGCAGGAGTCGGGGGCCCCCAAGACTTTTGTAGAATCTTCAAGGCTGAGGGGACGCTTTCGAGAATGGGGTCCAAGACCTAGCAGACAAGCGTCCGAGTTCCAAGGTGTCCCAGGGCCATTTCAGTGGACCAGGCCCAAAAAGGAAAGAGCCTGCCGCCATTTTGAGAGTCCTGTGGCAGCCGCCTATCGCTGCACCGCAAGAGTGGGCGCAACTCAGCTGAATGGCGGATTTTGGCACAGTGTACCAAAAGCGGGCGGAATGGCAACTGAAACGGTAAAGGGGCGCCCCACTACAGCAGACGAGCCTCCACCTGGGGAGGCCCGTTCACGCCGCCTCACCCCCCCCCCCCGGGGGCGCCCCACGCCGTTATTCGGAGCAGCATTGTAGGATACCAAAACCAGTGCGGCAACTTACTGGACATCACCTGGGTGCCATCCACATCTCAGCGCGTTCTGCTGCCTTGGGACTATTCGCACAACCGACCGCTACTGACGAGGCCTCCCCCCGCACCGCCCGGGACGCCCCACGCCGTTTTTCGGAGCTGTATTGTAGGATACCAAAAACCAGTGCGGCACCCAGGTAACATCACCTGGGTGCCGTCCAGAACTCAGCACGTTGTGCTGCCTTGGGACTATTCGCACAAAACACAGCTACTGACCATTGTTGCTTCTTTTTTCAAAAAAATGTTTAAATGTATTTACTGTTTTTGTTGCGTTGTATATATTTATAAGTTATTAAAGTTTTATAATCCTACTACTTTGTTGGAGTGCTATATATTTTTAATGTGACACATAATTGTAAAAACTTTGATGTACAAAGAGGCATCCCTGGAATCTTCCGCTTCAGGCTCGGTCCCCTCCCCAATCACAATACAGGATGGTTTTCAGATAGTAGGAACGCGTGTGGTGTGACGGATCTCATCGGGTGGGGGCCTTGATCTACTGTAACTCCTTTGAAGAGGGGTGATTCTTTACAGCTGGGGCCATAAACTACATCTGCAAGGCTAGGTGATAGCGTGGTACCGGCCTGGACAATCGGACACAGAGGAAGAGGAGTGTCAGAGGGTGCGGTAGTGAATAGGGCAAAAGGGAGGTGTCGGGCGGGCACAGGGTGTGATTCTCAAGGAAGAGCAGCGCAGATGGGGGGAGGTTTATTGCCCATGCATAAGACAGAGAGCGGGGGTGACCAGTGCCTGGGGGAGATGCTTGCGAGGGTGGGGAGCCATGCTAAGGATCGACAGCGTGCAGAGAGTGGGTCTGGTCAAGGCATCTAAAATGGCTGCCGTGCACGACAAAAGTGTGGCATTTGAAAAAAGGCAAGATGGCGCAGACAATGTTTTTCAACACTTCCTGATTTCCTTCGAATTGAACGTTAACAGACGTTATCTCTCCCACACTACCGGTCCCCCTGTGCTTAAACGCCGAGATAGTAGGGACTGCATCCCGTGGAGATAGGCCGAGACGTCACTCAGCAAAAAAAAAAAAAAAGTCTATAAACATACAATAAGTTAAAAGTCAATCATTCTTGTTTCCTTGTAGTACGCTCCCCAGTCCGCTTTCCGTTACGCGTACCGGGCGCACCCCACGAAAAAAAACCTCCACATCAAACCTAGGGGGTCAGGGAGGATCTACTATGCCCCCTTATGGTCATTTGCCCCTTCGCTTTGGCCTCCTCTTGTCTCTCGATCCTACCGAGAGACAAGATGGCGGCCGCTACGGACTGTTTGGAATGTTTACAGACACCGGAGAGCCAATCAGCTTCGCTTCGCAAAGCTCCGTAACGCGAAAAGTACGCGAACCGGATCGCTGCCCGGAGCGCTGTTACAGATATATATCTTTTTTTGAACGTTAATTTCTCAAAATCCACTGGAGCACATATATTGAGACCTAGCAAAGGGACATCGGGCTACCAGTCCCTACAATTTTGCCAAGTTTCGTGCAAATCCATTCAGCCGTTCGGGCTAAAAGTGAGGCCAACCGCCCTATGGAAATTAACATGGGAAAAACGCGTTTTGGGACACCCCTTTTTTCTCGGCCCCCCTTGACGAACCCCCCTAAATTTTCAGGGGCTGCTCAGAAACAAAATGTTCCATTTACCTGAAAATTTCAGCCAATTCCGTCCACAAACGCCAAAGTTATTAGACATAGAATTTTCAAAAATCCCATAGAGAAAAAATCCTAACTATATATACCTACTGGCGACCGCCAGCAGGTAATATATATATATATATATATATATATATATATATATATATATATATATATATATATATATATATATATATATATACCTTTAGTCTATTGTGCATAGAGCAAAACGACATGCTTATAAATACTGTGCATATTATTACTGTCATTAAATATTACCCGTTACACTGAACACCACACAAGGTGGAAGCTATAGAAATACAGAACATTCTAGTCTAGGTCTACATGGGCAAAGATAGCATTTCCGTGCTCTGCCCCAGGCTACCAGGAGATTAGCACAGACTATCTTTGGTGTGTAAGTTACTTGCCCTGACTAGAGTGGTGGGCTCTGCCTGGCTTAGGTGCAACCGCTAACCAGCCTGAAACCACATTCCTAACAAGCATGCCTGGAAAGAGGAAGCAACAAGGAGAAATACACATATTTCTCCCTATGCCTCTGTACGGTAGGAGCACCATTTGGGGGCAGACCCAGGTTGATAAGTCTTTGTAAATCTGGGTTTGTTTGGAAATACATAGGTGGGTGTATGGGAATGCCCATTCACCACCCATTTAACGCTTACCGAGCACAAAGTAACGCAAGGCTGCTTTGCGTTAATTTGCATTTGCTACACCACTGAAAGTGTATTTGCATTGCTTGATAAATGGCAACAAAAAAAAAATTTCTGGGTTGTGCCACAAACAAGACTTGACCCTGACACAAAATCATAGGAAATCTGGGCATTAGTGTATATGGTCCTGATGTACAAAGCCTATGTCACAAACCAACATGTGCAAACTGCACTACACCTGGACTGTTATCTTGGCTTCCGTTTGCGATGTGACCAATGTTCTTATTAGTCGGATCACAAAATATAGATTTGAAATATCTTGCCTGCCTAATGAACAGGCAGATGGCCTTCTGCAATCCCACCTCTCATGAGATTGCCTGAGAATTATTATTATTATTATGCGTTCTTATATAGCGCTCGATTAACCGTAGGCATCTCGGCGCTTGCCTTGGGAACCCGTCCTGGTTTTTCCCTGTGAGATACCCGTACTGGGCATCCCCAAGGTGAAAGCCAGGCATCCTGCCGCGGGGGGGGGGGGGCGTAGTGGAGATTAAGGAAGCTGATGCCCAGAGCTGCAGAGTGTGAACCTGTGACTCGAGTAGGCACCGAAACGAGAATTATCGAGTCCGTGGATATTTGGGCTCAAGACCCTGCCGGGAATTGAACCCTGGTCCCGGGTCTGACCTCTGCTTCAGGGTCTGCCGCCTCTAACCAGTGAGCCACACTTCTCCACTATGAATGCAGGTTGGATGCTTCAAGGGACAGCAGAACTTCATCCTTGCATGTACATTCATTGCCTGCATGCACCAAATTCTCAAATAACAACTCTGAAACTTCTGTTCATGTTGATTTTCAGAAGGTGCTTTTCAAATATTAAGTCCCCTTTATTCAACATCGTCAAAGAGTTTACCAACCCTACTGCCAACTCCAACGACATCACTCCCTCCCAAACCCTTTGCGACTCCCTAGCTTCGTTCTTCCACGACAAAATCGCAGACATCCACAACAGCTTCGACAACCAACCCGGAGAACAACCCACCCAACCTTCTACTGTACCTTCATCCCCCTTGAACATCCTTAACAACTGGAACCCAATCTCCACCGAGGACATCATCCGCCTGATGAACTCCATCCACTCAGGGTCCCCAACAGACCCATGCCCTCACCACATCTTCAACAAAGCAGACTCCATCATAGCACCACACCTCCGAGACATCATCAACTGCTCCCTCAACTCCGCCACCTTCCCGGAAAGCTGGAAACACGCCGAACTCAGCGCCCTTCTGAAAAAACCCACAGCTGACCCCACCGAACTCAAAAATTACCGCCCCATCTCGCTGCTTCCATTCCCGGCCAAAGTCATCGAGAAAGCTGTCAACAACCAACTCGCCGCCTTCCTCAAAACCAACAAATCCCTCGACTCCTCACAGTCCGGCTTCCGAGCCAAACACAGCACTGAGACCGCCCTCATCGCAGCAACAGACGACATTCGAACTCTTCTGGACAATGGAGACACAGTCGCCCTCATCCTCCTCGACCTCTCCGCAGCCTTCGACACAGTCTGTCATAGCACCCTGTTACAACGCCTCAGAAACATCGGAATCCAAGGAAAAGCACTGGAATGGATCACTTCGTTCCTCACCGGAAGAACTCAGAGAGTCCGCCTTCCACCATTCAAGTCAGAGGCCACTGAAGTCATTTGCGGCGTGCCACAAGGATCTTCACTCAGCCCCACCCTTTTCAACGTATACATGAGCCCCCTCGCGACCATCGCACGACAACACAACCTCAACATCATTTCCTACGCTGATGACACTCAACTGATCCTCTCACTCGCCAAAGACCCGAACACCGCCAAAACCAACCTACATGAAGGAATGAAAGAAGTAGCCGAGTGGATGAAGATCAGCCGTCTGAAACTGAACTCAGACAAAACCGAAGTCCTTATCTTAGGTACCTCCCCCTCCGCCTGGGATGACTCCTGGTGGCCAGAGGCCTTAGGAAAAGCTCCCATCCCGACGGACCACGCACGGAACCTGGGCGTCATCCTGGACTCCTCACTCTCGATGACCAGACAAGTTAACGCCGTTTCATCTTCTTGCTTCAACATTCTTCGCATGCTCAAAAAAACATTTCGCTGGATCCCCACCGAAACTAGAAAAACGGTCACCCACGCACTGGTCACGAGCCGCCTGGACTACGGCAACACCCTATACGCCGGTACCACCGCAAAACTTCAGAAAAAACTACAACGCATCCAGAACGCATCAGCCAGACTCATACTAAACATCCCGCGTAAAGACCACATCTCTAGTCACCTGATAAACCTCCATTGGCTTCCCGTCAATAAGAGGATAACATTCCGCCTCCTAACCCACACACACAAAGCACTTTACGAACTTGGACCCGAATGCCTCAACACCCGACTTTCCTTCTACACCCCCTCCCGCCAGCTACGCTCCTCCAACCAAGCCCTGGCTGCGGTACCTCGCATCAACAAAACCACCATGGGAGGACGGTCCTTCTCCTACCTGGCAGCCAAAACATGGAACTCACTTCCCACTCACCTTCGCCTCACTCAGAACCACCCAGCATTCAGAAAGCAACTTAAAACATGGATATTCGACAAGTAATTCCCCACCCTTCCTCAAGCGCCTTGGGACCCTCTGGGTATGTAGCGCGCTATATAAATTAATTTGACTTGACTTGACTTGACTATATGCTTTGTGAATGATTTTTCAGAGAATGCATTACTTCAAGCCTTCAAATTCGTCTTAGTACCCAAGACAGTATAAGTTGGTAAAAAGTTCATATTCTCCAGCATTGCCCCCAAGACAACCTGCAAATACCCTCCTACATATCTAGTTCCAGATTTACTAACGCTTTGCACTGGACTTGCATCACATCAGGAACCTGGAGAAAAGGGTATGAGTGGGGGCAGATTTTCCACCATAAACTAGGATTTGCCTTGGTCAGTTCCTCAAAGTAACATAAAGTTGTTCTTTTTGCCACTTTATGCCATGGGGGCATTCCATCGGTACTACATGGGTGTTCTCGTTCAACCACCTATGCATTTGATGCCTTTCTGGTCTAATAACATACGTTGAAATGAATTTGAGCTAAAACCGCTTCTGTCCTCGAGACAGACAAGGAGATATGTTTTAAACTTACATGCGTGCTCCATTTTACTGCACACATACAAAGTCGAATCTTAAAAGATGTTTTTTGTAGTGAAAGGATGCTCTTTCTGCACAAAACATATACCTTAGAGCACACACACCTTTCTACTGCGGCACAAAAATGAGTGTGTTGGCGCATGGCAGCCAAAAGTGCTCCAGCGCTGGTGGAGATAAAAAATGTGCCACATCATAGCAGCTATGGCACGTTTTTTCTACCTCTATTCGACTCAAAGCAGCGCAGCTGCTTGTGTTGCTGTGCTCTCTTGCGTAAAATATTAGTAAATCTTGGTGCTAATGAATACACATTTTACTTTGATGCACTCCGACTTTGCCCCTGGGTATCCATATCAGCTGTTTCTAATCCAGCCCTGATATGGGGTTGCCCAAGATGGATGGTCTGTTACTAAAAGGAATGACTGGGGATGTTTGTCAGAAATTGCTGATATTTCGGACATGTCTATCCAGCATAATATGTATTTTTTGATTTCCAGATGTTTCCAATTATAAAGAATTTGGGAGAAACCTTGGTAACAAATGTTCAGAAAAAAACAGAAGATGAACCCCTAGATATGAAACTGTAAGTAGGAAATTAAAGCATGTTGGGAAATCGTGGTTCCTTTGCAGGTGTGCTGCAAATTGCCAAGAATTGTCAGAGGAAAGGTGTAATTTGTAAGTGTTGTGAATAGAAAGGTTTATGATAGAGAGATGAATTCTGATGGTACAACAAGAATTTCACTGGTTCGCTCCCGCAAATGAAACGGTTGCATCCTTGGCTGTTGCGCTGGTGTGCCAGGGACTTAGCCACTACATCCTGTGGAAGAGGTGTGGCTGAGCGGCCAGAGTGACTGACTCAGGAACCTGGGGGTTCGCTGTTCGATCCCCGGTGCTGGTGGCATATCAGCCCAGCACCATGTGACTCTGTGCAAGAGCTCGCTTATTCTTCCCGACGGCCCCCAGCGCCTTGACACCTTCAGGTAATTGTTTGTGCTTTACAAATACTGGACATTTACTTGATATCCTTGGCACACCACCGCAAAATCCCTCTGCTGTAAAAAGCAGAGGGATTTCCTTTTCTATTTTTCAGCCTTGGGCGCTGGGGAAGAGCTTTACCAGCTGCTGAGGCATTTTTTTTCAGTGCAATGACGATCGGCACGCATGGTGCGCCAACGTCACTACACTGAAAGTGAAAGTGAAATGAGCTGATCGTCTCTTTTAAATTTCGCTGCCTACGTGCTACCAGAGCTATCCCAGACCCGTGAGCATGTAGTCAAATGGGAGAGAAGCCATTGGTAAGGGGAGAGTCTCCCCTTTCAAATGGTACCTCTCCCTAGTGGATCCCTGCTTAGGGATCACCACAAGAAGGCAATCCCCGAGCATGGCTCCACCACTAGACACCAGGGAGGGGGAGTGGCCCCTTGGGGAAGGGCCTTTCCCCCCTACCATAATAATTTGGGCAAATTCAGTCTTTCTGCCCCCCCCCCCATAGGAGTGGGGGTTTCCCAAAATAGGCATGTCAATGCCCCCAGCCCCCCAAACAAAAACGGGACAGTCTTTCTACCTGCCCTTGTGGGCAGATGGGGGTTTTTAGCGCCGATCTGCCACTGGGGGGGGGGGGGGGGGGCAGAAATCCCTCTAGACACCAAGGTTTTTATTTTTTTCAATAAAAGAGGGGTGGGGGCTGCCCACTTTGGGCAAGCTTCCCCAACATATCCATAGTCTTCATGCACCCCCTGGGGGGGGAGATGGGGAAAATTGCCCCTTATGTACATCCTCAGAAAGTTGGGGTTTGCTGGCCTTCTCCATGACTTTGGAGAGATGAGTCTGAAGTTCTTGAGGTCCGTCGGGTCAGCAGAGGGTTTCTTAAGCTTGGGAGTGATGGTGGTGCCGGCTCTGTTTAAGATGTGATGCGAGCAGGGGTAAGAGGGTTCTCCGGAGTGGATGCTCTTCATGATCTTGAAGGTGTCATCCACAGTGAGGGTAGTCCAGATGAGTAGGGTCTTTTGAGGTCCGGCATCATAGGGTGCGGTGGTTGTGGGTGGGGTCAGAGGGTCTTGGGTATCGAGGCTTTCGAAGCTGTCGTATATCTCCTTAATCTTGTGGTGGACGTAGGTGCTGAGGTTATTGCAGAGGTCTTGGGAGGGGGATATCTGCTGTCTCTGTGCTGGGTCTGGCAAATTCTTTGACAACGGTGAAAAGTTCTTTACTGTTGAGTGCAATAGCATTGATCCTTTCTTGTAGGGCTGCTTTCATTGTTGTTCTGATGAGGTGGTGCTGTGCAGTAACAGTGGTCTTGAAGGCTGAGTGGTCTTTCAGTGTTTTGCTGCTCCTCCATCTCTTCTAGAGCCATCTACAGGTACGTATGGACTCATGAAGGGTGGCAGAGGAACAGCTGACTTTCTTGATGCGTCTCTTGCATGGGGCTTCCTTCAGAGGAGCCAGAGTGTCAGCGCAGTCGGAGATCCATCAGTGGAGTTGGTGTGCCTTGGTATCAGCGTCGGTGGAGGGGTTTTGCTGAGGGGCCTGGTGAACTGTTCTTCGTCGACCTTGTTCTAATTTCTGCACGTGTAGTCATGGGCATGGGGGTATGTAGAGAGTTTGGTGAAGGAAAAGTTTCCAAAGCGGTGGTGTGTCCACTGGAGCTCGGTGGTGTTGCTGAAGGTGATGTCGTTGGCCGAGAAGATGGGGTCGAGCGTGTGTCCTGCTGAGTAGGTTGGGGAGTTGACCAGTTGTTTGAGTCCGAGTAGCTAGTTACTCCAACAGGGATAAGGTGTTTTTGTCTTTGAAGTTGTCCAGGTGAAAGTTGATGGTCAAAACCTTGAGTGCAAATCATGAAGCAAGTTCTGTTCAGCTACGAAGTCTTGTAAATGACTAGTGACCTCCCTTTTGTGACTTTATGGTTGAATGAATACAATTGTAGAACTGAGTAATGGTATTAAACGAATGTGGGATTGGTTACAGCATGAAGGGGAGTTCAAGAAGTTACTTTTGTATGAGCAAAAAAGGCAAGATATATTATTGGTCTCTGATGTAGTTGGTCTCAAATGTTTGTGGGATGTGTTGAGCAGGTTAGATACTAACAGGGTTGAATGTAACGTGGTGGGTACTAAATTGTCGGGGAAGTATGAATTTAGTTCGGGGAAGTATGAATTTAGAGGCAAGGTTTGGGGAGTCTGCACCAATTTCCGGGGTATTAGGAAATGAGTACTTAAACTAAACTAGTATTCTTGGTAATCACAATATTACGAATGACAAGGAGGACAAAAATCTAGTAGAGGAGGGGCACGTAGGAACCCCAATTAGTCATCTTGGGGCTCCTCCTGTAGTAATGGCTCCCGTAGACGGTTCCAGTCTAGGTAAGATGGTCTCATGGAATATCGCGGGATTAAGTAGTAAGCTGGAATCCCAAAATTGGATAGACTTCATCAATGATTTTGATGTATGTCTATTCCAAGAAACATGGGCCCGTGATCCTATATTCCTCCCGGGTTATCTAAATTTTTCAATCGCGGCTAGCAAAGGTGCCAAGGGACGACCCATGGGGGGTCTAACTATCTGGATACGTCAAAGTCTACCCGTTACAATTAAGTTGGTGGAAACGGGTAGCAACGATATCCAATTGATAAGAATGGTTTTAGACCCCAGGGGAGGATTAGATATTTATAATGTCTACGTTAGGGGCAAGATAAGAGGGAAGTCACCTATCCTAGAGGCCTTGTCCTCTCTTATGGTGGAAAAACAGTCCTTGGGCAACAATGTTATTGTTGCTGGTGATCTAAACCGGACTTTTGAACCCCTAGATATCTCTGATGATTCTTTGGGGCGGGAGGAGGACACGCAATGGGGCGTACCAATTTTAGACCTGGCCCCAGTTAGGCGATGGACCATTGATATAATACATCTGAATGCCATCTGCCTGGAACAGGGATTAAGAGCCCTAAATGGGAGAACAAAGAGCGACAGGGGAGGCGCCTGCACATTTGATAATGGTCGCCGCCAAAGTAGGATAGATTATGTCCTTTGTAGCCTGAACCTGTGGCAGCTAGTATGTGACATGGAAGTAAAGGGTAGATTGGAGAGTGACCACAACCCCCTTTGTGTGGCCCACAACTGGTGGTCGGTCACAACAGGGAATTCCCAACCGACCAATGCTCCGCTGCCTGACATGACCAATGACATGCGTAGATTGAAATGGCCATGTGTACTGGCTAATGTGGAATCCATGGCATTTATAACCTCTGAGGTGGACACTGCAATCACCGCCATGGAGGATACAGCCTTAGTAATTCCAGGGTCAAGGGAAATATCTGATATTCATGATAAACTCTTTTCTCTTCTAAAACCGCACTTCCTGAGGCCCTGCAAGATAAATAGCAAACAACCACCTAGACTAGCTAAACGGTATAATCACCAGTGTAAGCTTGGGCAGAGCAATCCGGAGTAGGGACGGGGTAGTTATCAGTGGCGCCAGAAAGCATTATAAGACCAGCATATCCCTAGCTAAAAAACTATGGGATGAACAGCATTGGGCCGAACTAAAGGAGGCCTCGGGGGCAAAGGATTCTAGGTTATTCTGGAACATTGTTAAGTGGGGAAGAGGTGGAATTCCAGATAAACCCGGCAACAATATCCCAGAGGGTGCCTGGGTAGATCACTTTAAATCCCAATATGCAGAGATTGCACAGTACAAGGGCATGGAAGAAATTCAAGCTGTATATTCCATTGGGGATTTATTCACTCTTAAGGAAACTGAATATGCTCTAAGCACTGTCCCCGGGGGAAGGGCCCCGGGCTTAGATGGCGTACCAGCTGATGTTTTTATTAATGATAAGGCGCGGTGGGCTAGATATATATTTCTTTTGGGAAACGCCATTGCAAAGGGAGTGGCCGTCCCGGAATTATGGAAGGGAGAGATCATTATACCCATATACAAAAAAGGGGATCGGTCTCTTCCAGTCAACTACAGGCCGATAAGCCTGATTGCCACCGTTCAAAAAGTGGTAGGTAGGATGGTGGTTAACAAATTGATGGACTGGGTTGATGAGAACAATGCCCTGTCCCCTTACCAGGCTGGTTTTCGGCGGGCCACTAGTACAGTTGACCAGGTGTTTCGTTTCACTCTACTCCAGTGGGTGACAGTGGTGTTAGGTGAGGGCAGTCTGTATGTCGCTTTTGTCGACCTGTGGGCTGCCTTCGACCTGGTCCCAAGGAGAAAGCTCTGGGCAGTTCTGAGTGAAATGGGTCTCCCGGCTGAGTTACTTACCCTGGTTATGAGGTTGCATGAATGCAACTTCGCTAAAATCCAATGGGGCATGCATGGTGAATCCTCTGATTACTTCCCGGTTGAACGTGGGCGGTCTGCAGCGAGCTTTGAACATCTTTGATTCTTTTTGCGGGGAACATGGCCTGGAAGTCAATGTGGGTAAGACTAAGCTGATGGTCTTTGCACCAAAACGTAGACCCAGGCCGAAAATATTCTTGAATAATAGTTTGTTAGAGGTGGTTACCGTATTCACCTATCTTGGGATACAGATAACAAACGATTCAAGATGGTCCCAGCACATAGAAATGGCGGTCTTGAGGCACCAACAAATCTCGGGGGCACTTCGGGTGAAGCATAAAAAATCCAGGTCCAAACAAATAAAACCCGTCTTGGCAGTGTATGAGGCCAAGGCTCTTGGTTCTGCTCTATATGGGGCAGAGCTGTGGGGCTTTGGGAAACTTCTCCCCTTGCAGTCCTCTGAGAACAGGTTTCTTAGGGGAATCACAGGACTCTCGCAGAGCACCCCACTGATTCCCCTTGGTCTTGACCTGGGGAGGAGAGCAGTTAGTGATCTAGTGAGGTTGCGCCCGATTCTTTATTGGAGACGGCTCTGGACTACCCCGGAGATCCAGCATTACGCAGAGGGGTTTTTAGCCATAATAAATGCTGATATCTTTCATAGGATAGAATGGCTGAAAAATCTTAGGTCTTCCCTATGTGATCTTGGTCTCTCAAATGTATGGGATAATCCAACCGGGGAGCTCTTTCTGAGCAAAAAAGTGATTAAGGATCTGTACTGGGATCATGTAGCTGCAAGGGTCTGGGGCAAAACTAAATCTGACTCCATGACGGGGCGCTTTGTGGAAGCTAAACTGTATCCAGTTTTGGAACCCTATTGGGATAGCATAACCAACCCTGGGGACAGAAAGCTTTTCTTTCAGCTACGATCAGGTGCCCTTGTGGCATCCTGGTTCTCTGTGTCTGTGCTGCATGACATAGCTGCGCTGATGTCATGGAGCACTAGAATCACCAACACATCTCATAGAATGTTATGCTTTGCCCAGCAGGCAGTTACAACCAGGCTTGGATACTGAATGGATGTTCACCTGTGGATGGGATCTTTATTCTTAATAAACCACTACTTATAATCATTATCTTGTGGATGTCTATGTTACATTTGGCGACGAGGATGGGATTTACAAGAAGAAGAAAAGATCTCAACACCTATCTCCAAAATAAAGAAGATATATTTCCACCTCTACTTGGATAATATCCTTGACTCTATTTGGAAAAACTTCTTTGAGATACCGGTGACAACATCCAACCTAACTGGATTACAGATTATTCACTGACTTTTACTTCAAAAGGTCCGTTTCATTCGACTTCAGAGAGACTTCAGCTTCTCCGTTTGTGGTAAGAACGAACAAACTTAATTAAGTGAAAAACGAACTCTTTGTTTTCACTTTCTTCTATGCGCTGCGTTTTCGCGATCGCTAAATCTGACAATTTTGCGTTACTCAACGAAACGCACTCAGCGATCTGCATCCTTCAAAAGACGCCTACCTGCCCAACGTCTTCACGAGCTGGCTCCTCAGAAACGCCATTGCCTAGCAGCATCTTCACAACATCGGAACCCCGGGAAGATAATCAACGAGATTCTTTCCTCTTCACATCCACTCGCAAAGCTTCCTGGGTAAGACGCAAACGTCCCGCAAGGTACTCTGGGTATCACGTTAACGTGGCCGCCATTTTGGATTGGTCACTTTCCCTTCACAACACACTTTGCGTTTTAGCGCGGTTCGTGACTCAGACCACCGCTAATCTCCACCAATAAATTACACTGAAGTTATTTATGGATTGAATTACACTGAAGTTATTTATGGATTGAACAATTTAAAGGTACTGTTCACTTTTAACCGTTATTCACCTTCTGTGACACACTCACTTCAAGCTACTTTTGTGTGCACTTCTCCTGTGACACACACACATTATACTTTTTCTTGCACTGTTATTTAAGACTGTTCTTTTGTGTGCACTTACTGTGACACACACACATATTGGATATTGGACTTTCAATTTTAATTTTTTGTCGTTATTACCATTATTTGTTTCTTTTATTTCCTTGGTTCTTCTATTTTAGTTATAATATGCAAAATGTGACTGCTCCCCCCTTCTTCTTGTCCTCACCTGGAGATCCACCTATCAGATGGAAAAAATGGCGTAAGGTATTTGAAAGATATGCTAGGGTATGTGGATCTAGTTTAAGCGCTGAAAGGAAAACAGCTTTACTTTTACACTGTTTGGGGGCAGAAGGGCAAGAGGTATTCGATCATTTGCCTGACCTTGATGATAGTAGTTTAAATGAATATGAAATATGTATTGCAAAACTAGATGAACATTATCTTCCTAGAGTCAGTACTATTCTAGAGAGATATCATTTTGGTCGAAGAACACAAATGGAAGAAGAGACAATTGAAAATTATATTACAGCTTTAAGGAAGCTTGCTTCCTCGTGTAAGTTTGGTGCAAGTCTTGATGAACATATAAGAGATCAGTTCATGCTTGGATGTTATATCGAAAAGGTGAGAGAAGAATTATGGCAAAAGGACGAACCTTCTTTAGAAGAAGTTCTTACTATTGCAAAGAGGATAGAGCATTCTATCAAATGCGTGGAAGTCATAAAGAAAAATGGTGAGAACAAAACTTCTAAAGAAACAGTAAATATTGTAAAATCTACTCCTAGAGTAGGTGAGAATCACCAGAAAGAGTCTAGAAATGAAAATATTTTAAGCAAAATTCCCTATAGGAAAAAGGAGAACGGTTTAGACTTCTCCCAAGTAAAATGTTACAGATGTAGTAAAATGGGACATTTTGCTACAGATAGACAATGTCCAGGCTGGAAAGCTTATTGTGGTAAGTGCAAAAGGAAAGGACACTTTACCTCGTGTTGTAGAGGGGGAAACTACAAAGGTAAAGTGAATGAAATATTTTATGATTTTGAAAGTGAGAGTAGTTTTGATGAACACCTAGATTGTGGACAAATCTGTATACAGACAGTGAGTGCTGAAGAAGCAAAGAACTCTCCTTGCGATGAGATTATGGTAGAAGGTTTTCCCACTAAAGTTTTGTTTGATTCTGGAGCTAAAATCACTATTATAGCAAAAGATTTTTTTTTGAGTAAGTTAGGACAAAAACTTGAGCTATCCCGCCCGGATATAAGACCATTTGGCTATGCTGGACAACCCATTAAACTACTTGGGGTTTTTGAAGGAGTGATTAATTATAAGAATAGGTTGACCAAAGCAAAAATTTATGTTTCTCAAAAAGGAGATAGCATAATAAGCTGGTTCGCTCTCAAGGATTTAGGCGTAATGCTTGATCCAAACTCGACACCTCCTATTGTTCTAAAAGAACCTTTTCCCTGCACCTCTCAAAATGTTTCACTAGTTTCTCATGATTTCACTAGTGAACTCAAAATGAAATTTCCTAAAGTTTTTTCAGAAAACTTGGGGTGCCTTAATAATTATTGTCATCGTATCATTTTGAAAAAGGATGCTGTACCTGTTTGCTGCAAGGTACGAAATGTACCTGTAGCAGTCAGAGAACAAGTTAAAGATGAACTTGAAAAGCTTGTTAAGGGAGGCATTATAGAAACAGTAGAGGGAACGGAGTGGGTTGCCCCGATTGTCGCAGCCAAGAAATCGGACAACTCTCTCCGTCTCTGTGTTGATCTAAGAGAGCTTAACAAGTGTATTGTTACAGATCATTATCCTCTACCCAAAATTGCAGACATGCTTATGCTACTTAAAGATGCTAAAATTTTCAGCACCATTGATCTAAGGTCCGCCTACCATCAGATTAGGTTAGAAGAAGATTCAAAAGATTTGACCTCTTTTGTGACTCCTTATGGCACTTTTAGATTCGTCAGACTACCATTTGGTTTAGTGTCAGCCGCATCAGTTTTTCAGAGGGCATTAGAAAAAGTCTTAAAAGGTTTACAAGGTGTCAGGATCTATCAGGATGATATTCTTGTATTTGGCATAAATAATTCGCAACATGATTCTAGGCTTTTTGCTGTTTTAGAAAGACTATGTGATGCAGGTTTAACTGTCAAGATTGAGAAATGCAAGTTCAGAAAAACTTCCATTGACTATCTAGGTCACACAATCACTGAAGGAGGAATTTTACCCAAAGAGAATTTGATCTCCACCATCTCTAAGTTGTCTACCCCACAGAATAAAGAAGAATTAATGAGTTTTTTAGGGCTTGCCGAATATTATAGTAAATTTGTGAAGGATTTTGCCTCTTTGTGTGTCAACATGAGGTATTTATTAAAGAAAGGAGTGGAGTTTATTTGGGAAGAAAAATGTCAGCAAGAATTTGAGGTCATCAAGGAGAGACTAGCCTCCGCACCTAAATTAAGCAGTTTTGATCCTTCTGAAAAATCCATTTTGATTACTGATGCAAGCTTGAAAGGTTTAGGAGCGGTACTTGTACAGAAGTTTGAGGGCACTGAGAGGGTCATTCTTTTCTTGTCAAGGAGTTTGAAGGGAGCTGAAACTCGATACTCCGTGATTGAGCGTGAAGCCCTCGCTGTTTATTGGTCGGTCAAGAAGCTCAAAAACTTATTATGGGGAACCACCTTTGAGGTTAGGACGGATCACAAGCCGCTTTGTGAAATTTTAAAGAAAAAGGGAATTGATGCAGTGTCAGGTAGGATCACAAAATGGGTTGTGAGTTTACAAGATTATGATTTTGATGTAAAATACCTACCTGGAGTGGAAAATAAAGTGGCAGATGCTTTGTCTCGCCTTGTTCCTGTTTGTGAGGCTGATGGTAAGGATGATTTGGAAGATGAAGATGATGAAATGGTTTGTGTTGTTGAAGAAACCATTATTGATAAAGAAAGGTGGTTAAAGATGGTTCAAGAAGATTTAATTCTTGTGGAAGTACTTAATCTATTAATGACTGGATGGAAAGTTAAACCGAAGCCTAATGAAGGGATTGAGAAGTTTTGGCATGTCAAAGATCAGCTCTCAGAACAAGATGGCTTACTTTTTAGGGGCACTAGGTTAGTTCCACCTGTAGCTCTTCGGAATGAACTTATGTCTTTAGCACACATAGGACATCTAGGAGTTTCAAAAACCAAGGAGATTTTGAGGAGATCTTATTGGTGGCCAAATATGGATTTGGAAGTGGAACGTAAAGTTAGAGATTGCATTGACTGTGCTCTTAGTGAAAGAGTAGCGAAACCCAAAGTTCAGCCCATGGTAATTAGAGACAGACCGAATGCACCATGGAAAGAGGTTGGTTTGGATATTTTAGGGCCCATAGTTTCAGGAGGTTGTGAGTGGTATGTTCTTGTCCTTGTTGATTTCTTTTCCAGGTGGCCAGAAATTGCCATTACTCGAGGGATTGAAACTAAAAATGTGGTGGCATTTTTAACCAAACTGTTCGCAAGAGAAGGCATTCCTAACACCATTCTCACTGATAATGGTCCTCAGTTAGTATCTAAGGACATGGAACAATTCCTCTTAGAACATGGTATCAAACACAAAAAATCATCCCTATACCACCCAGAAACCAACGGTACCGTTGAGAGATTCAACCGAGTTCTTAAAGAAACCATTAGGATGGCTAAATCTGCTGGCACGGATTGGAGGGAAGATATCTTCAAGAAAGTTAAGGTTTATAGGATATCTCCCCATGCTGTTACTGGGAAGACCCCCTTTGAACTTTTTAGGGGACGTACTCCTAATACACTTGTGGTACCCGCATGGGTCAATGACTTACAGCCATGTCCTCATAATGTCAGGGATGATTGGAGGGAGCGTGAATCTTCTAGGATTGAAAATAGAAAAAGAATTTTTGATACAAGGAATTCTGTAAAACTCACTCCTGTCAAGGTGGGCGATTGGGTACTTATAAAAAATCCCTGCAAAAACAATAAGGCCCTTTCTGCTACTTTTAAAAAACCAATCCGTGTCATCAAGGTTTTTAAGAACGCCATCAAAACTGCAGACCATCGAGTTTGGAATTTGAACAGGGTGGTGGTGGTTAGTAATGATATTGTAGAAGCTTCTTGTAATCGTTATTCACAAACTAGTGATCAATCTTCCTCACTTCCTCGGAAATCTACAAGGATTTGTCATTCTCCTGAGTATTTAAAGGACTACATAACTGTATAATATATGTTTTCATTTTAACAAATTACTCTTTATAATTTTGTTCCTCTTGTTAGAAGGGAGATGTGTGGCATCCTGGTTCTCTGTGTCTGTGCTGCATGACATAGCTGCGCTGATGTCATGGAGCACTAGAATCACCAACACATCTCATAGAATGTTATGCTTTGTCCAGCAGGCAGTTACAACCAGGCTTGGATACTGAATGGATGTTCACCTGTGGATGGGATCTTTATTCTTAATAAACCACTACTTATAATCATTATCTTGTGGATGTCTATGTTACAGCCCTCCCAGTGAGATCTTTGACAGGTAGGTGGAGGAGTTCCTCCACTCTATATTGCCCAGCCTGTGGAGCACCAAATGAAAGTATAGGCCACTTCTTATTCTCCTGTAAAGCCTATGACATCCCGAGGAAAGTTTGGCTAGTCCCTGTTTGTAAAAATTTAGGAACATCTAGGGGTGTAGAGGCCTTACGAATCATCTGTACCCCCACCCACATGCCTATAGTTTTAGCAACAGCTAAGTATTTGGGTTGGGCATGGTCCATTAGAAGGAGGGCTGTTCCCAAGAGTACACCGAATGGAGTATCTCTACTGGCTCCCGTGTAAATATGTACCAAGTTTTATATCTCTTTGTTTTTAACCAATTGTGTATGTCTGCTTAATCTTTTTTAAACTATTGTATTTAACGAGGAAACAATTGTTTAATGATGTATTTTAAATGTATGTTTGTGCTTTTATGAGATAAATCCTCGAATAAAGCTTTTTGAATCGTTTACATTGTAAAGAGTAATGATATTTCAAAACTGATGGACTGCAAAGGTATGTGGAACATAATTTAGTTTATACATGCTTTGAAAGAGAAGGAGTTGAAAATGGAAAGGAAAAGCTTCGGATTGGCGGAGTTTGCAAAGAGGGTTTAGTAGTGTGGGTGCATGACGAGCCCTTGTTATTGAAACTACTTGAAAAATGTGGGATTTAAAAGAATGTGCTATATAAGGTTGAAAATGGGAGTGGGCAGGCTGAGAGGTTTAAAGAAGGAAGGTTGTGGGTATGTCAAACTGATCGGTGAACATCTGAGGGAACAGTGGTTGCAACATAACCATTAAGGGCATTTTGCAAAGGGATTTGACTTCGAGTTTTGCAGTAAGCACCATACCTTCCACAATATTTACCTGATGAATTTCAGTAGTTAATACCTACTAAAATGTATCAGAGGAAAAGGGCGGTAAAAAAAGGCAGAACGTGTGCAATTTGTTATGGTATACACTGACCCTGCATTTTCTAACTAATTTTTCCCAGTAAAACTGAGAATCATAGGTATTTACCACAACTGGTAAATACCATACACCGGTGTAAGGCATTTATCTAGTGCTGAAAATACCACTCCTATTCTGACCCACTCAGGATCAGGCCTTAGGTCATTCACTATCAACTTCATCCTTTTAGCAAAAGTATTTCTGTGTCGACCATCCTTGCAAAAAGATGTTAGTTGGATGTGTGGCATTTTTGTAAAACCTTGAACAGATACCACTAAACCATCAGTTCAAGGAAAGATCTATAATAAAAGTGAGCTTTGTATTTCATGCTGATAATGCTCCAGACACCTCTAGAGAAAACAATGTTTTTGTCAATAGACATTGTTCTTTGAATTTGTATGTCTGTTGATTGTATGCCATAGTCATGCTGCACAGAATTTGAATCGCCACAAAAAAATCTTGAAAATATTTACTTAGTACTGATGAAAACCTTAAAAAATAAATGTAATAATAAATCTCGGTTTCCCCCATTCCTGGATACCCAGGTTTAGACACTGTACAGTTTGTTAGGCTTATGGATACAAAGGTAAGATAGGTTCACATAGTGCAGGTATTTGGAATCAGCATATACATATCACTTAAAATTACTGCCTTGCTATAAGATATTGATGGTTTTCCTCTAGAATTTGGATTTTAGCTACATAGTGAATAACTCCATTTACATTTCCTTTCTGCCCAGGATGTTTTCCTCTTACAGTATTGATGTGGTCATCAGCACCTCCTTTGGTGTCAACATCGACTCTATGAACAACCCAAAAGATCCATTTGTTACCAATGGAAGGAGACTCCTGAATTTCAAATTCACGAGCCCATTGTTTATTATCATAGGTAAGAATCCCGAGCCACTTTATAACGTTATAGAGTATATTAGACATAACATAGCTTAAAATCTATTTGATTACAGCATGTGCTGATATCCTTGTATGAATTTCCTTTTCATTTCTTATTTCTCTTAAGTTGTGAATGGTCATGCACTACACAAGTACTTCAAATGAGATGACTCGAGCATTTTTAGTCATGGATGTTGCAGTCAGGGCCAGATTTACGTAATCTCGAAGCATTGAGGTGCTTTTGACTATACAACTGATAGTCCTAAAGATGATACTAATACCAGCCACTGATACCTGACCAGAACCAAAACTAGATATCTCCCAGCCAAGCCCTCTAGATGGCTTCCTCTATGGCTCCCCATTGCAGTCTAGCATCTCTTGCATAATCATTTAAGCTATGTCATTGCTGAAAGTGCACAAGCGTATTGGAGATAGAGTTAAGGTGGGTGTGTGTAGGAGTGTTGTCCTGTGACAGGATGGCATTGCAAACCAACATGTCAATTAGTTTTATCGGTAGACAAACAATTGTTCTACAAAAATCAACAATAAATGATTGGGTACTTTAGTCCCCATTTTGCAGGTTTCAATACACATAATGGCAAAAAGGATGAAAGATGTGGGCGACTTAAATGCATCTCTTAATGCTCCCTAAATTCCTTTTATGGCTTTGGTTGCAAAACACCTGTTATCAACATTTGAATTTTCTTCTTCAATAAGTTTTTTGCTCAAGGGCGACACAAGTATTTTTCGTACTTGAAATATAGTCTCTATCATTTGTTCATAAACTCTCTGATCTACGAGCTTTATAACAATAATTTAATTCATAGGGTTCTAGACACCTCTGAAATCATCTGTTCTGGTGCCCTGAACCTAGGCCTTCAGATTTTTGTCTTAACCCAGACTGTGGCATAAATTGATATCAATCTCCTGTCTTGTGTTTGAGTTAGCTTTCCAGCATCGGACACAAAAGGAAATTACTTATAGAAGTCTGCTTACACAATGTAGATATACTCCTCCTTACTTGATCTTCATGTTTTAAACTATACCAACGGCAATTAAAGAATCCACTGCAGCCTATGTTTGCACCAGCTATGGGTGCCCTCTATAGGGCCTTGGGAAAGTGCTTTGAACCAAGTTCTGATTGCCAGGATTTAAAAAAAATCTAATTTGGAGTTTATTAAACCTAATAAACGTTCTTGTAAAGATGGGAGAGAAGGTTGTAACAGTTGCAGCTTTCTTGTGTTTTCTGTAAGCCATGTGTTGTAAAGGTCGGAGCCTCCAGCCATTACACCAGGTTTTTTGAGAAAACAGCACAGAACCCAGATGTCCCAATTTGCAGAAACCTTCACAAAGCTCTTTAGAAACTCAAAGTTGGGTAAGACATGGGAGCAAAATGGATAGAGCGTGGCTAACAGGATACTTTGAGAGAAAGGATAGCATGAAGACCTTGGCCGGCTTGGCATGCCTAAAAGAGCCTCAGTTGATCCTACTAATTTAATCACTGCCTACTGTAACATTTGTGGCATTTAACAAGGCTCAGCCTTAAACTAGTACCACCTAGAAGTGTTTTCTTTACCACTAGATAGTTGTCACTTCTGAGTCACAGAGATTTTCCTGGCTGCTTTTTTCCAGGAAATCAAGAATGCACATTTATCTTGAGCATTAACTGCTGATTTGCACTCCTATTTATTTTTGGACATAATGGTGCAGCTTGGGATACAATTTCATATGCTCAAACACTAGTGGTCTATCATTGTTCTAAAAATCAAATTTCCCAACAAAGTCTCACATTTATCACATAACCACAGTTAAAAACTGAATTATGGTTCTATGCAAAACTGCAAACATTTGACATTTCCAGTATGCAAAGCCCTCAATGCATGGCTTAACTCACGTCCCCACAGGGTTTTCCCAGACGTGGGTCCCGTGCTCACTAAGCCACTGGAGCCAAGCTATCATGGCTGAAGACGGCTGATAGCCAGAAACCTGTCCTAGGATGCTTAATTCCGGTCCAGGGAAGACATGGCTTGGCAGTTCGGCTGGACTGATCCCATGAGGCACAGGGTCAAGACTGATTTGCATATGGTCATGTCTGAACTGGGGTGGCTTGGTCAGCAAAATAACGATGGATTAAACCCAGATATGTGATTGGGGGTGAATGTTTCGCCATTGTGCAACATTCCATCCATCATCTTATGTATTTTGCTGTTCACACTATGTGGGAAGGGTATGCCCAGACGTAGGTCCTGTGCTCACTAAGCCACGGGAGCCAAGCTATCCTGGCTGAAGATGGCTGATAGCCAGAAACCGGTACTAGGATGCTTGATTCCGGTCCAGGGAAGACATGGCTTGGCAGTTCGGGCTGGACTGTTCCCATGAGGCACAGGGTCAAGACTGATTTGCATATGGCCATGTCTGAACTGGGGTGGCTTGGTGAGCAAAATAACGATAGATTAAACCCAGATATGTGACTGGGGGTGAATGTTTCGCCATTGTGCAACATTCCGTCCATCATCTTGTGTATTTTGCTGTTCACCCTATGTGGGAAGGGTATGCCCAGACGTGGGTCCCATGCTCACTAAGCCACTGGAGCCAAGCTATCCTGGCTGAAGACAGCTGATAGCCAGAAACCGGTCCTAGGATGCTTAATTCCGGTCCAGGGAAGACATGGCTTGGCAGTTCGGGCTGGACTGTTCCCATGAGGCACAGGGTCAAGACTGATTTGCATATGGCCATGTCTGAACTGGGGTGGCTTGGTGAGCAAAATAACGATGGATTAAACCCAGATATGTGACTGTGGGTGAATGTTTTGCC
Source organism: Lissotriton helveticus (assembly GCF_964261635.1). Lineage (NCBI taxonomy): Eukaryota > Metazoa > Chordata > Amphibia > Caudata > Salamandridae > Lissotriton > Lissotriton helveticus. The sequence goes on along the minus strand of NC_136071.1, from coordinate 167,788,553 downwards.
ATTGTGCAACATTCCGTCCATCATCTTGTGTATTTTGATAACTCACATCCCCTGCCATGCACAAAAAACTACAAGTGGCAGTGGGAAATGACATCACTGATAACTTCATTCAATGAGTGTGTCAGTTTATTTTATAGTTCTTTTATAGTATTACTTCTTTACCTAATTTAATTTTGTATAGCCTGTGTTCAGCTAATAGGTGTAAGTGTTTACAAAATGCATGTGCTGCTAATGCACCATAGGTGTGTAGAGGTACTAAACACATTATAAATCTTTGTATTGAACAGTAACACTGTGCGCAGGTAACAGTTGACAACTCATGTCTAGTATGTTCAGAACAGGTTTTTTGATTCTGCACAAAAAAGTTACCAACACTGCAAAGATTCTACGTACTACATGAAAAGTATTGTAAGCAATCTGGAGTTATTAGAAAGAATCACCTCAGCATGACAATTTCTATATAACATAGAAGACTGTGTGCACCAGGTACTAACCTATGTACATGTGCTTAATTTTCTTCTGAAGATGGGCTATCTGTGATTTTTTCAGCACTGTATGAAGGCTGCCGGTAGTATGATCTTTAGCACTTTCAGACAGGAAACAGACTTTACCATGACAGCCTAACCAAGGGCTGCAGTTACAACGCAGCCATTACAACAAATGAGCCTTTACCACACATTCCTTCACCATGCATGTCGTTTCAATAACATGCCTTAGGAAAATAGGTGTAGGAGTTTAAAGTCCAAAGCTTTCCTTGCTGTTGCGCAGACTGGAGTAGGAATAGTAAATTATACCATTCCAAAGTCCTTTGCTTTCTCTAAGGCATGTCATTGTAATGATATGTGTGGTAAAGGAATGCATGGTAAAGATGCATTCATTGTAAAGACTGCAAATTAACGGCATACATGGTAAAGGCATGAGTGGTTCTGACTTACAACCCGTTCAGAACTTAGTTATTTTGAGTGGATAGTGCCTTTTTTGCCAAGTGTTTCCTAGAGTGTACACTGTTCTTAGGAGATACGTTTTAATACTCTTTCGTGTATTTTTCATAAGATTTCACTGTCGGCAAACAGTGTGGTACAGGCTAAACTCTCTCCGTAAACAAAACACTGTTTTCTGTACCTGCTTTTCTAGTCACATCAACTTAATTTCTATAGGAAGGGTTTGGTGACTGTGAGGGGTTTGATGCAGATAAAGGCTGCCCGTAGCAGGGCATCAGTTATGTAAAATAAGTTAAGGATCGGGGGGAATTTGGTATTCTCTGAACAATTGTATACAAATTGAACACACTGCATTTGAAGTTACCTTTCTATCTGTTGTTGATAGTCTGTATGAACTCAGGCACCTATAAAGTGTATGGTCTAGGGTCAATGTTGCACATACCACAAGTTTGGTTCACCTAAGGCGGTTGTATATGATGGCATTAATGATGTTTCATACTATTATGATCAATTGTGTACTTACTTTCAGGCCTCTAATGCCAAACTCTTTTATAAAGTTATGTGTACTAAAGAGGCTTTGATGATGTCATCAATAATGTCATCCATGATGTCATTTGAGATGTCCTCAGTGATATCATAAATGATGTCATAGAACATATTATTAGTGATTTCATATGAGAGGTGATAAGCAGTGCATGGAGGGAGCATAAGTTATACAATTTCTTTGGTTTTTTCAAGTTCAAAACATTATTGTTGTCACTAAGATATTCACTTAACTATAACGTAACTTTAACCTTTGTTTTTTTGCAGTGAATTTCTACGTTTTTTTAAAACAAAAACAGATCTTCTTATCAGACCTAACTACAATGTTACTTTAACCTTTTGTTTTTCTTTAGAGAATGTCTAGGTTGTTTTTAACATAATGTAGAATTTTATTACCATATGTAAAGCCAGCCCCACTGTCAGACTGGAGCAAACACAACTATAATCCACCTCTTACATCACAACTGGTCACCTGGCCTTTCCTTATTTTTTTTTTTGTGTTTTTTTTTAATTTTATTGTTGCTGTCATAAAGTATTCGTACATCGAAAAATATTTGTCAGCGCAGCCTCAACATTCAGCTGCGTCCAACCATTTAAGCAACTTTTCCAATTTTTTTCAATAATTGAGTTAAACATTATAAACAAAGGGTCAAGACGTGTTTCCGTTGGCAGAATTAGATTGTATCCATTGCGCAAGTGATAGCAGCAGAACGCTATATGCATGGTGTATAACGATCCCAAACTTATCATCATGTCAGTTCACGAGGCTTGCGCAATCCATTACACTTAGCTTCCCTCCCCCACCCACCTCTCCTCCCGCTCATTCCATCTCCTCATCCTCCTCCGTGCTATCAATTTCATCATCCTCAGGCAGTGGGTCACAGATCTCCCCCCTATATACATTCCATGGTGACCATGTCTTATTCCACCTACGTGGGTTGAGTCTCTGTTGGTAAACTGCTCTTTCCGTCATCATTAACATGTCCATGTTTCTGCACCATTGGGCCAGGGTTGGAGTGTTGTGCGCCCCCCAGTTCATTGCAATGTCACGCTTTGCCAACATCATACCAATGATTACCCATCTCCTCCCATGCTGTGTCAGGTCGGTCTGGTCCCATACATTCAGCAGGCATACCCTGGGGTCAGGTGTAAATGACGTGTGCAGAGTCTGGCCTACCGTGCGCGCCACACGCCTCCAGTAGTGTTGTATACTGGGACAGGCCCATAACGTATGGAACAGTGTACCCTCTTCCCCACAGTTTCTTAGACAATACGGGTGTTCTGCCCTGTGGATTTTGTGCAGTGTTGTGCGGGTGTAGTAGACCCTATGTAGTATTTTAAATTGTACCAATCTAAAGCGTGAGGATATACCCGCCTCCCTGGGCGATGCCAATGCTGCGTTCCAGTGTGTCTCGTCCAGATCCCCAAGCTCACCCTCCCAGTGTTCCTTCAGTTTCACCAGCAGATCCGGTAGGTTGTTCAGCAGTTTACGGTATGTGAGTGAGGTAGCACTGGCCTCCATGTAGTCTGTAAGCAATCTGTCCTCTAACGGGGCCGTGTCCGGGACCGTCGTACCTGGCTCCAGTACCGCCAGGAGTGCATGCCTAATTTGTACATACCGGTATGTTTCGTTTAACCCCATATCGTACTGTTCCCTTAGGGCCGCGAATGAGATCACTCCCTCCCTTGTCCACATATCTCCTACTGTGGAGATCCCAATGACGTCCCACTGGTCAAATCCTTTACTGCGTCGCAGGGTACCTAGGGCCTTAGCATCCCATAGTGGTGTGAGTTTGGTAATCACCCCCTCCCATGCTAGTCGTCTTTGTGCTTTATGCCATATAGACACCGTGTGTTTGGTTGGGCCTCTCAATTTTGTCAACAGTCCCTTATTATAAAGCGGGGCCAGTAGGGTGTTTAAGCCTAATTGACTCCTATCAGCCAGGAATGCTGGATCATCCTGTGCAACATGGATCCACTGGTTGATCACCTTGAGGTGTGATGCCCAGTAGTACAATTCAAGGTTTGGGAGCGCTATCCCCCGCTATACCAGTCTCTAACCAATTTCAGTTGAGCGACCCTGGCCGGCTTATCTCCCCACAGCAGGCCTGACAACTGTGCAGACACCTGGCGGAAAAATGACGGTGGAACCAACGCCGGCGTGTTTTCCAGGACATACAAGAAACGCGGCAGTGCCATCATTTTGAAGAGCGCCGCTCTACCTAGCAGAGTTAAGGGGAGGGTCTTCCAATGGCGCACGTCTGCCTTTAACCTGTCTAGCAGTGGCTGAAGGTTAAGGTCACGAAAGGTCGTCTGGTCTCGTGTGATTCGAATCCCGAGATATTTAAAGGAGAAGGCTTCTACCTGCAACGGGCAGTCCGAGGTCAGGGGCGGTGGAGTGCCACTGATCAGGTAAAGTATCGATTTTGCCCAGTTCATTTTATACCCCGACGCCGTGCCATGTTTCTCACATAGGGCCAGCAGGACCGGTACACCATTTGCAAGGTCCGTGAGGTAGATTAACATGCCGTCGGCGTACAGGGAGACTCTATCCTCCCAGTCACCTCCCCAGTGTATGCCCTTCAGCAGCCGAGTGGTTCTGATAACCGTCGCCAAGGGTTCCAGCACTAAGGCGAATAGCAGCGGCGAGAGCGGGCAACCCTGCCTCGTGCCTCTCGCCAGCGGGAACTCCCTCGAGATGTGACCATTGGCCGTCACCCGTGCCACGGGATCCGTGTACAGTAGCCTGACCCATGATATGAATTTCGCACCGATACCCAAATGTTCCAGAACCGCGAAGAGATATCGCCATTCTACCATGTCGAATGCCATTTTGGCATCCAACGACAGCACCGCCGCCTGTTCCTCCAACAGTGGAGCACGTGCCAGCACGCCATGCAGCCGTCGAAGGTTCAGCGCCGTGCTCCGGTGTGGCATAAAGCCCGACTGATCCGGATGAATTAGGTGTGCCAGATGAGGCAGCAGCCTAGTGGCCAACAGTTTCTCCAAAATTTTATTTTCGGCGTTAAGGAGGGAGATTGGGCGGTACGATCCGCATTCATCAGGGGGTTTTCCGGGCTTTGGTATTGCGATGATAGTGGCCGTACGCTGGTCGGGCGGCAGCTGCCCCCGTTCCTGGCATTCCTCGTACATTTGGATTAAAGGCGTCGACAGCGTCTCCGCCATGGTCTTGTACCATTCTATCGGCACTCCGTTAGGGCCAAGCGCCTTCCCTGGGTGTAACGCCGCGATAGCTGCCTGTATCTCCTCAGCCGTCAGGTCTGAGTCCAACTCGTCCCGGCTATCTTGCGGTAGTGTACGAGTAGGTACTCCATCGAGAGACCCTTCTGCCATCTCCCGGGAGACCTCGAAATCAGGGGAATATACTAGATGGAAATGGTCCGCTAGAATGTCCACTATTTGAGACGGCCCGGTCTGCACCACGCCCTCTGGGTCTTTCAATTGCAATATGGCCCTCTGCCCACCCCGTTTCTTTTCTAGCCAGGCCAACAGTTTACCCGCTTTTTCACCGACTTCGTACACCCTGTGTGTTGTCGTCGCCATGTTATCCATCACCCTGCGGCGCACATGTGCTGTATGACGTTGCTGACACAGCCGGAGTGCGTGGTGTGTTTCCCCGGTCGGGTCTCTCTCGTGGTCACGTGTGGCTCTTTCAAGTAGCCCTTCTAAATCTAACAGCTCCTGACGCTGCGTGTGCTAATGGTGGGCAATAGCTGAGACGGCTTGCCCGCGCAGAACCGTCTTGTAGGCTTCCCATACAGTGGTAGGGGAGTCCACTGACCTTATGTTTTCAGCGAAATATGACCTCGTGCCCCTTTTTAATGCCTTGGCTACTGTCGGTTCTCTAAGGTATCCTGGGTAGATCGGGTAGATACGTTTGCGTGTCTGTGTATGATTGGAAAGAGTCAGCGTCAGCGGGGAATGATCTGAGACCCCTCGTGGACGAATATGGGCTTCGGCAACAGTGAGGAGGCCCCCCCCCAGTGTGAGGAGGTAATCAATTCTCGAGAGGCTGTCATGGACCGCCGAGTAATATGTGTATTGCCGGTCGTCCGGGTGGGACCGCCTCCATATGTCTATCAACCCCTGTGCTTCCATGAAGTCGTGTAGTCGGGAGGGCCCCGGTGTCAGTGTGCGTACAGGGAAGCGATCCATAGAGTTATGTGCCACAGCGTTGAAGTCGCCCCCTATAATGAGATCCCCTTCCGGTAGGTCTAGTAAGAATTCTCCCAGCTCTGGGAGAGCAGTGGCGTGCAGTGCCGGCGGAATATACACCGAGACTATGTTAAGTGGCTTTCCCTCCCACTGCCCATGTGTCGCCGCGAAGCGCCCCTGTGTGTCGGTCCTAGTGGATTGGGTTATGAACCTAGATGATCGGTGCATTAGTATCCCCGTGCCACGGGACCCCTTCGTAAATTCAGAGTGAACAATCATACTGTAGCCCTTCCTATCTAGGGTCCGTGTCGCTGCGCTTGTCAGATGCGTTTCCTGCAGTAGGACCAGAGCGGGGTTCCGTCTCTTTATGCCTTGCAGCACTAACCCCCTTTTTATTTTGTCTCCCAGACCCCTCACATTCCAGGACATGAGATGCAACGGGGTTGCCGGCCCTATACTATCGTCCCCTCCCACCATTCCTGAAAGAGTGGATTGTGTGGCCAGGATCGTGAGGCATCAAGCCTCCTAAGTAGTGAGAATAAGTGCCATGCCATGGTTCCGCTACTCTACGCGCGTGTATCCTAATGTTCCTGTCCAGACCCTGATAACCAACTAAAAACCCAAAAACTACCGTACCCCCAACTCCCCCCCTCCCTGCCCCCCTGCTCAACGGACTTAGAACTGCCCGCCCCCCCAACTCAGCAGAGGGCCTGAACCCAACCCAAAACATAGTACTTGCACGCTGGGGTGAAGGACTCTCCGGAGTCGGCGGCCCCCTCCTATGGCCGCGGAGGCCCTCAGCCCAGTGTCCAAGGCGGCATCGTCGGACAGCGTTGCATTCAGTTCAATATGCCAGTATCTGGGGATCACTGTTCTCCATCATCGTCCCCTTCACGAATAGTGGGCAGAGACGATAGAGGCTCCGCTTCCTCGCCGGTTGATTGTAGATCCTGCTGGGAATCAACATTGCGGTTTTTGGTCTGTCTGTTGGAACGACGAGGGCGGCCTGTCACCCGCCAACCCTCCAGCCAGTCCTGTGCTGCCTCCGGGTTATCGAAAAACCAAGTCTTATTGTCGGCCACAATCCGGAGTTTGGCCGGAAAAAGCATTGAATAGGGGATCTCCCTGGCTCTTAGTTCTTTCTTGACCTCGAAGAAAGTTCTCCTTCTCCGCGCGACCTCCGCTGTGTAGTCCGGAAAAAAGGCTAGTGTGGAGTTTTGAATCCTGACAGGGGGCGAGGTCCTCGCCGCTTGTAGAATGACATCTCGGTCTCTGAAATTAAAGAGCCGTGCTATGATCGGTCTGGGGTTCGACCCCGTTTGTCGGCGCCCTCCCGGGACTCTGTGTGCCCTCTCCACCGTGAAAAAATTTGAAAGTCCCTTAGGCTGCAGGTGCTGTTTGATTAGATTCTCCACATACAAGTCCATCGTCCTCGTGTCTTCCGATTCCGGCACACCTATTATACGGATGTTATTCCGTCTCGAGCGCCCTTCTTGGTCATCGAGCTTGTCACGCAGTTCCTTATTTTCCTTCGTGATACGTTCCATACTGATCTGCAGTTCCGACACATCTTCCACCAGGGCCTTGGTCACAAGTTCCATCGTGTTCACTTTCTCTGACATCTTGTGGAAATCCGCCCGAATCAGTGTAATTTCTGCTGAGATCGACCCCACAGTGGCCTGCACCTGTGTGAGGGCCCGCATGACGTCATCAAGGGTTGCCTTCTTGCCCCCCGCCGCCTCCACTGTCTTGCCCGGCTGTGTTCTTGCGTCCGGCGGTGGGGTAGCGGGTTTTTCATATGCGAATCTGTGAAGGCGGGATTGTGCCGCGGCGTTTTTCGGCCCCTTGCCGGCCATCTTGGACGGGGATCCGAGCACTCAGACCCCCCGCCGGTTCCACCCGGACTTCTGCACTTCTTCGGGGCCGTCTTCCGCCCCTCTAGGCTCTTCGATGTATTCGGGGCACAGTCCACCCGCAGTCGCGGCCCTCAGTGGTCTGGCGTGGACCCTCAGACTCGCTTCTGGGCAATTATTGTGGTGGCGCTTGCCGTGGGGTGTCGACGAAGCTCTGGCAATGGGGATGGTCTTGTTGCGCCCCACCCGCGTTGTGCGGGCCGGTCCGAGTTGTGTTGCCGGTGTCTTCCGCCCTACACCCTCGTGCCCGCTGCAGGGTCAATGGTGCTACTGGGCACGACGGCCCATGTCCCGGAAGAAGGAACCACCTAGGCGGGTTCGTGCCGCACAAGAAGCCTCCGCGCACACTCGCGCCTTCTTTATTCACTGTGCGCCCCCACCCAGCGGGGGGGGCCGGGAGCGGTGTCTCGTCGCACCGAGTGGTGTTCTGCTGTCTGAGGACAGCACCTCAGTCCCGCCGGCGTTGCCCGACCCGCCTCTGCTGGCACGGGACCCCTGCCGGGTCCTCAAGATGGCGGCCCGCTCCAGATTCAGCAACGCCGAGCGCTGTCACTCGTCCCCTCAGGTCGTCCGGGCCGGACCCCCTCACTCAGCGAGGGGGCGCCCGGGGTCCCGTGCGGGGCTCACCAGGTCCGGCGGCAGCTGCGGGAGGCAGGGGGGGGCACTCCCTCCGTGTTCGTTGCGGGCGGGCGCTTCCGGCGGCTCTTCGCCCAGGACGGCTCACTTCCTGTCAGCCTATCTGCCCAAGCAGGTCCCCGGCTCAGTATCTCCTCAGGGGCCCTCACGGGGTCCGCCACAACTGGACTCCCCGACCTCGGATTTTCTCCCCGCTTGTCCGAACCTACGCCGCCCGGTCCTGGGCATCAGTACCTTCCCGCATGGGACATATATGGGTCGTATCAGTGATCGGATATTGTAGGAGGCCGCTTCAGCCGCGGAGCTCTCTTCCTAAGCTGCCGCCATCATCGGCTGCTGGCCACGCCCCCGCCTTTCCTTGTTTTAACAATATTTAGGTAAGTGCTCACTAGCGGTTACACTGTGTGTGGCATTTTATTAGGCCCAACAATGAGCACCGCCCCATGATGAAGCATGACATCCTCTAGGATATGTGTGAGGGCAACATAAACATTCCAGCTGACTGACCCGTTCCACTACTCTGGCCCAGGCACTCTCCACGTTCTGAGAGTTTGTGCCTCTCTCCTCTCTTTCCTCTCAGGAACATTAGCCTTATTTTTTAATTTCCTGATTCTTGTTAGGAGCACAGGCTTCTGGACCTTTTGAACTAGCTCCCCGTCCCCCCTCCCCTATTCCCCTTTCCCTCTCACAAGGGGTCTCCTGTTTGATACTTATGGTATTTTATTACCACAACACCAGACCCTCCAGATTGCTTTCTAGGTTTTAGGGGCTTGGGGATTCCCCTACGCTCCAGTAGAGAATCTGATATCTGAGACGAGGCCACATTGTTAGTGTTTGGAATAGACAAGCAAACGATTCATTCACACATCGAAGTTGCACAATCCTCAAAAGGAAGTCCGCCATGTTCTTATATATGTTCACAAAACTCCTGAGTGAGTTAAAATATCCTTATAATTTACAACAGGATGGTAATTTAACCCTGTCACAAGCAAGGTATAGTTATCTTCATAACATTTATCATTGTTATGAAGTGTAAATTAAATGATACTTCCCTATGGATTTGAAGATCAGAAACATAAATGTAAGTACCAAATGTGAGGAAGGGGCAAGGCCTTTCCAGATCCGAGGAGCATTCTTTGAGAAGTCATGTTTGAGGGTGAACATTATTTATTTTTTGTGTTCAGATTTCTTTATTGAATTTTCATAACACAATAGAACGGAGCCCGTTACTCGTACCTGCTGCGACGTTTCCCTGTTGCTTGCCTCTAACGCTGTGGAGGGGGAGACCCTGCCACGACATTTCCTTGCTGTCTGCCACCAATGCTGGGGAGAAGGAGACCGCTGTTGGGGCCCCGTTGGACATCGCCGGACACTGTTTGCCGCCATTGTGAAGGGACTACAACTCCCATCAGTTTGAGGGGCCCGCACATTGCGCAACATCGTTTGAGCGCCAGGAGGTGCTCAAAAGGAGGGCGGCGCTGCCCGTTACCTGTACCTGCTGCAACGTTTCCCTGTTGCTTGCCGCTAACGCTGGGGAGGGGGAGACACTGCAGCGACATTTCCATGCTGTCTGCCGCCAATTCTGGGGAGAAGGAGACCGCTGTTGGGGCACCGTTGGACATTGCGGGACACTGTTTACCGCCATTGTGAGGGGACTATAACTCCCATCAGCCTGCGGAGCGTACATTGCACATCATCGTTTGAGCGCCAGGAGGTGCTCAAAAGGAGGGCAGGGCTCCCGCAGCACGGGAGCCCGTTACTCGTACCGGCTGCAATGTTTCCCTGTTGATTGCCGCTAATGCTGAGGAGGGGGAGACCCTGTAGCGACATTTCCCTGCTGTCTGCCGCCAACGCTGGGGAGAAGGAGACCGCTGTTGGGACCCCGTTGGACATCGCCGGACACTGTTTGTCGCCATTGTGAGGGGCCTACAACTCCCATCATCCTGCGGGGCGCGCACATCGCGCATCATCGTTTGAGCGCCAGGAGGTGCTCAAAAGGAGGGCAGGGCTCCCTCAGTGCGGGATGCGCGCGGGGGAAGCCCGAGCCAAGGGCGGGACCGTCTGCGCCCATCAGAGGGCCACCCTTCTGAGAATGTGGAATTTGCACTCTACTATTTTGAAAACTCTTAATCCAAAAGAAGAACTAAGGTACTGTGTAAGAGTTTAAAGCATAGAGAATACCGGGGTTGTTTGACTCGTTGTCTAAAAAATGGAAAAATGCAAAGGGGTTTGCTGGCACGCTAGATGCCATTTTAGTAAGAGCGAAGTCACTTTTAACTCACGAAATTCTTTTGACTGAGAGACGTCTTTACTTAGACACTGCTACTTTACAGAGACACTTAACAACTGGTATCTCTTCAACTGTACTGGGGGACATTGATCAGGAGATTCCACCGAACATTGCCACAAGTGTTCTATTGAACTCTATTTCTTTCTCATCTCCCTCTGAAGCAATTTTAAGCTCTCCAGTGGTTCCCAATAGAGCTACTAGGGCCAGGGCCGCATAAAATGTGACCGAAGACTAAGCATGGGATGAAAATTTGTTCCGCTCGCGAAATTTGCAGATTTTTGGCAATTTCGCGTTCCGCGAATCGCACGAAATTGCCACACAATCCGCAATTCGCAAGTTTGTGAATTTTTTTTTGCTTGTTCGCGCTTCAAAAATACAATCTTGCGCGCGCTGCGTTGACTTACCTTTATTCTGAGTTTGCCGAGTTGTTTTCCTCCCGCGAACAAGATGGTCGCGCCCATAAACAACCATATGGGTAAGTTCCCGGTAGCCGCGCTGAGAAAAAATGCCCAGGAACATGCCAAAATAAAAAAATTCGCAAGTTCACACAAATTTGCGGATTTCGCGGAACGCGAATTCGCGAATTCGGAAATTTCACCCATACTTACCGAAGACAAGATCGAGACACGCTTAGATAAAAGAAAACGGAATACAGGGATAAGGAAAACTAGGGGCAAGGGCAGCAATGGTATTCTTTCTTCCCTGAAAACGACTTCAGTTGGTACACAAACAGATACGACCTTATTGCTATCAGCGCAGAGCGTAGTTAATACTAAGGAAGTTATGACCGAGTTCTCTGCAGGAGTGAATGACCCTAGGTTAGGAGCAGCCCTATCTTGTGTTTGCGACTTGGCCGAGAATCTTTTTTCTATATTGTGGGATAAAATCAGCCTCTTAGAGTCTGTAATTAATACCCTAAGTAGTAACATTGTGGGTGTGCTATCAACCAGAGCAGAAAGGGAGGGCACAAGGTTAGTGATGGACCACCATGTATCAGCTGACCAAGACGAGAATACTGCTAAAACAAACAAGAATAATTCAATTTTAAATAACAAGGGGAAATGCACCTTCTGTGGGGCCGAATGTGATAGTCTCTCAGGGCATACAGAAGGGACATGTAACTACTTTAGATAGAAATGATGGTGCGAGTGCTCTTGCTGGGTGCCAGAGAATTAGCAAATCTAATGTTTCCTTAGCCCCTAATACATTGCGCCTCCCCCCGGAATCATGTCCTTATGTTTTGATTTTGACAGGGGTCCCACCTCTGCGAGTTGGGCAGAAAGAAAATTGGATTGACTCAAGGAACAAAACTGTAGATTGGCTGACTAAACACAAGAACTTCCACCCATTTGATACTAACACGATTTTAATGGTTCGCAGAGTAGGGTGGATAGGGCAATCTACTAAGAGTATAAGAGGTGATTGTATTGTGGTCAACTTCCGCAGGCCAAAGATGGTTCATCATCTTTTACAGTAGCGTGATGAAACCTTTGCCCCTAAAACGGATATTAGTGCACTTCCTTTAGGATACTTTTATAAGCCGGAAGGTGGGAATAAAGTTATTGGATTCTCACCGGTTATACATTCTAATAGGTTCCAAGCGCTGTCAGATTTGGATTTCCAGGACTGACAACTACTTAGAATTGGGCAGGATAAGACACGGATAACTACGGATATAAAGATCTGAGACCTCAATCTAATGATGGTGTAGCTGTAGCAATATCCATTGACGCTTTAATCGCCCCTATAGGGACGGGAACTATAGCTAATGATAATTTGGCCTCCGAGGCGCATACTGGTACTGGTGAAAGGAACCAGACAGCTATCTCCAATAGCAATCAGAATGCAAATGTATGCAGGAGCTTTGGAGGACTTTCAAAGGATATAGTAGATCTAAACATAGTGTAGGCCGCGAAAGACCCATTAGTTTACCAGGAACTTATACTAAATGGTAATTTTGTCAATAATCTTGGTAATAATTGTGAGGTAGCCCCAAGTTCGGAAAATGGAAGGGAGAAGATAAATGGTGACCAAATCAGTGAAGAACGTAAAACCGAGATAAGGTTGACCTCATGGAATATTGCAGGGATTACGAAAAATCAAAGGGACGCAATATGGCAGGATTATTTTGGACAGAGTTAAATAGTCCTGCTCCAAGAAACCTGGGCAATAGAACCCCCCATAAGATATGGTTTAAAACCTTTAGTACTGCTGCTATCCCCTCAGTGAGAGTAAGGCCTTCGGGAGGCCTTGCCATTTGGTTAAAAATCACCTTTGGTGCTGACTTTACGTAAATTGATTCCCCTTGCCAAGATATATTGGGAATAAAGTTTTTAGCACCAGACAAAAGGGAAGTCTGCATCTTTAACATATATAGTAGGCCAAGTATCGCAAGTAGAGAGGTTCAAGTCATTGAGCACCTGGATCAAATGCTAACTACGATTAACCAGAGTGCTCTGATAATCATTGGGGGTGATTTTAACTGTAAATTTGAATCAATGGCTGGATTTGAAAACATTTTTGAAGATGAGGACTTGGCCAATAATATTCCAGTACTGGATAGTAGCCCAGTAGTTTTGTGTACATGTGCTATAGCGCAGCTGCTGAGGCTGGTTTCAGCCTATGATCTACATGCCTGTAATGGGCGATTACCTTCTGACACCCCAAATCTACCAACATTTATCTGGGGTAGTTCTAAAAGCTATATTGATTACATATCAGTTTCTATCCCTCTTTGGCCCATGGTACAAGATCTAGTAGTTGAAGACAGAACAGAGAGTGATCATCATCCTCTATGTTTGACGCTCTCAGCTTCCCTTTTTCAGCCAAGTTGCTTAAGGAGATGTGACCTTAGTTACAGTCCAATTGAGCCTATACTATCGAACAATCGTAGAAGACTTAGATGGCCTTTCGTTCTGGAAAATAAAAAGATTATCCAAAAGATTTATGAAACTTACATAGAAATAGTCTCTTCACATATAAATCAGCCACTAACAGAGATACCAATCATGGAAATGCACGATAAATTGGTAGAGGGACTTGAACCAATATTAAGTAAGGTCCCAAAGCAACTAAACAAGGGAATATCTGATTCAGCTTTGCTAGAGAACCCATGGTATAATAAAGATTGCCGTAACGCAAAAAAGGTCCCGATTCAGGCAACAAAGGATAAGGATATAGTAACCCTAAGGGAAAAAAGGATTCACTATAAGGGGGTACTAACCAAGGCAAAGAAAAGTTGGGACGATAATATTTGGTCTAAGCTGATAAAAGCATGTAAATCAAATGATCAAGCTACCTTTTGGCGTTTGATGTCCAAGGGTAATAAAAAAAGGGAAATGTAACAAGAATCTTTTCCTCGATGCAAACACCTGGGTAACTCACTTCTCACAATTATACTCAACCGCTAATAATGATACCAACTTTAACTTTTAAGAATTTGCCATTCTCCTAAGCAAGACCCCTCTACATTTTAGCCTAGCGGAAACAATAGTAGCAATAAAAGCAATAAAACAAGGGAAGGCCCCAGGGCCAGATAAGATACCAGGTGACCTATGGAGGCCTGAGAAGGAGGTTTGGGCTCCCTATGTTAATCTTTTGTGTAACGCAGTTGCATCGGGCGCACCGTTTCCTGAAACGTGGAGGGGTGCAGAGATTGCAACTATTTATAAAAAGGGTAACCGCCAAGACCCGTCGCATTATCTGCCGATTAGTTTAATTGATGTTTTACAAAAGATGTATGCACAAATTTTAAATAAATTGAGCAATTGGATTGGGGAGTATAATATTTTATCTAAGTACCAAGCAGGCTTAATAGCAAAAACTAGCACAATTGACCAGGTTTTTAGATTTCTCTGTACAATTTGGAAGTATATTACAGTTAAGAAAGCCCATCTGTATATAGCCTTTGTAGACCTTAAGGCAGCCTTTGCCCTCATACCCAGAAACCTCCTGTGGAAATCATTAAGAGATCAGGGTGTCCCAGGGGAAATCCTTGTGCAGATTATTAGGCTACACAAGGATAACTTTGCAAGGGTCAGATGGGGGGCAAATGGCGAACTTACTGATCATATACAAGTAAACAGGGGGGTAAGGCAAGGATGCGTGCTGGCCCCTACCTTATTTTCGTTGTACTTTAATTATATCCCTGAATATCTCTTGGGCTGTGAGCATGACTCTCCCAAGTTGGGGGGGTGCCAGTGATAGAGCGCGCAGGTCACCCAACCAACAATTTCACCATATATCGGGCCCATAAACTTTAATCTCTCTTATACATTAATCAGGTGACCTTACACTCTACTACCAGTAACCCTAGTTCCTTCCTATTTATTTCTACTGTACCCGACTTACCAATACACTGTTACGGGTACCTATGATCACAATGGATCAGGGAGCTAGCTGTAAAAGAAAGGCAGACAACACAATACCAACTTTATATTCTTCTGCATTAAATGACCACAGACTACTGGGAAGTTTTAAAGATTTTATCTAAAGTTCAGATTCGGAAAGCATCAGGTTTACAACCAAAAGGCAATCAATAATGAAAATAACGAAAAGCACATATCCATAAAGGAAGTAAATCAGGGCAACCATTTATGAGTCTAAAGGAAGATTAAGAATAAGAAACATGCTAAGCAGATTTTCAGGTATGGAACTCAAGGCTGAATACCTATAAGTGGAGCAGTCTTAGGCACAAACTAGAATTTCACTACTAGAAATACTTCAAAGGTTGGGTGAAAGTTTTGTAAATCCTATACCTCTATAGGAAGGGAAAAATGGAACACGCTATAGTTCTAGGAGTATCAATTCAGTTGGCAAAAGGAAGAAATTATAAACCACATCTATATTTCATAAAGGTCTGTAGAAAGGTACTTAAAGAAAGGGTAACATAGGAACATGCTAGAATAACGACAATAACGTATGAGCTTTTTATTCAGTAGCTTTGCGAAAAGCATGGAAAAAGCATGGAAAATCAATTATGCGCAAAGCAAAAGACAGAAAAAATAGAAGGTGCAGTATAGAGTTTTTCAGTACTATAATTACCTAGAATGGTGTGAAGACCAATCCTGGCCACGGATCAGTCAAGGACAGGAAAAACCCCAAGGAAGGACAGTCATCAATGGGACAGCAGGTGCAGAATGGACACCCCAGGACAGGACAGGAAACCCAGATTAGGATCAGGACAGGACCACCAAGACACGACCAGCACCCGCAGTTTGGAAGCTAATAATAATAATAATAAAACCACTTCTAAAGCGCATGGTTACACTTAAACAGTGTGTCCCCGCGCTGAGAGATACTACTGCTCCCCGAGAGGTCAATGTCCGGGTCTCGCCTGGATCCCAAACTGCGAGAAGCTATTATTTACGTGGGAAAAGATGAGTTTTCAGTTTTTGTCTGAATCTTGTTTCAGAGGGCTCCATGCGTAAATCAAGAGGAAGCTTGTTCCAGTGTTTACTGGCTAGAAACCTAAAGGAGCCACCTCCCATCCTGGTCTTGTGAACGCGAGGAAGTTGGAACAGCATCGCAGATCTTAGGTTTCGGGTGGGACGATGAATAGTGAGAAGGTTTCGCAAGTACCCTGGGCCTTTTCCCTGGGCAATGCGATGGGCAAGGCAGAGAGCCTTAAACTTAATTCGCTCCTCGATAGGGAGCCAGTGAAGTTCGAATAATGCCGTTTTCCCCGATGCTCTGCGTGGAAGGTTGCGCTCCACCCTCTCTGCGGCTAACAGTCAGAACCCCAATTGGGTTAGCGAATTCTCCAGCAAAGTGCTCCGCCAGCACCTAAGATTTAGTAAAACCTCCAGAGTCTATGGAATTTTCGGACAGAGTGCTCCGCAGCCCTCTGTATCGGTCACCTATTGAGTGCGTTGGGTCAGTGACAGGTCAGCTATTCGGACAAGTCGGACAATTTCTCTAGCTAAACCTAGGCTAGTTATACTGTTTTCGGGTCAGTGTACCACCCCCCCAAATGTTGCAAGTGTCAGAATCCCCAATTTCGATTGGTCCCCAAGTAGGATAGGTCAACACACCAATCACATTTGACTTCTACTAGCCGGGTTTTACATATTCTGGGACCGCCTATTGATTTTGGGGTTCCCATGACCTATTCTACAGAATACAAAGAAAGATATACAAATGTTTCAAATGTAGAACATTTCGACTTCTTCGGCTGGGTGAAGGTGCATCTTCCCAGGCACATCTTGGCCGCCACCTCTGGTTGGCAGTCATTCAATGTCACCGGCCAAAGTCTGTCATGCGCAGTAAAGCATCTTAATATGGAGTCTCGAGCATCCCATCAGACCCTCGATATTGCGGTACATGAAAAGTAAGCGAAAACAAATTAAAACATAGAAAATAAATGAATACACTGTATACTATGAATAGCTACTCTATACCCCTTTACTAAAAAAATATACTATGGC
The DNA here is from genome assembly GCF_964261635.1 of Lissotriton helveticus. Lineage (NCBI taxonomy): Eukaryota > Metazoa > Chordata > Amphibia > Caudata > Salamandridae > Lissotriton > Lissotriton helveticus. Next base: position 167,771,629 of record NC_136071.1, on the reverse strand, counting down.
ATTACGGTTTAGTGCAACAGACAATGACATGAAAGCATCAGTGCAAGCTTCACCATGTGAGGGCATAGGCAGCCATCTTAAAAGCCAGTGCGCAAGCGCAAAGGTTCCCACCAGAACTGCAAGTACGTCACGTCACGTGAGTGTGACTAACGCATGCGCAGAAAGAAAACCCGCCAAAACAGCGGCCATTTTAGATACAAGAGTTATTGAGTTAGTAAACACATAGGCAAGCTTCACTAGGGCAATCCCAATTTAGAAATAAAGGGAAATTAGTAAAACAAACAGGTTGAATTACGTTATTACATGTTATTTCGAGGTTCATGAATCCAAGCAAGTCGCGTAATATGCGAATCCTTGCTCCATCAATCCCCTCTTTGATGATATTTACTATCATCACAAAACCAATGGAATCAGATGCCAACTTTTTCACACTTTGTTCATTTCAATTTCTTCCAACACTCTATTCAGCTTTTCTTTCATCTCTTTATTAGGGTGAGAATTTTTCACCCTTTTATAAATCCGATTATTCAGCTCTTCTAATTCAAGCTCATCCACATTCCGTTTCACACCTCTCTTATTCACAGTGTATTTCTTTTGGTGTTTGCGACATTTGCAACAGACAAATATGAGGAATATGATGAAACCTATTACTGCAATTGGCATCAGTACCTTTAACAAAAAACCTTTACCTAAATTAGAAAACCAATGTCCTACAGCGGAGAGACCATAAGTGAGTCTCTTCCAGTCACTATCAACCACCAGTGGTTTGAGTTCCTTTTCCAAATTTGTAATGTTCCTTACATACTTTTTGATTTGCACACTTTTGTCCGGTATGTAAGTGCAACAATGTTGCGCTTTCAACATCCGGCAGACTCCGCCCTCTTTCGCTAATAAGGTATCAAGAGCAAGTCTGTTCTGCAAAACCATAGATCTTATCGCAAACATTTCGGTATTGACCAACAGAAATCCACTCGCAGTGTCAGTAGAAAACCGATCCACTATAGTTGACAATTTGCAAATTCTGTGTGTATTCAGAACCACTCCCACTGCAGGTATCAATGCACTAAAAATACTACCCATTATTTCACCTACACTTTCTCTTTTACTACGCACTAAACTGTTAGTGTTTTCATTGCTTCCAGCAATTTCATTCACATGGTATATTTTCGGGAAGACAATTCCAAAATAACAGCTTCCATACCAGTGATCCGGTAATTTGAAATAAGCCTTGTTTCCACATATATAATACATTCCGGGAAACAAGGTTCTGACCCATTTTTGAAACCCCAACCTCCAATTACCTTGTAATTGTGTTCACATTGACTGGAACCAATGAAAATGTTATTATAGTAACTAGTCTTTTCACGGTGAAGACAAAGTTTTCCCTTCCTCTCGAAATCCAGCAACAAAGCAGGACCAGCCCCACCATTTGAGGTGCTTTCCATGTTTTCAGCCCACTTAGGAGTTTTCTGTCTTTTATCATTTGCCTTTCTTTGGAAACTTTCCCTTCTTTTCTCTGCCATGTTTAGAATTTTTTTTTCTTGTTCATGCAATGAACAGGTCAAGTTATCTCTGTGTGCTTCACCTAAATCTATAGTACCTATAGTCAGGAAGTATTCTCCCATATAACGTGTCACGTCACTTTTTGTATGTACAGGGTTCAGATTTCCTCGTATAGGAAGTTCAGAAAATATCACGTCTGAGTTAGAATAGTAGTATTGTAACGGTCCTCTTTTGTAAAATAAGCTAGCCAAAATATTACAAGAGATTCCATATGTTAGTGGCAAGTGATGGTATGTCACTCCCTCAGCTACAGAAGTAGGTAGCTTCATGCAAACATAACAATCCTCTATCTCCATATTTTCTACGTAATGCACTAAAAGATTAGCGAATACATTTAAATGAGTCTGGTTCTTGATTCCGTGATAATGCAGTCCTTCCTCATCTGGTGCTTCTAAGTCCTGTTTAGTTTGTCTAATGCTAAGTGCTTTCTCGTGTCCTTCTACGTTTCGTGATGTCGTTTCTCTTGCATTTGTCGTCACAGTCTCTGTGGTGTCAGCATTAGTACTTTTAATCATCATATAAGGAATAGTAATTGTTAGTCCTATCCATAATATTAACACTAAGGCTACACTACACATACATACTTTGCAGCATGTTTTACAACAATTACGTCTAGGCCTTCCATTCATATTTGAATCAGACATTTTCGCTTAGAAGAAGTTCTCAACCCCTCTTTGTAACTTTGCACAGGTAGCTTACACTGAGCAACTTCAGGTTGGTTCGTCTTCTTCGGTAGACTGATCAGCTGTCTGTTCTTCGTCACTTTCGTCAGTTATATCAAGATCTTCAAATTCCTCCAACACCAAATAAGTCCATTCAGGATCCCGATACTTTTCGTTCAGTCTTTTTATTCGATCACTCCTTCGTTTGGAGCTCTCTCCAGCTTGCTTTGCTATACGGGAACTTTGTCTTCTTTGCTCAAGTTTTTCTTCTACTGTTTTTAGTCTCAGTCTCAGTCTTTTAATGAACCTTGGTTCAGTATTTTTCTTTTTCTTGAGTCTTTTAACTGGCACTGTCGTTTGGCTTTCTTCTAAGGCCCTTTTATTTTCATTTGGTTGTGGCACTTCTGCTTCCTCTTTTTCCCTTCCTGTCTGACTAGTCCCAGGTCTTGTATCTGTTTCTTCTGCCTGGTCACTAAGCTGGCCTTGTTCAGGTGTAAGCTGAATTTGACTTTTGGGCTTTTCAATTTCTGTGTCCTGAACACGTTCGTCTATTTCTATCTGTTCCTGTTCAAGCACTTCGAACCTTTGATTTTCTTTCGCTATAACTTTCGCCCTAATTTCTGTCTGTCCCTTTTCAATTTCAGGAGTTCTTGGAGGTGTGTCGATCACCTGTTCTGTCCCTATCTGATCTTCTTCTCCTTCAGATTTGACATGGATTTCGATAATCTGATTGTCTTCTCCTATTCCTGTCTCGTCCTCACTATTCCACTCTCTGTCTGAGTAGGTTTGACTTCTTGTTCTGATTGGATCATCGGTCAGGTCGATTATGGGTATCCACTCATCTTGACTGGTGCTCGGTTGTTCGTCATCAGCTACTTCAGGACCAACGTCTGGAGACCCCTCAGCTGGACAACCTTCAGCGTCAGTTTTCTTTTCGTCTCTTATTACCTTCTTGGTATGGCTGGCATTGATCCACTTCGGGACGCCGGCACACTTCACCGCTGTCGTGGTCACCAGTATCACTTGGCGTTGTTTTCCCCACTTCGGTGCAAGGCAATTTGAACGAGTATGTTTCTTGAGTACAACCCAATCGCCTGGAACCAATTTATGGACTGGAGTTGTTGGACTGGCGACGGCGTCTTCCCCAATCTGGCGAGAGATAGAACGCACTTGGTCACCCAGTTGCTTGCAGTACTCAAGTACCAAATCATCAGAAATGCTTATCAGTTTGTATCCTGGTACCCATGCTTGTCTCATCACTCTTCCCATTAGGATCTCATGCGGACTCAGGCCTGTCTTTCGGTCTGGAATACTTCGTAGTCCCATCAGAACAAGAGGTAAAGCCTCTATCCAGTTCATGCCCGTAGATTCACACATCTTCCCTAATCTCGACTTGATAGTGCCATTTACTTGTTCCACCACTCCAGAAGCCTCTGGACGGTATGCACAGTGCAGTTTTTGGGTAATCTTGAAAGCTTTACAGAGCTGATCAATTACTTCATTCTGGAAATGCCCACCTCTATCTGATTCAATTGTGATCGGAACCCCGTACCTAGGTATTAGTTCTCGCAGTAACAACTTAGCTACAGTGATGGCATCATTCTTTTTGGCTGGGTAAGCTTCCACCCATTTTGAAAACAGGCAGACAATGACAAGGACATATCTCATTCCTTTACAAAGGGGCAACTGAATCAAGTCTATATGTAATCTTACAAAGGGACCTCCTGACTTTCCAATTTTACCCATTTCAACTACTGTTCCTTTTCCAGCGTTGAACTGCTGACATGTTAAGCACCTCTGGCAGAGTGACTCTGCTACCTTCCTGAATTTCGGGTTGTACCATGTCTGTTGGAAAACACTTATCATGGCATCCCTCCCAATGTGTGTATCTCCATGTATCAGTCTGGCCATAGAAGCAAGCAAGCGTCTAGGCAACACAGGCATACTGTCAGGGCCCACAATGATACCATCCTCACTTCTCTGTCGACAACCAAGCTTTCTCCATTTTTCCTTTTCCTTTGATGGTGCAGAATACTGCCAATCTCTCAATTCCTTCCATGTAGGTACCTCCTCAAACACCATAAGTTGGCAGCTGTTTCCATATCCCCCCAATTTAATATTAACAGACATTCGATGTCTGGCACAATGTTTGGCTACTCGGTCAGCATAGTCTTTTCCTACTGTCACATGATCAGTGCCAGATTTGTGAGCAGCACACTTGACTACTGCCAATTCTTTTGGTAATTGAATTGCGTCCAGTAATTCTTGTACAACTTTTCCATTTCTGATAGGAGTACCTGAAGAAGTCAGAAACTCCCTTTGCAGCCACAACTGGCCGAAGTCATGCACAACCCCATAACCGTACCGTCAGTATATACGGTTATTCTGTTGTTTTTCCCAATTTTACAGGCTCTGGCCAATGCAACCAATTCGGCTACTTGTGCAGACTTTACTCCAAATAGACAGGATGCTTCTATAGTGCGTGATACCGTGACTAAAGCATAAGCAGCACTTAGGCCTACAAGTTCGTGTCTCAGACATGAGCCATCTACAAACAGCTTGCAATCTTCTACAGGCAGGGGCATCTCTTTGATATCTGGGCGTGGTTTAGTACTGAACTCAGTTAGGTCAATGCAGTCATGCTCGACCTCTCCCTTTGCTTCTGCAATCAGTGACTCAGGCAACAAGGTTGCTGGATTCAATATGTTACACAGAGTAATGACTACATTTGCAGCACCTACTAGAATCCTTTCGTACTTAGTCAGCCGACTAGGGGTGAGGTACTGAGTTTTAGTTCTTGTCAGTAAAATTACAACTGCATGTGGAACATACACAGTTACAGCTCACTACTCAACCATTCACCAATGGCTCTCACCACCAACCCCATCCCCAATGCACCTCCTGACCTGACTTTATCCACCCTCCAACAAGTCAAAGAGGATATTCTACAAATCAAAAAAGATGTCCACGCAATCAAAGACCTTCTCTCCTCACAGCCCAGTCTGCCTCCCACCACCCCCCTACCCTACAAACGACGCACCCTCCCTACATACCCTCGCCTCCGACGACACCCGCGCTGGCCGACTATCCCCGTTCGCAATAACTCCCACCGCCCCCGTCGTGTCCTCAACCCATTGTCGGACCGCGACCTATGCTCTCTCCTACGCTCTTATGGCCCAGGTCCGGTAAAACACATATCCAACACGCACATCCCCATACCCACAATTCTTACAAACCCTCTGAGGCTCCCAACACTCAACAACAGAGGTTCCGTCCCTAACAACCTCAGAAAAGTTCCACTCACTCTAGAAAGCTCGACCACCCTTCTCTCTCCCAAACTCAAATGCATCCTACTCAATTGCAGATCGGCCCAGAGACACTCCTCCGACATCGCTGATCTCGTCTCAGCTATGGATCTGGACCTAGCCATTCTAACGGAAACGTGGCTTACTGAAGCCTCTACCCCGATTATGGACATACTAGTCCCCCCCAATTATCACATCATTAGGCTGGACAGGTCCCCTGGCAAGACGGGCGGGGGAATTGCATGCATTTTTAGGAGCAACCTCTCCGTTACTAAAGTCAACACCCCCTCCCTTTCCTCCTGTGAACTCCTCTGCCTCGACATCACCAGCGAGGGCAAACAAGTTTGTGCTTTACATCTCATCTATCACCCGCCTGGTGACAATCTCATATTCACCCAACAACTCATGGACATGATCACTTCCAATGCCGGTCGGCAGACCACCCAAGTCTACCTGGGTGACTTCAATCTACACTGGAACGATCAGAAAGACACAGTGGTGAATAGTCTCAAAACTTTCCTTAATGCGCTTGACCTCACCCAATTATGCGATAGACCAACACACGACAAAGGCTCGATACTCGATCTCATCATTGCCAAAGAGAACTCTACACAACTGGAGGCGATCCAACCCTGCGACTGGTCAGATCACCACATTATCACCTTCTTTATCAATGAAAAAGTTAAACCTAACCCGGCTCAACCATTCAAATCCAAAACATGGAAAAGGGACATGAAGAATCTTAACCCCTCTACCCTGCCTCCCCACATCGGCAATCTCCTCCTTCCCCCTTCAGGTGCCTCGGATGTTCAATCACTGACCGACCACTACCTTGACTCTATGAATACAGTAGTCAATGAAGTTGCCCCACTGCAACTGAAGAGAGTCTCCACCAACATTTCTAACCCCTGGTATGACGATAGACTCAATGACGACAGGCGTACCATGCGAATGGCAGAGCGCACCTGGAGATCGGACCCTTCAGCACTGCACCTCAAAAGGCTTAAGAACAAGAGAAATGCCTACTTCAGGAAAATAAAGCGCACAAAGTCGGACTTCTTTAGCCGCCAGTTGGACCAAGCAAAAAACAGGCCAAGAAAGCTGTTCGAACTAATCAAGACCCAAACAAAGACACAACCCTTACAATCAAACAGCACAACAAGCGACACCCCACACTGTGAAGCCTTCTCTGCTTTCTTTAAGCTAAAGTCTGACAACATAAGAAATGACCTCATCATGGATGTAAGCCGATTCCCCAACAACACCAGAATGTCTAACAATCAACCTAAAAACAAGGCATCCTGGCTGTACTTCGATACCTACTCGGAAGAAGCAATACACAAACTGCTCTGCACCATGAAGCCCTCTAATCACCTCACAGACCCTCTACCTGCTAATGCTGTAAAAGACTTCATCCCCTTGCTCCTCCCTCTCTGGACCAAAATAATCAACAGCTCCCTACAACAAGGCCTCATTCCAGACTCCCTCAAGGTGGGGCAAGTCACGCCTATACTCAAGAAACCTACAGCTGATCCGTCTGACCTGAACAATTACCGACCCATCACCAATATCCCCACCCTGGCAAAACTGCTGGAGAAATGTGTCCAACTCCAACTAACAAAACACATTGATCAATTTGACCTCCTCAACCCTCATCAATCAGGCTTCCGAGCGAAACATAGCACGGAAACAGCTATGACACACATAATTGATGACGCCCTCCAAATTCTTGATCGCAATGAGTCCTGCCTCCTCATCCTTCTTGACCTCTCTTCAGCATTTGACACGGTCAAACATGAGAACTTGCTGGAGCTGCTAAGCACTAGAATGGGTCTATCGGGAACTGTTCTCAAATGGTTTTCGTCCTTCCTTCACAACCGGTCTCAGAAGTTCAAGATTGACAATGTGCTATCTACACCTGTGCCTGCAGATCTAGGTGTCCCACAAGGATCCTCCCTCTCCCCCACACTGTTCAACCTCGTCATGGAACCGCTCGCCACCTTGCTCCAAGCTTCCAATGTCCAATTCCATATGTACGCCGACGACACACAACTTTACCTAAAGCTACAATGCCCGGAAGATATCAAACATCTGAACTCCACACTTATTGACACTCAATCATGGCTGGCCGATAATCACCTCAAACTAAATGCTCTGAAAACTGAGTTCCTACTCATCTCACCCCCGGCGAAAATTTCCACCACCCAAACCTGGCTCAATAACCTAACAGCACTCAATGTCCAACCTACCATCGTGGATTCTGCAAAATCCCTAGGCATCACACTCGACGCCAAGCTCAACATGCAGCAGCACGTTAGCAAAGCCACAAAAGGAGCTAAAAAGTTGTCTATATCAGGAGGTTCGAGATCCAATAGAAGCACAAAAAATCTACTCCTGAAACCTCGTAGATTCCGGAAAGAGAAAACATACAAGCGCTCCTTCTCAGGAATGGCACCCAGGATCCGGAATGCGCTCCCTCCTGAAACCAGGCTTATCTCCTCCACCGCACTCTTCAAGAAAGAGGTGAAAACCATCCTTCTGGCCAAGATCTCCTGATCCTTATAGGTGCTGGATCAGAGACTCTGCATTGCTCTGTATCACTGTTCACCTTGTCCTTTGGCACTATACTTCTACTTGATGGGGGACACTCTTACGCTACTCTCTTAATACCGACCAATATATGTTACACTTTGGTTTACTGATTCACTCTCCCGATGCCCCCACTCAGTGTTCTCTATACACTAAGACATTGGTATAAGCCATTCACACACCCAAGGTGTACCTGAACACCTCTGTAGTGGGATCAATGATTGGTGCCGTCTTATATTACCTGTTTACCTGTTTGTATATTGATATGTTTTATGTATGTTATTATTAGCCTACCATGTCAGTGACTATTATATTGCTTCCGTTATCTCTGTTCATTCCTACTGCCCCTACCCTGTCTTTGTGAAGCGCTCTGATATCTGTAAGGATCTTGTTCGCGCTATATAAAACTTTGAATAAATACAGGATGTCCCATAAAAATGGATTCACTTTGCTCAAGACTCGTGCAAGTTGCAGCTACTGCTTTCAGACATCCGGGTAGTCCAGCAGCCACTGGATCTAAAGTAGCAGAAAAATATGCCACTGGACGTCTAGTCAACCCATGGGCTTGGGTTAAGACTGACAGTGCGCAATTGTCTCGTGTATCACAAAACAGTGAAAATTCCTTAGAATAATCAGGCATGCCTAAAGCAGGGGCTGTACACAGACATTCTCGTAATTTAGTAAAGGCTGTCAGGCTCTCCTCATCCCACTCCACTGGGTCCTTTGCTCCTTTCTTTGTCATTTTGATCAAAAGTTTGGCTAGGACTGCAAATCCCACAATCCACTGCCTGCAGTAACCTACAACTCCAAGGAACATTCTGACTTCTTTCTGAGTATTTGGTAACTGCATGTTTCGAATTATTCTGATTCTTTCTGAAGTAACTTTTCTGATGCCTTTCTCTATCTGGTGCCCCAGATATTTTACTGATTTGGTACAGAACTGTAGTTTGTCAGGTGATACTTTATGTCCTCCTTCATCTAGATGGTTCAGTAGGGCAATGATGTCAACAACACAGTCTTTTTGACTCTTAGACGCCACCAAGAGGTTGTCTATATATTGTACCAAAACTGAGTTTCCAGGTAAGGTTAAAGATTCAAGGCATTTTTTCAAAATCTGATTAAAGATTGAGGGGCTTTCTGTGTACCCCTGAGGGACACGATTCCAAACGAACACGTGACTGTCGAAGGCAAATGAGAAAATAAATTTGCTGTCTGGATGCAAGGGGATCGAAAAGAATGCATGACATAGGTCGATCACGGTGAACCATTCAGCATCCCAGGGGATCTGATACAGAATCACTGCTGGGTTCGGAACAATAGGGCAGCAGGGAACAACAATTTTGTTTACCTTTCTCAGGTCCTTTACTACCCTATACTTGCCGCTAGGTTTCTTGATTCCAATTATGGGTGAGTTACACGGGCTACTCATCACTTCTTGTATGATGTTTGATTCTAATAATCTTTTTATTTCAATGGCAACTCCTGCTCTTACTTCTGCACTCATTTTGTAAGGCTTGGTATTGGGGTAAACTGCATTTTCTTTCATGGCTATTTTGATTCGGTCAACGTTTGCCATCAAGCCTACATCCTTTCCAGTAAAGTCCCATACTTCTGGTTTCACTGTCTGTTGTTCTTCAGGTAAGTCTTGTATAGTCAGTGGTTTAATTTCTGAGTCAGGTCTGATTAACATTAACTTATATATTCCATCTTCGTCTGGGGTTTGAATTTCGACGCCCTTTGGTGTGCAAAAGATGGTACAGTTCATTTTACACAACGTCCCAGTAAGTTTACTGGACTGGTATCACAAACTACAAATCTATGCATTTCTTTGAAGTTCCCTATTGTAATCTCCATGGGCTCAGTAACTGGGGTACCAATCAATTGATTAGATACACCCACTACTTGGATTGCTTCTCCCGAGAGGGGTAGGTTTGGAACGTCTGCTGTTCTCACAGTAGAACGGGCAGCACCAGTGTCCAACAGAAAGGTGACATCATTGCCTTCAACCTTTCCTTCGATGTGTGGCCCTGACTGGTCTACCGGCAAGGAGGCGCCAAGTACGCACTCCTCGTCCTCCCCCCTCAGGCCCCATCAGTAAGGTTCATCACAGAGAAAAGTGTCATTCAACAGAAATTGCGAAGTTGCTGCATTTCAATCCTCCTGTCCTCCCCAGATTTCTATGTCTTCACCCTGCGGTGTCTTTCCTTTATAATTTGGTTTAGGTGCACGAGGCAACTGACTCGCCTTTACCTGTTGCTGGGTCTTTCTTGGTCTTTCATTCTGCGTCTGTGGATTTAAATCAGGGGTTTGAGGGTTATTATGCTGTGCGTATGGACACTCGTCTCTCCAGTGCCCTATTTCTCCGCACTGGTGACAGGGGAACTTATTTTTGGCTTCCTCCCGACTCATTTTCATCTTGGGCTTCCCTCCTCCCCCAGAACCTTGATTTTGGGAATTCTTATTCAATTTACCCAATTGCTTTTCCTGCTGTTCCGCTAGTTTTACTTGTGCCCACATGACCTTTTCTTTCAGAGCCTTTCGCTTATCAGCCATCTCGTCTTCACAGTACTTTGCGTACCGTAAGACCTCATCAATCTTCTTTGACTGCCAACAGATTTTCTTGTCTTTGATCCACTGGCAAATTTCAGGTCTTAAACCGTTTACAAACCTGTAAATGAAATGGGTCATATCCTTCATCTCGATGTTATCTATACCGCTGTACGTTTTAAACACCTGTAACAGTCTTTCATAAAAGGAATGCACAGTCTCATCTCTTTCCTGTGTAGTTCTATCTATTCTGGTCCAATCAGTTTCCTTTGCAGGCATCTTTCCCTTCAAGTGTAACATCACTTGCTGGTATTTTTTCATTACCTCATCGGAAGGTGCTCCCGTATTAGCATCCCTCGGGTATTCTTCACTAGGCCAACCAATGGCAATTTTACAATCTGTCCATAAATCTACGGGAACAACTATGTCGAAAAACCCATCCAGGTCTTTCCACAGGCATTTTTGTACTTTCACGAACCTTTCCACCTGCCTGTACCATTCCACTGGTTTATCTCGCAGTTTTGGAAAGTCATTAGTAAAAGACACAATATCCTGTCTGGACCATGGAACATGCACATACTTCCCACCTGGCACTTCTCGCATGGGGTATAACTGTTCGGGCTTGTCTGCTTCCCTTAAAGCAAACTCAGAAGTCGTCTGTCTGGACCTAACCTCTTCCTTTTTCTTTGCCCACCTGGCTTTCCATTTGTCTACATCTCCCCATTTTTGCAACACGGTCAACAATTCTTTGATCTGAACCTTCTTTCCTGACACATTCATATTCTCTAGATCTTTGTCTGAGAAATCTGCTCTGTAGGGTTTTTGTAATGGCTTTGATTTTGAAATATCTATTTCCATACTAGCTGCAGTGTCTGTTAATTTCTCATGGAGCACTTTGGTATTACGGGTAAGACTCTTGCAGAGAAACAGCAGTTCTTCCTCTGAATAGGTATTTAATCTGTCTAACCCCACGTTTCCGGCTGTCAGTTCTTCCATTTCAATTCTCAATTTGTAAATATCCAATGGTTTTGTTTGAGGAGTTTGTCTCTCTAATTCTCAACTCCATCTCTCAATCTCCTCAGCAGTTACCAATGTGACACTCTTGGTACCTGAAGTCGATTCCATTTGAATCTCTCTCGGATTGAAAGGATTATGCCTCTTCTGCAAACTCCTTCCTGAGTTCCTAATCGGCAAATCCATTAAAGAAGCTTCAGATTCGCATTCACTCGTCTGATCATCTACAATTAAGGGCTCTTTTCTTGGCTGCACTACAGTCAGGGTAATAATTGGGGCTCTTGGACTCCCTTGTCTATCCCCATACAAAGGAACAACGGGTCCAATAGTTACTGGGATTGTCAAGGCTTCGGGGCTTGTATTTAACTGGGAGAGTTTCTAAATTATTTCGGTTCTTTGTTTGGCTAGCGCTTCTTGCTCTTTTTCCTGCAGCATTCTTTCCAAGCTTATTTCAGGTACTATTTGCGGACTTAATGTTGGGGCAGTTGGATGCGTCATACTTGGTCCTCACCATAATTGGGTTTTGGGAAACAGCTTCCTGTGTTTACGGATCTCGGTCCTTCCTCATAAGGAGGTCTGGGGCCAAAGTCTCTTTCACCTGAATATCTTGATTCTCCACTAAATGGTGGTCTTAGACAGGTGTCTCCGGCACCTATGAGTCCTAGGCCCTCGCTATAGGAAGGTATTTGACAGCTGTCTCTTGCGTTTACAGATCTATTCCCTTCCTGACACGGGGGTCGTGGGAAGTATCCTCTACACTAGAGGACCTGGGTCCTTCATTATAAGGAGGCGGATTTTTCATAAACATGTCATCTAATAAGTTATCATCTGAATCCCCATTGGACACCCAATGCTTGCACTTTTCTGTCTTTTTCTCTCCCGCAGGACCACCCATTGCCATCATTGGAAACAGTCCTTCTACAATCATATTCTGTCTCCACTGTTTCATTTTTTTATCTTCGGTTTCTTGCTTTAATTTCGGATAAAATTTTGTTAACCCTTTGTCCATTCGGGGCTTGTCTCTCTCAAAAGCCTCGATCTCCCATTCCTCTAATGCTTCGTACTGCGTTAATCTAGGTCTGGGATGTAAGTCATTCATTCGGGTTCTCAAATTAAATAGAATTCTACCATTAAATGTACCTTCTAACGGGAAAGCCAAAATTCCGTCATCTTTTGTGTATTCCGCCCAATTTTCCAACCATACACATGAGTGGTACCCTTTATCAAACATCATGAAAGATGCGGGGGTATTAGGTGGCGCTATGACAACACCTTCTCTAGTTTTTATAGGTTTGTCATTTTTGAATTAATTCTTCACTTTATTTACAAGGGACAATTTTCTCTTATTTCCGTACATAATGCTAGTGTTATGCCCTTTCCACTGACCGTTTTCAAACCCTAAATGTCGTGGATCAGGTCTAGTATTCGGTCTATACATGTGCCACATACGACTTCTGCGAGCGACTTTGTTTACAAATCACTCCCAATCCAAATGCGCCTTTTATTTTCGTGCAACCAATAGAATGCACGAGTTCAAACATTTCGACCAATGGGTGCGCGGCCTTTTCGCGAGACAGATTCTCACGCTTCGGCACTCACCCCTCCTTTACAATTCCAGCTTCGCTACACACCCGCTGTTTCGACCAATACCAGCGCGGCACAAAGTGACGTCAGAGCAGCTCCGCAACTGACTCCCTCCCTCACAAGGTAACGGAAACTTAATTTCTCTCTTAAAGTGCAAGTGCTTTTAGTTATTTAACAACGAAAACACATTCGCCACTGTACTCGAGTGTCTAGAAAGAAAAGATACGTTTTACTGCAAGTAAACCTCTTCTGTCTACTTTTCAAATACTACGAGTAGATCTCTTCTGCCTACCCTTCATTCAAGCATTAGGGAACCTGCTACTTCTTCGACTCATCCACTTCTTTTCGGGATATATACTAAGTCTAAAGTTTCACTAGCGAACCCCTTTGCTATCACCCAAGCTTCGACGAACCTGCTACTCCTTCCGGTGTGACCCTTTCTAGGTTATATCACAATAGAAGTTTTGCCAGCGAACTCGTTGCTATCATTTATTCAAACATATATTCAGAAAACCCTAATTAGTGCTTCCAGTTCTGCCTAACCTGCACCAATTTTCCTAGAGCCAGTGACCTCACCACGGCGTGGATTCTCTTCACCACCCGCTATTCAATTCCCGGGGATTCCAGACAAACATTAAACAATTACTAACGAGTGGGTTAATACATGTATCAATACAATAGTAAGAAAAACAACTTAAAACATTTCATATTTTTCAAAACAAAAAAAAATTTCACGTGATCGATCAATTTATTATCAACAATATAATCACAATTTTAGCAGCAAAATCTCTATTTAGCAGCATCCGACCTACTTAGCTACCTTAACTAGTCCTATCTTACTTTAACTAGTCCCTAACCATTTCCTCTGCTACCAGAAAAATTACTGATAGAGCGCGCAGGTCACCCAACCAACAATTTCACCATATACGTATCGGGCCCATAAACTTCAATCTCTCTTATACAATAATCAGGTGACCTTACACTCTACTACCAGTAACCCTAGTTCCTTCCTATTTATTTCTACTGTACCCGACTTACCAATCCACTGTTACGGGTACCTATGATCACAATGGATCAGGGAGCTAGCTGTAAACGAAAGGCAGACAGCACAATACCAACTTTATATTCTTCTGCATTAAATGACCACAGACTATTGGGAAGTTTTAAAGATTTTATCTAAAGTTCAGATTCGGAAAGCATCAGGTTTACAACCAAAAAGCAATCAATAATCAAAATAACGAAAAGCACATATCCATAAAGGAAGTAAATCAGGGCAACCATTTATGAGTCTAAAGGAAGATTAAGAATAAGAAACATGCTAAGCAGATTTTCAGGTATGGAACTCAAGGCTGAATACCTATAAGTGGAGCAGTCTTAGGCACAAACTAGAATTTCACTACTAGAAATACTTCAAAGGTTGGGTGAACGTTTTGTAAATCCTATACCTCTATAGGAAGGGAAAAATGGAACACGCTATAGTTCTAGGAGTATCAATTCAGTTGGCAAAAGGAAGACATTATAAACCACATCTATATTTCATAAAGGTCTGTAGAAAGGTACTTAAAGGAAGGTTAACATAGGAACATGCTAGAATAACGACAATAACGTATGAGCTTTTTATTCAGTAGCTTTGCGAAAAGCATGGAAAATCAATTATGCGCAAAGGTATGTCTTTATTAAAGCAAAAGACAGAAAAAATAGAAGGTGCAGTATAGAGTTTTTCAGCACTATAATTACCTAGAATGGTGTGAAGACCAATCCTGGCCATGGATCAGTCAAGGACAGGAAAAACCCCAAGGAAGGACAGTCATCAATGGGACAGCAGGTGCAGAATGGACACCCCAGGACAGGACAGGAAACCCAGATTAAGGTCAGGACAGGACCACCAAGACACGACCAGCACCCGCAGTTTGGAAGCAACGCCTGCGCTCCACCCTCTCTGCGGCTAACAGTCAGAACCCCGATTGGGTTAGCGAATTCTCCAGCAAAGTGCTCCGCCAGCACTTAAGGTTTAGTAAAACCTCCAGAGTCTAGGAATTTTCGGACAGAGTGCTCCGCAGCCCTCTGTATCGGTCACCTATTGAGTGCGTTGGGTCAGTGACAGGTCAGCTATTCGGACAAGTCGGACAATTTCTCTAGCTATACCTAGGCTAGTTATACTGTTTTCGGGTCAGTGTACCACCCCCCAAATGTTGCAAGTGTCAGAAACCCCAATTTCGATTGGTCCCCAAGTAGGATAGGTCAACACACCAATCACATTTGACTTCTACTAGCCGGGTTTTACATATTCTGGGACCGCCTATTGATTTTGGGGTTCCCATGACCTATTCTACAGAATACAAAGAAAGATATACAAATGTTTCAAATGTAGAACATTTCGACTTCTTCGGCTGGGTGAAGGTGCATCTTCCCAGGCACATCTTGGCCGCCACCTCTGGTTGGCAGTCATTCAATGTCACCGGCCAAAGTCTGTCATGCGCAGTAAAGCATCTTAATATGGAGTCTCGAGCATCCCATCAGACCCTCGATATTGCGGTACATGAAAAGTAAGCGAAAACAAATTAAAACATAGAAAATAAATGAACACACTGTATACCATGAATAGCTACTCTATACCCCTTAACTAAAAAAATATACTATGGCATTACGGTTTAGTGCAACAGACAATGACATGAAAGCATCAGTGCAAGCTTCACCATGTGAGGGCATAGGCAGCCATCTTAAAAGCCAGTGCGCAAGCGCAAAGGTTCCCACCAGAACTGCAAGTACGTCACGTCACGTGAGTGTGACTAACGCATGCGCAGAAAGAAAACCCGCCAAAACAGCGGCCATTTTAGATACAAGAGTTATTGAGTTAGTAAACACATAGGCAAGCTTCACTAGGGCAATCCCAATTTAGAAATAAAGGGAAATTAGTAAGACAAACAGGTTGAATTACGTTATTACATGTTATTTCGAGGTTCATGAATCCAAGCAAGTCGCGTAATATGCGAATCCTTGCTCCATCACCAGTACCGGCACTTCTCTTTGCAGACGACACAATTTTAATATCACAAACCCCCAAAGGTCTGCAAAGCCTACTTAATACTTTCGAAACCGACTTTGAAAGAAAGGGCTTGGAAATTAACGCTACTAAAACAAAATATATGGCAGTTAATGCGCACAAATTTTTAAAAAATACGTAACTGTCAAAATACGAGAGGATAGAATATGTGCTAAATTTTTATTACTTAGGTATTACTCTAGATTCCAAAATGAACTGGAGACCACAGCTGGATAAAAGCAAAACAATATTAATTCAAAATTCAGTCCCAATTGTAAGGAAGCATGAGGGCAGTTTATCTAAAGCTGTTTCTCCGCGTTGGAGTTATACAAATACAGGGCACAATCTGCTTGCCTTTATGGGGCTGAACTGTGGGGACATGTAACGAAGAACAGTTTCATGGTGTACGAGAATACATTTTTTAGAAAACTGCTAAGTTTACCAACACGCACACCCCTAACACCAGTAGTATTAGACTTAAACATCCGCCGCACTGACCAGCATGCAGTTTTGGGGCCACTATTATTCTGGGTCCGTCTGTGGTCAACGGATGATCTTGTTCATTATAGAGAAGGTCTGGAGGATTTTTTTAGAATTAAAAATGTCACAAGGTTACCATGGGTGAACCATATTCAGGATTGGTTTTATAAACAAGGACTAAAACAGTTTTGGGAGAAACCTCTGGGTTTGTCATTGGGATCAAAAAAGCTGTTGAAACAGACTTTTTGAGCATTTACTCAAGATACTCTGTCCCATTGTCCAAAACTAGGTACTTTATCCACAAGGTTTCTTATAATAAAACCAAATGGTAAATTTGAGTCCATTCTGGACGAAATACAACCACAACTTGCTAAAACCCTTTACCTTAAATTTCGCTACGGCATTCTGCAGATTAATGCAAATGTTATGAAATGGGTACGTAGCATAGGTGGTGCAAATAACGGCTGTCGTGATATCTGCCACACAGGTGCAAAAGAGAATGAATTGCATGTGCTATTCTTCTGTCCAGCCTATACTTATGCTAGGAGGAAGTGGATTAAACCCATCTATCAACTTTTGGGTACCAGATCATGTAATAATGAGGCGGAAAGAATACTGCAAAAAGACACAACACAAGCAATTGTATTTAGTGAAAGCAGATACCTTTTTAGTGTCGACCTAACAAGAAAGAGAATGGGACTGAAATTTTAGGTATATTTAAAAACATGTCTATGTTAATCAATTTACAACTAGATGTACAATTTTAGTTGGTCACCACGGAACCTTGTATATTTTGGAAAGGGCTACTAAATGTTCTTAACATAAAAAAACACTCCCCATATGAACTTGTGTTTTTAAAGCATTGTTATAATTGCTATTTTTTGTAATATGGTCGTGTTGACGGGATTTAATTTATATTTATTGTCTTTTTAAAATCTAAGAAAGGCCTTATTTTGGGATATTATCCCCAAAATAAATTGCGTACCTTCGGGCGGGTTAGCCTTTGATCTACTGTTGCATGATGTTTTTATGTAATCTTTTATGGTTTTTTAAATCAAAATAAAGATTATTGAATTGAATTGAATTGAATACAATGTTAATGTTATAGTAAACATTATTAGGAAGAGGTGGTTTGAGAAGTAATGTAGATTTGCTTATCACTCTAAAGTAGTCCTTTGACACCCAGTCAATCCTCCTTCATCCTCAAAGTCATCATCCAACATGCTTTATGATAGGATTTGGTTCCCGCCCACAACAGTTAATAATTTTGATATTCAGGGATAACAGCATATCCACTAGTTTGAACAATAGGTACCAAAAGAGATGGTAAGATGTATCTGATAAATATTATATAGTACACTCTTGTTTGGCTTATGTGATTCCTTGCGAAAGTTGCCATATTTTTTTTTTCTTTCCAGTTTTATTTCCATTTCTCATTCCTGTTCTAAGAAAAATGGATTTCTGCCTGTTTCCCAATGACACATTGCAGTTTTTTACAAGTGCTGTCAAGAGTCTGAAGGAGAAGAGGCAAAAAGGCAATCACGAGGTGAGTGCAGCACAATATCAGAAAAAGGAATAGCTGCCACAAAAGGGTATCATTTGTTTAATAGGAGCCCTTTAAAATGTCTAGCAGGCCAAATGGCCTTCTAGTACAACTTATTTATGTTTAGTGTAGGGAGCGCAATAAAATATGTCCTGTTAAAAAAAGGTTTGAATGCAAAAAAAAGTTGCTCATAACAAAATAAAAGTTAGCTTAAAATATTTTCTAAAAACATGTACACACAACAATAATGATTTAAATGAAAAGGTATGCCTATGTGTTAAAACCTTGCATGTCAATGGACTATAAAATATTGTAAAGGAAATTGTATTAAGTGAGTTGCTGATCTCTTTGTTCTAGTGCTGGAAATTTCAGCTGCTTGAGCTATACCGCCTGCTGATTGTCCATAGTAAGAGCAATATGGAGGAAAAAGGGAATCAAACTAATGCATTTTCATATCACACTTTTTTCCTCCTTTGGAAAATGTTTTCAGCTCAGTGGCGTCCTAAAGCAACCCTGCTCCGTCAGCTGGAGCATTGGGGAGACTGGTGGGGTGAAGGTTGCGGGTGACGGATATAGCTAAGGGAGTAGCCAGAAGAATAAAATAACCCCCCACTTCGAACCATATTGCACTGAGTAAGGGAAGAATGGTTTCCAACTCTTTCTAGGAAGGTCTGATGGTCCTCAACGCATTATTTCCTTCATTCCGTGTGGTTTTCTTTACTTTTTTTTCTCTTTTTCGTCTTTTGTTTCGTCTTTGCATTATTTTTCCTTTCTTCCGTACTCTCTTTCTATTTGCCTCTCACTTACTATTAATTTCTTTTTGCAATGTTTATCATGTTTTGGTCTCTGAATATGTTTGGTTGTTCCCCTGGAACTGTCATGGTATATTTTTTCTTTCTTGTTGCGTCAGTTATTAGCGTCACCCTCAATCTTGTGCCTGCGAGTCACCGATCAAAGTTCAAAAGGGAAATGAAAAACTATTTCATATGTCCTGTGGCACCCTTTCTGAAGCTGGTGTTGTAGGTGCTTTGCTACACCTTTGAATGCAGCTGGGTCTCTAGCAAATCTGGGTTATGCTAAATCTTCAGAATGTTTTAATGGGTCCCTTCCACTTAGATCAGAGAAGCTCATAAATATCACAGTAAACAATTACCAACACAAAGTTGAGGGATGGGAGCATGGCGTTAAAGGAAGCAAATTCTGTACCAGAGAGAAAGAAAGAGAAATTATGAAAGTTTGAAGAAAAGCAATTCAAAGCCAGATGGAATGAGTAGCAAATAAAACAAACGAAAGAAGGATAGAACAACGAAATATAGAAAAGGGAAAGAAAGTGAAAGTGGACTATAAGGAGAATAGAGAAAGAAAAGAAGAAAGAAAAAGGAAGAAAAGGGGAGAGAAGAATGGAGGTATGAATGGACATGAAATGAGAGAAGGATGGAAAAGATAATGAAAGAAGGAAGGGGGAAGAAAGGGTGGAAATCAAGAAGTGGTAGAAATGAAGCATAAAGGAAAGGCATTTGAAAGACGGGACAAGAGAAGAAAGAGTGTATGAAGGAAAAGGAAATAAAATACAGAAAAAGGGAAAAAAACGAAGAACTAAAGGAAGAAGAAGAAAATAATGGAAAAGGTAGGAAATAAGCAAAATGGAAGGAAGGTAAAATGAAAGACGGAAGAAAGTAAATAGAAATTGGGAGAAAGGAAGGACAAATGTAAAATGCATGAAGAAGTAAAGAAAGGTGGAAAGGTAGGAAACAAGGCAGGAAAAAACTTAGGTGAGAGAGTGTCATTTTTTTTTTCATTTATGACATGACGTGATAGGCGTTTCTTGTTCTGCACAGTAAAATTCTGAGGCCCTAATTTTATGTTTTTGGACGAATACGTGATGTTTATCCCACCTGATCGGTAATGATACCCTTGAGTGCATTATTTATAAGGTGTGTTGAATGGCACCTATTATGATGAGTTACTGGGTAACTGGGGAATAATATGACATTTTAGTTCTCACAGCACCAACACCGTGTTGTACAGTAAATACGTACACATTTCGCCAGTTAAATTCCGGTAGGTTTGACCTGCTGGAAATAAAAGGAAAAGATATATTTAATGCACCTGGTAATTCTCGGGGTTGGTAAATATCACCTAACTCATAATTCTTACTCAGCCGCAAACAGGGGTTTATGTAGGAGTCGGAAAACACTGATCCGCTGGTAATCAGAGCTTTCGTCAAGTTATTAAAAGGGAGTAAGGAAGACAGAGGTGAATGGAAGGATGGAAGAAGAAGGAAAGAACGGATGTACAAGAAAGAGAAAGAAGGAACCGATAAAGGATGAAAGACAAGACAGCAAAAACTAACAATGAAAATAGACTGAAGACATGACAATGAAAATAGACTGAAGACATGAAGGGAGGAATAAAGAAGGATGAAGGGGGAATTAAAAAATGAAAGGTTAAGGAAAGATTGAACAGAAGAAAGGAAGTAACGCAGGAAGGAAAAAAGGCAAAGGGTGGCAAAAAAAAAGGGAATTGGAAAGGTAGGAAGAAATTAGCGTAGAAAGAAAAGGACGTAAAAAAGAAAGGAGGAAGGAAAGGAAACGAAAAACAATGTAAACTAAAGGAGAAAAGTTATCAATTAAGTAAGAGGGCAAACAAAGTACCAGGGATTAAAGAAATAGAGAAGAGAAGAAGAAAGAAAGAGGTATTAGTAATAAAGTAGGAATCTATTTGAGGCCAAAGATTGAGGCTCACCTTCGGTAATGTGGTCAATGGACGTTAGCGTCAGGGCAGTTGGACCAAGGTAAAAGGGGATCAAATATGCACCATTGTGTCATAGTTATTTCCTGCACTTTCACAACACGACAATTGGTGAGGAAAATGGGATGAGTACTTCACCGTAGAGCGAGAGGTCCAGGAGTGATAGCACAATGCCAAGAGCCCACCCTGGGTGCGCAGAGGAAGTTCGTTGAATAATGCAACATCGGGAGCCCACCCCGGTCACACGATACAGAATTAATGCAAATGTGGTGCCAGGAGCCCAACCTGACCACGCTGTGGTGAGGAACACTACAATTCTCTTCTGTAGTAAGCTGGATGCCTGCTATTTGCACACTTTGTATCGAGCTGACTGTCTTCTGAGGCCGAGTTTCAGTGAGTTTTCTCCACTCCTCTCAGCAGCCATTTTGAGTACAAGCGGCTCGTCCAATAGTCTTGGCTGCTCTTGCAGTGCCCATCTTGAAGTAGCCTGTGCCTGAATTGAGGGCTCATCAACTAAAGTATGAACAGTACGTTTTAGCCACATGCCCAGCTTTTGGCAACATTAAATATACTAGTGCACCAAACCTCCTTTGACCCTCACAAACTGAAGCCAAACAAACAAAACAAAGAAGACGAGAAAGGACAATTATTGAACAAATTGAGACACCATCCTGCTGTAACTGCTGTGCACACTGGCTGCACGTCAGTGTAATGGACGATACTCTGCTTCAGACCCAGGAGCATTTAAGTCCAGACTGTCAGTGACCATCCGTGCTGCATATGTCACTAGGCATAAAGGGTTGCACCTACTTCTTTACTTCGTCAGGCACACACTCATGACTTTAAGACTAAATCACCATTGTGGTCGCATTTTGCTTCAGTTAACACATTTTATCCTCACCGGAATCAACACAAAACGCCCTGCCAAGAGTGGGCATGCTAAGTGTCTGATTCCTACGCCCTCCAGAACCTCTGACTCTCATCCTAGAAGTGGCATGTGTCCCCGCTGGCAAGAATAGCTTGATGACCTTAAAGGCTTTATGAAGGGGTCGTAGGCTAATGGCTTGAATCAACAACTTATTGCCCTGCGCAACTTGATAGGCAACGATGTTGGACAAATCATCAAAGAGTTGCCAGCAGCTATCGGGACCTCTTACCAAGATATGTGTGACGCAATAATCAGGACGTTTTTCCACAAAAGAAACATTGACTATGAACGTTACACCTTCAATCTAGCCTCCCAGGAAAAGGACGAACCCTTGGGGGAATTCATTATGTGTCTTAAACGCCTAGCACGTTACTGTGAGCTCGATAACTTTACTGCTGAGGATGCCCTCCGTCTGCGAGTCATAGAAGGATGCCAATCAGAATCACTATGTCAGATGCCTCCTGACGAAAAGTTACTTGCTGGATGACATTAAAGTATTGACCAGAATCAATGATCAGGCAGAAGAGCATGCAAAGAAAATGGAGACAGTAAAGGCAGAAAAAAGTGAAAAGGCATTTCGACTACAGTTGGGCCAGAAAGAATGAAATGCATCTGAGTCTTGGAATGGTCCCAGACCTATGGATCATCATCGTCGCAGCCCTAAGCAAAGTAAATATGGAAGAGAGCAAATACTAGAATGTTATTGCAGCAGACAAGAATGCCCACATGTAGGCCTGCTACTGAGCAGAGATGTAGGCATTGTTGATAGGATAATCACTTGGAAAACGTGTGTAGAGCAACTCAAAAGGATCAATAGAAATCCTCCATGGAATCCAGATTTCAACATCACAGAAAGGCAGTATGCAGTGAGAGAGAAAGCTCCATCAGCTCTTCACGATCAAGTTTACATTTGCACTTTACCTACATATCTCATCGCTCTGTGTTCTATCACTCAAGATCCCTCACATCTACCTATCAGGACAGCAATTAATATTTTGTATGGGTACCGATCAGGATAGGTTAAAGAACTACCGAAGACTACAAACACAAATGGGGGAACATCCAGCCAAATTTGTACTAAACAGTGAGGCGTCTCTTAACTACATCTGTGTCAGAAAATACAACAGTATTGAACCCAAAGCCCAAGCTACAAAAAGCAAATGTGCAAGTTTAATCCTGGATGTCCAAAGAGCCACAGCCATGCCCAAGACAGTTTAGAATGACTCTCATATATAGGAGAGAACCGTAGAAGCTCAAATTAATGTAATTGATGGACCTGAAGCAGTTGACTGCTTACTTCGCGTGCCCAGTACGGAGCAGCTGAAATTAGTTGGAATACTATGCACAGTCCATAAACCAGGAAAAACAGACAACCCTGTCAAGTACATATCAAGTCATCCCAGGTTATCCACAAAAACAAGAGCATCACTGGCTGAAGAATACATTCACCTTGTCAAGGACCAGACAAGACCACCTGCAGTTTCACTTGAAACTACCACAGAAGCCACTGCAGAGGATGCTACCCTTCAAGATGTAGCACTATATCTCCCAACTGACATGTAGAGTTGCCTGGAAGGAGGTAGGACCAATCAACCAGTAGACAACAGAGAACTGACCTCTTTGTGGCATAAAAAAGAAGACCCACCACTGTCACTTCAAATGTCAGATCCGCCAAAAAGCATACGGTGTCACGTGGCACCGGGCCGATCAGTGCGCACCAGAATCCCCATCTCAGAGAATCCGGGAAGCAATGTCACAATGGGACCACTCAAAAAGACCAAGATGAAAGAACAAGAGGACATTCGCCAGAAAGCAAAAACATCAACTATTCAGGATAAGGATTGGGTCCCGGTCAGGCAAGAACAGAGAAAAAACATGGATAGCTGCTATCATATATATCCATTACAAGTGCCCAATCTAAAAGGAACTATGATCAAGGCAGTCTCTGATGACAAGAGAATAGCCAGAGACATGTCACATTTCAAGAAATGTGAGCTGAAAGTCATTAAACTAGCAGCCATATTAAGGGTGACAACTCTGGAGCTAATCAGGAACAAGCCAGAGGAGATGACCCTGTATTAACTCTTGCAGCTGCAGTACCAACTGAACCAAACCCACTATGCCCAACACAGTGAACACTTCGAAAACCTGCCCGACTTATTGAAGAAATCTAAAGATCTATGTCAGTAAGGACAATCAACTTTTTTGTGAGTGAGGGAAGATGTAATGTTGTAACTGAACGTTAGCTTCAGGGCAGTGGGACCCAAGGGAAAAGGAGACCATGGCAGGGGAACTAGAAAGGGAGGAGCAGTCATGGTAATAGTAGGATAGAGAGGGGATAAGGAGAGAGAGGCTCTCCTAGGGATGTTCAAATAAAAGAATCAAATATACACCATTGTGTCATGCTTATTCCTTGCATTGTCACAACACAACACCTTCTACCTCAAATTTTCAGATATTGCTGTCCTACTCAAATACATTGACAAACTCTTCTTCAAACTAGAGTCATCAATGGTTGTTAGTAGGCATACAAATAGTGCAGTTATAATAAACAGGACTTGATTCTTTGTCATTGACTGCAGTAAAGTGAAATATTGCAGCGTGATAACTAGTCATTAACTAAGATTACCAAGTTCACTGTCACTTGGGTATGTGCCATACCTCGATGCCCATAGTATTCCTGTACAATTAATAATGTCCTTAACAATCTACCTGAATTGTTAGAGATGAAACATATTTGTATAGGATATGTTTAACTGATAGTATACTGTGTGCGTTTCCTTCTATTCTCAGAACCGAGTGGATTTTTTGCAATTGATGGTTGATTCTCAGACAGAAAACATTCCAGCATCCGATGGCATAAATCACGGGTACAAAGGTAATACCCTAGAATATACCTAATCATGAAGTGGACTTTAATGTCTAAGGTAGTGATGGAGATCAGCAGAACTGACAGGTAGAGCATTTGAGTTATTTGTTTTTTAGATATTTATAAGGTACTTCATAACGCCATACAGAGCATACTTTCAATACTCAAAACCTTAAAAGGACAAAGAATTGAAGGGGAAAAACACCACAAAAGGTGCAAGTGAATTGTGAAAAACTAAACATCCGTACAACGGAAAGAGATGCAATTACGTAGATTTTAAAAGTTGAACAGTTGTTCCTTTAGAGCAAGTGGCCTTCATCTGCGATTCGCAGGCAGCAATGGTGGTCTCATCTTTAAATTCTTTAGACCTTATGTTCCACGGTTTAACTCTGGCCACCTTATAGTATTTGCGTTCTAGGCGTGATTTAAAATCTCTTGTTTTTGCCAATTTCGAATTCAGGTTTCAATGTGGGCTCTTGTGGGGACCATGTTTATGTATGAACAGCATTTGTCGCCTCGATGACCTCATGACATTATTTCTAAAAAAGTGGGCTTTGGATCAGTTTCCTACAGCCACTGGCCTTCCTGTGGGTTTCATGCTTTGCATTGCTCTGTCAGGCTATCCACGAAGCCAATGTCATTTTGAGGACGGATACAATATCTTATTTGTGTTGCCATTTGGTTTTGTGGATGCGACATTAGGTAGTCCTTTTGTTAGAGGGCAGATGCAACATGATGTGTAGGTTGTAATAAAGAAAGAAAGTTCGTTTTTATATTGTTTCTTGGCTGACACAATAACACGACATAAAGCAACACACCATAGCATAGCATAGCCTAGCATAGCATGACACACCATAACACACCTTAGGATAACAGCAAAGCACAACACAAAACACCCGAACATAAAATGCATGGCATAAAATACCCTAACAATACACAGTGGAGCTCTACATAAAACAACAAAACACAACACACCATAACTTGATGCAACTTATAAAAGCATTATTCAGCATAACATGAAATACTATAACACAACACAGCATGACATAACACAACACTCAGTAACATAACCCATAATGTTGGAGAAGCAGCCAGAAACATGGCCGACAAGACGAGAATTACCTAAACTGCAAACCCTGTCCATAAAATCTGACACAATTTGGGGTAAAGTTCGCCATCTGCAAAAGGAGCTGGCTGCCCTTGTGCTGAGAAACAGCACGGCACAAGTGAAGTCACTGTAGGGGCTGACAGAGAGAGCAGAAACAGAGCATGGTCCTGGGATGTAACATGAAGCAAGGTCGAGAAGGCCACAAAACAAAATGGTAGATTTGGAACAGCGGGGTAAACCCTACAATGGTGGTGCTATAAGTTGTCGGCTGAGCGCAGCTGCCCCCACCGTTTGCCTATGGGAATTTACATAGTGGAGTTATTAAATGACTGACAGTGACTGGGTGTGGCCAAGGAGATGAAAGGTGGTGTTTCCCCTATAGCATGTGTGCACTGGGATAGTCAGGGCAGATTTCCTACACGAGCAATAGTGAGCTGTAAAGAAGGGCATTTCTCCCTCACCACCCAAATTCACCTGCCACCCACACAATGGACTTTATGACATGAAACATTTGTGGGATTGTAAATTGAACTCAGTGCCCATGAATATAAGTAGTAGGGCAATACATTTACAACCCATACTCTAGCCACTAATGTGACCCACTGTTAGGACTAAAAAACATTTAATGGGCTAACAGCTGGAATCAGGGGTTTATTAGGGTACTAAAACATAGAGTAAAAAAACTGTGCCTGGAACAGTGGTTAAACTCAAGAGCACAAGGCAAACTGTGGTAGTAGAATCACTGAAGTGGAATCCAGAGGGAAGGGATAACTAGTCGCAGAAGCAGAGAAACAGGGGGTAGAGTCATCTGACCCGACAGGTAGCCTGGATAGTATATTAAGAGCAGTGCAGGGATCACAAAATGTCCTTGAATTTAAAATTGGCACAGTAGCCATAGACATATGGTTACTAAGGTCTGACCAAGGAAAGTTGTCAGAGTGAATATGGGGTGATAGACATTGCTGTGTCATGTCTGAAATTGCTGAAATCAGCGAAAAGAGGTCAGAGTTACTGGAAAGTGTATGTTACTTCGACTTTCAGGCAGAAAATACAGAAGGAAGAGCATACAGAAGTACCATTGGAATAGTTGGGTCCAAGAGCATGCAGAGGGTTGAAACCAAGCTGCCTACCTGGAAAATTAGCTGTCAATTGTGGTTGTGCCTTAGGGCCTCTCTAAATTCTGTGTGATTGTTAGGGTTCATAAAGCACAGGTCCTGCTGCTTCCAACAGGTGCCCCCTCAAACACCCATCTATTGATTGCAAAGCTCCTTAACTATCGAGACCAGGATATTATCCTGAAAAATGCTTGCTCACACTGCACACAGCTATTGATATTGTTTCCAGATTACATGCCAGCAGTGCAAGCACAAAGGAAGTATTTCATGGAAGTTAAAAGGAGGCCCTGTAAAAAGCAAATTTGCTACATACTGTTACTCCAGGTGAACTTAAAGGTGAGACATGAGGGTTGTGCCCTCTTCATCAGATGGGTCAGCTATCTGGGACTGGCTAGAAGAGGACAATATCGTAAGTGCAAATGGAGAGACTGGCAACAAACTAAAACAAGACATGCATTAAAGGCCAGTAGGAGGCCCAAGTAATTGATACCCAATAATGGCAGAATGTGTAGCCGCAGTGGCAGATGCCCTGCCTTCTGATAAGTTGAGTCAGTTGCATAATCCAGAATCATCACAGTTGGATAACTACAAGAAGCCAACTTGACTGAGAATAGGGAACTGAAGTTACTTTATAACCTCAGATTATCAAATATATCAACAAACCACACACTAGAATGTAAAGCCTGAGACATTAATCATATTTCAATGCAAAATAGTGAACTTTTGAATGCCAGCAGATGCTTGTTAAGGGACATTAATATTTTAACCTCTGCTGTTCCCTTGACCCTTACCAAATGGCATCACATAGGGGCATATGTGAAGAGAAATATGAGGTACTGTCCTATTTACGCCCATGTGTAGGTTTCTCTATTTTCTGTGTGTTCACCGTGAAGTAGCCAGCTGTGGAGTGAGCAGGCTAACTGCAGACACAGCGAGGTTCCAGCTTCCAGGTAGCCGACTACTTGGCCCTAGCAAATTTAAAAATGCGCCCCAACAAATTGAGAGAAGCGCTAGAACAGCTTGTAATGATGTAAGTGATAAGAAAAGCTAATAATATGAGGCGTAAGAACAAAACCATAAGAACCGATGGCCTACCATTTCATTTCTATGACTCATTCACATTCTGGCTATGTACAAAACCCCTAGAAATATACAACAATTGCAGAGGGTAACTCTTCCAAAGTCTTTGAGGGAAGCAATAATTGTAGTTCTACCCAACCAGAGTATAGACTTGTTCGGCAAAGTATTGTATGAGCCATTAACATTACTTAATGCTGATGACAAGATTTATCCACTGAACAGAATGGCTTAATGCCAGGTAGCAGAGCTCCCTAAATCTTCGAAGACAGTTTCAAGTCGTAACAGAAGTCCTTGTAGAATATACATTGACCTCAGTGGTGACGCTTAATGTAGAGAAAGTCTTTTACTCCCTGGGTTGATCTTATCTTTACATTGCCTTGGGGGAAAAAAAGGTCTTGGACCTACAATTCATACAAAGTTGTTCTAGACCCTGTGGCCAGAGTACGAGAGTGGGCAGTATATTTGGGAGAATGGATAGTAAAGAGGGGCATGAGAAAGGGATGCCTCATTTCACCCATCTGGTTTGGGCTGACCCTAGAGACCCTAGCAGAATACTTCCAGTGATATAGACTAGTGAATAGATTAGATATAGTAGATGCCAGCATATTATATGAGTATGATATTCTGCTATGTTTTAACGCCCAAGAAACACAGATGCTGGAAATAAAACAACATTTAGATACCTTTAGTGACCTGTTTACACAAAGGGTAAACTGAATGAAATCATATTTTCCCACTGCATAGTACAGACACTGTTGAACAGCAATAGGATGTTCCAGCCCCCATGTCTTTCAGATGCCCTGCCGTACAGTGTTACCGCACAGATAAATATTTAATAGAGGGTAAAGTCCTCAAAGCTGTGCTTGCATTTATAGTATGTTCTGTTAAGGCATTTGATAAAGCACACTTTTACCCAGAAAAGGGAGTCCTGATTCTAGATTTTTTTTAAAAAGGTTAGAGGGAGAGAGAGCTGAAGGAGAAATAAAAACCCATGTTTTCAGCTATTTCTAAATTTGTGAAAGTTGATTTCAAGGCGAATATTGGGCGAGAGCTCGTTCCATGTTTTTTTTAACCAGGTAGGAAAAGGCGGGACCGCCACACCGACTGGAATGAACACATGGTACAAACAGTAGTCCAATATTGTCCAGGACTTCTGTGCTGTTTTGATGATGATCCCCCCTGTCAATGATAGACATGATAGAACTGTTAATAATGATAATAATAATACGCAGGTTGCTATGTAACCTTAATAATTTACCGGTGGCATTACTATAGTCATTATTTAAAGACCTGGACGCACTCTAATCGGCAATTTGGAAATGTAGAAGTAGATGGGTAGCACTCGACAAACTAATATTACTACAACTGAAGGGGGACTGGAGCTCTAAATTATGAATACTACAATGGTGTACAGTCATAATATCGAGTCAATTATTTCGACTGGACAGAATATCGAGTAAAAAATATAGAATGGACATAATATCGACTAGACATAATATAGACAACAAAAATATTGACTAGAGAAAATTAATATCGAATAGAATGGACATAATATCGAATCAAAAATATAGAATGGACATAATATCGACTAGACATAATATAGACAACAAAAATATCGAATTTAAGGTAAGTTAATAATAATTTTTATTTTTTGTGTAATATAAGTCTGTAGCGGGTTGTGGGTTTATAGGGGAATAGGGTGGGAAGTAATTTAATTCTAATTAATTAAATATGTTAATTTATTTATTGATATATATTTAGAATTAATTGTTAATTAATTATTAATTGGTAATTAATTAAAATATAATTGGTAATTAATTATAATTGATTAATTGATAAATATTTTAATTTTAGTAATTTATTTTCTGTAGCGGGTTGTGGGTTTATAGGGGAATAGGGTGGGAAGTAATTTAATTATAATTAATTAAATATGTTAATTTATTTATTGATAATAATTTAGAATTAATTGTTAATTAATTATTAATTGGTAATTAATTAAAATATAATTGGTAATTAATTATAATTGATTAATTGATAAATATTTTAATTTTAGTAATTTATTTTCTGTAGCGGGTTGTGGGTTTATAGGGGAATAGGGTGGGAAGTAATTTAATTATAATTAATTAAATATGTTAATTTATTTATTGATATTTTTTAAAAATTAATTGTTAATTAATTATTAATTGGTAATTAATTAAAATATAATTGGTAATTAATTATAATTGATTAATTGATAAATATTTTAATTTTAGGGTTCAGGGTCAGTTTTCAGTTTTTGGGTAAAGGGGTATTTTTAGGGTTCAGGGTCAGTTTTCAGTTTTTGGGTAAAGGGGTATTTTTAGGGTTCAGGGTCAGTTTTCAGTTTTTGGGGTAAAGGGGTATTTTTAGGGTTCAGGGTCAGTTTTCAGTTTGTAGGTAAAGGGGTATTTTTAGGGTTCAGGGTCAGTTTTCAGTTTTTGGGTAAAGGGGTATTTTTAGGGTTCAGGGTCAGTTTTCAGTTTTTGGGTTAAGGGGTATTTTTAGGGTTCAGGGTCAGTTTTCAGTTTTTGGGTAAAGGGGTATTTTTAGGGTTCAGGGTCAGTTTTCAGTTTTTGGGGTAAAGGGGTATTTTTAGGGTTCAGGGTCAGTTTTCAGTTTGTAGGTAAAGGGGTATTTTTAGGGTTCAGGGTCAGTTTTCAGTTTTTGGGTAAAGGGGTATTTTTAGGGTTCAGGGTCAGTTTTCAGTTTTCGGGTAAAGGGGTATTTTTAGGGTTCAGGGTCAGTTTTCAGTTTATAGGTAAAGGGGTATTTTTAGGGTTCAGGGTCAGTTTTGGGTTTTTGGGGTACAGGGGTACTTTGTAAAAATAAAGTAAAATTACATTTAAATTACATTTATTTAATAAAATTAAATTATATTAAATTATATTATAATATTTTTTATTAATTTATATTCAAAAAATTATTATATACTTACCAATACTTATTTTGTAATGGTATGCGTTGTAAAGGTATATGCGTTGTAAAATCTTGCGTTGTAAATGTATGCGTTGTAAAAGTTTTTGCGTTGTAAAAGTTTTGTTGTAATGGTAGGCGTTGTAAAAGTATGCGTTGTAACGTCATACATCCCTGGAGTGGGAATAGTAATTTTAACCTCTACGCTATCCAGCGCTTTCCCTACTGTTGCACCCACTGGAGTGGGAGTAGTAAATTTTACCTCTACGCTATCCAACACTTTTGCTAATGTTGAACTCACTATAGTTGTAACAATAAATTTTAAACATTTTCTAAAATGTTATATATGTTTATTTAATAATATGTTTAATATATATATATATATATATATATATATATATATATATATATATATATATATATATATATATATATATATATATATATATATATATATATGTGTGTGTGTAATTTTTGGTGATATAATTTTTTTAATTATATAAATTATTTATTAAAATTATATTTTTTTAATAATTATTTCTAAGTTTATATTAAATATATGTATTACTATATTAGTTTTAACTTAATTTTAAGACATTTTAAAAAATCGATATTTTGACAGTCTATATTTTTGTAAGTCGATATTTTGGAGTCGATATTTTGGTACTTACCTGTTTGAAGATAGGGAGTCGATATTTTGTCAATCGATATTTTTGACTCGATATTTGTGTATCTCGATATTTGTGTCGTCGATATTATGTCAGTGATCCACTACAATATAGCGGCACAATTCCAATTTGTTACAAAATGGATTGCCCTCTCCGATGAACTAAAAATGGATGCCTAGTTATTGGAATTGAATCATACATTCTATGGGGCGCAATATATATTGCAAGAACTGAGGGCAGGCAAATGCCTAAACTACTGATGGTAGTAGCACAGTGCTGGAACAGATACACTAAGTTGAAGAGAGTTAAACAAACATAGATTCATGAAATTCTCTTTAGCTATCTAAACCCCTGGGCTGACACTCACGTTTGCGGTGGACTAGTGTGAGAAATCATTGCTTGAAACACCAGGCGATATGTATTCAAAAGGTATGCTTAGGAGTTTTGAGGAGTGCAGGAGGGGTACAAGATACCACCGGGGCAATTTTTGCCTTGGGGCATTGATGCATGCTGCCAAGGCCATATGACATAGTGGCAACAGGGAGCAGCCAACAGGCCGAATGTTACAGGCAAGACTGACATAGGGAACAGGACGTTGAATAGTGTTCCATTTATACAGTCAGATTATGGAGGTCTCAGGCCGACCACCCACAGAGTTAAAGACACCATGGGAAGAATTCTTGAATATGGAACTGAGTTATGGGGATTGAGACAAAATAGTGGAGTACGTGGCTTGTGTTTTTTCTAGACACAGTTGATTCATACTGGTTCAACCCAGTTCCCTTAATAGGGAATGCATCACACCCTTCAGCATTCACTCGATATTCTGAATAGGTTCAGGTGACTGCCCCAGATTTCATTTGCCCTGTGCTGACCACTGTGTATGGGGATGCCCCATCATACATGAGTAATGTACCGAGATAGCTGAATAGGTTAGCGAAGTTGTAGATATCCCAGCAACGCTGGAGTAAGTCTAAATGGGGAATTAAAGGGGGGTCCAAGAGAGGCTTTGTTAACGTCCCTTGGTACTGGAAAATGCAGAATACAATGGAGTGGACGTCAGCAGAGGTCCCTTTGGTCAAGGTGTGGAGAGCGGAGAGCGGACAAGAGAAGAATTCAGTACTCGGTAGCCATGAGAACGGCACCACATGCTGGACTAGGGGCACAGGAGCCACATTAGAGGCTGGGATGAGAGACCCCATGAACAAGCTCACTTTCCAAATGTGCTTCTCCCGTGCCTAATGAGTAGGTGAGGTTGCGATCCGACTTACCCGAGTTGGAGGTGTTTTGAGTGTGCGGATTAACTCCCTCTCCATTCCTCTCTTCTTGGCTTTGTTGTGGCGGGGGATGTGCCTTGGAGCGCCGGCCCCCACAGTCTCTGTTTCCTTGTCCTGTGGGTGGCGGCTGTCCTGGAGTTCAGGAGGGGCCGCAGAGCAGCGGCTCGTGGACTCCTCCGGGTCAGCATCGGCATCAGCAGCACCGGTCGAGTCCCTACCGCACTGGAGAAGGCTGCCTCTGGAGCGGAGAGCGATGAGGAGCGGGATTCAGGTTGCGGCGTCCTCATTCAGACTCCCTTGCAGCAACAGCAGCAGGTACAGGAGGTCCAGGCTGTACAGGTGAGTCCACTGTCCCAAGGAAATACCAGGCACCGTGCTCCCAATTAAGGGAGTAAAGAAAGGTAAAAGGTGTCTAGGGGTGACTCAGGGGCCATTCAAATTGGGTGTTAAAAGCACAAAACAAGCTTCTGGTAAGGAAAAATGTGTTATGGGGTAGTGGGAAGAGTCCCCCCTCCCTTTGTTCAGACCAGGAGTCAGACGGTAGGTATTGCCACCGGTGCAGACACAGGCAGTAGTTGCTTCACTTTTCAGCGACGTGAGGTTAAAGGCAGGAGCATAAAGGTAGGGAGGTGTCAAATAAATCCCCCAGACCACTAAGTTACGATTACCCCCTCACTAAGGTCAAATTTAAAAGTGCAACCAATCGTACTTGACGTAGTGAAACAGGGCGAGGTACTCAGAAGTGGATCTCTAAGTCCGCTTGGTCCGCTGGGTCCGCTTGTATCAAGACCCAGTTCGGAGAGGATGGAGGATTCAAGAGGTCCCTACCCACAGTATCAACTTCAATTTCAACTATAGGAAGTGGTTCAACAGGGGCCCCGGGAAAAGGAAAAGACAATGAAGGGCAGAGGGCCCTGGCATCTCAAGGTGTGGAAGCTAGGTGTGACGTAGAGCTGGATAAAGGCTCCAAAGGCCATGACACAAGGTGGCCTTCAGTAGCATCTCTGGAGGCTCTTTTTTCCACCCTTTCGGAGGACATTAAAAAAGGGTTCTCATTGTCCGAGGATATCCAAGGAGAGATCAGGAATTTTTGAGTCGTTGGAGAGGAAAATCGACCTCCTAAATACAAGAACGGACACATTGGATAACACTGTGGGAGAATTAAAGGATGATCTTGAAGCAGCAAAAGCTGATATACTAGCTCTCAAGTGGGACGAGGTAGTCCTTTGGGATAAGCTGGAGACGCTAGAGAACAACTCCTGAAGAAGTAATCTTCGTATTTTGAATGTTCCTGGAGGGGATGGAGAGGGACGACCTCAATTCTTACATGAGTTCACTCTCAAAAGAAACATTGCAGATAGAGGAAACAGAGGAGGCTCTGAGGAGGGACATCCAAAGGGTCCATAGAGACCATTTCAGAAGAAACCCCAACAGAACAAAGCCCAGGAAAATTCTCATAAACTTCCACACCTACTTCTTGAAGAAAAAGATCCTTTATATGACCTTAGAGGGAAAACCATT
Organism: Lissotriton helveticus; assembly: GCF_964261635.1. Taxonomy (NCBI): domain Eukaryota; kingdom Metazoa; phylum Chordata; class Amphibia; order Caudata; family Salamandridae; genus Lissotriton; species Lissotriton helveticus. The sequence continues at coordinate 167,737,051 of NC_136071.1, read as the reverse complement.
GAAGGCCAGAGATTTCTCATTTGAAATACGTTCCGATCTTGCCCGAGCCACCCTTGATAGGCAATGGAAGCCAGGCAGGAAGTTGGACGACTTCAAAAAGCCCGGTGCTGTGGCCCAACTTAAATTCCCAGCAACTTTGAAAATTATGCACAAGAACAAAATGCATAATGTCAGATCATTACGAGAGGCTGATGAGCTATTGGAAAGTTTTGGGAAAGGCGAAGTATAGTTGGCGAGCCTGTCTTTGGGTGGCTGGGCACTCATCTATGGCACTCATTTATGTGAGCAATGTGGGTGGACTTCGTCACTAGGATATTTAAATACACACTTTGGTCCTATGGCTTTCAGAACAGAATTAGAGAGTTAACTACGTTAAGACACACATGGTGATAATCAGTCAGTGGAAGTCAAGGGTCAGGCTCAAACTTTACCTTAAATTTTTGTCTTTATCTATCTATAAAGTGACAGGGCGGGTTGCCTCAGGGTGCAGCAACTGGACTCCTATCTGTCTAGGTCAATTGGGGGGATTCTCCAGAGAGGGGTTTGTAGGGGGGGGAAGGGGTGCTTGTGGTCGGTAGCATAGGGGTAAAAAACAAAAAATGTCCTCATTCACCTTATCGTCTGTTCAGACTGCCCTAGTTGTGTTGCCATTGGTCTGGCCTGGTGTTGGCTCTCTCTGCTACCTAATTCGATTAATAGATATCGCGTTTAAAACCCCATGAAAATGATTCAGTTCTTGTCTTGGAATGTTAATGGCTTGCGTGTGAAAGCCAGAAGGGTAAACATCTTACAATATATAAGAGATTCTCCCACACAGGTCATTTTCCTCCAGGAAACTCACCTTCTGAAGGAAGAGATTAGTGAGATATTTAAAAATCAAAAATGGCTGGACCATTTGATCCAGCCACAGTGCCAACATTAGGAGCGTCGCTATATTAATTAATAAACAAGCAAAAGCCCGAGTTTAGACTCTATGGTTGACTAATGTGGCAGGTGGGTAATCTTGAGGGCAATTATTTTTGGGCTCTCTGCTTAACTTAGTGGCTACTATGGCCCAAACCAGGATGACTCCTCTACTCTCAAAACTATTTTCTCTAATCTATTGGATTAGCCAGACCCGGTAATTATGGCTAGGGATTTCAATATTGTATTGAATCTTAAATTGGACAAGTCAGCAAACAGTAGAGCCAGGGCGCCTTCTAGATCCCGGATGTATCTCCAATCTATGACGGCGCAGATTGGACTCTGTGACATCTGTCATCAGTTAAGAGTCTCATATCATAATAGTAAATATGGCTACAAGTCGAGAATCGACTACACCATGGTTAGTCACAGCCTGAGGGGTAAAGTTAAGGACATCGGTTATTTGACTCCTTATCTGTCCGGCCATTCAGTATGGATGGATCTGGTTCTGCTAGAAGATTAACAATCCAGAGTTTGGATTCTTGATCGAACTTTACTTCCTGATAGTGAGGAGCTGAAGTACTTATCCCAGGAGACTGAGTGCTTTTTGGATGTTAATTTAGGATTGGCTGTGACCTCTGTTGTTTGGGACTCCCTAAAGGCCTTTTTAAGGGGCATGATTACGAGGAGGGTATGTTTTAGGAACAGACAATATAGAGAAGAGGTGGCACACAAGGAAGCAAAGATGAAGGCAGTAAAGTTGGGCCTGAACAAGGAGGCTGACTCTGAGAAACAGCAGGAACATTTTGACAAACTAAGAGAATTAAAAGATCAGCTAGACCTCATTCTCCAGGCTAGGGTTACAAGCAGATGGGAGGTGAGTAAGCGTATCCATTTTGAGTATGGCGAAGGCGCTGGCAAGCTGCTGGCATGGAAGGCTAAGTCAGATAGGATGGGCAACCTGATAAAAAAAATCGACAAGCCAGATGGGGTTACTTCCTTGTCCACAGACAAGGAGATAGGGGGCACCTTTTTTGATTTTGTCCATGATTTTTACCAAGAAGATAGGGATGTGGATAAAACTGAGGCCATGGAGTGGTTTTGTGGGAGCACGCTCACCCCCCTAAATTTAACTCAGCAGGAAGATCTAGAGGAGGACATCTCACAAGAAGAGGTGGAAAAGGCCATTCTTGTCTGTAAGGGGGAAAGCTGCTGGGCCGGATGGGTTGCCAATAGAGCTTTATAGATGTTTGGAGAATGTGATAGTTCCCATTTTGACACAGCTTTTCAACGACAAACTGGCTATAGTTAAGCTCGTCACTACGGAAGTTTGCTACTCCGCGCGAGGTTTGAGACTGAGATATTGAGAACTCTGGTGAAAGGAAAAGGAGTGGTGTAGAAGTTATTACACACCCGGATACGACTTTAGAAGACACCGAAGTGGGCGCATAAAGGGCTGTTTCCCTTTTAGGTACCCTGGGATTGAGTGCCCTGAGTGACCCGTCCCTTCACCTCTGGGACTGGATGAGTACGTTATGCACTCACATTGAAGTGCAAGTATACCTGTGTCTTGATGATGCCAATAGAAATGAATGGCTGAAACGCGACCGCGACTGCGTCGACATTTTTTTGAGGAGTCCTCTAGAAAATAATAAGTTGGTCTAAATTTCAATAGAAGCGCCTACATAAAATATTAGTTAGGGGTGGTTCACCTCTGGCGCTAGTGGGACTTCCTGGTAGTGTAGCACTTTGATTTAAGAGTGTACACCTGTAGAATTTCCTTTGTATTTTTTCAAGGTAGATATGTAGATATATTTATTTTGTAAAAAGAATTGTTGTGTACATACATATTATATATGTGATGTATATATTTTGTATAGTGTCTTGTATATAGAGATGAATGCAAATTAGGTTGTTTTATTGTTATACAGTTTTTATTATCTATGTATGAATGTCATTTTTATTTTTTCTGTGCCCCACCTGTTCATTTGATATGTATATATTCTTTTTGTGATTTATGTACATACATGTTCTAAAAATAATTAATTGAACATCAGGGCAATTAGTTGTACCCTGTATGTAAATAAAATTGGAATTGATCCCTCTATACTACCTTTTGTTTACACACATTACTGGATGTCCCTTGCTCATGTATAGGAGGGTGATTTGGGCATAACCCCTGGTCTTTTGCAGCGTATAGTTAAGCTCCAGCAGCCAATCAACTCATTCGTTTGGGGGTACAGGAGCAACAGGATTGCCTGGAAGGAGTTGAGACGTAAGAGGGAGAAGAGAGGACTTGCACTGCTGGATCAGCAATATTATGCTTGGGCCTCCCAACTATCGCATTCCAGGATGCTTCTAAAAACTCCAGATAGTACTGGGGTGGGGGCCATGTTTTCTGCTATGTTAAAGGGCGTGGGTCTGTCTCAGGAGGGATTCGTGTTTAAATTTGGAGAACCGAAATTCTTCAAGAAGATTAAGTTAAAAGTCCTGCAAGGAATAGCTAGAACATGGGCTAGCATCAAACGTCTGATGGGTCGAAACTACTTCTCGAGACTGGCTCCCCTGTGGTACTCTCCAGGTGCACCAGAGTGCCTGAATGACGAACTAGCATTACCAATCAGAGTAGCTGGGCTGAAGGTCTAGGGGGATCTGGCCCATGGGGCCACAGTCTTATCTCTGTCATCACTACACAACAGGGCAGATGAGGGCTTGCCTGAGTTCAAATACATTCAGCTGCAGAGTTGGTCTCATAATCTGAAAAAAACCCATAGGCATAGGCAACATCCTAGAGGAACAGTTAGTGGCAAGACCGGCTGGGAAGAAGGAGGTCTCCTTTTTGTACTGGAGCATCGAGGAGGCTGTTGATGGGGACTTTAAATTGGCCGAAGAGGGGGTGTGCCCAAAATGGCAAGCAGGTAAGATGTATCCTGATCGTCTCCCCACTCCCGTCTGCCCGCCGCATTGCTTCCCATCACTCCCAATGCGCTACAGACCCCTGAAAGTGAAAGTGAAGGGGAAGATAGCGGGAGCCTGGAGGAGTAATATAAACCCAGGTCCGATGCGTGAAACACTCCGAACGGAGAAGTGACAACCACAAAACAGCGAGTTCCAAGATGGCGGCGCTGCTTGTGTCCCAGAATTGAGGGGCTGCACTGGGACAAACTTCGCCCCTGGCGCAAGTGAGACGGCAGACTCTGAGGTACCCCTCACAACCAGAGGGGCTTAAATTGCTGCACCTGACAAGCAACGCCTCCCGCAATCGGCACATGAAGAGGTGGGCTCGGTCTAAAGTGTGACAGGGGCAAATGACTGGAGCGGGCGCCCACGTCGCTGCGAACGGAGCCCACTAGCGCCGAAGCCTTCGCCAAGAGACAGCGAGCCGGCGGAGATAACATCCTACCAACGCCTGCCAGCCCCTAAGAGGGGCAGCACGGCAAGGATCCCCCTAGATCTGCCTCACTAAAGAGGGGCGGGCGCTAGATGGCTCAGCCTAGAGAGTGCAAGGGGACTGCATCAGGGAAGAGCCTGGAAGCAGTGGTCTCGGCTCCTCTGAGAAATACCACCTGAACACACAGCCCAGACACTGGAACAGACACGCAGTCCCTGATTGTTGGAAGGAAATGGTGGACGCAGGGAGTGGTTCTGAGCAGTTCTCCCGAGTGTGGCTCTTGAGGCAATGACCAACAAGAGGTTAGTGGCGCGCACGGCTCACCCACACTCCGCCGGGCAAGAGGCTGCATGGAACGTCTTCCCTTTATAGATGTGCTGATTCAGTGCTATCTGCGTGAGGTCAGGAAGGCATAGCGTGAGCTGGGCCATAGCCTGTGGGGACGCTGCAGGTGGAAGTGAAGCTGCATAGGGGGAGTGTGGAGAAGTGGATGACTGAGCGCACACCGGGGTCAGTTTGCTTAGTGGTTTAGACCCTCCACCCATACAGGACGGTTGACCCAGTGGCTTAGACCTCCCACCCATAAGATGGGAGTGGGCCCCATCACCACAGAGCAGCCCCCAATATGCTGCCATACTCCAGCAATGTCTAGGACACGTGGAAAGAAAGACAGGAATGTGAAGGACTTGTTCACTAAAATGGCAGTGGCGGGTGGACGTGTGAATCGCCAACTGTGTCAGGAGGGCAAGAGATTGAGAACGCAGAGGAGCCAGTCATGCATGCTCTCCTGGCGCAACTGTTCTCTATCCTGCGTGAGGATCTACAGGCCTTCAGAATGGACATTTCTAAGGAAATAAAGGATGTGCGCCATGATGTAGATGCAATAGGGGAGAGAGTTGCCACCATGGAGGCGCGTGATAATGCCCAGGACAGAGAGGTGAAGCACTTGCCGCAAAAGGTGCCAACGCGTCCAGGTGTAACAGATAGACCTCCAAGCACATGCTGAAGATTTAGAAAAACATTACCGCAGGAATAATATTCATATTAGGGGCGTGCCAACTAAAGAAGAGGGAGCGCACATCACTAACTACCTCCAGGGCCTCTTTATACATATTTTGCAAGAATCCCAAGACTTTGATGTCAAAATCGACAGAGCTCATAGAGTTGGCCTACAGAGGAAAGCACCGCAACCTCCCCCAGATATCTTGGCATTCCTACCGGATTTTCAACTTAAAGAACTTATTCTGAAGAAAGCAAGGGACGCTCAGCCACTGACTTATCAGGGACACGCAATTGCTCTATACCACGACTTGGCGGCGATCACTTTGCCTTGGTGGCAAGACTTTGGTCTGATTACGACATACCTCCATAATCAAGGCATCACATACTCATGGGGTTACCTCTTTCATATAATCTTCAGATGGGACGGTAAATTGCAGCAACCTCGGTCCTTGCAGGCAACTTGCCGCGCCCTTGGCATCGAGAACCCTCAACAGGACGAATCAAGGCGTGGAAAGAGAAGGACAGAGGGAAAGGTGTCAATGAATACGTGAATGTAGAATATCGGAGGTGGCATCGAAACCAAGCTCAGAGACCATCTCGCAAGAGAGGCAGGCCGTGCTGAACATTTTGTCTAATGAATCCGGCTCCAGAGACAGCCGTTGATTTGACACATGGTGGTCAGATGAGGGGGGTTATACTGGCCACAAGATGTACCCTACAAACCGGTCACCAAGACGCCTGGACAAGCTCTGCGGACCCTGGACATTTTTGGGGTAAACTTACTGTTCTTTCTGTTGAGGTTAGGGAGGGGGGAGGGGTTTCTGGTGTCCAATGTGTAGGTGGTTCATGGATTTTAAACAGACAGTTACATCTCAGATCGTAAAAGGGGGAACGAGGGGAAGGTGGGAGTGTTGGATCTGTCCTGTGACCCAGCTGATCACCAAATGCCAACCCTGATATGGCCAGGGAGGTAGTAAAAGTACTCACGCTTAATGTCAAGGGGCTCACTAACTCCATTAAAAGACAAGCAATTCTCTCCTAACTAGAAAACACAGAGGCAGATGTGTGTCTCCTACAAAAGATGCACCTTTTATCCAAAGACTGGCATTGTATGCGCTCCGGGGCATTGCCTCAGCAGTTCTTCTTTTCCATGGGGGAGAAGAAAGCGGGGTCGCCATTTTAATAGCTAAGCGATTCAAGGGGGAGGTGAAAGAGAAAGTGACAGAAATAGAAGGGCGTTTGCTAGTATACACTATTCAGTTTGGTGCCCAAACTATGGTTCTGGGGTCCATATACTCCCTAATAGGGGGGAGGAGAGATTCCTTCAAACAGCTTTAACAGAAGCCATGGTCCCGCAAATTTGCATGACATTGATATGGAGAGACCTGAACATGGTTATGGACATGGACAAAGATAGATCTAAAGCTACTTTTCATCCAAAAAAGGGAGATATCGAGGGAGGGGAAGAAATGGACGCAGGAACTGGGGCTGGTGAACATCTGGAGGGAGGCCCACCCTAATGTGACACAATACTCATTCTTTTCACACACGCACACAGATCATATGCACGTTTGAACTATTTCGTAGGTATGACAAAGGTCAAAAGCATGGTAAAAGACATAGACATCCAACCCATGGCCCTTTCTGAACACGATGCAGTGACTGTGCAGCTAGAGGTAGCAACTGCCCAAAGTAAGGCGGGAGGTTGGAGACTTAAGGAAGGGATTCATGCTACATAAGAAGGCAGTGGAGCAGCAGCTTACCAAAGGTATCACTGAGTATTTGGAGTTTATTGACTCTCCTGATGTAACCCTTACAACATTGTGGGTAGCGATGAAAGCAGTGGTCAGCGGGGAGCTAATAGCTCTATCAGCGTCTGACAACAAGGAACGTAGGGAGTTGCACGCGCACTTGACTGCGCAGGTTTGAGAGTTGGAGAGGAAAACACACCCTATCAGTCTATACGCCGATGATATTATGGCGGCACTAACAGCAACAAGGAGTTCACTACCCGCATTCTTAGAAGAACTAGAGGCCTTCGGCCGGTTCTCGGGTTTCTGGGTCAATGTGCATAAATCGCTCATTCTTGACCTGAATCCAATGAGTCAGGTACAGTGGTCGACTCGCTTCCATATCTGGGACTGGAATGGCAGCTAATATCCAGCAAAAGGTCAAAATAAACTACGACAGACTAGCTCTGCGGTTTAAAAAGGACCTAGGTAACTGGGGGAAACATGGTTTGTCACTACTAAGGACTATCTGTGGTTAAAATTACCGTTTTGCCTAGGGCACTATACTTGTTTCAGACTCTACCAGTGTCTCCACCGGTGGGATGTTAATCCCTTTATTTGGGCTGGGGCTCGACCACGCATGAGCAGAGATTTAAGCTACAGGAGACCCGAACACGGGGGTCTTGGGATACTGAACCTACTGGATGATTACAAAGCGACCCAATTGCGCTACTTGTTAGAATGGAATAGGCCTGAGTCCTAAAAAAGGTGGCTCTTCCATGATAGGGCACTCGCTGGAATTCCTCAAATGGAAGGTCCCCTTCCTGAAAAAAGCACATAGCCTCCAAGGCTTATTGGGTTTGTTGATCTCAAACTAAGTGATGAAAGTTTGGGATGGGGTGGCAACCGCAAGGAAGCTCACGACATTGTCTTCACCCTTAACACCTCTCTTTGGAAATAGTGAGTTTACCCCCGGAATGACAGACAAGGCATTTCAGGCATGGCATGATACACCCTGTAGATCCGTGGGACATCTGTTTGATCTATCAGGGATAATTCAGTTTCTACAGTTAAAAGAAGACTATGGGATACCTGAGACAGAACGGCTACGATATATGCAACTAAGACACTGGGTGCTCCAACCCGAGATGCGGGTCGCAGGCCAGCTGCAAGTTTACACGCTACGAAAAATGGTTAATTACTAAACAAAATGACAAAAGGTCTGATCTCGGGAGTTTATGATTTGCTCAGATATTGGCCGCACTCACACACCACACCTAGCCAGAAAAGATGGGGAAAGGAACTGGCAGGGGAGTTAGTGCAGAAAGATTGGGAAGGGATATACTACAGGGCAAAGCACACAGCTCACCACATGGCCAGTATTGAAACAGCTATGAAAATAGCCACATACTGGTATCTCATACCGGTGCGCCTACATAGGGGTAACCCGGACAGAAGCCCTACTTGCTGGAGAGGATGCAAGGAAGAGGGAACATTACTACATTTGTTATGGGGGTGCCCGATACTAACCACTTACTGGTCCAGAATCTTAAGCGACGTAGACCAACTATTTGATATGTCTGCCAGTGTATGTGGTTCTGGGACTCCCCAAACCAATTACATAGCCACTCAAAAGTGTAAGGGGATGATAGATGGGATTGGCACTGGGGGCAGTGCTTCACAACATTCTGACACATTAGGGGACATCAACCTCTCCCACTTACACAGGGTGGCTTCACAGGATATGGTACATCCTAGGCATGAAACCTATATCTGCTGCCCTCACTAATTCCAAAAGCTCATTACGGAAAGTGTGGACACCTTTTTTGACATTGTTATCAAAAGTATTCAATGAGGTCACCCAGCCCAAGTACCTTAGAGCGCTTCACCTACAAGACCTAGGAAAAGAGAGCCAGAGCCCTGTGAATGCCTGATACAAGAAGCCATAGATCCACAAATAACTGCACTTCATATACCATAATGACCACCGGAAGGGGAGGCAGGAGGGGAGGGAGTTCAAGTTATTGGTTTCATGTTTAGACATTGCTTACAGATATAACATTGAGTCATATCTAACATTGGCAAGGATTGTCAGAACACTGTATTATGATTGTACCATCAGCATGGACATACCTACTAGCTGACTGTAAACACAAAAGCTGTACTGCTCAAATCAATGTATTGCTTTCCAATAATAACAAACATTAATAAACAGATTTAAACATAAATTGGCCAAAGAACTGAGGGGTGTCAGCTTACCAAATGAACCATGGGAACATCTCTGGGGTCAGTGTCATCCTAGCCTGCTGTGGTACTGGTAGGCAGGGCGCTTCCTCCTGGTCCCCATCCAACAGCCTACGCTTCTCTAACATCGATTAACAGTACGGGCGGCTTTTATGCCCACTGTGGTCTGAGGTGAATGAGGATTAAAACAAAAAGAAGCAGTGAACTAGAGAGGGCCTGACGTTAGCCTCTGTTTCATGTGCTTTCCGCTCATGCTCACCCCTATGACAATGTGTGACACCAGAGTAGATGATTATGAAGATGGTGAAGTACATGCTCATGTGACGAATTGCGGTACTGAAGTACTGAAGTTTAAATGTGCAACTTAAAGTGGTTGGAAATATTGAGGAAAGATGGCTGTAATGTACAGTTTTGTCATTGAAAAATACATTGTTAAAAAAAAAGAATATTGAATGTTTTGTTAGCATGGAGCTACCCAAAACATACCACATCATAAAATAAGCATCAGAGATGACCACAACATAAGACACCCGTACATTACATGGTATAACTTAATGCACCGTAATATTACACATTATAGCATAGCATAGCACAATATAACACAACACTCATAAAATACCACTGCATTACATAACAAAGCACAACATAATATATCTTACCATAACACCTCCTTAATACATAACATACCATAGCATACCAAAGCATGATGCTACATAACAAAACATACCAAACATTACAGACCATTGCACAGCGTGAAACAACATCACAATAAACCATAACTTAAACAAGCAAAGCATAGCATGAGGTAACATAACAGACCCTAACATAACACAGGATAGCACAGCACAGCACACCCTCTCCTAGCACAGCATGACCAAACTGTATGGACCCTAACATATCACAGCATGTCACTGCTTGACACCACATATCACACCACACTATAACAAAGTGCAATACAGCATAGCACAACAAAGCACGCTTTAACATAATGCAGCATACCATAACACAACATACCTCATCACCACTCCGTCCACCATCTCCGTGTGTTTGCTTTGTTTGCATAACATAACACATCCTAACATATTAAAGCATAGCACAACATGACATATCACACCCCAAAATAACAAAGCATAGCACTTCATGACACAACATAACACACCCTTATATTGCTTAGAACCACATTACAACAGATTATAACAAAGTATAGCTATGCTCAATAACATCACAACACAACAAAAATAACACACCATAACACAGCATGACACAAGATAGCACCTTAGCATAAAATAACCTAGCATAGTATAACATAATACAACATATTATAGCATAACACAGCGCCTCAAAGAACAGCATAGCATAACGCATCCTAACATAACAAAGTATAGCATATATGCTTTCTCACTATTGTATCTCACTTTCCTGTTGATCTTCTTTCCACAGCACTGACTGATAGTGAAATTATGGCACAAGCCATGATCTTCATATTGGCTGGCTACGAGACCACCAGCACCACCCTTTCTTTTCTGTCCTACAACTTGGCGACTCATCCTGATGTTCAGCGGAAACTGCAACAGGAGATAGATACTCTCCTACCCAACAAAGTGAGCCAAAGTTACCTGCTGAATGAGAATGCTAAAGGGTTTACTTTGAGGGACATGAGAGAAGGGCTGACAGGATATCTGGTGGTGTCTGGATGATGTTCCATTCCCACCCACCTCTAATTGGTACCTTTTTGGGTGTGGAGTAGGTGTCACTTGCCTGGCCCTCTTTTAGTCTTATGAAATATGGTTGAAGAAGGCCCATGACAGCTAACAGCCCCCTGATGCCCTATTCACAGTTGTGTGCATGACTCAAAACAGCAGTTAGCTGTTGTAACAGGTGTAAAAAAGGTTGCAAAATACACTTTTCCTGCCCTTTGGCAAGACAGGATGAGGGGTTACAATGAAACTTCCCCAGGCCACATCTCCAGGGACCATGGGGAAAATTCCTCTCCGCATGTCCTTTTAAACTCTGATAGACGATGTAATAACCTTGGCCCTGAGATGGGATGGATGTGGTGTTTGTGGAAGAAAAAATCCTTCCTACTTTTGAGCAAGACTGCCCTTGGTCAAGTTGGGTGTACAAAAGAATCCTTCCAGACTTCTGCTTCAGTTAAAAAAAAAAAGAAAATTCCCACCTCTTGGGTTAGGCAGAAGGAACATTGACGTAGAAAGCATTCTCCCAGCACTTTGGTAAGGTTGGGAAGGGGTGGTGGAAAACAGAGCATCTTGCAGCTCCCTCAATGAAAAAAAAACAAATCTATTACGATTGAGAACCCTTTTGTTTACCCTTAGACAAAACCGGGTTGATAGATACAGGTGCCAAATAACCCTATACAAACAATGACCTTAAAATGTCCTTGAAACATCCTCGATTTTAAGCCCAGATTTGGATTTTGAAGCCAGATTTAAATGTTGAAGTCCCTAGATAATGTATCTTTCCTGCCTAGAGAGCTAAGCAGTTTCTGAAATCCTCTGAATTCATTTATATAAAATCAAAAGGCACACATACAACAGCAGCCTCTGTTCTCATGTAAAGTCTGATTTTGATCTGTCTGAAGCGTTTTCTACACCCTCAGCTAAAACTTACATATAGGAATCAAAATGGGAAACTAATGTGTTGTGGACCATCTGCTGTTTTTAATTTTTCCTGCTACACCAATCTGGTTGTACCTTTTCCAGTATCCACTTAAGGCTTGATTACGACTCTGGAGGTCCACTAACCGCCAGACTCGTGGGAGCCTAGTGGTCTCCGGACCACCTTATTACAATCAAGGTGGTTCGATGGCCATTGCCCCCCACAGCTGCCAGCGAACCGCAGTTCCCTGGCAGTGGTGTAGTGATATAGAGGCAGTAATATGCCTGGCGGGGCCACTGTGGTCCCACCAAGCTTATTACAAGTTTCCTCTCCACCGTGGTTTTCAAGGCAGTTCCTCTTCCATGAAACAGTGGCATAGAGGAAACAAAGGGGGCCCTACAGAGCCACCTGGTGCCTCACACCATGTGGATGTACATAGGGGGGCACAATATGTGTCATCTTGTGTATATTCGCACCAGTTCCTTCAAAAAGCCAGTCAGACAGGAGGAAACTCTTAATCTGGTGGGCGGCACGACCACAGCTTTGATAGTGCGGCGGCATAGTGGACCCAGCACTGCACCGCCAAATTTATAATCATTCCCTAAGAGAATTGTATCTTTTCACCAATTTATTTCAGAATAATCAAATGGAGCAAAACTAAGGACGAAAACAAAAAACAATCCTATGGATTCAATTATAAATTATCATTAGGTTTTAAATGTTAAAACCTTTAAAGTTAAGACCTTAGAAATGGCTAAAATAAGGTTCCCAAATCACCTTAACTCGGCCCATTATCTTTTTTTCTTGACCACATTCATAACATTAAAGTAACCTCAGAAATGAAAATGATTCATTTAGCCCTTACAGACATTTGACATGAGTGCAGACTTTGAGAAATGTTTAATTTAGCAAAGAATAAAGGAGCTCATTATGATGTCGAGCAGACTCGCGTCTGCCTGCAGATTGGGAACCGCCCGACCTTAGGGCGGTTGAAAACATACATTTTTCAAAGGAAGCTTGTGCTGCGGGTGGAAAAGGCCCACCGCACAAGTTTCCATTGAAAAATGTATATTTTCAAACATCCCTGCACAATGTGGCAGGCACCTCACGGTGCCATGTGTAGGGGAGCACCTTAGGTGCCCCCCAGTGTGGATGGCCTGGAGGGAAGTGGTTCCTGCTATAGGCCCCAATGTCACTTTCCGATAGCCTTTCCATGTCAGAAAGGGCGACATAGGATAGCTGTCGGAAACCAACATCATAATCCCGACTGTGGAGTCACCGTCAGTAAGGGATTATGAAGTGTTTCTGACAAAAAGCGTCAAACAGTGCCTCTGACTGCTGCCTCTGACCTCACACATTGAAATGCATTGGTCGAACCTCAGCAGCAGATGGCATTCGTACCGCAAGCGAAGAGCCATCAGTTGTGGTCCGATCGCCATCGTAATTGGCCACAATGTCTAAAATGTTACTCTAATGTGGATCTTTTCGTTTTTTAGTCTATCATGTGTGCGTGAGTGCCCATGTATATCCAAACAGAACACAACCTCCGGTATATCAATGTGATGAAATAAATACAGCTCTAACAAAATGGCACGTACATTTAAAAACGAATTAGGGAAACTGTGTTTCAGTTAGGCAATCTTTTAAATGTAAAAATCTGTTCTTGGTAACTCTTGGCCAAAAACAGTAATGGACACTAATAGTCCAAGTAAATGTAAGTATAGTGGCCCGAACAAACTGACAGTGTGCCTGCATTGATTGGATGCTTGTCAGTACTCCATGTGTCTTAATTATTTGACACACTTTTAGAAGATACCATTGGCGTACAAATGGAAACAGATAATTTGTTCAAGAATGTGTACAAATTCAACAACAGTTCGATGCTTTCCTCAAAATATGTTATAGGCAATGATGCTATATGTATATGCAATATATTATGTGGAACATACACAGCAATGTATTCGTCATTAACTCAGCTCCAGTCTCTAAACTCATGTTGGAAAAAAGCAGCCAGTACTAACCAAAGTTCTGGCAAAATCATGTCAAGTAACACAAAGACAAAACAAACTCAGTATGGGTATTATATGGAATCTCTGATAGAGAAAGATATTGGTAGAAGAGAGTGTTTTTTCGATAATATTATGTAAGAGCTCATGTAATTGTACACGATTACTCTTATCAAATTTACAAAATGCTTAAGGATGTTTGAGTTTATGAATCTAAGCATCACAGAGCTCTTTTAATGATGACGAGATAGTTAAGAAAATCCACCAAGAAAATTGTAAAAATCAAATTGATTAAACAAAAGCTAAATCTATGAGGAGCCAATATTAGCAGGCAGTACAGGATGCAAATGAAAATCTAATGCAATAATCTGATGAAGTTGGCTGGACATTCTACCACGGATCTGTTTAAGAGTTCAGAGGGAGTTAGGAGGATCCATCAGCTGGACATCACTTCTGAAATTCCCTCTAAATATTGAGCTAATTGGGAAGATCTATTAAGGTTATCGTACCATTAAAGTAAAGAAGGGCTGAGTATCATAAACAATTCATAAATAGAGGATGTATCCAGTTGCAAATTACTTATACTATTCTTTTCTTCCATGTTGTTCAGTGTACAGTGAAAGTTTACTTGAATGAGATGTGTCAATCTTTTTGTAGTCATAGAGAATTAACAAGCAGGAGAATTGACATGTTTGTTGGGGCCAGTTACTGACAAGAGACCCAATTGGGTCATAAGTGTGACACTCTGGAACATGTATCTGTAGGTTCCTTGCGATTCCTCTTAAAAGCAAACTTAGCTACAACAACAAATAGCAGGTGCTAGCACTTCACAATGTATTTATCAATTGGATTCTAGTCTTAACTGAAAGTAGATACACATATTAAATAATTTTCATAATTTAAATGAGCCTTTGGTTCAAAAAGAGATTCACTCGGGCTATACCATATCCTCATGAGAGACAGTCTACTGAGGCTTTTGACATAACCCCTGCTGAATACTCCTTTTGAATTGTTCTGATACAGCTTCCAAGATGTTGCATTACAACTAAATTGGTCCAGATTACCCAAACATGTACAACATGAGACACTAGTTGCTAACTCTGTAACAATTCTTCTGATAATGATTGTGCCTAAAAATATAACAGTATAACTGAACAGTGGCGGCTTGCATAGGGCGTGCTGCGGGCGGTGAGGCAGGGTGGGGGAGGGTGGGGGGCTAGTAAACTCGGACATACGACGGAACAGAGGAAAGTAATTCTCTGTTCTGTCATATGTCTGAGTTTACTACCCCCCACCCTGCCTCTCCCCAGCCTCGCAGCATGCCCTATGTGAGCCGCCACTGTAACTGAAGGCCACTTTAGCCACAGTAAGTCTTGAAATCGCTATCATAATAATGTCCATTCCTTATAATACTCTTTCAATGCTAGCCATCTCTACTTAAATCATGTCATGAAGAAGTTATAGAGACAAACTAACGTTCCAAATCTTTACAATCATTGGCAAAGCCAGCAGTTTCACCTTTCAGTGGAATACGCAGAAAATAGCTGACACATTGTTTGAGGAAGCAATGCGATAGGTTCGGCCAGTGGTATGGCTATAAGATACTGTGTCAGGTGGCTTTATGATGTATACTTGTTAAATTTGTTGAAAGAGAAACAAGGCAATTAGTCCAAATGTAAAGAAGTTCCTGTACTTTGATCTTTGTGTGGTCTGGCCTGCAGCAGCCAGGCATACTTAGGCAAGTGTTAATCTCATTTACAAAAAACGTATCCCCTCATTGTGAATGGGGAAATCCAGTGGAAATTTTGTAAATAATAAGGGCCTTATTTATGAGTCCGTGGAACAGTTTTGGGCTGCTGTTGCGGCATATTTAGTGAAGCATAGGTGGCGGAAAACATGCCCCCTGTTGCGCCCTATTTACAAAGTGACGCATCTAAACAGTTGCGTCACTTTGTAATTCCCTGCTCTACCTTTTACCTGCATCAGGTATGGATTATATTTGTGTTATGTACTTTAGTATGCATTTTATATGTATGTGTTCTATATTTTTTGTTAAGTATTGTACGCTTTTTTTTTAAATATATGTATACATTTTTTAGAAATTAGTAATTTTTTTTAAAGTAAATTATGCGTTTTAGTACCGTAGCAGGTTGTGGGTTTATAGGGGAATAGGGTGGGAAGTAATTTAATTATAGTAAATCAAATAATATTTTTTAGGAATTATTAATTATTTTTATTTATATTTTGTGTTTTAGTTCTGTAGCGCAGTGGTTCCCAAACTATTGACTCCCGAGGACCCCCGTTAAGTCACCACTGGAAGCCTGGGACCCCCAAGTAATTTGTATGATTTTAATTTCAAACATTAAAACAGTAATTTGAAAAAAACATAAACACACATGTGCACACAAAACAAATACTCAAATTACTGAGTATTTTAGGGGCATATTTACAAGCCCCTATCGCCATGGGAATGTCACTTTTTGTGACAATCCCGTGGCAATAGGGGCTTCGCCTTATTTACAAGGCAGTATTAAGCCACTTAACATGGCTTAACACTGCTTCGTAAATAGGGCCCCCTTTCACAAAATGCTTAGGGAGAAAGGGGTGGGCACTGGGTGTTGCGTTAGGCGTTCCACCGCAACACCCATTGATTTTGACGCTGCCCTCTATTTACAAGGGCAGTGTAAATAGGAGGCAGCGCCAAAATTAAGACCAGGGAAAACCAGGTCTTAACTTGGCTAACCAAAGAGAAATGCTTTATTGCTCCTTGTTTTTGCTTTTTCCATGTGTGCTGCCTTGTGCAGCACACATGGAAAAAGCAAAATGCATTGGATTGTTTATGTTCAGGAAGGTGACAATTCCTGCACATGAACAATCTTTTAAAAAAATAGCATTTTGTAACACCCATGTGTGCTGCGTTAAGCAGCACACATTGAAGTGACAAAACTGCATTTCGAGATTGTTTATGTGCAGGAAGGGGGACCTTCCTGTACATAAACAATCTTCTCCTGCACGCAGACACCCTTGTACTATGGTGCAAGGGTGCCTGTGTTGCAGCTACACTGCTAAGTGTAGCACCAGGACGGGAGGAAATGCAGGGCTGCACCATATTCTTGTAAATATTGTGCAGTCATGCATTTCTGCAGTGTCGGAGCGTGTCGTTAAGCCAAGGAGGCTAACGACACGCTCCGTCACTTCTTTTCTAAATATCCCCCTTAGTTTAGTATTTTATTTTGAAAGAATTTGCAAAAAACAAAACATTTTAATGAGAAGATTGGTGCTGCATCTCTGTGGCTAACTTTTAAATGGTTGGTTTTATTTCACAGTACGAGGCTCCTGCTCCTGCCAGAGCCAGACTGGAAATCCAAAGCTGCCCTGGCAAATGTTTTCAGACCAGTCCCCATACGGTGCACACCAAGTGCAGTAAGGGCACCTGAATACAACAAAGGGGGTTTTGGGAGGCTCTCCCCCCAAAGAAATTTAGGAAACAATGGTGCAGTCTAAAACACATTTATCATTATATATTGAATTGCATTAGCTTTTAACGAATAGTAAACACAGTCCTTACTTTGCCCCAGGATATAACAATCTTTGTTGGGGTTCTTCAATGGTTCCCTTATTATCACCCTCCAACAGTGCCTCTCATCTCTCCATAGCCCCTGTAGTCACATGTATTTCATTTGTTTTATAGCATCTCTCGTACCATTGTAGGATATCAGAGCACTTTACAACACACACATATAGAGACAATGAATCAGTGTATAGAAAATGTTACATAAGGCAAAAGGGGCTACAAAGTGTAGGATTCACAAGTCATTCATACTGGTAGGCATTTTTAAATAGTGCTTGGTCTGGAGAAGCACAAACTTGGGATGCAGAAAATAAAACAGTAGCTAACATTGACTTTAACAATAAAAATGTATTTCCACCCAAATAAACCTTTTTAGCAGCATCAGGATAATGAAAGACTGGGAAAAAACATGAGATACTAACTTGTACCATGCAGTTTGCAATCAGCTCTTTGATGAACGTCTATAGGTCACTGTGCTAGATTACAATGGCCACTTATGAACTGCACAGTAACAAAAGAATCTCTGTGACAAAAACAGTAACCCACGCACCTATGCACATAAAATACTGTTTTTTAAAATGCATGGTACATGTTCTTTGCACTAGGCATATTAACCCTCTGTGCTACATTAGATAATTCAAAGCTGCCACTGGACAAAACTCTCATCTCTCTCTAGTAGGTACATTAATCACTGATATTATCTTGACACGTTTATTGTTGCTTGAAAACTATTAATTATAGAAGGAACTTTGCAGTGCTTTTAAAACTGCTGCTTGTGGACCCCCTGGGAATGTGTCACAGACCCCTGGGGGTCCGTGGACCACAGTTTGGGAAACACTGCTGTAGTGGGTTGTGGGTTTATAGGGGAATAGGGTGGGAAGTAATTTAATTTTAATGAAGTTCATTTTGAATTATTGGTATTAATATATATATATATGTTAATATATTGTTAATTAATTAGTAAATGGTAGTTAATTAATATTAATTGATAATTATATTATGTGTATTAATGTATTATTGGAGTGGGTTGTGGGTTTATAGGGGAATAGGTTTGGGAATAATTTATTTGTAATTAAGTCATTAATAAAAAAATGGGTATTGATAATTAATTGTTTTGTTAATTAATTATTAATCGGTTCTTATTTTTATTATAGTATTTATTGGTATTGATAATTTATTGTTAAATAATTATAAATTGCAAATACATTTTTATTAATTGATAAATTGAAATTTTATGTGGAGTGAGTTGTGTGTTTATTAGGGAATAGAGTGGGAAGTATTTAATATTATTAAAGTAATGAATACTTTTGATATATTTGTAGTTTTTATTGTATTTATTGTTAATTTACTAATAAATAATTATTTAATTACAATATTTATTTGATTTATAAGTATGGTATTTTTAACACCTACACTATCCAACGCTTTCCCTACTGTTGCACTCTCTGGATTGGGGATAGTAATTTTTACCCCTACGCTATTCCACGCTTGCCCTACTGTTGCACTCTCTGGAGTGGAAATAGTCACTTTTACCCCTAAGCTTACCAACGCTTTCCCTACTGCTGCACTCACTGGAGTGGGAATAGTAATTTTTACCCCTACGCTATCCAACGCTTTCCTTACTGTTGCACTCACTGGAGTGGAAATAGTAATTTTTACTCCTACGCTATCCAACGCTTTCCCTACTGTTGCACTCACTGGAGTGGGAATAGTAATTTTTACCCCTACGCTAACCAGCGCTTTTCCTACTGTTGCACTCTCTAGAGTGGGAATAGTAATTTTTACCCCTACACTATTCAGTGCTTTCCCTTTTGTTGCACTTTCTGGAGAGGGAATAGTAATTTTTACCCCTACTCTATCTAGTGCTTTACCGACTGTTGCACTCTCTGGAGAGGGAATAGTAATTTTTACCCCTACGCTATCCAACGCTTTCCCTACTGTTGCACTATGTGGAGCAGGTATATATATTAATTTATATGTATATGTTTAATTTATTTTAGCATCATATGTATTAGTTATTATTTTTAAATATGTTTTTAATAATTTTAACTATTATTCTTTTAATTATATGTATTATTTACTTAATTTTACATTATTATTAAAACATTTAAAAAACGATATTATTAACATCGATATTTTGACAACAATATTTTTTTCTCGATATTTTTGTTCTTACCATTATGTAGATTGGACGATTTTTGTAGGTCGATTTTCTGTCCGTCGCTATTTTGTCAGACATTCGGTTCCATGGCGTGACTAGTAGTGCCATAATATTCAGTTGAGTATTTTTGGTTGCTTAATGGGCGTTGAACCCAAAACATAATTCACAATATATACTCCTCAAACCAGTCCCTTTTGGTATTTAGTGAATTTTTGTAATGAAAACACTGGATTTGATGTATATTGAGAGTTGCTAAATGAACCTGATTTCAAAAAAAAATTCCACACTCCATATGCTTGCGGTAGGTCTTCAGTCTGTCATAATCATAGTCTGTGGCATGCCTCATTTATTAGAGGCCATCATCTATAGAGTCACTTTAATTGATTAATGTAGAGATGAAGGGTGCCATTGCTGGTATACTCATATTGAGAAAGTAGGTTTTTCCATGTATTTGAAGGAGACATATTTTTCACATCTTAGAGGCCTTATGACAAGTTTACAGCTTTGGCAAGGTAGGACAGAAAGCGGGGCTGCTAAGAATTACTTAATTGTACTTGTGGTAATCAATATGGTATAACATTCTATCATGGGAAATTTCATGTTCTTCTATTGCTGTATTAGTGTTTTGCAGTGGCCCTGCCGTTGACACTAGTGAACTATTGGTTGGCCATAGATTTTGCTCACTTGAACTCTTGGCATTTGAAATAGCTATGTGCTCAAGCGTCCAATGTCTACATAACTTACACATGATAAATAAAACATTTTTATCTTTCTTAAGCCAATCAACACTAATGACGGTGGTAGCACCCAAGCTCCTTAGGAAACAGTAAACTAATGCTTGTTTTAAAAACCATGCTTAGGAAATAGGAAGTGTTTGGAGACGTGTCTGGACAAGGTTTTGTAAATCCTTTTTAAATTAGCATTATTAACATTCAAATGTTTTAGGTCTAGGAAGATCAATGACCCAGAATGGGGAAGCACCAGATTTGTGAATCATGCCCTTCAGGATTGTAGGCCCATAAAGTATACGTTCTGGATCTAAGAGTTGGCTGAGTAATACGATCTCTTGCACTATGTGGGCGATGTATATGTGTCAAATAAATAAGCTATATATATCACCTATGGGGTTTCACCTCTAACCTTCAGTATTTTCCATCAACTGTAGGCTCCTCCCACATATGATGCACTGATGCAGATGGAGTACTTGGAGATGGCAATTAACGAGACCCTCAGAATGTACCCCTCTGCAGGACGACTTGAAAGAGTCTGTAAGAAGACCGTGGAGGTGAATGGTGTAACAATCCCAAAAGGAGTGGTGGTATTGATACCGTTATATCCGCTGCATCGGGATCCCGAGTATTGGCCAGAACCAGACAAGTTCAATCCAGACAGGTATCATTCATATATAAAGGTTGCAAGAAGGGGAGAGAGAGTGGTAGCAAGGAAGTCCATTAATATTATGGCTAATTATCAATGATTCAAGTTTCTGAAGAAATTAGGGCATAGTGGACAAGAAAACTGGCATAGGAGAAGATAGAAAGAGTTTCAACACACTTTTATGAGCACAGGTAGACTAAACCAAGATTGTGGTCTCTTACACCAGACATTGCAGATCTAACTTGAGTTTTAACTGGGCACAGACATATGTTAGAAAACATTGTGAGACCTTGTGTTTTATAACCTCAGTTAACTGTAATCAGTAAGTTACTTAAACTGTTCCTCTCCTGTCTTACTTCAGTTTATGTAGGCAATATCTTGTCATTTTCACAATGTGTGTTTAATCTAAGCCAAAGGAACTGATTAAAATTGGCTTAAGGAATATGGTACGTGAAGTGTGTCTACTGCGCTATCATAGTGTCATCCTAAAAGATCTACAAAAGACTGTAGTCTGTGATGGCCACTGCAGGTCTATTTCTTTAGACTTCAGTCCTAAGGATATCTAAGAAATTATTTTTGCATTTTGTGACACGTAACGTACCATGCTGTCTGCAAGGGGAAAAAACAAGTGTTGGTAAACCTGTAGATGACAACAACACCGCTGTTATATATGGATCCTTAGAGCCAGAAAAAAAAGTCTACCAAACAGTATGTAGTTAAAACCACGCATCTTCTAAGGATGTACTCAAGAATATAAACGTCTGCACAATAAAGATGGGTGTAAACATATGGAGGCCAATTCACAAAAGTATTTAGGGTAAGTAGTTCTCTTTTATGTACTCTCACATACAATTTTAATGCCCAACTCTCTAACAATAAAGGGTGCAAAGAAGACATCGTCCTTCCTTATTCGTATATACATATTCTTATTTTAGCCCCATTCTAGATGTTTTGGGGCCAAATTGAAGCAGTGTAAGAGTACAGCAATGAATACAACAAGAATGCTACCTTGCATGTTTCAACATTTCTTCATGAATATCCCCTTGTATGTATCCTGCAAAGTGAATTTCGGTGCTTCATTTGTAAAAAAAAAAAAAATTAAAAAGAGCCAGGGCCCTTGTCCGGAGGGCACTGCTTCTTGCAACAACCATTGCCCTTGCCTGTTCTACAAAGTTGACAATTTGGACTATTCCAGGCTTCCCAAAGCTATACCAATGCCTGGGCGGCCGGTATTAGTCATTTTAACTGTTTAAATAAGTGTACAACTATTGGCGTTCTCATTTCAGAATTAAACAGACTGCGCCAGCATGATGCTGTACTGTCATGAGTAACGGTGCAGACAATTAAGTGCCCGTGCCGAGCACCGGAAACCACAAGCTCAAATGAAACACCAGTATTCTTAGGACAATAAGTTACAATCAGAGACCCCCACAGCAGGGTGCCTGGAACAGGAACAGAAAGGATCTCATTACAAGCTTCCCAGTTAATTGCAATTTGAGCGGTAACTTCTGTCAGGTCAAACCTGCCGATATTTGTCGGGGAAAAATGCTCAGAATTGTTCAGAACATGCTGATTTTAATTTGAGAAGAACCAAAATTTCCATGTTACCCCAGATAGTTGTAATTGGCTGCTGTTTACCACAACTGATAAAATTCTAACTTGGATTTTAGTAGGTGCAATAAATATCACACCATTTTCTGGCCACCACAATGAGGGCCAACATTGTTACACATGGAAAAGTTTGCAGGTATTGAATTGCCTTGCAGTCTGATCAAGAATTACCTTCTTGAACAGACTACATGTCTAGTTTTGGGGCTAGCCTAGATACACGGAGTGCAGATAGGTGCCGCAGGCCAGATTACATGCTCGGTTATGGGGTTAGTCTTGTAGCTCACTCAGGGGCAATAATTGCACTTTAGATTTTGATCATATATTTTAATATCTGCACCTTAGATTTATACTTCATCAAAACGGCATAGGGATTTTTAATTATGTTTGCAAATTTTAACTATTGTCAGTTTATGCAGGTTTTAGGCCTTTTTTGGTCCCCATAAGTACTTTCTATGCAGCTTATATGTAAATATGCATTTGTGGCTTCTATTGTAATGACTTTAAATAATCGCAGGACTTTAACTATTTATCCATCTGATTTTAGAAATTATTTTAGTAAACATTTCACAGTGAAACATTACATTCTGACAGTACAAAGTATTATCTGTAAAACAAAATAGTGCCAAGACACATCACAGAATATAATGATTTTAGGCATCACCATGCAGGCAATAAGAACAATGTTGGCCCTTAATATCATACTTCAATTAGAATACATAGTACATGTAATACTTAGTGTGCCACAAGAGTATGAATCCTCCCTCTTCAGCTTAGCACATATTATTAGTGACAAGATCCTGCACAACTATCAATACATGTGAAATCCCATTGCCATTAATCTTATGACATCCTTCTGCAGTGCCCCGGTGTAGCCCAACAAAGCCAGCAGGGGATCAGGGTTGAGCGAGAGACCCGTGATTTCATTTAACACCCAAAGGATTTGAGACCAGAAATCCGCAATCCTAGGACAGAACCAGGCAGCATGCAGAAAACCCGCTGGGTCCTCCCCGCTCGCAACGAGCCATGTCTCTCAGGCTGTACCAAAACAGTCTGTCCGGGGTATAATACACCCTGTTGAGAAATTTCAAGTTTATGAGTCTGTGTCTATTGTTTAATGAGACTTTCTGAGTGACCTCACAGCAATACCTCCGCTTAGCATTGTCTATAGCTACACCTAAATCACTTTGCCAATCCAGCCTGGCTTTACTGTACTGTGATCTCTTGAGACAAATCATATATGTCAGATTCTAACTTATGAGGAGATTTAGCAAGCAGTAGAAAAGAGAGGGAAAGTAACTCAAGGGGTTCCTGTAGGTCGTCGCCTAGTAGAGCCGCAGAGCATTACGTATCCTGAGGAAATGAAACTGTGAGAGTGGGTGACGTTTTTTCCTTCCACTGTTACCGCGGCCCACGCACGGGCCTTGCCCTCAAAGGACAAGTCACCCATGGTAGAGATGTTGAAGGACCGTAAAGCTCGCACCACCTCTCAATCTGCACTCATTGGCAGCCAGTGACACCATTCCACTGGCAGCAAGGGGGAGTATAAAAATACACCAGCTTGCCTCTTCATTAAGTCATACCATGCATGCACTGTCGAGTTGACAGAGTCCAGTACACCATTTCGTCTGATAGGATTACAGAACAGACTCTGAGGGAGCGGGTCTGGCTCGACTCCCACTTGTTTGATACACAAATAAGGAAGACTCTGTGGGCCATGCATCCAAGGATATGCATGGGAACACTGAGCTACTCTATAATACAACTTTAAGTCCGGAGCACCTAGACATCCCATAGAGTAGGTAAGAGTGAGAATGTCCCATTTGACCTAATTTCACCATTAAAGAGCGTATTATCTTGAAAGTGTGCATCAGAAGAACCATTGGGATATTTGAGAAGAAAAATTAAAATCTGGGCAAAACCACCATCTTCATCAGGGAGGTACAGCCCAACAGGGACGAGGGAGGCAAATCCAGCGGTCTATATATTCCTCAAGCATCTATCTATCTATCTATCTATCTATCTATCTATCTATCTATCTATCTATCTATCTATCTATCTATCTATCTATCTATCTATCTATCTATCTATCTATCTATCTATCTATCTATCTATCTATCTATCTATCTATCTATCTATCTATCTATCTATCTATCTATCTATCTATCTATCTATCTATCTATCTATCTATCTATCTATCTATCTATCTATCTATCTATCTATCTATCTACCTACCTACCTACCTACCTACCTACCTACCTACCTACCTACCTATCTATCTATCTATCTATCTATCTACCTACCTACCTACCTACCTACCTACCTACCCATCTATCTATCTATCTATCTACCTACCTACCTACCTACCTACCTACCTACCTACCTACCTACCTATCTATCTATCTATCTATCTATATCTATCTATCTATATCTATCTATCTATCTATCTACCTACCTACCTACCTACCTACCTACCTACCTACCTATCTAACTATCGGTCTATCTATCGGTCTATCTATCGGTCTATCTATCGGTCTATCTATCGGTCTATCTATCTATCTATCTATCTATCTATCTATCTATCTATCTATCTATCTATCTATCTATCTATCTATCTATCTATCGGTCTATCTACCTTCCTATCTGCCTCGCAGCAGTTGTGCTGGAGACAAAATGAATCTATTGAAGTGATTGTGGCAGATAGTGCATTTTGAAGCAGAATGACACATTAACATTTTTCAAGGAGGTAAATAATATTTTCGACAAAGGGTTGAAGACTCTCTCCCTTGCTGATCTTTCTCTGTCTCCTTCTCTCTCATTCCCTGCTCCTTTGTCCTGCTTCATTCGCTTTTCTTCTTTTTTAATACCTTTCCAACATTTTCCCTCTCTTTGCATGTCTCTTTCCATTGTTCCTCATCTGCTCCTTTACTCATCCTCTTTGTGGCCCCCACTCACTTTACATTGCATCACAAATAATGATTTTAAAATGACTAGCAAACAATCACTGCCTCAAAGTAATTAGAAGTAATTAGAAGCAGCCCCATGTGTAAGACATTCAAACTTTCGATATTTTCATAAACATTGCAGGCCGTATAAAGTATCTGGCACAGTTTTAGGCTGAAGTATTAAAGATATGCAGCATATATATTTTACCACCTTATACACTTGTAAATGTTTGTTTGACTTGAAACTTTCAAGGAATGGTTTGTTTTCGGCTGGAAATGTAGAAGGATTTGCTGACATCTCAGTTGTAATTAAAGAGCGCAACATAACACAACACACTAACATAACACAAAGCAAGATGACAACACAACCAACACATAACAGGGCACAGCCCAAGAAAACGGGCACAACAGAATGCAACCCAACAACCACAGTACAACACAACAATAACACAGTGAGATAATTGATCACAAAAAAACAAAGCAGTCCAAAAAACAACAAACCACGTCACAACCACACCACAATGAAACACAATAGATATACACAAATATTCTTCTTGCACATTAATACCTCCTCAAATTTGCCATGCTAAATAAAGGTGGTAACAGTTGTTTGTATCACACACTTCCTTACTTACAACCTATGACATACAACAACACCATTAAAAAGTATGCCAATGAAGGGGTGTTATAAATATTGGGGTTATTCGTTTATTGTAATTTAGGAAAACATTTAATATTAAAGTTGCGTATTTTCAGTCCTATCTCTATTAGTAAACAGAATTTTCAACTCCAACCTCCTCCCCATTGTCTTTAGAAAAAGAAAATGTCTAAACCACATAATAGTGCACATTTATCAATCCAGCTACAGAAATATGTCAGAAATATTTCTTTACTCCTTTAGTAATACGCCTAAATCTGGCGGAGCGGAATTACTGCATGGGATATCGCTCCGCCTCATTCTAAGTGTGCTGGTGTTCCTGCAACAAGTTTTCCCGGTAGTTGGAACACTGTGTCAGGTTTTACTGGGCTGTAATTCTGACAGGACAAATCTCATTAAGCTTTGGTTTCAGCAGAGCCAAGCCTCTTTCCTAGATTTTTCAGGCATGGAGAAAGAAGTGCTCCCATGCCTCCAGGCACTTAACTTCTACTTCGCGACCCTACTCCCCACATCCCCCTCCATGCACTTTCTCCACACACCGAGGTCACAGTATATATTTTCTTCCAATGTCAACCCTTAGAATTAGGGATTCTGTCTGGTTTTATGACCGGTGAATCCAGTCCACTCAATGATTCCCAGTTCCATGTGCTTTAACCCGTAATTGCACAATACTGGCAGAGCCGGACTGGTAACCAAAACCGGACCTGTCAAAGAGCTCAGCCGGGCCAAGGGAGCGGAGGGATGGGGGTGCTAGTGACAAGGTTTGTGCTGCTTTTGTTGCAGGGGGCCGATATTGCCACTCTCCTTCAAAACTGTACCCCAGTGACAAAAACGGCCCCTAGGGGTCTAAAACTGGCCCCCACCCTGACAGCCATGGGGGAAACGCTTTTGCCCGTCACGGCCAGCCCGGCCCTGAATACTGGTGTGGCGTTACCACACAGTAACGTTAATTCTGCATATGGACTATGTATCCTACCGGTACTGTGCAAGTTGTAATCAGGGACAAAGAAAATACAAATCCACATTTTACAAAGTGAAGCATTTGAGGGTGGGATTGGCTTTGACTATTGTGTACGTTAGTAGTTTCCCGGAAATATGCATTTTCTTCTGCTGCCCTAACTTCATCATGATGTTTCTGGAAAGATTTCTAAGCCAATAAAAACTATCAGAGCAAAATAAAAAAACATCTACAGCTAAAAAAGACTTCAAAGTTTTGCAGCTTTAAATCTGAATGTAAAGCAGTTCCATTCGAGATTTGGTCATTTTTTATTTTCCGTAATGTAGTATAAACAGGCTGACTATTTTTTAAGGTCCTAGTATTTCCAATGCAAGAAAGATTTCTTCAAAAAAGAATTGCAGAAGAGCAGCTGTCACCCACTTCAGCTACTTTCTTAAAGCAAAACTGTCACCGGTTCTTATGACTGAGATGTTTGTAAAATTCATTATCCGCATGCGAGCGGCGTTATTTTTGCGCTGTGCGGCTTTTTTCTAAAAGCCGCGTTACATGACGAGCTGAGCTCGTCATGAGCATGCGAGCGGCGAGCACGGAAGTGGTTAAGGTCTAGATATTCTCATGGTACCTCATTGAAGTTATGTCATCAGTCTTTTCTATGTCTTCCTCTAACTCCAACAAATGATCCTCAGATGTTTTCAAACAGCTCATAACAATTTTAGTTTGATAAGATAAACATTATTTGATTTTCAATCCAGCAGAATCAAACTCACTGAAATTGGCCTGTTTTGTCTCACAGTATCAGTAAGAAAGTTGTTGATAGAAGTGTCTGAAACTAATATATCTCTTTACATTACGGATTTTACTTCGCAATGCATTCACAATGCAGTCATTACAATGACCCCGTTGTCACAACGCGGTGCCATTACCACGCATGTCGTTACAACGACTTGCGCTACATGGTGCCTGGACTTCGGAATAATATGATTTACTATCCCAAATCCAGTATGTGCAATATTAGGGAAGTTGTTGGAGTAGTAAATCACACTATTCCTTAGTCTAAAGCGCCCTCTAGCGCAAGTCGTTGTAACAAGTCGTTGGGTAGTGAAAGGGCGAGATTTTGATCGATACCTTATATCTATTGATCCAAACCTCGATCTGGTCGACTGAACCTTTGTTGCCTGTCTTGGAAGAAAACAGTACACCTATCTGCAAGCTAGTTCACCCAATAAAGGACTCTACTCTTAAAGATCACGGACAACTTCTAGGTTTCAAAAGTTTATTGTAAAGATATAATGAGCTGCAAATACAAGCATCTCAGAATGAGATTCACGAGATACACAGGTCCAATTACATACATGTGCTCTCGAAAAGCCCTCAAACGAGCAACAGAAATCACTAACACAAGTTCTAAAAATAGCAAAGCTATCAGCATAGACGCATATCTCTCCTTCATTTAGGTTGGAGGAAAACAAACACAGGTTAGGCGTCCCTACCCTGTTCTAGATGGTATCCCTACTTAGCCAAATCCCAACCTAACAAAGGTGTCAGCAGTGAATGACCCCCAAGGGAAGTCACCCACTCTAAGTCTCTTGGTGAAAACCTAAAGTTCTCCAGTCATGACCCCTCACTGCCTACCCATCCGCTCTCTAAAGGGTCCTCAGGTCTCTGCTCTAACTCCACCCAGGGGTGCTGTCCCTAATACAAAACAGTCAACAACATTTGAGACGCCCCTTGCGAAACGCCTCTCACGTGGTGCAACTTCAGGCTTTTTCCATGATGCTTTGTCTTGGGCCTCATGCGTTAGAGTTGACCTTGCTTCTCAGACTCTTCTCCGGCCCGCTGATACCCCTTAAACATTCCAGAACCCTCCTCCATGTCTGGGCCGTCTACTGAACAGACCTCTATTCATTCACTTATAATTGGATCCCCCCTTTCCTGTTGCAGACAGATATCTGCCGCCAAGAACCCAACTCTCATAGACTTCTAAAAAGGCTTGCAACATTTCTCAGCCCAGACATGTACGTGTAAATCAATGCTAAAACATTTCAGGCCTACAATATTTCACATTATGATTATAGCATTCAACTTCTTCATTTAATTAAAGCATGTTAAAACTCTTATTCTATTATTTAGAAAACATTACTATAAATCATGGCCCATTAATGCAATGACCAAAAACGTTAAACAATCTGTGTCGTGAAAAGAAACACCTTCCCTTTTAGCTCCAGCTCTGGCCCTGTGGCCTACCACGTTCTGCGTTTTACCACAGACCATCTTATATGTTAACAGCTACACGACATAGATTCAAAATAATCACGTCTAATAAAATCATATAATGTCACACCTTTCTGTATTAGTTCCACTTCTACTTAAATCTCTATATTAGCTATACCTTTAGAATATAATTTCAGATACTATTAGCACTCATGGCATTTCTCTTCATGACTTGTGCTTACTATAGGTAAGTGTGATGTACTCATACATTTATATCAGTTTGCGCTCTCTCAGTTCCCCCCTTTGATGACCTCTCGGGGTCATCACTAACATTTAAACTGCAGTTATTGCTGGCATTCTCTGCGCTTCCAGAGCTCTCAGACTCCTGTACTGATTATCTTGTATGGCAGCCAATCTCTGCAACTGTTCTCTTTGGGCCCTTTCTGACCTTCTTGCTCTGTACCATTTGAATACCCTCACCAATCCCCACAATACTATCCCACAGATCAATATTATGATGATAGGCTTTAGGATATACCATATAAAGCTTTTGCCTAAGGTGGAAAACCACCCTCCAACTGTACTCATTCCGTGGCCCACCTTTTCCCAGACATTTTCTCTACTCAAGTCTTCGATCTCTTTGTGTATATTAGTTATGTTCTTAATAACCTTCTCAAGGGGTTTTGAAAGGTCTGGAATGTAAGTGCAACATTCCTGGACCTTCAAAGCCTTACAGACTCCGCCCTCTTTTGCTAATAAGACATCTAATGCAAGCCGATTTTGAAGAACCATAGCCCTTATCGATTGCATCTCTCCTTCTACCAGCATTAAGGACTGTGCAGTGCTGGCAGACAACCTGTCGACAACTGTTGCCAGTCGTCTAATTTTAACATCATTAAGGATTATTCCCAAAAGAGGGAACATAGCTCCAAAAACATCTCCAACCATTTCTGCATCGCCCAAATCTCTCCTTCCCCTCGATGATGTCTGGCCCTCAATGATCAATAAGTCTTGTGCATGATATATTTTGGGGAAGACAATTGCCAAGTAACATGATCCATACCAGTTGTCAGGTAGTCTCACGTAAGCATTTCTTCCACATACAAAATACACATTTGGAATCACTTGCATTCCCTTCAGGAAATCCTTAGTGTAGTACTCTAAATTAAAAGCATGTTCACAGTCAACTTCACCCACGTATACATTTTCATAATACGTTTTGGCTCGGTGAAGACATAACTTTCCTCTCTGCGTTTTATCTAAAGCTATTGGACCACTACTACCCTTTCTCTTATGTGACTTCTCTTCCTCGGTCCAATCTAATTTCCCTTGTCCTGATTTCTTCAAAATCTTTTGTCTCCTGTAACGATCATCCACCTGCCCTATGAACTTCTTCTCGACTTCTGACACCTTGCATGTCAGGTTATTTCTACGGGCATGTGAAGTATCTAAGGTAATCCAAGGAATGAAGAACTTGGCCAATCTGTCTTCACTCTTCCAGTAATCCCATTTATTCATCTGCTTATAATTTGGGACTTCTGGCAACACTGAATCATAATTAGAGAAATAGTATTCAAAACTATCTCTCTCATAAAATATACTAAGCAATAAGCTACATGTAATGCCATATGTCAGAGGGAGGTGATGATATCGAATTCCTTCATCTACAGACGCAGGCAACTGCATGCAGACGTAGCAATCCTTAACCTCCATGGCATCCACGTATTCATACAAAAGTTTAGCATAAGCATTCGACCTAAAGTCTCCTTGGGACTCGTCTACATGTAACCTGCGGGCTTCTGCAGCCAATAACGCTTTCTCTTGAGTGTTTTCCCTTTTCTCACCAGCAACAGTGGGTGTAAGCGTTACTACAGAATTCACATCAGTTACCTTCACCTCTTCCTCATGTCCCTTTACATAAGAAATTGTTACCACTAAAGCTATTAATATTATCACTCCTACTATTAGTGTACCTATTATACATTTAGCTCTGCGGTTCGGGGTGCCGGCCTCCATTTCGTCAGACAATCTAGCTTATCCCTTTCTCTTTGCAAAAAGTTCTTTTCCTCTCGTTCCTTTACAGTCTCTTTCAATCCTTTTTTGTCTTTAGAATCCACACAGCTGGAGGCTGACAGCCTTTTTCGCAAAAGTCCTTTCACAGTTCAAAAAGACAACCCTAGCCCTTCTCCATCAACTCAAGGGATTCCCTAAAATTCTCTGCTTCCTGGGCGCTAGGTAATCTTCTTTTTCTGCTTGCTTTATTTACAAAGTCCTTTAACAGTCAACTATCAGATTTGTGGTTGCAGCTTCAATAGCATAGTTCAATATTTCCATGCGAAGAGTATGCTCTTCATGTGCTGTTATCTTTGTACCAAAGTCGGGGAATTGCAATTCTGTAAGAAACATGTGTTTTAACTTGCTGAGGCGGGGAGGTCTGGGGAGCACGAATGTTAGTGACCCTTCTTGTTCGACACCGGGTACCAACAGTTGTATTTCCACGGTGATAATGGGCTCAGAACTGGACACCACCACCGCTCGGATCCTCCCTGTCTCCGGTTTCACAGACATTTGTCGCCAGATATGTCCACTCAGGTGTGGAGTATCTTCTGTTAGGCACACGCACTCTTCTTGACCTCCTTCGGTCTGGTGCTTCAGCGCCCTGAGCACCTTCTTCTGGGTCTGAGTCTTCTGATATCGGAGGAAGGGTTGCTTCTGGAGTTGACCTCAGGCTAGAACTTCTTCTTTGCGGCCAAATTGCTTCTCCACGTGCCCTTCTACTCCTTCTCCTTCTGGTCTGTTCTCGCTCTCTTTCAGACCTGTCAGGGTCAGACTCGTACTCCCAGCTGTCTTCTCCTTCTGTAGCGTCTTCTGTTTCGCTGTTGTACTGACCGTCCTCAGCTTGGTCAGACTCGTTCCCTGCTTCCACTGGCACCTCTACAGCTTGGCTAGCCCCCTCTATAGCTTCTTGGTCTTCAGCTGGACGTCCATCCGAGAGAGGAGCTGTTTCCAGAGGTGCTGGAACCCTTTTCGTATGTGACGCGTGTATCCAATTGGGCAGGCCTCCCACCTTTACAGCTGTACTTGTGATCAGGATGACCTGGTAGGGCCCACGCCAACGAATATCCAAACAGTTTCTTCTCACATGTTTCTTCACCAGGACCCAGTCCCCAGGATACAGGTCATGGCAAGGGCCCTGGCACGCTGGAACCTCTGCAGCCTGCACCTGAAGGGACACAGAACGCATGGCGTCAGACAGCCCCTTACAATAGTCCAGGATCATATCATCTGTGATATTTAACAATGCAGTAGCTGGAATAGATGGCAGCCTCATTGCTCTCCCCATTAACACCTCATGTGGTGACAACCCTGTTCTTCTGTCTGGGGTACTACGAAGGCTCATGAGGACTAATGGCAGGGCATCAGGCCAACTCAGGGTCGTTGAGGAGCAAACTTTCGCTATTCTGGACTTGATCGTTCCATTGATCTGTTCCACAATTCCTGAGGCTTCTGGTCGGTAACTGCAATGGAGCTTTTGATCTATATTCAGTGCAACACAAATCATCTTCACAAGCTCACTGTTAAAATGTGTTCCCCTATCTGATTCCAAAAAGGCCGGCACCCCGAAACGAGGGATAAGTTCTCTAAGCAGTAACTTAGCCACTGTGAGGGTGTCGCACCTACGTGTAGGGTATGCCTCAACCCATCTGGAGAACACACAAACAACCACCAGGACATAGCGAAGGCGGTTGCATCTTGGCATTTCAATGAAATCTATCTGCATTCTATTGAATGGACCTCCAGACCTTCCTATGTGACTTAGTGCAACTGGTGTTCTTTTTCCTACGTTCAGCTGCTGGCAGGTCACACAACGCTGGCACACTGCTTCTGCTGCTATTCTAAACTTAGGATTGTACCAAGTCTGTCTAAACACTCTCAGCATAGCATCTCTCCCTAAGTGTACGGGACCATGTATGAGTCTAGCCATTGGACTCACCATCTCATTGGGTAACACTGCTCTGCCGTCTGCTGAGACCCAAAAATGAGTCTCACCCATTACACATCCTGCCCTTTCCCATGTTTCTTTTTCAGAATCAGGAGCATTTTCTTGCATGGTTGACAATTCATCCCAAGTATCAACAGTTTCCAGTATCATGGCTAATTCAGTTCTTACATTTATTCCACCCACATCCACCTCTGTGAAAGAGTAACCTTGTTCTGCGCAATACCGCGCAACTTCATCAGCATATCTATTGCCTTTCGAAACAAAGT
Organism: Lissotriton helveticus; assembly: GCF_964261635.1. Lineage (NCBI taxonomy): Eukaryota > Metazoa > Chordata > Amphibia > Caudata > Salamandridae > Lissotriton > Lissotriton helveticus. The sequence continues at coordinate 167,703,401 of NC_136071.1, read as the reverse complement.
CCTCATTTTTGGTATGTGCGATGCACTTTACAACTGCGATACTTGCTGGACATTGCAATGCTTCTAACAACAGGCGCACAAACTCTCCATTGCGAATGGGAGAGCCTGAAGAAGTCATGAACCCTCTTTGAGACCATAACTGCCCGTAATCATGAACTACCCCAAACCCGTATTGGCTGTCGGTGTAGATGGTGACTCGAATTTGATTGCCTGCTAAGCAAGCACGTGTCAGGGCAATAATCTCGGCTACCTGAGCGGAGTTTACTCCTTCCAGGCACCCTGCTTCCACAACTCCTTCAATTGTACAAACAGCATACGCTGCTCTCAACTGCCCAACTTCGTCTCTTACACATGAGCCATCGACAAAGAAAACTTCGTCTGGGTCGGTCAGTGGCTCATCTACGATGTCGGGTCTGGGTTTGGTGCATAGTTCAGTCACATCGAGACAGTCATGGTCTGTATATTCATCATCATCATCAATATCATTTGGAAGTGGCATTAAGGTAGCAGGGTTCAAAACAGAGCATCTCTTGAGGGTCACGTTCTCTGCAGCAAGAATAACTTGCTCATAGCGCGTGAGCCTGCTATTGGTCAGATGCTGTGTTTTGGTCCTGGTCATCAACAGTTCAACAGAATGTGGCACGCACACCTCTAACGGGTGCCCCATGACGATATTTTCACATCTCTCAATGCTGACACCCGTTGCAGCAACGGATTTGAGACATCCGGGCAACGCTGCGGCTACTGGGTCTAAAGTAGCCGAGAAATAAGCAACTGGTCTACGGGCATTCCCATGGATTTGGACCAACACAGACAACGCACAACCTTCTCTCTCACAACAGTAAAGAAAGAATTGTTTATTGTAATCAGGCATTCCCAATGCCGGAGCACGACACAGGTCCTCTCTCAGCTGTAAGAATGCCATCAAACAGTCTTTGTCCCATGGTACCGGATCACTCACCTCTTTGTGCGTCAGTTTTTGCAAGGGCTTTGCTTTCAGTGAAAAGTTCACGATCCACTGTCGGCAATAACCCACCATCCCTAGGAACATCCTGACCTCTCTCTGTGTCTGAGGCGCATTCATTTTCATGATCGCCTCTATCCTGTCTGGTGACACCTTTCGTTTGCCTTTCTCAATTCTGTGTCCCAAATACTGTACTTCTGTCAGGCAGTACTGCAATTTTCCCGGGGACACCTTGTGCCCATTGGCAGCTAGGTGATTTAACAAAGCAATGGAGTCTTCCCTGCAAGCTTCTTCTGTTTCTGACGCCACAAGGAGGTCGTCTATGTACTGGACCAGAACTGACTTCTGGGGCAGCACTAGACTTTCAAGATTTTTCTTCAGAAGCTGGTTAAAGATCGATGGACTCTCTGTATACCCCTGAGGGATACGACACCATGTTAGGACGCGATTTTCCAGCTTAAATGCGAAAAGAAAATGGCTATCTTCGTCCAAAGGGATCGAAAAGAAAGCCTGGCAAAGATCGATCACAGTGAACCACTCTGCTTGGAATGGAATCTGAAACAGTATCACTGATGGATTCGGTACCACTGGACAACATGAAACGACTATGTTATTAATCTTTCGAAGGTCCTGCACTATCCGAAATTTCCCATTTGGTTTCTGCAGACCCATAATCGGGGAGTTACATGGACTACCCACGATTTCTTTCAGTATTCCCTGTTTAATCATGGACTCGATCACGGGTTTTATGCCTGCAATCGTTTCTGGAGTCAATTTATACTGGGGTGTTCTTGGGAACTCAGCATGCGGTTTCACTACAATTTTCACTGGGTCCACCCCTTTGACCAATCCAATCTCTTCCCCAGTGAAATCCCATACCTCTGATGCCACTGTCTCTCTCAAATCCCAGGGAAGCTCGTCTACTGTCAAAGTAGGGTACAGCTCCACACATATTCTTGAGTTTGCAACTTTGAAATCTGCATCATCATCATTAGTCAATACCTCCACTCCCTGGGGTGTACAGTATATAGTACAATTCAATTTACACAACAGGTCTCTTCCTAGCAGACACACAGGGCTTGAATCGCAAACCACAAATTGGTGCTCATCGCTGTACTTCCCTATTTTCACCTGTACCGGTTCTGTCAATTGGCTGGTTATTCTCCTGTTTGCGACCCCTACCACCTGTATGGTCTCTCCAGACATGGGCAGGTCTGGAACTGCAGCTGATCTGATCGTGGATCTAGTGGCTCCTGTGTCCACCAGAAATGTCGTAGGGCACCCTGCTACTTCTGCTTCCACATAGGGTCCCCTCTGATCTACCTCTAAGGCTGCCCCGAGGGTGCAGTCTTCTCTTTCCACTCTCTGTCCGGTTAATGGGTCCACATAATAGCATTCTTCCCCTTCCATAAACAGGGGCATTTGTCTATAGGTCTTACCCATACTCCCTACTCGAGGAGGTTGCGGGAACTGGGCTCGGGGAGGAGCCCCCCCCCCTTTGAGCACCTTTCCTTGGTATGGCGTCGCCCCTCTCATAGGTGCGCTCTGGACCTCTTCCTCCTCTATCTCTTGCTCTCCTATCTCTACATTGTAAGGGCACTCGCGTTTCCAATGTCCCAACTCGTTGCACTGGTGGCACCTAGTCGTTTTCTTCAAGGTAGCTATGTCTACTCTGGGTCTAAAGGTAGTACTCTCCTCATTACCCTTGTTCTGACTGTATTGCTTCTTACCTCCTGTACCTGTCCCTTGCTGCTGTTGTTGCGGTCCCCCCTTTCCTGCTGTCTGCAATTGTACCACCATCAGCTTTTCTTTTAGTTTCTTAGCCTTGGAGTCTACCTCATCACAGCAGTACCTGGCATATCTCAGTATTTCATCTAGGGGTTTACTTTGCCAACAAATCGAGTGTTGCTGAATCATTAAACTAATATCCGGTCTCAGTCCCAGGACGAACTTGGACACAAATTGCCCTATATCTTTTGGATCCATTACATCCAAGCCGCTATACTGTTTAAACGCTTTCAGCAATCTCTCGTAATATTCGTGAACTGTCTCTTTGGGTTCCTGTCTCGTTCTGTCTATTCTGACCCAATCTATGTCTTGCATTGGCACTTTTTCTTTCAGCCAAGTCATCACTCTCTCGAATTTTGCCATCACGATCTCGGACGGCCCATTAGTCCTAGCATCTCTCTCTGGCTCCGTTGTGGGCCACTCAGCGCTAACCTTGCATGCTGTCCACAGATCTCCTGGTACTACAATGTCAAACAGCGTGTTCAGATCTATCCATAGGACTTTTGAGATCTTTACAAACCTCTCGACTTGCTTGTACCACTCCACGGGGCTCTCTCGTAACTTGGGGAAAGATGTGGTAAAAGCAGCTAAATCTCCCCTACTCCAAGGGACATGTACATAGCTCCCATTGGCAACTTCACGCAAAGGGTAAGCTTCTATTCCCTGCTGTCCTGGTGTTATACCAATCATGCTTCTTCTGCCGGTCCCTTTCTTGGACCACCTCTCTTCCCATTTATCTAGTGCCCTCCATGTCCTTATTCCAGTAATCAGTTCCCTTATGTGTGTTTTCAGCCCAATCGTTCTCCTCTCATCTAGATCTCGATCTGAGTAATGTAGCCTGTGGTTACCCTGTAATGCTTTGGTTCTTGACAAGTCCACCATATATTTGCCTGCTAGTTCGACTAACTTCTCATGGACTGCTCTCGCCTTTCGTGTGATGTCCTTTGCCATATACAGTATTTCATCCTGTTCATACATTTCCATTCTTTCTAAAGGCAGGGTACCATCTACCATGTCATCCAGATCTGACCTTAAGCTGGAGACATCAAGTCTCTTGGCTTTTATCTCAGCTCGCAATATGTCTTTTGAAGGGGGCTCACTGGTCTCCCTACCATCCCAACTTCGAGCTCTGCGTTTGGGCTCAGGAGAATTAATGGGTGGCCTCCCTTGCTCCCATCTCTCCAGGTCCCATGCTCGGCCATCCGATCTTGGAAGGTGATGGAACACGGGCCTGTTATCCCTACTCTCTCTCTGCCCACTCTCATCTTCTTCTCTCCTCTCACCGCACATCTCTCTGTTATTTTCCCTCTGGTCGCTACACTCCCTTTGCCTCGTATCGCTCAGTATCCGATACGATCCTTCCTGGTTCCCCATATTCCCTGGGCTGCGCTCATTTCTGTCATCACAGGGACTATGGTGCGACCTCTCACAACTCCCATTCTGTTCTCTGGTGCCAGGCACACAGTGTGGACACTTAAAGCTATTCCTGTACTCTTGCGCCCTCCTCTCCCCTTCACTGAGTATTGGGCACGCCACCCCTCCACTCCCGGGGCCCCCGTTTTCCAGGTCTGTTCTACCTCCATTCCGGGCCCAATGGGTGACTCCCCTACTCCCTCTACAGTCCCACTCCGGGCTACTCTCCCCAGCCCCGCAGTGAGTCCGTGCTCGGCTGTCCTGACTTTCCCTTTCTGCTTCTGCAGCATTGATGCACTTTTGAGCCTTCACTGCCTCGTCCCACTGCTTCATGTACTCATTTAGCTCTTGGAAGGATTTTCGTCCAGATCCCCTCAGATCCATTGGCCATCTGGGGCCCCCAGGATCTCCTCCTGGGTCCCCTACTGTGTGCATCGGGGTGCTCCACTCTCTGGGTATCGGCATCTGACTTGGGGAATTAGTGGTATCGTTCCTCCTTGCCTGCTCTGCTCTTTCTCTGTCTTTCCGTTTCCGTTCTTCCCCTTTTGCTCTCTCTTGGTCATATATCGATATTATAGGACCTATGGTAACAGGTACCTGTAGTGCATCTGGTAATGGGTAGGATGTGGCGCTTTCCGTTTCCGGCGCTCTTTGTACCACAAACCTACCGACTACCTGTTGCACCTGACTAGGCTGGAGCAACTCTTTCTTTGGCTCAGGATCCCACTCTGAACTGGGAAGCGGTCTATGCTCTCCTGCATTGCCCCCCTTTGCTCCTTCAGTATTCTCGACCTCTCCCCCTGCTCTATTATACGGGGGTGGCCTGTCTGTCAGTAATCTGTTTATCAGGCTGTCCTCTGTTTCGCTCTCATCATCTTCTTCTAGGGGACTTTTATTTACTGGCGCCTCTAATACTGGGTACAGTTTATTTATTTCCAAATTATGCACTCTCCATCTTTTAGCATCCGCATCCCACCTGGCATCCTGTACTGCCCTTACCGAGCGTTTCACCCTTTCTTGTCGTCTGTTCATATTCCTTTCATGCGCTGCCCTAAGCCATGCATCAAGGGCTTCAAACTGGGTTGGTCTAGGCAAGGGTCTCTTTGAGGTCATGACTGATTTCAATCGATGTAACACCTCTAATCTGAACGTCCCGTACTTCGGGAACGTCAGTTCCTCATTTCCTTCAGTAATCTTACTCCACTCTGATATCCAAAGGATCGTATGCAACCCAACGTTTACTGCCATGTAACGAGCTGGCGTACCCTCCGGCGGGGCTTCTTCCCCTTCATACGATCCCCGCTTCTCTTTCTTAAACAGCGCTTTCAACCATTTAAAACACTTCATAATTATGCGCACAAAATCCAGCCTCGCTACTCTGTTTACTTCCTGATGACACTCCACCAATCCTGTCGCGGCTTTGCTAGCTTGGCCTATCACAGCGCGGTTTTTTCTCCTGTCGGCCAATCACGTCGCGACCCTGTGTGACGTGTTCGCTAGCTGGCCTATCACAGCGCGGTCTTTCTCCGGTCAGCCAATCACTGCGCGACACCACCTGACGTCTCTTTTCTCCGCTTCGCAGCAGCACCCCTCCTTTCTCAACTCGTCTCCCGGTTATGCATGCGTCCCATTCATACACTGAAAAATGACTACTTCCGACCAAGCGGTCACTTCTCTCGACTGTACGTCCACAGTCTATCTGTAATTGTCAACACAACTGACGAGATGTCTATCGTCTCTCTGATAGGTTGCTTACACACACAGTAACTTCCGACCAGCGTCCGTTACTCACGCACTCACTCTTACGTTCCCCCTATCTCGGTCTCTCGGGTGATCAATGGTACCTCATGACCCCCTTCACTCTAGTTGACAATTACTCTGGGTGTCCGATACACCCGAACCACTTAAGCTCTCCTTGAACTTAAGATTTCCACCGGTTGCGCGCGCTCACAACCTGTTCCACAGTCACTCTACAGACATTCAACTCCGCCAGACATTACAACATAGATACAATACAAAACACCGCAATCTAACACGCATAACCCTTTATACTCACTCTCGACCGATACTGCTGCTTTTTCTGTCTCACGTCATCCGGATCTTCATCTGCGGGCTGTTCTTCCGATCATCGATTTCTAGGGGCCTTGGGGTAAGCTAACCTGTCCTAGGTCACCGTCCTCAAGAAGGCAACCATCCTCTATAGCTACCAACTGAAAGGGCGAGATTTTGATCGATACCTTATATCTATTGATCCAAACCTCGATCTGGTCGACTGAACCTTTGTTGCCTGTCTTGGAAGAAAACAGTACACCTATCTGCAAGCTAGTTCACCCAATAAAGGACTCTACTCTTAAAGATCACGGACAACTTCTAGGTTTCAAAAGTTTATTGTAAAGATATAATGAGCTGCAAATACAAGCATCTCAGAATGAGATTCACGAGATACACAGGTCCAATTACATACATGTGCTCTCGAAAAGCCCTCAAACGAGCAACAGAAATCACTAACACAAGTTCTAAAAATAGCAAAGCTATCAGCATAGACGCATATCTCTCCTTCATTTAGGTTGGAGGAAAACAAACACAGGTTAGGCGTCCCTACCCTGTTCTAGATGGTATCCCTACTTAGCCAAATCCCAACCTAACAAAGGTGTCAGCAGTGAATGACCCCCAAGGGAAGTCACCCACTCTAAGTCTCTTGGTGAAAACCTAAAGTTCTCCAGTCATGACCCCTCACTGCCTACCCATCCGCTCTCTAAAGGGTCCTCAGGTCTCTGCTCTAACTCCACCCAGGGGTGCTGTCCCTAATACAAAACAGTCAACAACATTTGAGACGCCCCTTGCGAAACGCCTCTCATGTGGTGCAACTTCAGGCTTTTTCCATGATGCTTTGTCTTGGGCCTCATGCGTTAGAGTTGACCTTGCTTCTCAGACTCTTCTCCGGCCCGCTGATACCCCTTAAACATTCCAGAACCCTCCTCCATGTCTGGGCCGTCTACTGAACAGACCTCTATTCATTCACTTATAATTGGATCCCCCCTTTCCTGTTGCAGACAGATATCTGCCGCCAAGAACCCAACTCTCATAGACTTCTAAAAAGGCTTGCAACATTTCTCAGCCCAGACATGTACGTGTAAATCAATGCTAAAACATTTCAGGCCTACAATATTTCACATTATGATTATAGCATTCAACTTCTTCATTTAATTAAAGCATGTTAAAACTCTTATTCTATTATTTAGAAAACATTACTATAAATCATGGCCCATTAATGCAATGACCAAAAACGTTAAACAATCTGTGTCGTGAAAAGAAACACCTTCCCTTTTAGCTCCAGCTCTGGCCCTGTGGCCTACCACGTTCTGCGTTTTACCACAGACCATCTTATATGTTAACAGCTACACGACATAGATTCAAAATAATCACGTCTAATAAAATCATATAATGTCACACCTTTCTGTATTAGTTCCACTTCTACTTAAATCTCTATATTAGCTATACCTTTAGAATATAATTTCAGATACTATTAGCACTCATGGCATTTCTCTTCATGACTTGTGCTTACTATAGGTAAGTGTGATGTACTCATACATTTATATCAGTTTGCGCTCTCTCAGTAGTCGCTATGCCCAAATCATTTTATAATGTCAAATAAGCACATATGTGGAATCTATCATTACCCATGTCGAGATTTTTATATGCGAATGTTCAAAAAACAATGTGAAATTTGCAAAGTTTATTATAAACTTTTGTAAAGTGTGCAAATGCAATCTTCTCAACTTTTCATTCCCTATGCATTTGTTTTGCATTTTCAATATCCATTATGATATATTTTCTTAGTTATATTCTACTTAAGATGCACTTTTACCAAACAAAGTTTTCAATTGCTACCAAACTTTTCAACAAAGCACCATAGTAAAGAAGTAAAAGATTAACGCTAAACTGAACTAAATCTTTTTGCCAGTTAACCAAGCCAACTCAAATTAGTATTTGTGATGGTTTGTAATGAAAAATAACATAAATGAGTGCAAAACGCTGCTTTGCATTACTCTCTGTCAAGGGGGCGTACCATGGGTGGTACATTCGCATTCCCATGCAACCACCAATGCTTTTCAATGCTAAACCCGATCTACTAACATTAGTAGAAAGGGTTTAGCTTCAAAAGTTAACACAGCTAAGAAGTAAGCATTAAAAATAGAAATCCTTTCATTTCTCTTTGCTTTACCGACTTTGAATGTGCGCTGATCCCACAGCACACATGCAAAGTAGGAAAAGGTTTTAAATTTGTCTAGCCATAGTATATTGTACAGAAAGGGTACCCTTCCTGTACAAAGTCTATGGCAGACTAAATCTCACACCTTAGCACTATGGCGCTAAGGTGTGTGCCTGATGCACTGCAGTACAAATCAGCCCAGTGACTAAGGAGAGGGGAGGAGAGTGCCAAATCTCTGTGAATAAGGTGCTATACTGCTCTCTCCCTGTCATGCAATGCAGTGCAGCCTCTTTGGGTGCCACGCTGCATTGCGTGACACCTTGGTGAATCTGGGCCTTAAGCTCCTCCACTATAATAACTGTCATGTAAAAAAATAAGTCCATTGTCGCTTACTAGGCTGGTGATTTGCTCTCCTTATATACTATCCTATGCTGCTAGTGTCACAGGAAAAATGTGCTGAAAAGTGCACTCTTTCAATTTAATTTTCACAAACTTTTCTTGGGAAGATAAACGTACAATACTTCTGGGGAGGGTCAGGCTTCTTTAGCAAACCATTTAAGTCTTGGAATGTTTCATGAGGATCCTTTCAGAAATTCTGGATTTTTTCGGAAATACGTCCAAAATTATGCCGTAAAATGCAGTATGTCCCTATTTTTTCAATGCAGTGCTTCTGCTATACAATCCAGGGTGGTTATGTACATATGTCACTTTAAAAGATCACAATCCAGAGTGAGTATGTATGTATGCCACATTAAAAGTTCACAATCCAGAGCAGATACGTAAGTACGCCACTCTAAAGATGACAATCTAGAGCGAGTACATACATACGCCTCTTTATAGGATCACAATCCAGAGTGGCCCACTTTAAAAGGACATGATCCAGAGTGGGTCTGTTTGTAAGTCTCTTCAAAAAATCTCAATCCAGAGGGTGTACGTAGATACACCACTTTAAAAGTTCACAATCCAGATCAAGTACATACGTACGCGGCTTTAAGAGGTCACGCTACAGAGCGAATAAGTATATACACCACTTTAAAGGATCACTAGTCACCACAGCTCAGTTCTGCACTACTTTCCCTAGCAGTCCCATTGTTCCTACGCTCTATCTCCAGACAAAAGCGGCTTCTTCCTATTTTTCTACCTTGTCTCTTATCAGCTGTTCCTTTTCTCGCTTCTTTAACCATGTCTCTAACACACACTAGAGTTCTTCTCAGAAGAAGTGAAGTTTCCTACCTTTTTCCACTGTGTCTATCGCTTGATTCCACTTTCGCTGCATTTCCAATTTCAGTACCTCTATTCTCATTAACCCTGCTATAATTTCTTTACCCATGTCTGTCGCTGTCCAGCACTTTCTATGTTCTCAACATTATTCCTCTCTGTTGTTTTATCCTTATCAGGCCTACCTCCCCATCACATTCACCTGTTTGCCCGTCTATCTCCTCTAAATTTTATGTTGTATTGTCAGTAGTCTCTGGGATTCTGAAAGGCCCCCCTTCTCAGTCTGTCTTTAAGGGCCAGAGTTGGAAACCAAAAGCGGCCCTCGAAAAATTGCTCAAACCAGCCTTCATCGTCTCGTGTAATCTCTCTTTTCTTCCATGCTCTCTCTCTCTTCTCCCTCTCTGAACACACCCTCTCTACCTTCTCCCTCCCACCCTCCCTGCTTCTCTTGCTTTCATTTTTGAAGCCTCCCCTGCCTGCTGCTATTAATCTTGTGGAGCTAGGAAAGTGGCAGAGGTACCAGGAGTGGCCCTGGACTTACAAAAATGGCCTTCAAGGACTCCAGCCTACCAGGGAAAGGCCTGATACAATAAAAGGCCTATCAGACCCTGATATCTCAGTTCAGCCCTGCCTGCAGTCATCAATTGCCCTCTTTCCCATGAACAAGTCCTACTCCCTACTACTTTATGGGTCTAAGACCTCTCTCTCTCTCAGTGGTGTTGTGAAACTTGAGGGTACCTCCTGCAAAGTACATGGAGGAGCCCCCCTCAGGACTCAGAAAAACCAAAGGGGAGAATGGATGGAGCGTTGACAATACAAACACTCACCCCCAGTCAACTGATCTGGGTTTAATCCATCACCTTTCTTTAGCTCACTCCGCCACCCCAGTTCAGACATGGCCATATGCAAATCAGTCTGACCCTGTGCCTCATGGGAACAGTCCAGCCCGAACTGCCAAGCCATGTATTTCCTGGACCGGAATCAAGCTTCCCAGGACCGGTTTCTGGCATTACAGCCGTATTCAGCCGGGCTTGCTTGAATCCAGTGGCAAAGTGAGCAAGGGACTCACGTCTGAGCATACCCTGCCACCTTAGGGCGAACAAAGAAAAACCAAAGGGGATGATGGACGGAGCGTTGACAATACAAACACTCACCCAAAGTCAACTGATCTGGGTTTAATCCATCACTGTTTTTTAGCTCACTCCACCACCCCAGTTCAGACATGTCCATATGCAAATCAGTCTGACTCTGTGCCTCATGGGAACAGTCCAGCCCGAACTGCCAAGCCATGTCTTTCCTGAACCGGAATCAAGCTTCTCAGGACCGGTTTCTGGCATTACAGCCGTCTTCAGCGGGGCTTGCTTGAATCCAGTGGCAAAGTGAGCAAGGGACTCACGTCTGAGCATACCCTGCCACCTTAGGGCAAACAAAGAAAAACCAAAGGGGATGTGGCAGGGTATGCTCAGACGTGAGTCCCTTGTTCACTTGGCCACTGGATTCAAGATAGCCTGGCTGATGAGGATTATGAATCCGAAACCGGTCCCAGGATGCTTGTTTCCGGTCCAGGGAAGACATTGCTTGGCAGTTCGGGCTGGACTGTTCCCACGAGGCACAGGGTCAGACTGATTTGCATATAGCCATGTCTGAACTGGGGTGGCTGAGTGAACTAAAGAATGGTGATGGATTAAACCCAGATCTGTTGACTGGGGGTGAGTGTTTGATTTGTTCAAACGCTCCATCCATCATCCCCTTTTGTATCGCTTTGTTCGCCCTAAGTGTGGCAGGGTATGCTCAGACGTGAGTCCCTTGTTCACTTGGCCACTGGATTCAAGATAGCCTGGCTGATGAGGATTATGAATCCGAAAACGGTCCCAGGATGCTTGTTTCCGGTCCAGGAAAGACATGGCTTGGCAGTTCGGGCTGGACTGTTCCCACGAGGCACAGGGTCAGACTGATTTGCATATAGCCATGTCTGAACTGGGGTGGCTGAGTGAACTAAAGAATGGTGATGGATTAAACCCAGATCTGTTGACTGGGGGTGAGTGTTTGATTTGTTCAAACGCTCCGTCCATCATCCCCTTTTGTATCGCTTCCCTCAGGACTCAGTCAGGAGCTCTCAGGCCAGGGTACTGTGCTGAGGGGGCACCCAGGAGCTCGGGCCCCCCTGCTCTGCCGGGTCTTCAAGGACCTTCGTTACGCCACTGCTATCGTTCTCTTAAGCAGGTATTTATCTATACCCAGCCCTTCTGGCTCTTTCTTATGTTCCCTACTCTGTTGTCCAAAATGCTGCCCCCAATCTTGCAGCCCAGCAGTATTCACCTTTACTATGTGTCCAAACTGTCCTCTTCCTCAGCAGCTATTACAACATTTTCTTTTATCTCTGTCACTCCCTTTTGAGATATGTCTGGGTCTTGCCAAAATGCTAGCATGTTGGTCCAGATTGGAAAGTTAAAAGAGAAAAGATTTGGATTAGAATCCAGATAGTGGAAAGTCGAGGAGATCTATTTTTCTAAGTAAATATTACATTATGTGAATTTGAAGGACAAACATGGCTTTTTAAGCTATATATAAATGGTGCAACTGTAGGGTCCATGTTTTGTGTACTGAGGTGCACATAAAAACATTTATTGGGTAGTATATCAGAATATCATGCACAAAATTCTATTGTTCTATGGAAAAATAAAGATAGGTGTAAATTCTAGGTAAAGTGCCAAAGTGCGTTAGTGGAGTTAAGAATAGTAAGTTTTGATTTATCTATATGTATTTTTGTAGGGCTATATAATAAACACAACATTCTGGTCACCAGTAGGTAGCTATAGTTAGGACCTAGTTTCCATAGGAAAAGTATTTTTTGACGTACTTATAACTTTAGCACAGTTTGATGGATCTTCAATACATTTTTTAAAAACAGTGCCCTGCTCTGTCTAGTTGTGCATGAAAAGTTTTGGGGGGATCCGTCAAGCGGGGGCCAAGAAAATGGGGAGTCAAATAAATGTTAATTTTCATAGAGATTTTGACACAGCTACAGCCCGAATTGCTGGATGGAATGACACCACATTTCACAGAAAGCTAGCTCTTGCTCCAGAAGGAGCCCATTGTCTGATTTGATGTAAATCTGTTTAGTAGTTATTGAGATATTAACAAAAAAGTAATATTGATATCTACAGGCGCAAATCCTTGACGAATCCATTGCGGCGCTTCGTGAATTCATTGTGGTGCTTCGTGAATCCATCGTGGCGCTTTGCAAATCCATCCACTAACAGCAATTCCATGATTGACTGGCCGCAGTCTGAGTAAAAAATTTTGGCTGCCATTTTAGATATTGGGGAACAGTTCCCTCACTGCAAAAACTTAGATGACATGTACTAGAAGGGGTCAGGGTAGATGTACCTTGACCTCATGGGTGCAATATAGGAGTCTGTGAGAGACCCCTGATAGGCAAGAAAGTACCCAGAAACTATTTTTTTAGACACACAAGGGTTCGTGAATACTCTGTGATGCTCAGCACAGCCCCATGTGTACCACCACAGGAGAATAGTGAATTTGGTCAAAGAAATTGAAAATAAAATTATACACTCATTCATACACTAAAGCATTCACTCACAAACCTACTCAAACACTCTCACATGCACTGACAGACCTACTCAGACATTCACACACCCATTCAGACCCTTATGCACCCACTTACAGACCCACCAGATACTCCTGCACCCACTGATGTATCAACTGAGACACAGAAGCACCATGTTACGGACCCACTCAGACACTCTTATACGCACTGACAGACTCACTGAGATACAGATGCACCCAGTCATAGACCCACTCAGACACTCACACACAAACTCACACACTGATACACCCACTCTCAAGTCTACTCAGACCCTCTCACACCCACTGACAGATTAACTCAGATCATCACACAGCCACTCACAGGCCCACCCTGATACTCATGCACCGACTTACAAACCTTCGTAGACCCACTGAGACACAGATGCACCCATTCCCAGACCCACTCAGATAGTCACACACCCACCCACTCAGACACTGATGCTCCCTCTCTCAAGCCCACCCTCTGACAGATCCACAACAGAGACACTCATACACCCTGTAACAGATCCACACAGACCCTCATATACATAGTCACAGACCCACTCAGTTTTACACCCACTAACAGACCTGCTCAGATACTTACACTGACACTCAATCGCCCACTCAGACACTCGTGCACCCACTCAGACAATCTCACACCCACTCACAGACCCATTGAGGCATGCAATCACCGATCCACGCAGACACTCTTGCACTTACTCATAGGCCCACTCAGACACTCAAGCACAAACTCACAGACCCACTCATACACTCATGCACCCAGTCTCACAGCCTCTCAGACACTCTTGTATGCACTCACATATCTACTCAGACTCTCACTCCCACTCACAGATTCAGATATTCTCACACCCACTCACATACCTATTCAGACACTCTCTCACCCACTCACAGGCCTACTCAGACACTCACACACCCACTCACAGACCCATATAGCCACCCACACACCTACTCACAGACCCACACAGCCATTGACACCAACTCACAGACCCACATAGCTAGTCACTCACATACTGACACAACAAGCACATGAACACACACATACACACACATGCTAACACTCGTATTCACTCACACAACCAAGTTACAGGAACATTATTGATAGGTAATAGCATTAAACAACATAGAAATTCCCTGAAAAACAAAGGCTACAGGGACATTATAATTAGGAAATTGATTTTTATATACAGAAATTCACTGAAAGAACAAAGGTTACAGAGATATTATAGTTAGGAAATAACATTAACAATGTTTAGAAATTCACTGAAAAAAACAAAGGTTACAGGGACATCATATTTAGGAAATAGAATTAAAAAAGCTAAAGAACTTCACAGGAAAAAGCAAAGGTTACAGGGATGTTATAGTTAGGAAATAACATTCAAAAGCTGTACAAATTCACAGAAAAACCAAAGGTTACAGGGACGTTATAGTTAGGAAATACATTTAAAAAAAAACAACAACTTATAGTTATGCTCAGATTATACATCCACAAAACCATAGAAATTCAGCAGTTATAGTTACCTCACCTGACAATAACTTATGTCCCTGCAATGCACTGCTAATGACTTCACATATTACATGACTCATGACATGGTTGGTGACATCACTGATGATATCATACAGAGAACAATCACACACCGACATACCCATTCATACACCGAGTGATACATCTATATAACCACTCACAGATGCACACATCCACTCACTCACACACTTACATACACATACATCCACTCACATACCACCCACTCAAACACCCACACATGCACTCTCAAGCCAACTTTCACACATACACACTCTCTTGCACATACACTTACAAACCCATGCAATAACTTACACACCCAGTTACACAACCATACAGACACTCAAACACCCACACATCTACTCAGACACTCAGTCACACAACTATAATACTACTAAAATGCTTTCACATAAACCAATATAGCTACTTCAATACTCACTCACAAACTAATATACGAATCACACACCCATTAACACATGTATACAAACTCTCACATAGCCATAAAACCACTCACACATCCACACACACAGCCACACAACCACTGAAACAGCCAATGACAAACATGAAAAACCACTCACACATCCATTCACACACGTATCAACTCGCACACCCAGTAACAAACCTACAGAGCCACTCACAAACCCCTTACACATCCATACAGCTACTCAGAAACCAGTTATAAGCCCATATAGACACTCAGACACCCAATCACAAACTCATACAGTCACACAGCCATTCAGATTACATTGGTTAGAATTGTTATAATTAGTATAAGTTAATAATGATATACAACAAATAGTAATTTAAGTTATGCAGTCGCTTATTATATGTGTTTAAATCCGAGAAACCTTTATAAAACACTTACACATACTGGGTGATGTCATCTGAGATGCCGTCTGTGATGTCACTGACCATGTCATGAGTGATGTAATATGTGAGGTCATAAGCGGTGCATTGAGGGGCGTAAGATATAGTTAGGTGAGGCAACTATAACTGTTGAATTCCTATGGTTTTGTGCATGTAAAATCTGAACGTAACCAAAACTACTGTAACGTTTTGGTTTTTTCTCAGTGAATTTCGGAGGTTTATTTAATTCTATTTCCGAACTATACT
Organism: Lissotriton helveticus; assembly: GCF_964261635.1. NCBI lineage: Eukaryota > Metazoa > Chordata > Amphibia > Caudata > Salamandridae > Lissotriton > Lissotriton helveticus. The sequence goes on along the minus strand of NC_136071.1, from coordinate 167,687,564 downwards.
GTCCCTGCAACCTTTGTTTTTTCAGTATATATATATATACTCCTGCTCCTTGTACACCAGACAGCGAGTCACTCGTCAGTCAGGTGCTGCAGCGCGTTGGTGTGCCGCGAAAATACGATAGCTCCAAAATCTCCCCAATCCACGGGAAAGAAAGCAGCACTCATGGGGATGTTTTCTTAGGCGGTATTTATTAATCCACAGACAGACGTGTTTCGGATAAAACTCCTTCTTCGGTGTCATATGAGGAGAGACCATCCCCCTTTTGAAACTGACACGCCACGCGCATGAGAACTTTCCCCACACCTTCTTGCACTGAAGAAAGCTATGGCTGAAACACGTCTGCGAAATAAAGGTGTGCTACCCCCGTGAGTGCCTGTGCTTGCTTTGATTCTGCGAGTTTTGGAGCTAATATATATATATATATATATATATATATATATATATATATATATATATATATATATATATATATATTTTTTTTTTTTTTGACGAAGCCTAAAAGGTGAAACGCGTTTGTCGAGGGGCAGGGGGGTCTGCCAAATAAACCATCTTGGTGAAAACGCTGACTTGGAGTGCCGCCTGTTCAATTCATCCGAGCGATTTGGAAGAGTGTGTGAATATATATATATATATATATATATATATATATATATATATATATATATATATATATATATATATATATAATACATAAACACACACATTGGAGCACTTTACATGAGCACCAGTTGAGCTCCAGTTACATTACATATTGATGCACATCACCTATGCAGTGAGAATAAATGTGGTCTAATAACATGTCATTTACATCACTTTTACAAATCAATACATATTCAAACATTTAGGGCCAGATGTATGACCCACCAATTTGCATCTCACAAATTGCGTCTCATTTGGAACTCGCAATTTGCGACTCGCAAATTCGGGATGTATAACAGTGTCTCAGACACTGTTACAGATTTCTAATGCGGTCACAAATTGCGTGCCTGATGAATATTACAGAGGCTTTCACAATTTGCAACCCCATTAGGTATGGCTAGCACTCCCAGGGATGGTGGCCTGCTGGGGTCTGCACTCCACTATGTTTGGGACTTCTTTTAAATAAAGCAGTCTTTTTTTTTTAAATGCAGCCCAATAGGATGCATTTAAAAAAGAACATTTTAGCTTTTCAGTTTAATTATTTTAAGAGCAGGACCACTGCCTGCTCTTAAAAATATTTTCTCACATACTCACAAAGGGGAAGGTGTCCCCTGGGGACCCCTTCCTGTTTGCGAGTGGTCTATCACCTATTTGAAGAAGGTGGTAAACTGCAAGTGTTTTGCAGCCGCAAATGCGCTTGCAAAACAATTGTGCATGGCATGGTGACTCGCTATTGGGAAGGACCATTTCGGAAGTCGCAAATGCTATTTTGCGAGTCAGTGGCTTGCAAAATAGCATCTGTACATGCCATTACTCTTTTTTTCAGTCACAAATGGGAGAATCTCCAATTGCGGCCACAAAAAAGTGTCATACATCTGGCCCTTACTAACTTATTACTAAACTGAAAAGGTCAAATTTGAGATTATTACTAGTACAGCGAACGTGACATCCGAAAAACACTTTTTACTGCCTCACAGGAGGAATGTAACAATTTACTTACAAATGAAAACAAATCTCTCAAAAGTCAGGATATCTCGAGTGAGATTTTTTAAAGTGTTGCACAAAAGTAACCCTTTGAATATATACATACCTTAGTTACAACAACTACACAGGCCATGGGATAAACCACATATTCAGATGCACAGAGAATAATATGCTGTTTATTACCATTGTCGATGTGAGAGGGAAGGGACATCAAGATACGCCCAAGGCTTCACCACTCATCAGTCGTGCCTCCTCCCCACTCTTAACAATGGTAATAAATAGCATATTACACTCTGCACATCTGTTTATATTATTTCATTTGTTCACTAAGGTGAACATCAGTAAACAGGATTATAAACACAAGCAGTTAACCACATCATTCTCCAAAGCATGTCATAACACAAAGCTCTTCACATGTAGCAGTGCCTCTTAAAAGGATCTCACTGTGGATTTGACCCTTTCATCTCATTTTGATTTTTCCAGGTTCAGTAAGGAGAACAAAGACACTCAAGAGCCATACACCTTCCTGCCCTTTGGAAGTGGGCCCAGGAACTGCATCGGAATGAGGTTTGCTCTTCTCAATGTGAAGGTCGGAATAGTTAGCCTGCTACAGAACTTTAGCTTCCAGATCTGCAAAGAAACACCGGTGAGGAACCAAATTCTAGCATAGCATGGTTTTCCTCAATTTGGATTAGTCTTTTGAAACAAATGACTCACTCAACGTGTGTGCTATGGGTTCAATTCACAAAATACATTGAAAATCTGCAGTCAAAGCTCTTGGCCTCACATGCGTGAAGGATTACAACGTTTTGGTATTCTAAAGGTTTTTAAATGTATGCCTGGGAATCTATGAGAGTTGCAGGATGTCATACCTACTTGTCAAAACGTGTAGATTACCTTTTGTCTGTTTAATTGTACACATTGAGCAATTATGCCTGGTGAAATGTGATTGCCTTGGCCCAGTGAAACATTTTCCCTTTTGGGAAAGCATCTCTTTTCTAGTTGGAAAGTGGAAAAAACAGGCTGTGTTACAGGCCCAACCCCTCAAGTTAAATAAATATTTAATTTAAAGGCAGACCACTTACTATAGGCTCAATGCCCCTTAAAAGAAAGGCAGAATCTCCGAATGTCATTACTCTTAGTTCGACTCAGACAGCCAGTATTCAACTGATTGTAGTTTGACCATCATGAGTGTCCCTCAGAAAATGCATTAGTTGCAGTGTCTAGGGATTCCTCTGTAGCTTGCCCATGTCGCTATGTGTGGCACTAATGGCAATTTGAGCTTGATTTTTAACAGGTATAAGTTGACCCTTCTACTTCAATCTATCAGGAATTATAAATTGCAGCAAATCACCTGATAGGTTATATAGGCTCTTGCAGATACCAAAAGTTTATACGAACAGCCAGGTCTAGAGGGCCATGCGGAATTCTAGAAATGAGGTGATGATCTATAGGTACTTGGGGAGGCTGTTCCATTTATTTGCTGCGACATGGAAGAAGACGCGTCCTCCACTTCTGCTTCCGTAGATGCGGGGAGTATGGGCCAGTTAAAGAGAGGTGAAGTGGAGTCTTCTTGACGGTTGGTGGAAGTTCAGGCAGTGGTTAAAGTATGCAGGTCCTTGGTTGTGTAGAGCTGTGTGTGTGGGTCTGCAGTTTGAATTGGCATCTCTTCTGTATGGGGAGCCAGTGGAGTTGCCTGAGGTGGGGTGTGATGTTGGCTTGTCGGGGAAAGCCGAGGATGAGGAACTTGAAATCAGAAACACATATCACTTGAGTCCACTGCAAATGGGACATTGGCTGTCTAGCATTATGCCTTAACCTCTGCAACCATAAAATGCAACAAACCAGAGCACTGTCCCAGTAAGCGCACGCTAAGATGCAAATAGTGCATATCCTATACATAGCTAACTTGCAATAGGTAGAGGTCCAAGTTGCAAGACTAGACCTACAACTTACACACAAGGCCCACCCTGGGCTGCCACTGGAGCTCAAGCTCAGGTATAACTCTGAGCAACATGTGCAAAATAGGTGGTGGAATGGTGGCGGGAAGCATAATAAGGAATGTTCCTCATTGTACCCATGTCTGAAACCTCTGGACATTTCACTTGGCACTAGTGAGTCAACAGGTCTATACAATGTGGTTGTGGCCATACAGATAAAACAGATCACAGCTATAGAATGTCAATTTTCCTCAGCTCAGATCACAGAGAAATAATTTTAGTTCACAAAATAATATGATAGTCAACCATTCATGTTAACTCGGTGTATTAATGGTGCTGTCAATGTATTAATGGTCCCATCAAACAGCCAAGAACCACGTATCAAACAGTGACTGTGATTTTGTCACTGCAAATGATCAGTGTTATTCAAGCACTTGTTGTACAGCAGTATTGTCCATTAAATTAAATAATTACAGAACTCGGTTCCAATTGGTCAGTATACCTAGGCATCTCCCCATTTTTTTTAAGTCTTACATCTCCTTATTCTTCATGCCCCTCAACAAATGAATACCTCTACTCTCAGTGACCCTCAGCAAATTAATATTAATTGGGTATAACCCAATATTTACTTGATTTTGGTATCCTCCATCAGATTCACAACTGTCTTTGGTACAAGATGTTGTGATTTTCAGTGCTATTTGGAAAGTTCATAAATCTTAATTTTGTATATTTCATTACCCTCAAAACCCAGACGTATATTTTTCCAGTTGCCCTGCAAATACATGTGTGTGTTAAGTAGCTAATTGTTGTAACGGCTGCTGGATGCATTTCTAGCCAGTGTGATGGTTTTTTGTGGCCAGTTATTTATGTCTTGAACCTCATGGCCTATGAATTAGAGCCCTTTACATGTCTCTCAAATTTTGACTTATATCATGATTAAACTTCATGATGCTTTTTTTTCTCTCCGTCTTGCAGATTCCGCTTGAGTTGGACACCAGGGGGATGATAAAAACCAAAATGCCAATATATCTAAAACTTGTTCCCAGGACAGCTGCACCGAAAGAAGATAAATGATTGACACAAACCCCAGATGTCCTTCTGCAAAGCCTCAATGCTAACAACATGCAACCAGTTGCGAATATCACACTGCAAAATCAAGACGCAATATATTGGCCAGAAATGCCCACCCTTTAGGCCTTTCATGAAACCTTCTGTCCTTGAACCCCTATCAGTTTTCATCTCTTCGCCTTTGGTGGGGGGGCTTGGCCTGTTTCTTGCTCCTCAGTTGTTAAAATAAGTGTTGCATTATCACTTAACATAATTATGCCTTTGGATATGGTGTTTTTTACTCAACGCAACCAATCGGATCTAGCTAGCGCTATATAAAATCTCAAATAAATAAATTATTGCCTCCTGTTTCCCAGTTATGTGTCTGGAACAGCATGGCGGCTGGCTTGAAACCATAAGGAGAGCATCACTCATTACCATGCTGAGGCACCGGAATGCACCAACCTTCTGTAAACCCTTAAAAACCTCTTTTTTTCCAGCAATCGTGTCTCCAAGAATGTTAAAAAAAATATTTTAGAACTTGGGGGAGAGCTGCTGAAATCCGGCACTTTTAGCCAGTAGTTAATCTTGTAGTTGCTGTGAGGCCTCCTGTTCTGCTCGGCATGCAGCTGGCAATGCCTGGCAACCTCACGCCACTGCTTGCACATTAACAGAGTACCCTCTCTATCAAACTCAAGGTCTGCACGCTCAATGTAGTGAAAGGCGGATCTTAAGTATGTCAACAAAGAAGTTCACTCAGCTCCATCAACGACATGCTCCTCCAAATAGCCACCTGATTGCCCACCAATTTAGAGTGGACGATCAGATGTATATTTCCCATGGTGTTGGCCTCATTTGTCTTTCATTTCTTTAAAAGAAACCCCAGTTTTGGGAGTTTATTTAAAAAAAATGAAAAGCATTGTAAAGGTTTGATGGATGTCCGTCATATTTGTTGGAGCCATCCATCATTTTTTAACAATATTAACAGGAACTACTGTGAAGCCATTTCCTGCAAATGTGAGGAGTAATGTACAAGGGTGGTGGACAACTTACATTTGGCAGGCATAGCTCCCTCAGGATGGTGGGGCAAATGTCATCCACCATACCCACAGACCCTCTGTCCACACAAAGTCTAAGTCTGCCCCAATGACACAGCAGAATTGGAGACTAAGATTCAATTATATACATTTTCTGGAAAAAATATAATTTGATAGATCTTTTTCAACAAATGGGCATTTTCATGAAACATAAAAAGAAATTGAAGCATAAATATTGAAACCTAGAAGTGATTATCAGCCACTCATCCTGAACAATACACTGTATGTACCAAAAGAACATTGCTATAATTTTATTGACACTGAAGAAAGATTACAAAAGTATCAGAAGATCGGAATGTAAAGCAATACAAGAATTATACCATGCTGAATTTAACAAAAATGGAGGTTCTGTTGTAAACATAGGCATTCATTAGCATAAAGAATTCCTCTTACCTTAGCTACAAAGAGAGGGCTACATTAACTTATATAGTGATCCCATATACTGATTCTTCTAGATAAAAGATTAATGAAGAATGGATTACAAAGAAAATGTCACAACTGTTCTCCAACATAAGCTCTTTCTAGTATATATACCGAGTTTAGAAACAATCAAGGAAATGTTGATGTTACTAGCTTTTCCATAGGTGATTGTGCTTTCTGTGCTGAAATTGATACATTTTATAACTTAGGTTAATTATTTTCTTTATAATAAGATAATATTTACATGTACATTTTACATTATACATCACACAAAAAGAAAGAGATAACATTTTTTCAAGTTCAAAGAATATAACATTTAAATTATATTTATTTGATCAAATACCATGTAGAATGTTATATATAGATAAACGTTTCATAAAATCACAATAGGAATAAAATCAAAACCAAACATCAAGAACACAGTCAAATTCAGTGAAAAACTTAATCGAAATTGATCATAATGTAGCACAGCTTTGCTGCCAAAATTGTACCAAAACATACATGTTATGGAGACATGATGACGATGCATTGAGAAGAACATTTTCTTGTGTCCTTTTTTTGAGTGACTTGAATGCCTAAACTAATGTAGGCTTTCCCCTGCTCTTTGTGAATGGAGGCTATAACTAGAGATTTAGGATGTCATCTTAAGAGCACCATAGATTAAATGGTTTTGTCCTCTAGCAATACATTACTGATACAGAAGGGAGCATAAAGTTGAAATGTAACAAATCAGATGGAATAAACCCTTACTTTAATGTTGTCTGGGAGACGTTGTAGGAAAACTGCATAGACTTTGGATTGATTTTCGAAGGATTACCTCGCATTGTGAAGCACATTGCTTGTCAATAAGACTTCTCCTGTAAAGCGAGAAATTTAAATAATTTTCTGATATTGATAAGGCTAGTAAATTGGTGGTTTTGAATAATTATTTTGTTTTATAAAATGACTTTGACATTTGCTAAACGAGGGACAAAATAAAGTCCTGAAATGCGGGTGTTCAATATCAATGTTATGGGGCCCATTAGGATGGCGGGCGGACTTTGCCTGCCCGCCATCCTTCCGGGGATTGGGACCTCCCGCCATAAGGGCGTGGGTCCCATGGGGGGTATTAGGATGCGCCTGCCACAGTGGTGGGCGCATCCTGCATTTTTAACATTGTGGCGGGCGGTGCTCTCAGCACCGCCCGCCACAATGCTAAAAATGCATGTATGAACTTGTGTATGCATTTGCATACACAAAGCGGCAGGCACCGTGTGGTGCCTGCCGCTTTGTGTATGCAAATGCTGGGGGGGTACCACAGGTACCCCCCATGTTCACCCCCCACCTCGCCTTCACTCCGGGGGCCCGCAGTGGGCCCCTGAAGTGAAGAACGCCTGACTTTCTGTGGCGGCATTGCTGCCACGGAAAGGCATCAGATTGGGCCCATACTAATATGGCTGGCAGTGTCAAACAGACACCGCCACCATATTAAACCTTTTCCTCCCCGGTCGCAAGGCGACCGGGGCGGAAAAGCCGCGGACGGTCTTTCCGTCTGCCGCGGACCCCCCAGCCATCCTAATGTGGCGGGGGGTCATTTTTAGTGAGGATGGCAGGGGCAATCCGCCCGCCATCCTAATGGGCCCCTATGTGAGGTGTATCTATGTACAAAATAGGAAGCATTGGAAATATCAACAGTGTTTAAGTTCATGAATTGAAAATAAGGATTTTTTCATAATTAATTAAAGAGTTTGAGGAATTCCATAATAGTGGCCTCTTTATGATCAATGAAATTACAGCTTTACTCCATGATCCTGGTATGGGCAGACCCTCAGTTAAAATGGAATTGAACAACTTACTCAAAATTGGGATCAATTCCCTTACTAGCAAAATATAAAGATTGTTTGGAATTGCGTTGGGGTCTGCTGCTTTGCCTCTCTTGAGCTTCTTAATTGCTACCAAGATTTCACTCCCTGTTATTTTGCTTCCCTAGTAATTTTGCTAAGCCTAGGTAACTCCTTTTCCCTCATGCAGTCTTTTAGGTCTTCAGCATCTGTTGCTAGATCCTCAGTGTAGAGTCCCTGTAAGAAGGTGTGAAAAGTTGCTTCTATTCCCTTGCTGTCTTGCACTTTCAAATGTGTTTTCTCGTCTTCTATCTCCTTAATAAAGTTCCTATTCCTATCTATTCTGGTTTTCCAGATTGACAGTTTCCCACAGCTTCTGCCTGAGTGTTTTCTCTGCCCTACTCCTCTAGTGCCCTTATAATTTACCCCACTGCCAAGCTCCCCCTCCAACTATGCAACCTGCCCCTCTCTCTCCTATTCCAGACTACCAGCTGACACTTTAGGAAACCTCAAAGCTAAGCCTTATATGTATCCCATTATTATTTGAATTGGGACCAAGGTCAGATTCCAACTGAAAAACTCATATATTCCATTCCCCACCTCCTGCCTAATCTCTGGCTGGGGAAGTCCTCTTCCATTTGCAGTCCATCTCTTACACTGATTACTTTCTGGAAGTTTTAATGTTTAGTAATAATGCAGCATGGTCGGACAAATATCATGGGAGATGTGCTATCACTAGAACTCCCCCTATTTCCCTACTCACTAAGAAAAAGTAGCATAAATTCCAATAAAGTGGAGAAGAGGGAATCATACGTATTTGGACCATGGTAATTGGCTAACGTGAATATACTTAGCCCCTTTCTCAGTTCATCTATTATCCAATGCTCATTCTCATCTGCTCGATAACCTACTATCTCCAGACCTGAGTTTAATTTGATTGAAATAGCTGCACCTTTCGTGCAGTGTTGTCGACCATGTTCTCAACCCATTTCTGTTTTAGTATAAAATCTTTACATTCCGTTCGTAATAAGTGTGTCTCCTGGAACATTATGACTCAGATGCACTCTCCTTTGAATACTGCAAAATCAGAATACACTTTTTTTTTTACCTGCAACCTTCTTACCTTTCCAACAGAGTATAGTAAAGAACCTCCTCTCTGGGTTGATCGCTCATTCTTAGCACCTTCTACCCTTAGCCTGGGCTGAATTTTGTCTACCAGCCTATTATTAACCTCTGAGGACCAATATTTTTCCCTTTTTTACCCATGCTCCCCACCACTCGTGACCCCTCCCTCGGCTACAACCTTATTTGCCATCACTCCCTCCCTTTGCTTTAAGCGGGACAGCCTCTTGTGAGTTCGTACTGACCACTGAGATCAAATCATGTTCTCCAATACTTGTGTACAGTGGGCTAAGCCCACTGTCTTATCCTCCATATTGTAGAACATCACTTGAATCTCTTTTATGTTTTCCTATGAGGTGGAGAAACAATCTTTGGTCTCCCGCGAGAGCTGTCCGAACATCTGCTAGACTACCTCCCATTCTTCATCATTGCTGCTGTCTGTGGGTTGCCCCGCAAAATGTTTAGATGTAGAAGTTACTTACACATTCAACACTCTGGATTCTCTTAATAGGACAGAACATGAGTACACGTCATATTTTGAGAATTCGCCTATCCACACATGGGTCCCTTCTCCTGCCAGTCATGTGGGTTTTCTTGCCAGACCAGTTTTTATGCACCCTCTTATTGCCTCTCCTGGGGAAGACCAGGAGCAGGAAGGGTATGATATTATAGAATCAGTGCAGAAGCTGGGGAAGTCATATAAGTCCTACAATCGAGCTGAAAGACTTAATTTGAAATTCATTATTTTAATGCCAGGTCACTGCCTGAAAAGGTGCTTGCCTAATGGGATTAAGGGCCATATGTATCAAGCTAATTAGCATTCGCAAAGGCCGAAATTCTGCGAATTTCGGCCTTTGCGAATGCTAATTTGACAAATGGTATGTATCAAACATGTTTGATGGAAAATAAGGAATAGCAACATTTGCTATTCCTTATTTTGCGTTTGCACTTAAGGAATCGCAAATTTTGCGATTCCTTAAATGCAATGTATCAAACAAAAAATATTCAAAAAATGCCATTAAGGATTCGCAAATAACCACCAACTTCTAGTTGGTGGTAATTTGCGAATTCTTTTCAAAAAGCTTTTTTCAAAAAAACAAAAGGCGCCATATGGCGCCCATACATGCCCTTAGGGCATGTATGTGCGCCATATGCCCCCAAATGTCTTTTTCAGGGGTGCAGCAGGGTGTTCTTGAGACACCCCTGCACCCTTGAAAAAATTCCTAATTTGCGATTAGCAAATTGCTAATCGCAAATTGCCCCTTCATTCCTATGGGCCACCTGGCCCATAGAAATGAATGGGTAATTTGCGATTAGCAATTAGCTAATCGCATATTAGGAATGGTAAGGAATCGCTATTAAATAGCTATTTTGTACATACATACCGTTTTGCGAATTCCAAATAGCGATTCCTTAAAATTCGCTATTTGGAATTCGCAAAACGAAGTATGATACATATGGCCCTAAGGCCTGATTATGATTTAGCAGATGGGATACTACATCACAAACGTGACAAATATCCCATCCGCTCTAATGTAAATGTATTATATCCTGTGGCACTTTCATTACTGCGGATAGGATATCAGTCACATTTGTGAAGGAGTAACCCGTCCACCGTACTCTACATCAGGCTCTAAGGGGCAGATTTATGATGACTGGCGCATCCCCAGGGATGCGCCAGTCATCCTGCGCCGCTGCTCCGCCACCCATGGTGCGCCGCATTTACAATGCGGCGCACCAAGGGGCAAAAACGGCACAGATGCGTCACGCATCTGTGCCGTAAAGGTGGCGCATTGCTGGAGCTGCGTCGCATGCGCGACGCAGCTCCAGCAAGGCTCCGGGGTGCCCCATCTCCACAATGCTGCGTCAAGACCTACGCCTGCTTCAAGCAGGCGCAGGGTTTTGACGCAGCATTGTCCTGAAAGTGACTGAGTGAAATCTCATAGATTTCACTCAGCCACTTTTAGGAGGCGTTCTTGCGCAGGAACGCCTCCCCCTGCGCAGGAACGCCTCCTTATGGCGCAGGGCTTTACAACGTGACGCATCTCCTAGATGCGTCACGTTGTAAATAGGGTGCATTATTTGCGCCGCCGTTGCGTCAAATAAAGTGATGCACCAGCGGCGCAAGTCCTTCATAAATCTGCCCCTAAGTGTCTTCTTGTAGGCCTGATATCTGCTTTATTACAGACACACGCTTTCACTCTGCTAATCATGACGTAGGCATCCATCCCGGTTTATAAAGTAGCAAATTGGACCACCAGGGGAAAGTAGGTGGTGAGGGGGCCATTTTTTAAAATTCACGATGAGCTGTACAATATAAGACACTTATCTGTAAGAGAAATTTGCGATGCTCGTTTTGACATTGTACACTCCCCTGTTCACTGATTGTAAAGGTGCTTTAGTATACAGGCCTCCTGGCCCCTCTGGAGATTTTTGGCTCAAACTAATGGCTTCTTTGCCCCCCTGCATTACTGTTTCCAACAACGTTTTAGTGGTAGGTGATTTTAATGTCCAATATTAAGATCCTGAAGACCATCATGCTCAAAACTTGAAGGATATAATGGAGGCGGCTGAGCTAATCCAACGAGTGTAAGGCCCCACTGTTTCAGTTGGCCATACACTGAATCAAATTTTTAGTAATTGTAATGCTATTTAGATCAATCAGCCAGCTCCCCTAGTTTGGACAGACCACTACCTCCTTTGGTACCCAAAGCTGATGTCGCTCCTGTCAAGCTTCATTCTCGCCAGCGTTCTTGCACTAAGGGGAATGAAGTTGAACTTAAGAGAATCACTCAGGTTACCACTATTTGGTGACTAGGATGATACCAGTAGTGTGGCAGCCGGGTACCATAGTGCCATTGAGAAAGTATTAGACACACAATCCCCTCAAATTGGTAACTCCTGGATGAAAGAATCCTCAGGCTAAGGGGTTCTCAGCATAACTTAGAAAGGAGAAACTGGGCTGTAAAAAATGAAAACTATTAGAACCTGTCAGCCTTATGGAGGCCTTTCACCAAACATATTACCTTCCTCCTTTGTTTTTAACTGAGCTCGATTTTGGTGGCCTCATGACTCTCTGCACATAACCACTGCTAACCAATGCTAAAGTGCTATGCTCACTCCTTAATACATGGAAACATTGCCTTGTCCCCAACTGGCATATTTAATTTACTCATCAGTCCCTAGTAAAGTGCTACGACATGCACCTAGGGCCTGTAACTTAAATGCTACAAGTGGGCATGCAGCATGTATTGTGCCACTGAGGAAGTTGAAACATTTTATGGAAAAATGTACCACCTATTAATATAGAAATAAGGGGTGGGCGTAGTTCACGAAGTAGCGCTACACGTAGCTATGCAAAGTGCACTTTGTACTACGCGAGCTACGCGTAGCACTACGCGAACTGCCTAGTAGCATGTTCGCACTCTGCAGGATGTCGTTTTCAATGATTGCACAGTGCGGACAAGCATCCGTCACTGCGCAATCATTGAAAACGGCATCTTGCACAGTGCGAGCTCTACTTTTCTGCTGCTTGAGTAGATTTTTACTCGAGCGGCAGCTTCCTCAACGCGGATTGGTAGTATTTTCATCGCGAGTGGTCGCAAGCATGCGTGACCACTCGTAATGAGAAACCTGACCTCCCCACATTGAGAATCTCGCCGGGATGTTTATTTTCCAATGCATGCGATTGCCAACTTGACATTGAGGACCGCGAGCAAGCAAAAAATGACCGCTGCACTACGCTACGCATATTTGCACTGTGCTACATGCAGTTCGCATAGTGCGAAGTTGTGCAAACTATGCGAGTGTAGCGTAGTGCTTTGTCCAGGGTTAATAGAAATGTGCCTTAGTGTTAACAAAAAATGCATAATAAAATAGATGTTAGGAAAATGTCCCTTCATTAAACGTGTAAAAATGAAAAACCTGCTTATTTCTGCAGAAGGCTCTCATTTCTATCGTTCTCTCACTGCTAGGCATCACTATTCTTTCAATCTTTTCTATCCCTTTAAGAATATAAATGCTTTAGTAAAAAGTGAAATAATAATCTTACTGAATTGTAGAACCAGACCTCTTTATGAAATGTGCTGTTTTTGTAAAATTGTATTCCTTTTGCCTCATACCATATGGTTTCATTATTTTTATAATGTTTCCTCTGCCACTTATTCATAATGAACAAACGTATTTTTTTTTAACAAACGTATTATTGAAAGAAAATGCTTGCTGCAGCTAAAATTTCACGATTTAACCTGGACATATCGGATTTAAATGTTTCATTTCATAGAACAGCTCATTTTTACATGATGGGACACTAGGTAGCTAATAGCAAAAAGGTTCTCATAAGCACCTTCTTAGATGTATCTTTTGTAATATGCTGTAGCCACATCTGAATGACTTCTTATCAACATGGATGCTTATCGTGGAAAATCGAGGATGAAGACGACAGAGCATTGGAATATCTTCCTCCATTGGACGTTTAAATATTCGCCTGTTTTTTACGGATCACTGACATAATATCGAGGGACAAAATATAGAGTACTAAATATATCGATGCCAAATTATCGAAAGACAAAATATCGAAGTCCTATCTACAAACAGGTAAGTACAAAAATATCGACTCCAAAATATCGTTTGAAAATGTGTACTTTGTAAAAATATCGAATTTATTAAAATTAATGTAAAATTAAAAAAATATTAAAAATAAATAATTAAAATATACTTAAAAATACTTAAATAGGGGGGCGTGTCCAAGATGGCGACGGAGTGAGACGTGTTTGAGAGTCCCTCCGGCGCCACGAGCCTTCTTAGCATTGTTTCAGCTTCCCCTGGGCTCTCCTGCTCATCGCCACCCGTGCAGCCTGGGCTCTACAGTCGATTGGAGGCGTCCGGGGCATCCATTTCATCCGCGGCGGATCCCTGGGACGTGGTTCGTAGCCGCGGCCTGTAAGGCGGTGAGCGCGCGGGGCCCTCTGGCATCTGGGGACGGAGCGGCTCGGGTCGTGGAGCGGAGCTGAGCGGGATTGCAGTGACCGGCGCCCCCCGGAGCTCGGCGGACCGCCCCTGGCTGCGTGGTCTGCTGTGTCCTTCGAGCTGACCCAGTAAAAGGCGCATCGCCGTTCTCCCGACCATCGCAGCGCGGCGAGTACAGAGGGCGGGCGCCCGGACCTGTTGACTGCGGCTCGGCCGCGGACTCTACGAGAGCTCGGGGTCCAAGGCCTAGAGGAGGCCTAGCTTTGACTTTCTGCACCCGGAGTGAGTCGTGCCAGTAAGGGAGCCGCCCCTGCGCCTTGAGTGCTTGGAACACACCTGGATGTGAACTGGCTGCGGGGTCAGGACAGACCGGGGATCCGAGGCCTAGGTAGGCCGCGACTGGATTGCGCAACATAGAGGGGCGGCCTGCAAGCGGGAGGTGGACAGCAGCGCCTGACGGCCGGGGGCCTGGCTTGGTGGCCCGTGCTACCCCTGGAGCGAGACCACAGCGAGCTGTGACGGTGCTTTGTGCCCCCCATGAGGGTGCTGCTTGCAGGGACCTACGCTACAGTGCAGCGGGACAGAGACGGAGGTATCCTGGCCCAGGGAGACCAGGTCGCAGAGGGCCTAGCACCTGCCTGTTGGGCGTGGATCCCCACCCTGCCGCCGAACTGCACGCTGCCTCTGCGGAGGCGCCTTCGCAGTTGAAGACGAGTACTACCCGAACGCAGGGGGCCGCAGGGCTCACCCTGCGCGACGCTGTGCCACCCTAAAGTGAGGACCCGCGAGGGAGTGTCCTGGGGCCGGGTGCCCCCGGGCAAGTAGCGGACTGACAAGGATCAGAGTCTTGCTTCCACACCCAGTGCTCCGTAGGGGCCCCCCAGCGACCGTGACTACGCTTTGGGATCACCCGAAGGGGACCTGCGGAGATCCCTCTTGCTATTTGTCGAGGCTGCCCCCTGGCACAGCGCATCAGGCCGCAACGGGTCCTACTAGCGAGGTCTGCTAGATCAGGTGGTGCGGGAACCTAGAGGTGCGGTGTGGACCCAACGGATGCAACCCCCCCAGCTTGGCAACCTGAGAGTGGTGGCCCAGAGTCACTTTGAACACAATCCATGGAGGCCGGAAAGGAGGGGGCGTCCCTGCTCTATAGGCCCGGGCCACGGGAGCTATGGCGGGCAGACCCCGTAAAGATAAACCCGGCAAGGACGGCCTGTCCAAGGGTGCATCGCCTACTAAGCCACCAGGACCGAGCGAGTCGCCCCCCGGAGGAGACAAGGAAGCACCGGCAACAAAGGCCTTCATGAAGGAACTGTTCTCTGCCATCAAGGAGGACATTTCAGAACTACGCTCGCAACTAGCGTCGGATCTCCGTGAGGTGCGGAGGGATGTGGATGACATGGGCGAAAGGGTGGCGACATTGGAGGAACACGACTTGGGGATGGCAGAAGACGTACACCGACTCCAGCAAGATGTGCTCCGCCTCTCAGAGCAGAACCTGGACCTCCAGGCGCATGCCGAAGACCTGGAAAACCGTTCCCGCCGGAATAACATCCATATTCGAGCAGTGCCCTGGTCCGGGGAAGGTGCCTATCTGCGGGAATACGTGGAAAGCCTCTTTAAACACGTCTTGGGTGAAGAGGATCTCCAGACCATACGCATGGACAGAGTCCACTGGGTCGGCCTGCCTAGGGGCCCAAAATCGCCGCCCCCGACATACTGGTCTGTGTCCACGACTTTCAACTTAAGGAACGCATACTCCGGAAGGCCCGGGAAGGCAGACCCCTGTAATTCCGTGAGCACCCTCCCCAACTATTCCAAGACCTAGCAGTGTCGACGTTGCAGAAGCGCAGAGAGTTCCGTCCAGTCACTAACTTCCTGCGGGACCAGAAGGTGGCCTACTCATGGGGTTATCCCTTTCTTCTTATCTTTCACTGGAAGAACAAACTAGTCCAAGTCAGATCTCTCACAGCAGCCATGGAAATGCTGGGGTTGGAGGACTCCACGATGGCCCCCGGAGACAGCAGTCCCCCTACACAATGTCGCCATGCTCACCGGCCTGGAAGAGGGTTGGCCGGGCCGTACCCAGGGGGAAACCAGACCCATCAGCTAGCCTCCAGGAACGGGGGGCAGCAGTCGCCTCTGTGGCATTGGTGATGGAGGCAACCCCACAAGCCGAACCTTCAGCCGAGTGAGACCCTGGGCGAAGGTGAGGCCGGCGTCGGAGGGATGCGGAACAGTCTGTTCCACAAGGTACTGTAGTGTAGTTCCTATTATCCCAATAGGCTCTGCGCATTGGAATAATACCTTCAATAGTATAGGCCTAGACCAGACGTTAACTAGGTCTTCTATTGTCGATATTAGACTTAAAGTTTTGGGTTTGCCAGCTAGCTCAGAGTTCACTAGAAACTTTCTCGAATAGGCAAGGAGGAGTTGAACCTCCCTGGATAGACAAGAAAGGATTTAGTTTCTGACAACCATAGAACATGACAACTTTGCTCTCCCCTAATCAAGAGTGTATCTCTAGAGTCGTGTGAAAACAAAAGACAACTTATTTTACTCAGTCAGTACGTGCATTCTTAGTCTCACCAGATTGTAGAGAAAAGGAAGAGACGGGCGTGTTCAATAAAAGATGTTATTTATTGATCAGTCTCTTTTCTCATACAAGAGAAATGGATCGATATTATCGCAATACTTATGGTTAAGTAAAGTGCATACAATAAAAGCAGAAGTATAAAATAATACTGTAAAAACATTTATATGGTTTCTAAGCCATAAGGTGGTTTAAAATGGATAAAATAGATACATACACATATACATTTGACTAATCGTACTCAACTGGTGTTTCTAACTACGCCTACCCCGGTGTACCTGACCTAAGCCTAATACGTGGGCGGGAATAGAAAGTAGCAGTTTAAGTTAAGTTTGTTTTGCCAAGTGACTGACTCAAGAATTCTCTGCAAGGGGTTATTCAGTTCTGTACCTGGAATCTAGGATGAATGAGGGATGGTATCTCTCGTCTCTGGTCTCGATATTCCAGGCTGCCTGCGAGGGCTACCCGGAAGCGCCGGAGCTGGATTTCTCGGCAGGAGAAAGCAGCGTCTCGTTCTCAGCGCGTCAGGAAGGCGGGGCTGCGCCAGCGGGGTCTGCTCTGCTCTGGGCTTCGGCAAGTCTGGCTGCTCCGATCTCGTCACCACCGCGTGTGTTTGCTTAAGGCAATACCGGTAATATTTATACCTGTAAGGTGCCGAGATTGACGTAAGGATGGACATAGATACGTCAATAAGGATGTCATACGACTTGGTCGTTAGCACATTCTTTTGCTGAAGTTCTCGATGAAATCAAAACAATGGCCGCAGGGTTTTTCCCAGGTTGTCATAGGTTTGATTTGTTTTGAGAACTCCGTATGCCTTATCAGGGGCTGGAGGAATATCGCTTGTCTAATTAGATGGCAAGCGTTATGACCTAATCAGATAACACGTTCCTGTGCCGTAGTGTGGCTTAATCAGATAACGGTTTCTGCATCATGGGATGGCTGCTAGTTAACTTGTTAACCAGAACAGGGTCAGGAATAGGGGGATCGATACAGAACCTATAAGAATACATCACACCCACTCCACGCTAACTATGGCCATGTTTACGAATCTAGGCATAGTAAAACATACTGTAGAGTATCGTGTATACCTTACCACCCCAAAATACATGTAATGCATTTCGAATAATGTAATATACGGAAAAAAAATATTCACATGTACTATATGCACTCAAGCTGTAGAATAATGCTAAAGTAATCACGCATATGTATACATTATTGCTAATTGGTATATGAGAATTTACACATGAAATGGCTCTTAATACAGAAGAAAAAAGGTTCGAGACCATTTCATCACAGAATAAAAATAATTATGAACATACCAGCGGGCAGCTAATGTCTATAAAGTTTCTAAAAATAGAAATTTTAGTTCTCTAAGAATAGTTCTTACTTTAAGCAGAAGATAAGTGTCCCGAAAATTCGTAAAAATATTTTGGGGCTGCTGAAAAAATCGCTGTCCGTGAACTGGAGGGAAAATTGTTCATGTTATTTTGCTATTAAGTTGAAGGCCAAATTCAGGGTGTTGGGAACGCCGTGTGCTAGCTTGCTTAAAAGTCTCTATTTCTGCTCTGGTGAGAACATCATATCATTTAGACTGTCGAAAAAGCTGTCAACAGCTTCCTGGGAGAGTTCCACTAACTCTGAAAAAGGTGTAACCATGCATTCGTGCGCATGATTGTCTCCATTGACGTTTTGATTAGTATTGCTGACAGAAGGTCGTACCTGATCGATGCTGCTTTCATCTTGAACTCCACTACCCCTTAATCGTAGTGGTGAAGTTTCCACGAATGCCGTCATCAGGATTGGCAGCCGTTGAGGGCAGCACAAAGCATGAGCCTTTATCGGACCCAACAATGTTTCTGCATCCATAGGCGCATCCGATTGTAGCGTCAGACAGGTGTCCAACATGCATTCTTCTCCGCACAGCAAGCACCTTAATACAGGTAAAACACATCGATGCCACATTGGTCGAAATGAAAGAAACCAAGTCATGTTCAGGTCTCTAAGCCGGGATAGTCCCAGGATTTTTGATATCCGGTCCCGGTATCCAATGGCTCGGATTGTTTCTTCCCTTGTCGCAGGTGTTTTGTCTGTGACATGGTTTGCCATAACGAAATATCAGGACCAAGAATAGGATTCCTGCAATTAGTCCTAAAATGAGGGGAAGTCCGCCAAAAATCGAATGGACGAAATCTGGAAAAATACCCAGTATGGCTTTGAATGGTGTTAATGCCATCGAAAATACTGTCTTAAATACTTTTGAGACTCCACTGGTATCAGAAATATTTAAGATTTCATTCAGGATTTCTGCGAAATGTATGGGGGAATTAGTTGATAACAATGAGTGAATCTCTGCAGTCGTCCTTGCGACTAGGAGATCATACGTTTCTTTTGATGACGTGAGTCTGGTCGGCGTCTGAAGAAGCACTGTTTTCATTCTGCTTAAAGTATCTATTCGAATAGAAGTAATTTTCAAGTTAGGCCATGCCCTTGCCTCCCTGTCTGGAAAGGAGCTGGGGAACAATGAGTGTCCACAGCACATGACCTTCGCAGTCGTAGTTACGAGATAAGGAGTCCCGGGCATAAGACTACAACATCTGCGATCCACAATTAGAATGTAACTCCCGTTATAGAGTCTTTTAAGGAATGGTTCTATCTCTGTTGCAGGTGCGCCTAGCTGGTGACATGAAAGGTTATTTGAGTTCCCTTCACAGGCTCCATGCAAACTAATTCCATTACACAGAAGTGTACCGCTTGGTGACATCGCACAATTATTGCCACTAAGAAACACTTTCTGTCCTTTATTACTGACACATGCATGTGAATAGGGCAAGTTCCATGTTGTCTTAATGTACCCTTTTCCCAATTTTTCGTACATGCCAGCCTGTATATATTTTTGGCAGTATTGAAACCTGAAGGTTGATATTGGAATATTAATTATCCCATGTATTATCCATTCACTGACAGGTCGTTCTGACATTGTCACTGGTAATCTCTCGAGTTTCTCAATGCTCAGGATTGTATAAACAGCACCCTTTTGTGCCATACTGATTTGTTTATCAGTAAGGTTAAAGATATTGAATAGTGACGTTTTGTTGATTAAACGCCAAGGCACATAGCCTGAACGCAGATTTTGTAACGTCCAGCCAAGCTGTACAATAGAACGCAATTGAGACTGACCGTGTTGTAACAACAGTAAGTCTTGCGATATTATGTCGATTGCTGAAGACACAATGCTGTCCAAAGAAAAAATTCTGGAGGACAGAGTCATTAACCCATTGTCCACTACAGAAAGTGATTTTTCCAAATTAATACGGTCAATTTCCCGTATACTTTCTGCTGTCTCAATTTGAGTTACCTTCCAGGCCTCATTGTAAGCTGCATATACAGAGGCTGCTATGAAGCGTTTTTGACGCTGTTTGCGCGGTCCCATAATGAAATCACGCAAGTCAGCACCATCAGTAAGTAAAGTTAGGTGTTGCTTAATTTCTGTCAGTGTGGAAGTTTGTAGCCATTGAAGGCATAATTTGCCCACACTGTAGGTGGTTATTATCCCTGGGTGTTGTCTTTGGGAATATCTAGGGTCTGGCCTGGTCAATTTGAACCCCTGTTTTTTGTTCAGGAATCTGTCTTGACAGTTATTAGTATCTGTGGGCCAGATCAACCACTGTTTCCAATCAGGATGTGTTCTGTTTTGGTTTAATATATAGTTTACGTCTATCTCTTCATCTGTAGAGCTATTGCTGTCCATTGTTGGCTTTGGAATAGACGGTTTATTTAAGTCTTTGATTTTGGCTAAGCCAAGACAGGTGGTTTGTTGAACAGTGTCATTTAAAAATATAATTTGTTCTGGGATCATGCAGGCTCTAAACAATGATTCTATACCTTGTACTTGCCATTCTTTTGTACCCCAAACACTTTCAACTTCAACATTTTTGTCCCAATAATCAAAACCAAAAGTATTCATTTGTTCAAAAAATGAGTCTGAATATATCAATTTCGTGTTTGTTAGCATGGTCTTTGTCCCTGTCTTATTTGACAATTTGAAATAAAATGTTTCAGCATTACTTGTGTTGAACCCTGAAAAGTATGAATATTTGTCGTAAAAGGTTCTTGAGCTTCCTTTTGGAGGGGTTGCACAATGTTCCCATTGATTATAATTTAAAACATTTCTAGGTTGTGCAGATTTATGTAGAAAATGGTTACCATAGTGGTTGTAACAGTACATACTATCATAATTAGTCGAACCCTGCAAATAATCATGTTTGGTAAATTTAGCAGACATCACTAAGTCAGACATCATATTATTTATACTTTCAAAGTCCCAATCATCAGCAAATGAGCTTGTTTTTACAAAGTCACTCAACGAGATCTTAATTTGGTGTGGATATTTCAGGATCTCAACCGGACCATAAATTTCGTAGTCAGTATTGTCCCATGCTACCCCAACCGGTATAGGATTGGCTGTGAAGTTGACTGAAGAAAGTTCTCTTTCCTCGACGTGTGAAGATGTGTGTGGCTTGAGGATCAAGTTGATTTTCTGACTTGCTGTGTCCATTTTAGCATATTTTCCCTCAATGAAGCGTCCCAAAGTTAGTACCACGATGAGCCAAAGTATGAGGATAAATGCACCAAAGCCCACCCAAAATTCAATCAATGGAGAAATCAGATATGTTTCTTTCAGCTGTTTCAAAAGTTCTTTAGCTTTATCTTTAAAGGTTTTTGTTGATGGCTGTGTTTTTGATTCACTTAGGTCTTCAGAGGAATCATCGAAGTTTATGAAGTAGCCGGATGCAGTTCTGTCAATTGTTCCAATTGCTTCAGGATTACTGTTTCTTGCATATTCGTTTGTTACTTCATTGTAGGTTGGTGTGTCTCTACTAAATCTTTTTATTTGGGTTTTCAGAGGTTTAAGTTCCAATGCATTGTTGCATAGTCCTTGTTGTTCTTCTGTAGGCGTTTCGAATGTGATTAGCCTCTTAGTTTGGACCTCTGTATTGGTAGCAAATCTTGGTGTTCTACTACTTATCGGGAGTCCACTTGGCCTACTGTTTGTTATCGGCCACATGATTGTGGTTTTACTAGGTCGATGGATACAACTCGGTTCTCCTTTTTACCAGCAAGCGGCGGTAGTACAACTGATCTTGTCCCGTTGATAGACAAGACAGGAACTGCTTTTCTGTAAGAAGGCCCAAATTCCTTCTTTACCGCGATCTTTTCTCTGACTAGATACCCGACTTTTGGAATCCAGACAGGTCTTGCTGGGACAGGTGGTGGTTCTTCAGTGGTTGTTGGCTGCTGTTTCAACTTTATGTTGCTCAGGTCTTTTCTTGTTTTGTTTAAGTCCTGCAAAATAGCCAAACGATCTTTGATATCAAAGCTTTTTTCCTTTACCACTGAAGTCTGACTGTCAAGATCTAAGACTAACATCCTAGTTCCAAACAATAATTCGTACGGACTGAATCCCTTCAGAGAATTTCTTGGCAGGTTATTTAGACTACGTTGGACACTTATTAGATGTTTGACCCACCCAGCTCCCGAACCTAATATCCTTTCTGTTATAGATAGCTTTATGCCTTGGTTTTTTCTTTACACCATCCCGTATCCCTCAGGAAGGAAGTGAGAAGAATCCCGCATCGCTATGCTCATTTGGCCGTGCTTCCCCACAAGCTTGAGGGCTAAAGTGAAAACATTGGTCAAACGTAGCATGCTCCTAGCGTATATGCCATTTAGACTCGCAAATCTTTGTATAACAGTCCAGACGTCAGCCGAGTGCTGGGGATCTACATTATAAGTGGAAACTAGCCTGTATATGTTAATCGGACGCTTTGCTTTTTACTGCTGATCCTTTCTGGAGTGAAACGCCACGGTAGTATACCGTTTCTCTCGCCACTGCGATCTCTGTTGCAGTCCGGGCATTTTTTTACAAAAATGTGATGCTGCAGGCTCATGCCTGGCCACCAGTACACTGATTGTAGTTCTTCCAGAGAATCTTTTAGTTTGAGGTGTCTGAGACCCTCGCCCATATGTGCGTCTGCAATTAACAAAGTTCTCCTGTCCATGTTTGGAATTACTCTATCCCCCACTCCAGGGATTGGAGCAAAAGGGACGGAGTTTGCATCGATTATGTATGTATAATTGAGTGGATAGTTGATCGGTAGCGCTGAGCAGTCGCCTTTTGATGACGTTTTTACCGCCAGCACTGTTTCACCGTCAATGTATTTCATTGTACGCTTTTTTCTAGCTACGGAAGCCGATTTAGTTGCTACCGCTGTGGCTGTCTTCGCCAATGAATTCCCTGCAACGTGAACGCCATCACGCTGATGACTCAGTGAGTGTGTCACGTGAGTCTTTGGTAGTTGTTTCTGTAAAAGAACTATTTGTTCCCAAAGCAGTTTTTGCTTTATTGTTGCACCTGTGTCATCTTTGTAACCGTTTTGAATCCATTTCTGCAAATCGCTGTTATATGATTTGACGCAGTAATACGAATCGGACACTATAAGTGTCGGGAATTCGCGATCTGCATTATCTAGCGCCATTTTCAATGCTATTATTTCAGTCTGTTGTTCTGAATTGGTTTCTACTGAGTGTGTTTTTGTTAATAGAGGTCTTAGTTTATCTCCGCGCCACACTTCTTTTGTAATCTCACATGTGGGGTTGTATGCTTGTTCTCCCCAAACGGAGGGTTGAGCATGTCCGTCTGTATAGATTACACAAGCGTACTGTCGTAAGGGCAGAATGTCGATTGGCAGAGGGAATGTTCTTTCATATTCTAGATTTTTCAATTCTTTTAATTCTGGATCAAAGTAGTATTTTACTTTGTCCGTTGTAATTGAATTCACCCATTGTATCCATTCCGGATTCAATGCTGTTGTTGGTAAATTACACGGTGTTGTTAATGCCTCAAAGGCTGATTCTGCTGTTCTGACTGTGATGTGTCTACCCTCAGCTTTATCTTTTTCTCTAGCTATTGCGGTTTGAACTGCATGAACAATGTTTTCTTTAATGCTCAATTTCTTTTCAGCTTCTGTGTACAAGTGTGATTTGAATGCAATTGGTACCTTTTCTCCCTCGTTAGAGGTCAGGTATGTGAATCCGCATCTTCCTGGGATGACTCGAATCACAAGATTGCGTGTGTTATCACGTGTTTCTAATTTTGTTTTAATTAACATGTCTGTTTGTAAGGATCTCAAAATTTCTGTGTGTGTTTGAGTCCAATTGGTTCTTTTAAAATCTGGTTTTATTAGATCATAAAGGGGTTTGACCCTTTCTGCGTAATTTGCAATGTATGTTCTTCCGAAATTTAGGAAGCCTAGAATTGACTGTAGGTTTTTTAGTGTTCTAGGTGCTTGGAGTACGGCACATTTCTCTAGGAAATTGTCAGCCAGGCTTTTGCCTTCACTTGATAATTCATATCCTAAGAACAGGACTGTTAGATGGGCAATTCTAGATTTTTTAAAGTTGAATTTGTAACCCTCTGCTGCGAACCCAAGTATTATGGTGTTCACTCTCTTCAAGTGAGTATCCAAGTCATCATCTGTTAGGTATATGTCATCGACATAAGATAATGCTTCGTCATCATATGTTTGTAGTAATTCTGTTACTCTCGCTGAGAATACTCCTGGGCTGTTCTTGAACCCTTGGGGTAACCGACAGAATTGTTTTTGAGCGCCATTTATTGAGAACGCAGACAAATATCTGCTCTCTGGTGCTATATTTTGACAAAAGAATCCATTAGAGATGTCTAATGTTGTTTTGTATTTTTTGCGCACTATGTTATTCATTAGCGCTGCACTATGCGAGTTTTGCACTGCAAAAGTTTTGCAACATGAGTTAAGGTGTCTGTAATCCAAAACTAGACGATATGAATTGTCTGGTTTGGAGACAGGAAACAAAGGGTTGTTCATTTGTGAGGTGCAAGTTTCAATCACCCCCTGGTATTCTAGTTGATCTAGGATTTCTTTTACCTGTTTTTTAGCTTCTTGCTTAATTGGGTACTGTCTTTGTGCAGTAGGTTGTGATTTTAACTGGATTTTGTGAGGAGGAGAGTCCTCATCCCATCCTACGTGATTTTTATATAAAGCAGGAGCTTGAGCTAATGCCCACTTTCTAGCAAGTGTGTATTTTCTATGAATTGGGATATGATTTGAGAAGGCAGGCATAATTATTTCTTCGCCATGAGGGCAGTCCCTGACAAACTCTGGTGGCCAGTCTTTTTCAGCTAGAAGGATGTCATAGCCCTTGGAGAGATTATCCCAAAATAGTCCCCTTATTTTTCTAGTCTTATCCCCTTCTATACGTAAAGTTATTTCATATATTTTGTGAGGTTTGCTAACTCTGGTGTCTGCAGTTTCCACTTGAAGGTATTCATTCATGTCCACTGTCTCCAGATGATTCATAAGGACTTTGCGAGCTATGCTCACTTCTGCTGCGCTGTCTAGCATTGTCTGAGCCCATTCTCCGTTTTTCAGTTGTGTCCTCAGTATTCTCGGCATTGTTAACTACTTTAATACTGGCTACCTTCTTTTTTGGAACTTGTAATTTCTTATTTGGATGAGCAGGTTCCTTGTCTTGGGACTTGACGTGCCCTTCCCTGGGTTCCGATCGTCCTCTTCTTTCCGATTTCTGCGAGGAAGTCTGAAAAGATTGAGAGGGACGTGTATCAAAATCTTGATATCTATCCGGTTTCTTTATATTATCCCTATTTCTAAGGTTGTATTTTTTCACAGAGGGCTCACTTTGGGGAGACTTGGGTCCTTGGTCCGGAGATCTTTCTCTCCGCCGAGGAGACCTTCCTCTGGACTGGAATCTCTTTTCTTTTGGATTGGATTGTTTGTTTCCATCCCAGTTCTTCTTTTGACTGTTTAGATGATTTTTAATAAATATTTTTTCAGGACTTTCAATCAGTTGGGGTTTTACTGGTATTCCACCTAAACTATCTCTACCTAGTTCCTCATAGGATTTTTCTATAATTCTGGCAATTTCAGCTGGTTGGTCTGCTATATCTGTTTCTTTTAACCTTTGGCGGATCGCCACGTTTGCTGCTTCTCCCTTTATATTGGCTAGTAATATAGCCGAGACCTGCTTGAAGTCTTTCAGTAATTTCATACCAAGAGTTAAAGCGGGTTCTGGACCGTATTCATCTTGAATTTGTTTTAGCACATCTGGTATTACCGAGATGGATGTAACACCATGCGTTTTTGTGTAGATGGAAGCAAAGACTGTACCCCAAGTGTCACAGTCCTCCACGTGTGGTGCGATTCCCATTGGAAGACAGATAGTCAGAATCCTGTGTTTATCCACAGGGGTGGTGTCTGGAAACACCGCCTCTATTTGGGTGATTTTTTGTGCTAACCAGAATGGTATTTGTTCCCTTTTAGCTGGTACTTTACCTAGGCAGGACTGTATGTTCTGTGGTGTAATTTTATTTGTGTTCCCCTGATGAGGGGTCAGCTGTGGAATTTTAATTGCTGGTTGGATTGTTGAAGTCCGCATTACATATTGGACTAATTGTCTATGTACTTTTATTAATTGTTTTAGTTGTATTAGAAGATCTGCTGCAGACATTCTTTCGATGTCTGGATGTGATGTGTATCCGGCTAGGACCGGCCACGTTGCTCCTGGTCTACCTAATGGACCGAGCCTGGTGATGTGATTGTTGTGTTTTAGGGCGCCATTAAACAAGAGCAGGTGCTCTTGAAATTTAAGTGGTACTTCCACCTCCTCGAAAGGAGTGTATTCTTCAGAGGGTTCCTCTGTTTTGTAATGGTGGAAGTGCTTTGTTACAGCGTTTGCTGCTGGAAAGTTTATCCATGAATAGAATACCTCTGTCTGCCGATATTCGTGTGCCTCTATTACGAATATGACTGTGCCACCTCTAGGTGTCAGTCCATTTTCTATAAGTTTTAAAGTTATAGATTTTCTTATGTTGACCGGGATGAGTATTAAATCCGGGTCTGCTTCTTGCATAGTATTATCAGCTGCTACGAGTTCAGCTGCTACTCTAGCTATCTCTCTTTCTTCTTCAGTGTCTGACATTCTACTGTCAGGAAGGTTATTTTGTTTGTTTGCAGATCAGGTTTCTTATGGAAACAAAGATTAGATGCACAATATTTTGGAACAGTGTATCCTTCAACGTTGACTAAACCAAGAACCATACATAGGAGTTTCCTCCTGCGAGGTTTGGCGGATATGACCTTTCACCCACTCCAGACGTCTTTGGAGTATTATGGGAAAAAAGGGGTCTGAGTGAAAAAGCACGACTGAGTTACTCTAATGTCTTGCGTTAGTTTTATCGCCTTTCCAAACGTTTGGGCGCCATGTAGTGTAGTTCCTATTATCCCAATAGGCTCTGCGCATTGGAATAATACCTTCAATAGTATAGGCCTAGACCAGACGTTAACTAGGTCTTCTATTGTCGATATTAGACTTAAAGTTTTGGGTTTGCCAGCTAGCTCAGAGTTCACTAGAAACTTTCTCGAATAGGCAAGGAGGAGTTGAACCTCCCTGGATAGACAAGAAGGGATTTAGTTTCTGACAACCATAGAACATGACAACTTTGCTCTCCCCTAATCAAGAGTGTATCTCTAGAGTCGTGTGAAAACAAAAGACAACTTATTTTACTCAGTCAGTACGTGCATTCTTAGTCTCACCAGATTGTAGAGAAAAGGAAGAGACGGGCGTGTTCAATAAAAGATGTTATTTATTGATCAGTCTCTTTTCTCATACAAGAGAAATGGATCGATATTATCGCAATACTTATGGTTAAGTAAAGTGCATACAATAAAAGCAGAAGTATAAAATAACACTGTAAAAACATTTATATGGTTTCTAAGCCATAAGGTGGTTTAAAATGGATAAAATAGATACATACACATATACATTTGACTAATCGTACTCAACTGGTGTTTCTAACTACGCCTACCCCGGTGTACCTGACCTAAGCCTAATACGTGGGCGGGAATAGAAAGTAGCAGTTTAAGTTAAGTTTGTTTTGCCAAGTGACTGACTCAAGAATTCTCTGCAAGGGGTTATTCAGTTCTGTACCTGGAATCTAGGATGAATGAGGGATGGTATCTCTCGTCTCTGGTCTCGATATTCCAGGCTGCCTGCGAGGGCTACCCGGAAGCGCCGGAGCTGGATTTCTCGGCAGGAGAAAGCAGCGTCTCGTTCTCAGCGCGTCAGGAAGGCGGGGCTGCGCCAGCGGGGTCTGCTCTGCTCTGGGCTTCGGCAAGTCTGGCTGCTCCGATCTCGTCACCACCGCGTGTGTTTGCTTAAGGCAATACCGGTAATATTTATACCTGTAAGGTGCCGAGATTGACGTAAGGATGGACATAGATACGTCAATAAGGATGTCATATGACTTGGTCGTTAGCACATTCTTTTGCTGAAGTTCTCGATGAAATCAAAACAATGGCCGCAGGGTTTTTCCCAGGTTGTCATAGGTTTGATTTGTTTTGAGAACTCCGTATGCCTTATCAGGGGCTGGAGGAATATCGCTTGTCTAATTAGATGGCAAGCGTTATGACCTAATCAGATAACACGTTCCTGTGCCGTAGTGTGGCTTAATCAGATAACGGTTTCTGCATCATGGGATGGCTGCTAGTTAACTTGTTAACCAGAACAGGGTCAGGAATAGGGGGATCGATACAGAACCTATAAGAATACATCACAGTACTTTATGTCTTTCTCGGGTACACGACCCCGTAGAGCCTTCGGACCTATGGTTGACAGTGTCCGAGAGACTCGACCCCCATGGTCCACTTCAGGGTCCTCTCCAGGAGGGGTCTGCTGTCCAGAACGGTTGTTTTTTTGGGACAGGGAGCGGGGGAGGAGGGTTGTTGGGGTTGGGGAGGGAGGGGAGGGAGGGGAGGGTAGGGGGGTAATGGTGGTAGCCGGGGGGGATTTTCGTTATATTCTTTGCTATTGAAACACGACTTGTGTGGCTACACGGAATGGTTGACGGAAGCAGAATGGTTGGCTGTTTGTTCTTGGCTGAGGGGTGGAGGGCTGGACGAGCCCGTAGGCCCCATAGAATGCACGAAGTATCCCCGTTCTTAAGATGCCACTCACCTTAGGGACTTGGAACGTGAAGGGGCTAAACTCCCCACAAAAGCGCCTGAAAGTCTAGAAATACATGATGGACCATCACTTAGATGTGGTGGGGCTACAGGAAACCCATTTGTCTAGGAAGGACGACTGCCGCCTCAAACATAAACAGTTCCCCCTCATATATAGGTCCTCTGCCCTCACGAAGCACAGGGGGGTGGCCCTTATGTTCCGGGTGAGCCTGCACTTCCAGCCCACGGGAGTGCTTACTGACAAGGAGGGGCGCTGGCTGGGGGTCAAAGGGATGCTCCGGGGTAGACTTTGCACATTCCTGGTCCTATATGCCCCCAATGTAGGTCAGAACAGGTTTGTACAGGGCCTGCTGAAGACAGTCCTAGATTTTGTGGAGGGTCCCCTAATTGTAATGGGGGATTTTAACCTCGTTTGGCAGAGGGATATGGACAGCACTCATCACCAGAGATCAGACACCGGCCTATTCTCCCCTGACACCCAACAAATGATCGCAGACATGGGGTTGGTGGATGGTTGGCGGTCCTTGAACCCGCACTCCAGGGATTTTACTTTCTTCTCGCATGTTCACCGCTCCTACTCATGCTTAGACCACTTCTTCCTTAGTCAGTCTCTCCAGGGGGACCTGCGTGGTGCAAGGATCTTCCCTTTATCCGTCTCGGATCATAGCCTGCTTGCTATTTGCCTCCATTGGGAAGCCGTGGATGCCACCTACAGTAGATGGTACTTCCCTGCCTCTCTGACTCACGATGCAACCTCTTGCCAAAGGTTGAGAAAAGCTATAGCCGCTTTTTTTAACTTAACGCTATAGGCGATACGTCGATTTGCACCACGTGGGATGCCTTTAAAGCCTCGATCCGTGGCAGCTGTATAGCGCTCAACGCTGCCCTTAACAAACTACGAAAGAAAGAGCGGGAACAACTAGAGGACGATCTTTCCTTGCTTGAACTCGCCCACAAACAGAACCCATCCCGGCGGGCAGAGCGGCAGTTAGCGGCGGTTCGGGGGAAGCTTAGAGCTCACTATAATAACAGAGCTGAGCTCACGTTGCTGAAACTGTGACGATTCTCATATTCCCAAGGTAATAAGGTGGGGAAACACCTGGCCCGCCAACTCCGTGACGAGAAGGAGTATATTGGGGGCATACGTGATGAGCGGGGCTCCATCATTCATCAAGATAGCACTAAGGCGGGGCTTTTCGGAGACTTTTACGGGGCTCTCTACACCGGGGACTCCCCCAACATCAGGGCACAGGAGGCATACTTGAGGACGCTTCCGCTTCCTCAGGTGTCGGCGGAATGGAATGAGCAACTAGTCACCCCTTTCACCAGAGAAGAGGTCCTAGCAGCCATTAAGGCCCTGAAGCCTCATAAGTCCCCAGGGTTTACCGCGACCTTTTACAAAACATTTGCCTCCGAATTGTGCGATTTCCTGGTCCAATTGTTCAACTGCATTGCTGACGAAGGAGTGTCCCCCGGGTCCATGGCTGAAGCGTTAATCTCAGTTATCCCCAAGCCTGGGAAGGATCCGTCTTCATGCGCATCGTATAGACCGATAGCCCTACTCAATCTGGACGCCAAGCTTTACTCGTCCATACTGGCAGGGAGGCTACAGGACTTGATGCCAGCTCTTATCCACCCAGACCAGTCTGGCTTCATCAAGGGCAGACAAACCCACGACAACACCTGACGGGTGGTACATCTCATCCAAAAAGCTAACAAGTTTAAGATCCCTGCCGTTCTAGTGGGCTTGGACGCTGAAAAAGCGTTTGACAGGGTGGATTGGAGCTTCCTGTTCCTAACCCTGACATCCTTTGGCTTCTCTCCCAAATTCTTGACGATGCTTAAGGCCAACTTCAGCGCCCCCCCCGCTCTAGAGTAGTAGTCAATGGCCACGTCTCCGTGCCCTTCCTCCACTCCCGAGGCACGCACCAGGGTTGCCACCTCTGCTCTTCGCACTGAGTATAGAACCACTGGCGGTAGCAGTGAGAGAGGATCCCGATATCCGTGGCCTTCCCTTCACTGGAGACTCACACAAAATTACCCTGTTTGCGGACGATGTCCTACTCTCCCTCTCGGACCCCGCCCATTCCTTACCCCACGCTCAGGACGCCTTGCTCTGCTTTGATGGGGTGGCGGGCTTTAAGGTCAACTATGGGAAGTCCCTGGTCCTTAACCTTACTTTGCCCCCAACGGAGGTATTGCGTCTTCAATCTACCACGGCCTTATCGTGGTCCCATACCTCTATACAGTACTTGGGGATCCATCTGACTCCCATGGTTGAGAAGCTCTACTCCGCTAATTTCCCACCACTGCTTGCATCTATCCAGAAGATTCTAGCCCGGTGGAAACCGATGTTTATCTCCTGGCTTGAGCGCATACATGCGATCAAGATGACCCTTCTCCCTAAGTTCCTACACCTCTTTCAAGCTCTACCCATCACCCCTGATGGGGACTTCTTTCGACGGGTCAAAACGCAGATACTCCGCTTTATCTGGTAGGGGGGAAGAGCCCGATTCTCCTATGCTACCCTTCGTCGCCCAAGGAGGGAGGGAGGAACAGGCCTTCCTGACATGCACTTGTATTTTCAGGCAGCACAACTCCGCGTTTTGGTACGATGGTCCCAACATGAATTGGAAAAGCATTGGTTGCATATGGACAGAAGCGTAGCGGGGAGGTCGATATGGGACCTGGCGTGGAAACCCAAGAACAACAGGCCCAGGAATGCCTACGTTAGCACCCCCACTAGCACTACCATTAAGGTATGGGACTCGATCTCTGGTGATGACCGATGGACGACATTTCCTTCTCCCTTTACTCCTATACAATTTAACCCAGCCTTCCCCCCGGCAGCAACTGAGGGGCCCTTTGACAAGTGGAGGGAGGGAGTATGTTTGGCCCTGACGCATCTGTTCCATGGCCACGCACCTCTCACATTTGACAATTGCATGCGGGACTATGGTGTCCAACGATCTGAGAAGTACCACCACACCCAGCTATTACATTGGGCCCTATCCCCCCCGGTGAGGGATGCAGCCACCAAACCACCTACACCGTTTGAGTCCTTCCTCTTGAGGACCTCCACCATGCAAGGGACGATTTCCTTCTCGTATAGTCTTCTTCTGTCCACTACCATGTCCCCCAGACCTCGGTACATGTCAATGTGGGAGGGAGTGATTGGTCGTGATATCACTGAGGTAGAGTGGTCCCGTCTATGGTCTGACGTAGCGAAACACAACCATTCGATAGAACTATGGGAGGCTCACCTCAAAACGGTAATGGACTGGTATCTCTACCATGCCAAATTGAGACGGATCTTCCCGAGCTCCTCAGACAGATGTTGACGAGGCTGTGGGCTGTTGGGGGACTTCCGCCATATTTGGTGGGACTGCCCCATCATCCGACCTTACTGGGCGTAGATCTTGTACCACATTAAAGAGATACTAGGCTACCCCATCGAGGACTCCATAGCTCATATACTGCAAGGCCTTCGAGACCCAGAGCTTGAGCATCAAACGAAAGCTGATAAGAGGATAATGTGGCTTTGTGTGGGGGCAGCTAAACTAGCCCTCGCGGCGGCCCGGAAGCAGAAAGAGGCCCCCGCGATCTCACTCTGGCATGCAAGGCTATGGAAATTGCTGAGTGTGGAGAGAATGGCTGACATTTTCCGAGACGATTTTAAAAACTTTATATTTCGCTGGGGCCCCCTGGTTCAGTTTCTCTCCAAGGGTCTTCCTTCCGCAGTCTGTCCACCTAGTGTGCGAGCACTTCACTTGTTCCAACTATGATTGCCACCATTCCTTGTGTTTTCTCCTTTCAGACTACTTGCTACCACCACTGGGGAGGGGGGCGGGGGGTAGGGAGGATTTATGTTTATGTTTATGCGAAGTCCCAGCCTCAAGGGCCTTGCGGAGCTTCTCCCACAAGAGGTGGCCGCACCTTTCTATATGCTTCAATACTTGGTATTATTCCTCGACCCCCTCCGTGATGTAGCTCCTGCCTTTCCTTAGCAGTCGGCCTGGACGTGCCGCTACTGAGTTTAGATTGAGACAGTTTTATTGGAGATGGCCGTGGCACCGCTCAGGAATAGAGGTTCCCCTTTTCACCTTGCTTTCACTTTTGCCCCCTGCGTGGGAAGTTGTGCGGGACTGTCACATGTTTTTTCCTTTGTCTTTATCTATTAATAAAAACACCTTTGACAAAGAATACTTAAATAACCTCAAAATTATTAAATATTTAATTTAAGTTATAAAAAAAATACAATTTTATTTGTTAAAACATATATATATATATATTAACATAATATTATTTAAAAATATACAATATTATTACCGTAGGATAGCGGGAGTATTAAAATTACTATTCACACTCCAGAGAGTGCAACAGTAGGGAAAGCGTTGGATAGGGTAGGGGTAACAATTACTATTCCCACTCCAAAGAGTGCAACAGTAGGGAAAGCGTTGGATAGCGTAGGGGTAAAAATTACTATTCCCACTCCAAAGAGTGAAACTGTAGGGAAAGCGTTGGATAACGTAGGGGTAAAATTACTATTCCCACTCCAGTGGCTGCAACAGTAGGGAAAGCGTTGGATAGCGTAGGGGTAAAAATTACTATTCCCACTCCAGTGAGTGCAACAGTAGGGAAAGCGCTGGATAGCGTAGGGGTAAAAATGATTATTCCCACTCCAGTGAGTGCAACAGTAGGGAAAGCGTTGGATAGCGTAGGGGTAAAAATTACTATTCCCACTCCAGTGAGTGCAACAGTAGGGAAAGCATTGGATAGCGTAGGTGTAAACATTACTATTCCCACTCCAGTGAGTGCAACAGTAGGGAAAGCGCTGGATAGCGCAGGGGTAAAAATTACTATTCCCACTCCAGAGAGTGCAATAGTAGGGAAAGCGTTGGATAGCGTAGGGGTAAAAATTACTAATCCCACTCCAGAGAGTGCAACAGTAGAGAAAGCGCTGGATAGCGTAGGGGTAAAAATTACTATTCCCACTCCAGGGAGTGCAACAGTAGGGAAAGTAAATACTATATATATATTTAAAAAAATATATATATTAATATCTATAAAAAATTAATTATAAGTAATTACCAACTTAATATAATATAATAATTAATCAATTAAAATTACAAATTAAAATTAATGATTACAATTGGTTACCTATTAATACAAATTAATTACAAATTAACAATTAATTAGCAATTAAAAATGTATTAACAATTAATTCAAATTAAATACAAATAAATAAATGTAATTATTTAATTAATTATAATTAAATTACTTCCCACCCTATTCCCCTATAAACCCACAACCCGCTACAGAAAATAAATTTGTAAAATTAACATAATTATCAATTAATCAATTAAATACAATTAATTGGCAATTAAAATTTAGTTAATTACCCAAAGAAAATTAATTAACAATTAATTCGAAATAAATACCAATAAATAAATTTACATATTTAATTAATTATGAATAAATGACTTCCCACCCATTTACCCTATAAACCCACAACCCGCTACAGAAAATAAATTAGTAAAATTAACATAATTATCAATTAATCCATTAATTAAAATTATTTGCCAATTAAAATGTAATTAATTACCAAATAGAAATTAATTAACAATTAATTAAAAAATAAATCCTAATAAATAAATGTACATGTTTAATTAATTATAATTAAATTACTTCCCACCCTATTCCCCTATAAACCCACAACCCGCTACAGAATTAAATTACGCAAAAATTAAAGAACATAAAATTCATTAATTAAAATAAATTATAACATAAATACACACTTTTCACGCATATAATAACATAAAAAACACTATAAAAAATTGATATTATTAAAAATGTGATAATTTAATAACCTATATGATATACTACGATATTTTGACTTTCTATATTTAAAAATTCGATATTACATTACTTACCTTAAAAACGATATTTTTGATGACTATATTCTGTCCATTCGATATTTTGTCCATTCTATATTTTGAAGTCGATATTATGTCCATTCGATATTTTGTAGAGAAGAAATATTGGAACAAATGTTGACTTTCAGGCCCTCACCGTATGCGACCCAGCAGGCCAGAGTGGATCAGGTGCCATTATCAGCTTGATAATGCCAACAGCTAACAGTACAGCAACATGCACCTCAAACTGAACAACCCCTGCAAATATGGCAGATTGCCACACCAGTAGTAGCTGGACCACAAGTTGCTGTTCCAACTGTGACTTCTACAGCTGCAGTGACCATTGTAGCACCAGTATCTGTTTTTAATGCTCCATCTGTAACTCAGGTGCTAGCAAGCGCACCTCCTCTTAGAAACGAGACCAAAGACCCATCTAGTTACAAGAGGACTATCTCCTTCAGGATTTGTCCCAACTTCCTAGAACTCGCAGATAGTTGCCTGGAAGCCATCACTAACTGTGCAAGCATTTATAGATGATGGGATGCTAGTACAGTACTTACAGCCCCAATATCGTCAGAAGAAATAGTTGCAATTGAAGAGGGATATATACCAGCCTGGTTTGATGAAACTGAAGGAGCTAATAGGGTGTAGAATGTGGGGACACCTGAGAGATCAGAGGTTGAAAAAGAAAAGCCCCTGAAGGTTAAATTGGAGGAAATAATAAGGGAGTGTTTAGAATTTGAACACATAGAACAGTAATAAAGGAAATAATTAATGTATCTGTGCAAGGAAGTTATGGGAAGTGCAGCCTTAACAAATGACAAATTAACTGAATTAGCTCATAAATGGGAGAAAGATCTTACAAAAATTGTGCATCTACACAGAAGATAGAGGGTGCAATTGAATGACCTGGCATTTGAAAATATGAGAATTAAAGGACTGCAATTGCATTTGATAGAATTGGTCAAGTGCATTTGCAGGTGGGCTGATATTGAAAAATTAGATATTAAATTGGCAAAGAAACGTAAGGAGAAAAAGAGGGAAGCACCTATTGAAGGGAAGCAAGATGAAGGAAGTGAGGAAGAGGTGACAGTTTATTGAGAGAAATAACAGAGGGTCGTATGTACATGTTCCTTGGTGTCGTGGTGATTTGGCGGCATTCACGAACAATTTTACAAAATTGAGAAACAAGCCAGTGCAGTGGTATGCACAAGTAGATAAGTTCATAAAGATTTCAAAGGTACTGTGGACTGATTTGAATAAGTTTTTCTACAGCTAGATTGAAGTGCAAGCTGATTTATGCAGGTGTGTCTGGAACAAATGCGCCGTCTTCAACAGTGATCGAGATGTATGAAGCATTTATTACCTTTTTGAAGGGTAGAGTGCCTCTGAAAGAGATGGATTGGCTCGAAATTTAAAGAACTACTCAGGAGGCATATGAGACTACATTAATATTATGAAAGATTGTTGCAGGCATTCCAGCCTCATAGTGGATACGAATATCCTGACGAAAAAGATATGGGGATAAGTGTCCCGGTTTGTATTGGGAATGAAGCCAGAGATCTGTTTGCACATAACCCAAAGCATGATCTGTTGGCAAAATAAGTCCATCGGCGAAATCTTGAGATATGCCAAGTATTGTAGCAATGAGTGAGACATGAAGCAGAAAAAGATAAAAGAAAAATGTATGTTGGCACAGACGAAGCTGGCTCAGGAAGGTTCTCAGAACCTTTCTTTTATAGGGAACAAAGGAAACATGCAAGAAGTTGTGATGTCACAGTTCGGTTTTCAGGGGAATCAAGGAGGAATGCAAATGTCACAGGGATGAGGTAGAGGAGGTCCTGTGGTCATAGCATTTGGATCAGATATCGCTACTATGAAAAAGATTACAGCTTGTCACATCTGTCATAGAATTGGACTTTGGCTAGGGGAATGTTAATATAATCCTGAAAATGCTGGAGGAAATGTGGAAGTGCCACAAGGTATGCAAATACAAAATGTGCCCGCTCAGAAGATGCAAATGCCAATGCAGGGACAGGTTGGTACGATGCCAATTGCACCTGCACAAATGGGGAATCCTAGATTTACACCAAATGCGATAAATGAATATGAATCAATTTCAGAATGCCATGCCACAATTTCAGAATCCAAACCAGAATACCCTGCAACAAAGACTGTCATTCGAAACTGATGGTTCTTGTTCAGAGAATTCTCAATGTTGGTGCCTGAGAGAGGATGAAGATTGCATACTTTGCACAGTCTTAGAGGTAGACCATTGTGGCCCATATGTAGATGCATAGGTTTATTACCACCCTGTCTCATTTCTCATTGATACCGATGCTACTGGGTCCACAGTTAGAACATTGGAAGTCCCAGACTTACCTCTCTCGGGGAAAACTATCCAAGTTGTAGGAGAAACAAATAAACAAATCCAAATTCCAGCTTCTGAAAAAGTCCCAGTAAAGAATTGTTCATTCGAAGAAAAGTACCTATTTGTTGTTTGCGATTCAAGTGCTGGGCATTTTTTAGGAAGGATTTGTTGTGCATGGAAAATTGCACTATTTACTGTACACCGGATGGCATGGCCTTCCAGACACATGAGGAGGATCTGGATTTTAAATTGAGCAGACAGCATACTGAGGCATAAATATTCCCTTTGCTAACTATTGATGAATTACAAGAAGATGTGAAAGAAAAGGTGAATGACAAAGTTTGGTATTGTACAGGGAAAACAATTGGACTAATTTAATGTGTATACCAGCTCAAATTACTCTGAAACCAAATTTTACATACCCCAAAACACCTCTGTACCTTTTCACCCCAGAGGCAATTGCTGGAATACAACCAATGATAGATGACATGTTTCAAAAAGGAATTTTGAAAGAACTAATGGAAGTCCATGTAACTCTCCAATTCCGGGTTTACAGAAACCCAATAGTATATATAGGATAGTTCAAGATTTAAGAAAGATAATTGAAATTGTAGTGCCCCGTTGTCCAGTGTACCGAATCCAGCTATTATATTGTTTCAAATCCATGTTCTACAGAATGGTTAACCGTAATTGACCTATGCCAGGCTTTCTTCTGTGTCATTGCATGAATAAAGGCAATTTATATTTTCTTTTATCTTGCAGCTGAAGGTAGTACATGGCATAGTGTCCCGCAAGGCTATACAGAGAGTTCATCTATCTTTAACAAGATTTTAAAAATAAATCTAGAGACCCGGAGAATGCCACACAAATCCACTCTTATTTACTATATAGACGATTTGCCTG
This sequence comes from Lissotriton helveticus, assembly GCF_964261635.1. Classification (NCBI taxonomy): domain Eukaryota; kingdom Metazoa; phylum Chordata; class Amphibia; order Caudata; family Salamandridae; genus Lissotriton; species Lissotriton helveticus. The sequence goes on along the minus strand of NC_136071.1, from coordinate 167,649,665 downwards.
TGGCGTTAGAAACGCAGAATGCATGTAAAAATTACACCACCGCACTCTTGAACCACCTGGCTGAGAACGGACAAAAAGTGTCTCCAGGGACATTGCAGTATTGTCAAAAGGAAGTTCAATATATGGGACACATCATTGTGAAGGGAGCTAGGAAAGTGTAACCAGAAAGAGTGAAAGCAATCTTGCAGATGAATTTACCAAGAACTCAGAAAGAAATTAGAATGTTTTTGGGGATTGTTGGCTACTGTAGATAGTGGATACCAAACTTTTCTTTTGTGGTGAAGCCCTTTCTGATGCTTGCACACAGAAATGTGTCTGATCCGATTCCAAAGGACATTAAATGTACAAAAGCATTCCTAGAGTTGAAGGATGAACTGTGTCACACCCAGCATTATAAATGTCAGATTATACAGAAGAATTCAAGCTATTTTGCAGTGAGAGAGATGGGTGGGTTTTCTCGGTTTTGACACAAACATATGGATGTGACAAGGGGTCATATGCTGCTGTCATTTAACGTCTGCAATGGTGCTAATACGCTGTGATAGTACCTATATCTTGTTATAAACATCTTGAATATAATTGTGTTGGATTCTTGCAGTTAGATGTATTTTTTTTAAACCATGATGTATTGCTGTAACATTCATATTCCTTGCAACTAGCAGTGCTTGTTTTTTCTTGTGCCCAGCGCCGTGTACTCTTTCAACCCTTCTCACGTGTACATGCTGAATAAACGGATTCTGGCTTGCACGTGAGAAAACTATATGTCCTATTACCTTGCGCACCCAAAGCTATAAAAGCTTAGTCCTGACACGTGGCGATGCTTCGCTTCGTTGCAGATCATCACCGCAAGTGTTCTTCAACCCGATCCGGTTCCGTGAGCCCTTCCCGACGTTGCCCTTTCATCCTCGACATCAGAGAAGCCTTGCTCCTTCCATTTCCCTCTCACCTCGCTCCACATCTCCACTTACCTTCACCGTGATCTTACCAGCTTCAAGAACAGTTCCTTCTTCGTGTTCTCCTACTTCCGCTTCCTGAAAAAACAAAGTAAGAACGTTTTAAAACTATTTCTAATGGTTGTACAACTGAGGACAGTGATCATTTAAGAATCGAGTGCAAGACATCGTTACAAACATTGGTAAAGTTGTCAAAAGAAAAGTACACCTTGGCAAAAACAATTGTTGAGAAGAATTCAAACAAGCATTGCCAAAAAGACAATCATGCATTGGTAAAGACAAAGGAACACTTTGCAATATCTTGCGTTTAACTAATGTTTATGTTCATTCAGTACTAGATGATGGTTTACAGATTATCAAAAAGCATTGACAAATGCAATTGTGAAAACTGAGACACAATCTTTGTAAAAGCTGAAAACTCTTGTTGGGGGTAAAGACAGAGAATTGCAAGGTATTCACAAATTGTACTAAGTTGTACCCTCCTCTTGATTCTCGTAGAGTTTTCTGTTGTTGTTTTTTCTTTCTTTTACATTTCTTTTCCAGAACCCCTGTCTTGGCTATCATCTATACAGCTGTCAGGTAGGGCTAGTTTGCAGAACAAATAAGTAATTAAAACTAAGTACTAACCAACTAAACTATTATTCAACTGGGCAACTGTTTGCAGGTTCTGGTTAACATGTTTTGTCTTAATGTTTTTAAGGCACTCAAGAAAGGAAGTTCTTTTATCCGAGTCGCCTTGACAATTGTAGAAGTGTGGGCATGGGCCAATAAGTTACTTAGTATGTACAGTCAGATGTTAATTGAAAGTGTTTAAGAAAACTTTGTTAAATCTGAAGGAATAGTAATTAACCAGATATAATTGTTGTTGATAAAGGAAGAATTCGGCGGTAGGCGAATCCATACAAAGAGGCCCAGAACACTTCATCCTGAGAAACAGCATTTGGATCTCCAAGAACCAGTGTCTTGTTTATTTCACTCCCCACTTCCCCTTTCCGTTGTGGATGAATCAGCATAGTCAAGTGTACCCTCCTTGCTATCTGATTGGTTCACAAGGGGGTTGGGAGTTTGCATCGGCAAGAAGGAAATAACAGGAACCTCGTGAGTGAACCCTCAACAGAAAGCGAAGCCACACTTCCTTGTTTCCTTTTTGACGCTGCAAACCTCATGGATATCTCAACAATGGATATCAACCATTTAACCCAAGTAGTGCGCACACTAAATGAAGAGATGCAGGACTTACGTCTAGAGAATCAATCACTCAGACAGGAATTAGACAAAACAAGGTCAGGGTTTACTACATGAAGGGAGTCTGCAGAAGGAGGGCGGCCTATTATAAGTCCACCAAAATTTGACGCTCCTGCTTTTCATTCCCAGACCACCTCAGGACACGCCTCTGATCAACCATTACAAGTAACAGTCATGACACCTAGTCCAATTCCCTTGGCAAATCCGGAGCGGTTCACAGGAGATAGCAATAAATATACTACTTTCATGAGCCAATGCCAATTGCACTTTATGTGTAAGCCACAAATGTTCACTTCTGACACTTCAAAGGTGGCTTTTATTGTTTCCTATCTCGGAGGGGTGGCGGCAAACTGGGCTATGCCTCTTGTAGATAAAGATGACCCTATGTTACACAATTTAAATAATTTCAAGGCAGCCATGTCCAGTCTCTTCGCCAAACATGTGTTCCTTCAAGCATCAGATAATGAGCTTTTGAATTTTGCGTCAAGGTTCAAAGAATTTGATTACATATGTTACTAATTTCAATAGGTTATTGGCGGAAACACAATGGCCACAAGAAAAGAGGGTATCCTTATTTTATCGGGGTCTTAGAGAAGACTGGAAGGATTCACTTGCCCATAATGTCAATCTACCTGAAGATTTCACTGAGTTTCAAGATCTGGTGGTTAGGCTGGATCATAGATTAGGGGAACAAAAGAGTGAGAGACCTAAAGGGGATATAAGGAACCTACATTTTAAAACTGACCAAAGAGAGGTAGAGGATAAAAGCACCAGTGTAGAACCAATGCAAATTGGAGGAGTAAGAGGGCCCTTAACGCTTGAAGAAAAAGAACGACAATGAAAAGGGAATTTGTGTTTGTATTGCGGAAAGTCTGGACATTTCTCCAGAGACTGTCCAGCAAAATCAGTCAAGAAGAAGGCCTTAAGTATAACAACAGATTCCCCTCAGGTTTCAGAAAACTAATCTCCTTGGGGAATGAAGAGAACGATTCCCTGGGAAGTGACAGCGTTAAGATCTCACATTCTGCAACCAATGTAACAAATCACATACCTAGATACTTTACAGTAAGAATAAACTTGATTTTGTCCACACAACAAAGACATAGTATTCCAGTACTCATTGATTCTGGAGCCACTGGTAACTTCTTTGATTTAGAATTAGCTCGGAAACTGCAACTGACTCAAGTACCTAAAAAGGAGCCTGAACCAGTGCGGGCTGAGGATCGTTCGGCTCTATCCTCCGGTTTGATCAGGTTTAACACCACACCGTTGTTGCTAGTAACTGATAATGGTCATACGGAATACACTGTATTCGAACTCATCGACACACCTGCTTTCGGAATAATTTTAGGAATTCCTTGGCTAGAACTCCACAATCCTAAAATCTATTGGGTGAAACGCACTGTGACTAGATTCAGTCCATTGTAAGCTTCATTGTTACCAAGGTACAAAAGACCAGGTCATGCCTCTATTTTGTGCAACATTAGGTTCAGAACTTTCTAACATTACTAAAGAGTATCCAGATTTCTCACACGTTTTTGATCCGGTCAAGACTACTAAATTACCACCACACAGAATCTACGATTGTAGGATTGATCTAATCCCCGGGGCTGTACTACCATATAGTAGAAATTACGCATTGACGGAGCCTGAAAATCAATATCTGAGATCCTACTTAGATGAGTTGCTTGAAATTGGTTTTATCCATCATTCTACCTCACCAGTCTCGTCTCCACTCTTTATCGTAGCTAGGAAGACGGGAGATTTGCAAGCATGCATCGACTATCGCGCGGTCAATAAGGCAACCATTAAAAATAGATACCCATTGCCTTTAATTCCCGTACTACTAAATCAAATTAAGGGTTCCAGTATTTACACCAAATTAGATTTGCATATCACCTAATCCACGTTAAAGAGGGTGATGAATGGAAAACCGCCTTCCGCACCTAATTCGGCTTATTCGAATATACTGTGATGCCTTTTGATCTGTGCAACGCTCCAGCAGCGTTTCAATACTTCATAAATAAAGTTTTGCACAACTTATTAGACGTTTGCGTAATGGTATATATTGACGACATTTTAATTTATTCCAGGAATCCGGAGGAACATGTGGAACATGTTCGATCTGTCCTACAAAGACTTAGAGACAATGCTCTTTTTGTGAAACTTGAGAAATGCGTCTTCAGTTCCACTAAGGTGGAATTCTTAGGATACTGGTTATCTCCTGAGGGGATTACTATGGACTCAAAAAAAGTAGAAGCAATTTTGAATTGGCCTGCTCCAAGTTCAGTCAAGGAAATATAGAGGGTTCTAGGTTTCGCAAATTTTTACAGACGTTTTATCTCTAAATTTTCCTAAATAGTGGTGCCAATCACACAAATATTGCAGGAAGGAAAAAAAATCCATTGGTGTCCTGAGGCTGATTTAGCCTTTTCAATCTTATAAAAAGCTTTAACCTCAGCACCAATTTTAGTACACCCAGATCCAGACAAACCGTTTTTTGTAGAAGCAGACGCTTCACAAACACCTATCGGAGGAGTTTTAATGCAAAAAGATAATTTTAGAGGGCATTTACATCCGATAGCCTTCTTTTCAAGAAAACTCTTACCTGCTGAGTAGAACTACACAATTGCTGAACGTGAGTTGTTAGCTATAAAAGCAGTCTTCCAAGAATGGAGACATCATCTCCTGGGAGCAAAACACACAATAACCATTTACTCTGATCATAAAAATTTGCAATTTTATTCGACTGTAAAAGCTTTCACACCCAGACAAATGCGTTGGTTGCAATTCTTTTGCGAATTTGATTTTATCACCTATCGTCCAGGAGCTAAGCAACTATTATCAGACACTCTTTCCCGTTTGGTTTGTGAGAAACAGAATGATCAAAGTAAACAATCACAAAGTATTATTCCTGCCGAAAAGGTGTGTGCTGAAATCAATTCTGATGATTTTTTACAACTGGTTAAAAGGAAGGTAGGGTTACTAGACCAAGAACATTGGCTTTCTCAGAAACACAATTCAATTCGAGAAGGATTATTTTTTCATAAAGAAAAAATATTCATCCGGAAAAAGAACTGCGTCAACAAATTATTAAATGGAATCATGATCTAGCTACAGCAGCCCATCCTGGAATTAATAAGACTCTGGAATTATGCCAAAGACATTTTTGGTGGAAAGACATGACCTTGGATGTACAACGATGTTGGAACCTGTCCAGTTTGTGCACGTTAGAAAGCGTTGCATACTTCCCCTGTGGGATTGTTACAACCAATGGCCATTCCCCCAGTTCCCTGGCATACAGTTAGTTTAGATTTTGTGCCTGACTTACTAAAATCCAATGGTTTTACCACTATTTTAGTGGTAGTAGATTTACTTTAAAAAATGGGACATTTCATCCAGTTGCCTAAGCTTCCATCAGCAGTGGAGTTCAGTAATATATTTCTGGCCAATATAGTAAAACTCCATGGACTTCCAAACAAAATTATTACAGATAGGGGCCCCAATTTGTCTCAGAATTTTGGAAACAACTTAGTAGTCAGTTGGGAATTGAAATAGCGGTGTCATCGGCTTTTCATCCCCAGACAGACAGGCAAACCGAAAGGGTGAATCAGTATTTAGAACAGAGTTTACGTTGTTTAACAGCCACTATGTCATCTAATTGGGACGAAGCACTACCATTAGCAGAGTTTTCCTATAATAATACAGTGCATTCAGCTTTAGGATGCTCACCCTTTTACTTCCTAACTGGTCAACATCCACAAACTCTTCCTGTAATATTTCCAGACAGAGAACAAAAAATGCCTGAGGTTCTGAAAGACTGGCAAAATTACAAGCCTTTCAGGAACACATAAGAACAAATTTAGCTAAAAATAAACTAAAGATGAAAGAAGCAGCAGACAAACATAGGTTACCAACCCCACTCTATCACGTAGGAGATCTAGTTTGGTTATCAACCAAGAATATTCAAATAGAGGGACCCAAAAAACTAAAGCCACGATTTATTGGACCATTTCCCATAGACAAAATTGTAAATCCAGTTTCCATTAAATTGATTCTCCCTGCAGATTATTCAATTCATCCAGTTTTCCATGTTTCACTCCTGAAATCCTATAACTCTTCCACAAGACCTGATAACCCTCCCCCTCCTATAGTAGTCGGAGATCATGTAGAATATGAGGTGAACAAAATATTGGATGCAAAACGCATACGAGGCCGTCTATATTATTTGATTGACTGGAAAGGATACAACCCATCTGAAAGGTACTGGGAACCAGAATCTAACGTCCATGCCCCCGACTAATTAAGACCTTTCATGCTCTTCATCGGACAAACCCCGATCTATAAGACGGCCTTTGGGGGGGAGAACTGTCAAGGGGTAATATGCTGCTGTCATTTAACTTCTGCAATGGTGCTAATACGCTGTGATAGTACCTATATCTTGTTATAAACACCTTGAATATAATTGTGTTGGATTCTTGCAGTTAGATGTATTTTTTTTAAACCATGATGTATTGCTGTAACATTCATATTCCTTGCAACTAGCAGTGCTTGTTTTTTGTGTGCCCAGCGCCGTGTACTCTTTCAGCCCTTCTCACGTGTACATGCTGAATAAACGGATTCTGGCTTGCACGTGAGAGAACTATACGTCCTATTACCTTGCGCACCCAAAGCTATAAAAGCTTAGTCCTGACACGCGGCGACGCTTCGCTTCGTTGCAGATCATCACCGCGAGTGTTCTTTAAGCCGATCTGGTTCCGTGAGCCCTTCCCGACGTTGCCCTTCATCCTTGACATCAGAGAAGCCTTTCTACTTCCATTTCCCTCCCACCTCGCTCCACATCTCCACTTACCTTCACCGTGATCTTCCCAGCTTCAAGAACAGTTCCTTCTTCGTGTTCTCCGACTCAGGCCAGCTGGGACTTCTGCTTTCCAGGTCATCTTGGATTTCCTTTTCCTCTTCCTGAAAAAACAAAGTAAGAACGTTTTAAAACTATTTCTAATGGTTGTACAACTGAGGACAGTGATCATTTAAGAATCGAGTGCAAGACATCGTTACAAACATTGGTAAAGTTGTCAAAAGAAAAGTAAACCTTGGCAAAAACAATTGTTGAGAAGCATTCAAACAAGCATTGCCAAAAAGACAATCAAGCACTGGTAAAGACAAAGGAACACTTTGCAATATCTTGCGTTTAACTAATGTTTATGTTCATTCAGTACTAGATGATGGTTTACAGATTATCAAAAAGCATTGACAAATGCAATTGTGAAAACTGAGAGAGAATCATTGTAAAAGCTGAAAACTCTTGTTGGGGGTAAAGACAGAGAATTGGAAGGTATTCACCAATTGTACTAAGGTGTACCCTCCTCTTGATTTTCGTAGAGTTTTCTGTTGTTGTTTTTTCTTTCTTTTACATTTCTTTTCCAGAATCCCCGTCTTGGCTAGCATCTATACAGATGTCAGGTTGGGCTAGTTTGCAGAACAAATAGGTAATCAAAACTAAGTACTAACCAACTAAACTATTATTCAACTGGGCAACTGTTTGCAGGTTCTGGTTAACATGTTTTGTCTTAATGTTTTTTTAGGCACTCAAGAAAGGAAGTTCTTTTATCCGAGTCGCCTTGACAATTGTAGAAGTGTGGGCATGGGCCAATAAGTTACTTGGTATGTATAGTCAGATTTTAATTGAAAGTGTTTAAGAAAACTTCGTTAAATCTGAAGGAATAGTAATTAACCAGATATAATTGTTGTTGATAAAGGAAGAATTTGGGGGTAAGCGAATCCATACAAAGAGGCCCAGAACACTTCATCCTGAGAAACAGCATTTGGAACTCCAAGAATCAGTGTCTTGTTTGTATCTCTCTCCACTTCCCCTTTCCCTTGTGGACGAATCAGCATAGTCAAGTGTACCCTCCTTGCTATCTGATTGGTTCACGAGGGGGTTGGGAGTTTGCATCAACAAGAAGGGAATAACAGGAACATCGTGAGTGAACGCTCAACAGGATGATCTCGAAAGCCTGTTGCTTACTTTTCTGTCACCCTTGACCCAATAGCTAAAGGCATTCCCAGTTGCCTTAAAGCGGTAAGTACTAGTCTGGAAAAGAGCAAGAGAAGAGTGATGAGATGCCCACTAACTGACATGGTCTCACACTATGTGGAGTTTTTGTTAACAAGAACCAAGACCCAATACATGACCCCCAATAGGTCAACAAGCTATGAGCAGAGCATCCTCTCACAGACAATATTGTTTTAAAATGTTGCACAGTATTGAACTCTTCAACGTTATTGCCTGTACATGATGATGATAATTGTGATGAAAGTGAGCACGACTGTCTAGATGTCACGGAATAGTGCACCAATCCCCGCCCTGACATTAAGGATAAACTTCTGACTGAGCCTAATCATGTGTTATTTGTAGATGGCTCTTGTTTGCAAGGTAATGATGACCCAATCGGAACAGCATATGCCGTGTGCACCATAAATGATGTGGTTGAAGCTTCATGGCTTCAAAAAGTTGTTTCTGCCCAAGTTGCTGAACTGGTTGCTCTTACTAGAGCTTGCAGTTTAACTTCTCAAATGTGAGTCACCATATTTACTGACAGCCAGAAAGAGTTTGGTGTAGTCCCTGATTTGGTCACACAGAGGCTTTCTTACATTCTCAGAAGCCCATATAAAGAACGGGAAGCACGTCAAAAACATACTGGATGCTCTGCAATTGCCAGGAGAGATCACAGGGTAAAGTGCTTAGCACATCAAGGAGGAAGTTGATATGTAGCCATGGGCAACCGATACACTGACTCAGTAACTAGGTACTCTGTTCTGTTAGCCTGTTCGTTTAATAGAGGTTTCACTTTTGAGTCAGAAGAGGAAAGTTCTTTTGCAATGTTGAAACTCACAGATATGTGGGGAAAACTGAAACGGGTGCAGGAATGTGTCAGAAGTAGAATAAAATAGTTGGATGAAGGCAGGTTGCGAAATAAATGCAAATGATATTTGGATGTCAGCAAATGGGAGACTGTTATTATCGAATAGCTTGTTGTTTCCAATGGCATGATATTACCATGGATACATACACTTAGGGAAAGATGCAATGGTGAGACTTTTCAGACCGAATTGGTATAATCCCAGATTCAGGATGCTAGCAACAAAGGTTTGCCATCGGTGTATAATTTGTCAACAGTTAAATGTAGGGAAACATACACATGCCACTCTAACACACCTGGGGAGATCAGCTGGCCCATTCAACTGGATGCAGAACTATTTTACCGAGATGCCTGTCCATAATTGGCTGAGATAGATCCTGGTGATTGTGTGTGTCTTCTCTAGATGGGTGAAAGCCTACCCAGCTTGAAAAAGCGGCAGCCCAACTGTAGCAAAGCTCTTGTTCCATGAATTGATACCGAGGTTCAGCATTCTGATTTCTCTTGAGTCAGATAGAGGAACAAACTTCAACAGCGAAGTTATGAAAATGATCTGCACAGCTTTACAGATTGAACAAAGATTACTTTGCAGTTACAGACTATAAGCCTCTGGTATCGTTAAACAAATGAATGGTGACATCAAGTCTAGATTGGCTAAAGTCTGACCACCCATTGCTCTAAAATGGTCAGGTGCTTTATCATTGGTGGCAATGAGTATTTGGAGTACACCTGACAGGAAAGCGGGGTTATCCCCCCATGAGATACAAATTGGCAGGGCAATGAGATCACCCGCCGTTCCTGCAAATGCTCTCATGACCTGAATCCTAGAAAGGTAGAGCTCGGGGTTAGAAATACAATGTTTTTTAATTTTGTTTTCTGTATATAGTGGAGTGATGATATTTGCATAACGCTATTTCTATTCATATGACCTTGCGAGCCTGGTGATCCAGAAAATGGGAAATAGGTTATGAATTGGAGGGGGGGGGGGGGAGACAAGAGTAATGTGCTGGCTGTGAAAAAAAGTAACTATGAAATTATAAGCTCTTGAAGCCACAAGATTTTAAACTGGACTATGCATTTCGGAAACATGACACATAATCCACAACCTACTGCATAATCTTAGATTACAACAACAAACACATTGTAGCTTAAACAAAAAAAGCATGAAACGTGGTGCTGGGCACTGGCATGGTCTCTCTAAAGTTTAATTTGGCACCGTTCAGTTGCTGATTGTTGAATTCAAGTGCTAAACAGGCATTAATGCGGTTAATCTTTTCCCTTCCAATAGTTATTGTCACAGATATTGTTTTTAGTAAAGCCTTTTATGTGCAATAAAAAACCCTTTCAAAATAAACATAGATGCACAGATAGACACACACAAATGTGCAAGCACAGGTAGAAAGACACACGTATACACAAACAGACACACAAGCATAAACACACACTTACCCACACACATGCAGGCTCAAACACATATAAGCACAGAAACATGCTCACATAGACAAGCACATAAGCAAGCATACACAAACATATACAGCATTACCAAGAGGAGATACATTTACAAACTAACATGCATGCAGATATATACAAGCATACATACACAGGCATTCAAAAATACCTAGGCATGTGTGCACTCAGATACACATGCATGCAGGCATGCATGTACACATTTACACACACTCTTGTGTTTCTTGTCTCTGTGAGGTGTCTTGAATTAAATATTTATTTCACATTTTTTGCAACTATAAGCATTGGAAGCGTGTTGATGGGGCAGAGGATAGATGGAGATAAGTGAAGATATGGTTACAGACACAGAAACAAGAGGCAAATACGGTAGCAGACAGAGAACCAAAAGAGAGAGATGATTGTGTGAGATGGGGAAGAGCGGTATGTAAAACACAGACTGAAGAAATAGAGATACAGATTTAAAGAAACAAAAGATGTTAAGGAAAGAGAGCGAGATGGGGCAACATGGGTGGATAGGTACGTAGAGAGCAAGAGAGGAAGGGGAAACAGATGAAGACAGATGGAGAAAAGATACAGAGGTGAGAGAGACAGAGGAGGAGGGAGAGAGAGATGGGTTGACAGGTGAAGTAAGACGAAGTAGCAAGAGAGAGAGTGGGATGAAAAGACAAGAGGGTGTGTAAGGAGAGAAATACAAAGAGGTGAGAGAGAGATGAGGATACAAGGGATATAGGCATGTGAGATAGAAAGAGAGAGAAAGGGAGAGAGTGGGAGACGGGTGGACTGGCAAATTGGGAGAGAAAGAGGATGGTTGAGAGAGATTTGGAGAGAGAGAGACACTCAGAAAGAGAGCACGAGAAAGTGAATGAGAGATAGGGAAACAGGGCGTACTAATAGAGACACAGATCAGCCAGAATAACATGTTTACACAGAGCATGGAAGGTAGAGTGAGGAGTTGGGGCGGGGTGTAAGAAGTGAGAGTTAAAGGCGCAGAACCACTTCAAGTTTCTCCCAATAACTGCACCAAGGCAGGATCCGAATCTACGGTTGAGTTTGTATTTCTCTTTTAGGTTTTTAACAAGCTTGCCTACAGCTGTTGTTACAAATTCCAGGTAGAAGAACTGGAAAATACAGTTTTGCCTGTGCCTTCAGTAAGTATATCCTTACACCGTCTTTGTGAATGTAATATTCTTTGCAATTGTAAATTCCTTTGGAATTGTTTTGGGGGAACGAGGGGGAATCTTATTTCATGCATATAGGGTGAAACAAAAAAATCTAATAAAAAAACTGTAGGTGTTGGAAAAGTTCCAGTTAGAGACAAGCAAAGACACTAAAACGCACATATAAACACTTCCAGAACAACAATGAAGCAAGTGGCTTGCTTGAGCCCTTCGTTAATGAGCACATCTGGATTCCCACTACTCAAGAGGTGTCCCTAGGTAGGTCGAACAAGCTGAACGCACAAGTGGTACTGCATTGCAGGCAGCGCAGCACAGGGTATGTGAGAAACCATTTTGTGACAAAACTGGGGATTTTAAGAGTAAAAAGCTGTTAAACTGACTAACAATGACATCTTAAATGTCGCTGGGAGTATGGTAAAAATACATGGATGAAGAAAAAAAGGAGAGGTACTGGTAACATGAGGATGGTGTAGCATCTTCCTTCATTTCATCCATGTTATGGAAGTTCTATGGAACATAGAACTTGGAATGTATTTAGTTAAGTGTCTCATCTGGCAGTTGCTGACCAGCTGCTGATGGATTAGGTGCTTTCAATAAACCTCTGCTGTGAACTTGTCATATCTACTTGAAGATCTTTCAGTGGGGACGAGCAAGGGACGTGTTTTTGACTAAAGCAGACAGAGCACCTCAACATCAAGACGGAATTAAATGAAGAATGCGGGCACTGTTGTAAAATAGTGAATCCCATAAAGAACGTGGTTAAAAGAAGAGAGCTGCAAGTTTAAAACACATTCCCAATGTTTGCGGGTGGATCAGACCTGCAAGGTACTGTTTATTTAATTTATTTGGGGGTTGTGTGTGGCATAAACAAGAAGCACAACAGTTAAAGGGTGCAGCGCGTGGATGCCGCAAGCACAGTTCAAAGGCTAATGTGCGCAAGGAGTCGTCGGTCAATGCGTAAGGGTTCATACAAGTAATGTGAGGCGCACAATCTCAAGTGTGATCTTTTGACATAACAAGGCTTTGCTAACAAAACAGTAACAGATAAAGGTTACTTACCTGATTTGTAGTTGTCTGCGCAGAGACCGGTAATAGCCTTTTGTTGTGGGTGTCAAATAAAAATACTGGAAACTGATGAATAGTAGGTTGGTGTGTTTATTCTTAGAGCAACGAGCCACCACACCATGCACTGGCCCAGGGAAACACCAACTGACACTTTACAGAATTAGAACCCCTTTAGCCCCATGACAACATAGAAGTTCTATGAAAGAGACATAATAAGTACTTGTAAATACAACATTATCTCTTTTTTTCCAAAGAGACAGAAGTTTAGAGAAACTATAGAAAAAAACAAGAAAAACAAAAGAAAAAGAAAAAGAAAAGAGTAAAGAACAATGTAGTATCACAGTAAGAGAAGTGCAAAAACTAACGTAGTTTCCATGGAAGTCGGATTACGCGAGTAGACTTTCTCACAGAACCACCACCCATGGGACTCACTTCAGAAACACAAGTCGGTATGGAACGTTTAGGCATTTCCACAGGATCAGGAGACACAGGTTGAGATCCACGATTTGAACTTAACACATTGTCATTCACTTTCACTCTGATAACTTTTCCAAGATTCCACCAATGTCCACCTTCAACCATGACAGCATTTCCACACACTTTCTCAACACAAGCTGGTTCTCCAAAAGACTCGCAACCATTCCTAACAGTCCTATAATTTTTAACACGCACCATATCACCAGGTGAAACATGCACACTTTTAGTTGATTTCTTGTCATTGTACCTGTTAGCCATTTTGTCTTGGGCTACCTTGACACGCATTTGCAATTCATCATAGTTGTCTATCTGACAAGAAACCTTTTGAGCAACCGTTCTCAATAACCAGGCAGGATAAAGTGTTGAAGTGGGCAATCTTCCTCTGAGAGAAACTAATGGTGCAATCTTTGCGACAGAATGTGGGGTTGTGCGATAAAACCAAATCATAGATGTCACAGCATTTTCCACATCAAAATTGTTGTTCTTAGCCCACTTTATACACTCCACAACCACACAATTCATTCTCTCAACTAGACCATTTGTTTGAGGATGCCCCACTGAGCTCCTCAGGTGCTTCACTCCTGATTCTGACAAAAAGACACGCATTCAGTTTGGTTTTCGCCAACATCATGGGACGGAGACGGCCCTGATCAAGGCCACAGAGGATATCCGAATTATTCGTGATGCGGGTGGCACTGCGGTCTTGATATTGTTGGACCTTTCAGCAGCATTCGACACGGTCGATCATGCTATTTTGATCAACCGTGTCGAAGATCTGGGGATTAAGCATAAGGCCAAGACCCTACTGGCATCCTTCCTTGCCGGAAGGACTCAGGTGGTCACCTTAGGGCCTTTTCAGTCTACCACCCTGTCCCTGCCATGCGGTGTACCCCAAGGCTCATCCCTGAGTCCGACACTTTTCAATATATACGTGTCGGACCTTGCCAATACCATCAGAGCTCATGGGATGAGCCTTACTTCCTATGCTGACGATACCCAGTTGGTCTTGGCCATCAGAAATGACGGACAAAAAGTGGCTGATAACTTCAATCTGGGCATGCAGGCTATAGGAAGTTGGATGGCCGCCAACTGCCTCAAATTGAATTCGGATAAGTCCGAGGTGGTCATCTTTGGACACCTATCCCCAGATTGGTCCTCCCGCTGGTGGCCACAGTCCATGGGTTCACCGCCCACCCCAGTCAGCAAGGTGAGAAACCTGGGTGTCATGGTTGACGACAGGCTTACTTTTCTTCCTCATGCAAATCAGTTCGCCTCCTCCGCATTTTATAAACTACGAATCATCAAAAAAATCCTCCCTTTTCTCCCTACCTCAGCTGGCAAAACCTTGATCACGTCCTTGGTTTTATCCACCTTGGACTATTGTAATGCCCTATTCCTGAATGCCCAAGAGAGAGTCCTCAACAAGCTGCAGACTATTCAAAATGCTGCTGCCCGACTGTTGGGTAACATCCCCAAATTCCAATCAGTCTCGAGCACTATCAGAGAGTTGCATTGGCTCTCCATTAGGAACAGAACTAAGTTTAAGGCTCTGTGCATTGTCTATAAGGCACTGCATAACCAGGGACCAGCCTTTCTGACTCAACAACTTATCCCCTACCGGCCCGCTAGGTCCCTGCGGTCCTCTGATCTCTTCCAGCTGGAAGTACCCCGTACCAAACTGGTCTCATGGGGCGACAGAAGATTTCTTGTTTCAGCACCCAAGCTCTGGAACTCCTTGCCGCTAATCATAAAAAACAGTCCCTCCTTGTGGTCCTTTCGGAAACAAATCAAAACTTGGTTATTTGACCAATAGGTAGATCCTCCTTTAGGGCTGAATTTAGCAGATATCAGCGCCGAGATGCCCACGGGCCTTTGTAGCGCTTTACAAATGTTTAAATAAATAAATAAATAAATAAATTTCTGCATTTATAAACTGGACACCATTGTCAGAAACAAGTGTCTCAGGAAATCCTTCCCTCATAAATATTTCTCTTAGAAAAAGAATAGCACATTTAGCTGTAGGATTAGCACAGAATTTAACCTCTGACCATTTGCTATGAAAGTCCATTAGCACAAAAGCAAATCTTAAATGAGTAGGAAGAAAATTAAAGGGACCTACCAGATCAATTCCTACTTTCAACCAGGGTTTAGAAGGGAAAGGTATGGGCTGCAAAGGAGGAGAAACAGCCTTCAAACCTTTCTCAGCAGAAGCACAGACACAACACTCCTTGACTCTTACATCAACCTCACTATCCATAGACGTCCACCAATAATGTAATCTCAAACGCCTCTTTGTCATTGAAAGCCCGAGATGACCATCATGTGCCCTATCTATCAATTTCATTCGTATGTTCACAGGAGGTATGCATCTCTCATCCCTCATAACAACTCCATCTTCAATTGAAAGTTCTTCAGAGACCTTCCAAAAAGGTTGAATATTGTTAGGTAAATTTCTTTCCTTAGGCCAACCAGCAACAATATAATCTTTTACTTTCAACAAAGTTACATCAGAATTCATGGCATCTAACCATTCATTCTCACAACAACCAACATTTTCTACTGCATCCAAAGTAGCAATAAAGCAATCCTCTCTATCCTCATCCAAATCCATACCTTCATTGTCTTGTAAAGGTAGTCTAGAGAGCATGTCAGCTGTACAATTATCTTTGCCAGGTATATATATATGGCAACAAACTGATATTGCAACAATTTGGTCGTAAGACAAGCTATACGTTGTGTGGCATACTTACCACGATCTCCAGACAATATCTATACCAAAGGCTTATGGTCAGTTTGAATTACAAACTTCCTTCCCCAAATATAAGTCCGAAACTTTTCACAAGCCCAGTAGCAAGCTAGCAGCTCTTTTTCGATCACTGAATAATTTACTTCAGGATCTCTCAAGACCCTTGAAGCATAGCTAATAGTGACCTCTTCCCCATCAATTTTTTGGGTGAGCACAGCTCCCAATCCATAATTACTCGCATCAACTGTAATGGTGCAACTGACACTGGGATCATAAGCCTTCAAAATGTTTGCATTGACCAACTCAGATTTAACAAGATCGAATGTTTGTTGACAGACCTCATCCCAAACAAAAGTAACACAAGATCTGAGCATATTTGAAAGAGCCTTCATTTTAGTTGCATAATCCGGGATAAAACGTGAATAAAATTCACATAAAGCCAAAAATGAACGTAATTCATCTTTATTTTTGGGTACTGGACAATCAACCACAGCCTTAACCAAACCAGGTCTAGGAGAAACTCCCTTACCAGAAACCAAATGTCCAAGAAACTCAACTTCCTTCTTCCAAAACTCACACTTGTTCTTCTTAACCAAAATCCCTTTTTCATCAAAATTCTTAAGAACAGACCTGAGAGTATAATCATGTTGATCTAAAAATTTGTCAAAAATCAAAACATCGTCTTGAAAAATTACTACTCCCTTGACATCTTTGAGTACACTCTGCATGACTCTTTGAAAGACCGAAGCCGCAGAGCCGAGCCCAAATGGCATTCTACAGAATTTAAATGTCCAAAAGGGAGAATTGAAAGCGGTGTAATGCCTAGACTCAGCCTCCAAAACAATTAAAATCAATAAATCACCAATTTTGGGAAGTGGGTGAGCATCCACCCTGATCTCCTTGTTTAGTCTCCTGAGATCACAGCAAAGACGAATCTCTCCATTCCTTTTTCGCGCGACTACCAGAGGACTAAGCCACAAACTAGACTCAATGGGCTCTATTATGCCATTGCTCTCCAGTCTCTCAAGTTCAGCTTTGAGATCTGCTCTTAAACTAAAAGGAACAGACCTGACCTTATGTTTCACAGGCACAGCATCACTTTTTACTTTGATTCTGTGTTTAAAACCTGCAATTTCTCCAAGCGAATCAGAGAAAACCCTGGGAAATTCTTTCTCAAGACATATTGAATCCGGCATGTCCAGCACAGCAAGTACTTGTTCTTTAGCCCCCGGTTTCAACATCATACCAAACAGGCCCTGATGGTACCAACCTAATATGTTCAGCCCACGTACAGCTACATATATCTTTACCTGTATCTTCCTTACTTTGAACTGCAAGACATCTTTAATGTAGCCCTCCAAATCTATCTTGCGACCCTCATAAGAGACAGGTGCCCTGTCTGGAGGAAAGAGTTGCCTATCTGCCCAAGATTGCTTGAATAACTCCAAAGTAATTATCGTTATTCTGGCTCCAGAATCTACAAGAAGCTTTAAAGAAACCTCACCCACCAGAATATCCACATAAGGATCTAAACATTCAGAAGGATCCCCAGTAATAACACCATCATCAGTAACAGTGACAATCATGTCCTTAAACTCTTTCACCATATCACTTTCCAAGACATGTTCTTCCTCCTCACACAACTAACTTTTTCAGATTTATTCAAACTGGCTTGGCAAACTTTAGCCAAATGACCAAATTTTCCACACTTATAGCACTTTGCATTCTTCCCTGGACAAAAACTATTTTCTTTAGAGTGTGGTGGATACCCACATCTATAACACATATTTTTTTTAAAAGACCCCTTTTCGTTAAACCTCTCTTTCTTAGAAAAACTAGTCTTTGATACTTGAGAAACAACAACATTTACACTCTCTTTGTGCACATCTGATTTGCTCAATTCTGTAATAGAAGTTTGAGCCAATTCAAGACTTTTTGCCACTTTTATAACCTCTTCTAAAGTAGGGTTTCCCATGGTAAGTAGTTTTTGTTGAATGGATTTACCGCTGCAATGTGCGATGAATTGATCCCTCACCAATTGTTCCCGAAAATCACCGAACTGACACTCTGCACATAGTTTGCGTAAGGCACTTAAATATGAATCGACATCCTCACTCTGGAGTTGCGCCCTCTTGAAAAACTTGTGCCTTAATACAACCAAACTTGGTTGCACATCGAACTTGATAACAAGTTTCTTTATCGTTTCTTGGTATTCATCGAGAATTTCACCCACACCAAGAACCAAATCAGGTAAGTGCTTGTACACCTCCCTGCCCTCAAATCCCAAACAGTTCAACAGCAAAAATGTCTTTCTTTCTGCCCTGTATCTTGAAGCACCTATAGCACCTATATAGGTCTCAAAGGCATCAAACCACTGCCTCCACTAAATCTGTGGTGTTCCAGGACTTTCCAAGAAAAGAGGAGGTTGATTGACAGATTGCATAATAAGAAAAATATATATCACAATTCTCTAAATTCAAACAATAGATAAAACACACTTCTGCTTAATATACTCTTATTCTACACACTTTGCATGTTATAAGTTCTGTGTGTAACAAATGAAAGTAAACAAAAATAGTAATAAGCAGTAAATGAGATCAGAAATAAAAAAAATGTATCAACCAATAATGACTGAAACAGAGTTATAACAACATAAATTGTCAGTGAAGTAGAGTTGTTGCACCAAACGAAAAATAAAATCTCACTACAACACAATGAATGTAGAATTTATGTAAACTCCACTTTCGATAGAGGCAGTTGCTCACACAATCTGTGTCTTCCTTCAGTTTTTTCCGATAATGCGAACAGAAAAACAAACGCGCTATAATAAAAACGCTTTGAATCCAAAGTTCATGTCAGACGCGATGACATACACACTCCAGAAGCGCGCTGAAACTCCGATGACACGCAACGCTTTGATTCCGGAGTTCACGTCAGACGCGATGACATACACGCTCCTGAAACGCGCTGAAACTCCAATGACGCGCCGTCCTTTCGCCGACTCCCCCTACACGTTCTACAACGTCATCAGTTGCAGGAAGCACACAGCCAGAGAGGACCTCGCAGCACGATCAAGTGACGATAGCAGTCATTGCAGCTCAACACAAAACGAGTCTTACACGTTGCATCAAGTGAACTCATTAAACAAAGGGGTGAGCTCCTCTACGATTATCATTATCGACAGCCGAATTTTTTTTGAAATACCCCACCCTTCAACCTCCTCACCTTCTAAGTAGAGAAATGCACGCCCTGCAGCTGGGGAAATAAATTTCCCTTTTAAACTTACAGCCGCTGGAGAAGGTCGTGGGGTCATAGGGGTTAAACAACACTTTGCAGAGAAAGTTTGCCTCATAAAATTGAGCACTCATAAGGTTCAGTAAAAACTCGACAAATCTCGTAGCAGTGGCTCGTTTTCTTTTGACCCCTAGTCCTCGTCGCCAAAATTATGTTGTGGGTGTCAAATAAAAATACTGGAAACTGATGAATAGTAGGTCGGTGTGTTTATTCTTAGAGCAACAAGCCACGCACCATGCACTGGCACAGGGAAACACCAACTGACACTTTACAGAATTAGAACCCCTTTAGCCCCATGACAACATAGAAGTTCTATGAAAGAGACATAATAAGCACTTGTAAATACAACACCTTTTGTACAAAGACAGATCTTGGCAAGCCTACCGGAAATAAAGCCGTACTACATCCATAACAGGGAAACCAATTAAAAACCTGTCAGATAAGTGCTCTGCAGTGAAGCTAATTAGGAACCTGTGTGTCACATGAATATCCTGGAGGAGAGGCATTGGTGGCATGCACACCAGAAATACTTTTTTCAATTGAAAATTTATTAGACGTAGTCTGAAAAAAACAAGAGAAGGAACATCTGAAAAGTGCGCAGGAGAATATTAAAAAAACATTGTGATGTCTCAGGGATGCACACCCCAATAATTCCCTGGTTGTTATAAACACAATTTACTTATATTAAACAGTGAAAATTCCTAATATAATTTGCCTACGGTGATAGGCACACCTGTGTCTTCTTCAGTGATAGACACACCATACGAAAAAAGAAAATTAAATGACAAAATTGTATCTAAAAATGGATTAGGTGCAGGTGACTTACAAAACACATTTTGTTTAATTAAAAAAAATGTTTTGATTGTTCTTGTCTCCGGAGTTTCAGCTTACCATCTCGTATTGGTTCTGCTGCACTGGTAAAAAAAAGAAAGTGAATCATGCAAAATGTACCAGCACCGCCGTTTTTTTTAAACAGTCCAGAAGAACCAGTTGTGAAATGGTATGTAAGTAAGTACATTTTATTTGCATAGTTAATTAAAACCGTTGCATTATAGAAAAATATATATATTCAATAAAATATCTATCATGTACATGCATAAAACTTGTTCCTTCATAATGCTTATGTCTTAAAACCATGCTAATAAAGCTTGCTAGTTTTGAACAACTATGGCAGCAAAATACTTATCAGTTTTTATCTCCTTAATTTATGGGTTAAAAATGTCTTCAGAGCTGCTTTGCACATTAGGTCATACTTTTTCTGGCTAGGCTCTTGATGTTTCCATTTCTGGCATTTTGCCTCCGCACAGTCTCAGAAACTTTACTGCTCTGCAGTTCAATTGTGGATCTCTAGGTGCAAAGCATACCAAAAGGGCTTGCCTCCTTGTTCGAATCCCTCATAGATTAAACAATTGTTTCAACCATTTCTTTTGTTCTTTGAGGAGTTCTTTACAGGAGCATAGTAAATGCAGCATGTCTTCCTGAGCTGATCCACATAGTCGGCACACAGAGCCTGCTTTATTGCATAGCCAAGGTGGAAGATGCTGGGTGCAGGGGAGCAGACCAAATCTATATTTCATAAAAGCTATTTTTATATTCTTGTCATATCCCAGATTGAAATAAGCTTGAGCAACCGGCTTTGTGTATGTATTCAAAGTCATCCATCCATGGGCTCTCTGGGAAAGTGCGGCCATATCCTCCAGCCATGACAGTAGTTTCACTGTCTTCCACACTATATATTTTAAGGTTAGGGTGGTTGTTGATGTTTCCCAAAGTTGATTTAGCCCTAATTTGTGTAAGCTGCTGTGAAGATATTTTGCAGCTGGTAATGTAGTGTGCGTTTGTAGCTCTTTCCACAGCTGTTTGTTTAACGTTCACTGAGGAGTTTTTCGCACTTTATCCCATGCAGTGATGAAGGCCCCTTGTCTGGCAATTGTTTGTTTCAGGACGCCAAACTCAAGTCTGATTTGTGCGGGTGAGCTATATTTCGGCAGCCCAAAAATGACCCTGTAGGCAGTTATTACAGTGGCATCGAGTATTTCCGTGTCCCTGCCTTTCTGTACCTCGCTATCGTAGGTGAATGTTGGTAAGAGTTTTGCTCGAACCACCTCTAGTCTGCGAGTGGCAGGATAGATGGGCCAGATAATTTGGAATTTAAGGTTTTTAGGGAAGTTGCTATTATTAAACCTTTTTGCCTCATGCTGTTCTTCTGCACCAAGAAATGACCGCCAGAATCCAGCTTCACGCTGAGATAATTGTATTCTGTTCTGCCTTCCATTCAGTTGGGAAATGGAGCAAGTGGATTTTTTTGTACACATTATGCAAGGGTCAGCGGTACAAACTCGAGGGCAGAAAGGAAGTATCCCTTGCTATTACACTGTCTTTGCGGTGAAGGTCAAGAGGTGTTAGAAAACTTACCTGAACTACCTACAGAACAACAGAGAGGGTTATACGAATATGAGATATGCATTTTACAATTGGAGAAGCATTATTTGCCCAGATTGAGCACAATTATGGAAAAGTACCACTTTGGGTTAAGGGAACAGGAAAAGGAAGAATAAGTTGAAGATTATTTAACTGTTTGAGAAAGCTGGCATCAAGTTATAAGTTTGGGGTGGCTAATGAGGAACGAATTTGAGATCAATTTGTTTTGAAGTGTAGAGAGAATAACATTTGTGAAGAACTGTGGCTTAGGGATGACCCTCCATTGGAAGAAGTAGTTTGCATAGCAAAATGGGGGGAACACATGTTAAAATGTGTTAGAGAATTAAAATGTGGGAAAAGTAAAACACAATCTATTGTAAAAGAGGTACAAGAAAATATATGTCTGGTAAAAAATTAAAGAACACCCTCTAAAGAGGTTGTGAAGGAAGATGTTTCAAAAATTTCATTTGAATGTTTTCGTTGTGGGAGACCCGGCCACAAAGCTAATTCTAAAATCTGTCCTAATTTAAGCGTTGTCTGTCATGGTTGTAGGAAGCAGAGACATTTTATAAGATTGTGTAGATCTAAACAGAGAAGATTTCAAAATAAGGATATAAAAGAGGTAATTTGTCAAGTTAGTGAAAAAAGTTATCTGATCATCATATTGGAAGTGTAAGAATTGATGGGTTTGACCTGGAGATGAAATCTGACTCATGCTCCCATCTCACTAGTATTCCAAAAGAAACCTTCTGCAAGTGGTTTCAGGATAGAAACTGCTTACATCAAATGGATGTAAACCCAGTGGGATATGGTGGCCAAACCATTAGCATGTTAGGGTATTTTAATGCTTGCATTGAGATGGAAAAGAAGTTGATTGTGGGGAAAATGTATGCAGCCAAACAAGGTGATGATTTACTTGGGTGGCCACACCAGCGTTTATTGGATGTTATGTTAAATCCCACTGCTGAACCTCAGGTACAAGTTCAGGGGGTTGAAAGCAAATCAAATGGTTTTTTGAGAGAATTTCCTCATTTATTTAAAGAAGACTTGCATGGTATCAGACTAAAATGTGGGGCTATGCCCTCAGCGGCTAAAGTAAGTAGAATTACTATTGCTATACAAGAGAAGGCTGAACAGGAATTAGAAAAACTTCTCAAACAAGAGATCATTACTCCTGTGGAAGCATCCGAGTGGTTGGCACCAGTTGTTGTTGCTAACAAGCCAAATGGTGATATTAGACTATGTGTGGACCTCAGGTCACTCAACAAGGAGGAAATAGTAGATACATTTCCCCTGCCAAACATAGAGAAGATTATGTCAACATAAAGTGGTGCTAAGTTCTTCACAACTCTAGATCTTATACAAAGCACGTCGTCCTACCTCACGTCTATGTGTCCTACGTAGGACAAACGTCTACGTCCTATGTAGGACACACTTAATTAGGAATATAGTGCTTACCATGTAAGAAATTAAGTAAAGGGCCCAGTAGCCTTGCAGGATACACATGATGACATGGCCATACTAAGGAGAGACTAACAAGCCTAGTGAGGAAAAATACGGCAGCATTTACATAGGACAAAGACACAAGCCAATTAAAAACATGGAAGAGGCTTCTCCTCCGTACTCTACCTACAACAGATCACCAAAGCAGCGCTTACGCACTGGCTCAGGCTCAACCTAAAAATGAATATTCCAGTAATGTCTATTCTAGGCTCGTGCAGGAATATAGTAACGCCATGAACACACGGGAGTGCTATGTTATGTGCACACTTATCTACATCAGTGTCAGAGGAAGTTACGTACTACCATATGCCATTATTGTATACCATATCTTGTAGTATCCTATTATCATTAGTTTATAGGAGAGGACATTTCGAGTATTTTTATCTTGATCATGATTTAATACATTATAGTATTCCATTAATAGAAAGCATGAATTCACACTTATAAGCAAAGGAAATGGATATGGCCTGGTACAATTTCGTTCCTCACAGACCCATAGATACTGTAAAGGCTTATACACACAATTTAACATGTTTAATGCGGTCAATAGAGAAAGTCATATATAGTGGCTTTAAAAGAAATATACACTAACATGACAAATACTACTGACAAAAAGAGTGATGTTCTAGAAAATGCTTGGAGTATAAATCTCTCCACCATGACCAATTGTCGGACGACTAATTGTGTCTATATTATCCTATGCCCGTGTGAAATGCCATACGTAGGCGAAACGAGCAGGGAGATAAGACTCCGCATCGGGGAGCATAAATCAAACATACGTATCGGCAAAAGGGGAGCCCCCCTTGTCGAACACTGGATATCCCTCGAACACACTGAAACTGACCTTAGGTGGTCCATATTGGAAAAGATGCAAACTCCGGCCGGCACTGACCCCACACTGTGGAGAAAAAAACGAGAGGTCTTCTGGATCTTTTTTCTCAATAGTTTGGAAAAGGGCCTAAACGAGGAATGCCCGTGGGCCAATGCACTACTGTAAACTCGCACTTCGCCTTGAGCTTAGCCGTATTCTGTAGACAGGGGCCCTGTTGGAATCCGAGTCCCCCTTTATGGTCTATTATTCTCTTGCAGGAACCCAGCAATAAATAGCTTTCGCGGAGGTTCCCTTGCCTATTGACAGATTTCTTGCACTATTTCTTTCCTATTACCCTGTATGTGATTCATCCTGGGAGTAATCTTTACTCCAAATTCAACTTTTGTTCCTAAAGCTGCTCGCTTGAATTCCCCTCTACCATTGTTCCCCTTATTCTTTGCAGTGCCCCATCACCTTCTTGTGCCCCCCTTCATGCCATACTATGTCGTTCTATCCCGAAACTCGTTCCTCTTAGCCATTCCAAGATGGCCGCCACAGTTCCCTTCTATTAAACGGCCATCTCTAACCATCATCCATCTCTATGCCCCCGTGTGAGGTCGCGCGCCCTCGCAGCTGACTGCCATCACAGCGTTTAACCCACTATATATAGAGGCGCCCGAGTAGTGTAGCCCTGCTCCGAGACCAGCCGTTTCAACTTCTGTGGAGTCCGCCGACCGGGACGCCCGACATGATGCGACGCTAAGTAAGTTGACCGCCCTGAGTCCGCTATGCCCCCTTGCGCTTGTCAGCCAGATTTGTAGATCTAATCACTAAGGCTTTCTCCTGAAAACCTCTCAGTGACCTTCACCGTTTATCTTTTTAGTGCCTCCGCTGATCCCCGCAGCCTAGAACTTGCCAGGACGGACCTCTTCTGTCCCAATAACAGCAGAGGGATCTTATTTCCATCCTTGATTTCCCTTCGGGTAAGATTTCCAGCTCGCGCCCCCCGCCCACGCAGTTCCACCTACGGCGCTAGTGCACCTATGCTGTGTAATTCCTTCCTCAAACCTGCACTTTCTTTTTGTACATATATTTCCTGTACAGGTTTCTATACTTCCCTGTACCGGTCGGCGGCGTGCTCCCTCCTCCCTGAGAATCCATCGAGGAGAGTATTCCCTGCCACTTCAGGTAACTGTGCCACCTCCACCTAGCGTGATTAATTAAATCCAGCGCCCCTTGCTCTTTTAAACTGGCATCCCGCATTTTTCTGAGCAAGCACTGTCTTTTAACAGGGTCTCTGCGCATTCCATGCGCCCCAGGATTCCATCAGCCTCGCCCCACTTGAGCATATCCCCGGGGGCAGACCGCTTGAGAATCGACTTAGGAGAATCCCCCGCCATCGCTGGTAATTGCGCCTGTGTGCATCCTTATCTTGCGCAATTGTCTAAACTCAGCACCCCATGCTCTTATCTCTGGCACTGTGCACCTTTATGAGCTTGCTCTGTTCTTTAACAGGGTCGTCGCGCCTTCGACCTGCACCAGAAACGCCATCAGCCCTGTCATACCTGAGTCAGGTAAACTCTTTTTAAACCTTACATCCTTAATGTGTGGCATTTACATTAAATTAATGTGCAGCCCCCATTCATATCCCTCTTTCCGGTCATTCCTTGCCCACGAGCAGTCCCAGTAAAGCATAGCTTTTAAATTGTTATCCCATTGTCCCCCCTTCGTGGAAATCAATATTTGTATGATGTCATGTATGTGCTCTGCAAGTCTAGTCCTGACCGCCCACAAACTGGATGTCCACAGTCTGAATGTAGATGTGAGCCTATTTTGTTTACACCTAAACCCTCGCAAAAATGTACATACACCTAACCATTGTTTTTAATGTTTATTTCACAGAAATCCTACCTGTTTGTGGTTCCCCTTCCGCCCTTCCACTGTGCCCTGATGAAGGTGTAGTCCCGGACGGGACCATACACCGAAACGCGCGTAGGCGCTTTTTCCTATTTTAGGAACCTACCCGGACCTTGAACCATCGGTCCCCATGTTATCTACAACCATCATCGCTTGGTGCTGTTTGATTAGAGAATGAATGCCGTATGAATGTTGTTGATATGCTAGAGCGGAATCTGAACCACCATTTACTTATTTTTATTATTGTGTTTATTTATCTCAGTGTAGGTTAACCCACGAAATATATTTATGTATTAGTTTATATAAAAAAAGCAGTCCCTTGAAAAAATTCATTCCTGAAAAATAAATTTTGATACTAAATGAATAAACCTGTTTGTGCGGTGTAATTTGCTTGGGCTTAGGTGTTTTTGTATTTATATATTTGGACCTCTCCTAGGCCTTTTTGTTCAAATCCATAGGGCAGGTACCCGTTTTGCTTTTGATGTTTAAAAGAAATATACACTAACATGACAAATACTACTGACAAAAAGAGTGATGTTCTAGAAAATGCTTGGAGGAAAGAGGAAAATGTATTTAGAAAGAAGATGGTTTACCCTTATCTGACACTTGACAGCCAACACAAAGGAAAAATGTGCGTGTATACAAGATGGACACCTAAAAGAATCAGACATGTAGGGAATAGTGAGCTCTGAACACACTTTTGAAATGACAAGTGGACCTTGGCAACTTTTGCAGGGAAACAAGAATGTTATTGCAGGGGTTTATTACATTTGTGGACAGAATGCTTTTTTCTTATTGCCAGCTGACTGGGAAGTTATCTGCTATTTGAACATCCTAATACCAAAAATGTATTAACACCCACGCATAGGCAGAAACGCAGTGCAGGAACTGAATTAGTCGGAGACATATTTGGAGCAGTCATTCCACCTGTAGGCGTCACCTTAAATGTTAAAAAGATTAGAAAATTGTCAACAGTTGTTGACAAAAAGGCAACTTGCACATCCGGTGCTTTGCTTGTAATAAATACAGAACGAATAGCTATCTGATCGATGGTTTCCCAAGACTGTCTTGCATTAGATATTTTTCTTGAAGACAAGGGCGAAGTTTGCCGCATACTTAACTTAACTCACTGTTGTACCTACGTACCTGATGAGACTGATGAAATAGAAATCTTTACAAAGAATATTTCAAGTTTGGAAACCTGAATTGCAAGATTTAGAAACACCAAGGGGTCTATTTACAAAGAAGTGATGGAGCGCAGCATTCGCTTTCTTGGCTTAATACAGCAATTTGCCACTTATGAACTGCAGGGATAGACCGTATGTGTACTGTTTTGTGCAGCACACATAGAAGTTGCAACTCATCATTTTTTAAATGATTGTTTATGTGCAGGAAGGGACATCTTCCTGCACATAAAAACATACATGGTGTTTTGTTGTTTTTATGTGTGCTGCATGATGCTGTTGATGACATATTCACCTGTTTTTGCAACATGTTTAGTGACTTTTCTATATGGTACGTGTTCCTAGCTAAAGAGTCTATGCACTTCTACCCTGCCTTGCCCCACAGCACTTTATGGTGCTTGCTCGAATTACCATAAACTATTGCTTATGGGGATTTACTTAGATTATCCTTGCTCAAAGTGAGGAGACTTTCTGTCCCTATGTCAATTATAGCTACTGCTGAGATTCTTTCTTTGTACCTACCTGTCTTAATGTTTGCTACTGCAGCTGTTTGGAGAACACTGCTAAGTCTCTGGAACTTCCCTACCAGAATTTACTTGCTCTTTTCCAAAGGGAACTCTTTATGGTTTCTCGTTAGGATAGGCCTAAACCTTTCTTTTGAATACTTAGAAGTCACAACTCAAGTAGCCCCAAACAGCCTAGAGGGCAGGATGCAGTGTATTTAAAAAGTTGGACGTGTACTTTTAAGTTTTACATGTCCTGGTAATGAAAATGTCTAAATTCCTTTTTCACAACTGTGAGGCCCGTCTCTGCCGGAGAAACGTTGTGTTGCCTTATTACATTTAATAAGTGGGAACTTTCAATTAAGCGCAGAAAAGAATGTCAAGTTTTGTATCTATGGAAGGGGCGCTAGAGGGCGCACAAGCAGAATGGCCGCCTTCTGGTGAGGGTCCTGCTGCCTGGACCAGTAATCCTACATTTATCTGCTTGTAAAAATTTACCATACGCCTGAAAAGAAGGGCACACGTCTCTGGTACCTCCATCTGTCCTCGGTGGAATTTTGGAACTGATCGTACATCATCAGCCTGAGAACGACCGCTCCGAAGTTTGCCCTGGGTTCACGCTGGAGCAGAGGGGTCTGCTTTGAGCGCTGCCTGAAGCAGGAAACTCCGAGGCTTGCCACGAGGGCTGTGGGCCCTCCTTGCTGCATGCGTGTGGCGCGGGTGTGAAGCGGACTCGATCTGAAGGTACGGGCGGCTAGTGGCGCTGTAGCGGGAGCGGACAGCCAGGGCACACACCCCCACGCAGACTGGTGCCATTTCTGAGGCAGACGAGGAGGCACCTGCCCCCCCTGCAATACCCGCGACTATCGCAGGCAGCACACTGAAGAGGGCTTGGCGGGACGCGCTGCGCGGAAGGCCTGGACAATAATCTATGCGGGAATCAGCCGGGACACATCGCTCTCGATCTGCGGGGCCCGGCAGCGGCAATTAAGATACCGGCCAGCGGATTTATGCCCAACTCACTGCCGTAATAGCCACCACTACGGATGACATCGCCCAAGTGACATGGACGCTGGGACAATTATTTTGGCGCCATTTCGCAGTAAGCAGGTGGTGGATGTGAACTGGCATTGCTGCGGTCCTTGGTTGTTGTATGCGGGGCAGTCCAGGACAGAACGTCAGACTTTCTGGTATGTGCCTATTCAACTCAGGTGACGCCGCAAATGATTATTGAGAATTAGTGCGACCGCAACAGGATATTTCAGATCTACTTGCTGGGAGGCAGGGCTGCTTAAAACATTGCTACCTTCATCAGACGGAGTGACAAAGAAACAACGTGATTCTGAGGGGAGTATTGCGCTACGAGCTGACTGTGCAGTCGCAATTTACTTGCACCCTCGTGGCACCATGGGGAAACCAGACACTCGGCAGCCTAAACTTACTTTTGACGCAACCAAGAAAGGACCCCCGGAAAATACCCAGATGGAGGCTGCGGCGCATGACGCAGTTGTGTCGTGTAACGGTGCAGCGCCTGCGGACCTCGATATGTGCCAAATTCTACAAGAGATGCGACAGGGGTTCGCTACTTTGGTGGACAAGGTGGACCGGATGTCCTCCAGAATGGACGCCATAGTCCATAAAGTGGATCAACACGAAGAACGGCTGAAGGAGGCGGAGAGCCGCATCTCTGCTGCTGATGACGTAACGGCTGGACACACTACGCAATTAGCGAGAATGAAAGATCTGCTGCGGGTCATTGCTGCGAAAAATGAGGACTTGGAAGCCCGTAGCTGATGCAATAACAGACGCGTCACAGGCATGCCGGAATCAACAAACACTGGGCGTATGGAGGATTATATTGAAAGGCTGCTCTTGACGTCCATTGGGTCTGAGGCTTTTTCTACGCAATTTATTGTTGAAAGGGCACATCGGTCTCTTGGGCCTAAACCAAAACCTGGCGCCCCGCCGCGACCCATAATCGCGCGCCTCCTAAATTATCGCAATCGCGATGTGGCTTTGCGTGCTGCGCGCACCCACCAGAACTTAGTTTATGACGGAGTTACCTTTTCGATATTCCCGGATTTTATAGCTCTAGTCCAGGAGGAATGGCGCAAGTTCGTAGAGGTGAAGAAGAAGCTTCGTGCAGCACAAATTGACTATGCATTGCTATACCCTGCGAGGCTCAGGGTGACGCATCAAGGGAAACAACGTTTTTTCACAAACCTGCAGCAAGTGGAGGATTATCTGCGTGCACTGAAACGTACACAATGCGTAGAGACTGATCGCAACCCGGTGCGGCGCGACGATGCAAGGGAGACAGATGAAGATGCTTGATCAGCAGAACGTGGGAACTGGATCGTGTTTCATGACTACCGCACAAACTGTTGGACTATACCGGGACATATACGGGGATGGAGGCGACTCATGGCTTACTGCCCATTAACCTTTACACCAGTTCCAGTGGTAACGTATTCCAGGCTCCCACTACCCATCCTCAGACGAAGCCCAGAGGGCGCACAGGTTCCGGGGCTTGAGGAGGGATAGTGGCTGTGTGACCTATTGATGTCCCCCTGTGGGTATTGCCCATTAATGGACCATTTCAGTGGGGTGCTTATGTTGTTTTTGTTGGGAGGGATGGTAAGAGGGAGGGCAGACACCTCTGGCAAGTTGGGGTTGCTTCAGTGGGAGGGGGGATGGATGGGGCACGAATGCGTAATGTATTGTTGTGGATATGTCGCAAATGGAGGGAGAGAGGCGAGGGGACTGTTTGATGCGACAGTGAGATTTGGGAATGTTATGATGATACACAGGGGAAGGATTGTGGGTTGGGTTGGTTGTTACGGGTTGCACAGCATTGGTGCACATGGGGGCACTGCAGATAGTTATGGTGGATGTGATGGTGGGATAGAGCCCAACATATTGTTGTTTTCCTTCCATATACCTTTCTTTTCTAATGACAAACGAGTCGCCTAAAGAGGTGTTAACGGTAATGTCTTGGAATGTCAGAGGTCTTAATAATGCACGCAAATGTAGACATATTTTATCGTATCTTGACCGGCACCAGGCACAAATGGTATTGTTGCAGGGAACTCACATTCCCCCACAGAATAATCCCTCATTTGCAAGCAGGTGGGCTGGATATCGATATTTTTCTTCCTACTCTTCTTACGCGCGGGGTGTTGCTATACTTATTAAGAGATCTGTCCCATTCCTACCCTTTGGTCAAGTTGCTGATAAGGATGGGCGGTATTTGATTGTTTGGGGGAGGCTGGGTGGGGACACGTTCACTGTTGAAAATTGTTATGCTCCTAATGTGGATACACCGGAATTGTTTACAGTACTGTGGGGCAAAATACTGGATATAGGCACAATGCATGTGATTTGGGGAGGTGATTGTAATGTGGCACTGCGACCTGAGTTAGACAGGGCGGATGGATTAGCACATTATCATCCTAAAGCCAGGGAAGCTCTGCAGGGAATAGTGGAGGAGGGATTGTTGGTTGACGGCTGGAGATGAAGAACTGAAATCTTCATTATCAGGGGTCTCACTAATACAAAAGAACTTGGCACAGAAGCTGAAATATTAAAAGACATCTTTATTAAATTTAATAAGTGAGGCCACGTCACACAGAAGCCGTAGCAAGTGAATGAGGTAGTCTAAAGAATACAGAACACTGAGGTCTTTTATATGCTTAGGATTTACAAACTCAGCATAAAGAAAGGGGCAGTCCTAGCTTCTGCAAGCATACAAAATACCTAATATGGACATACAAGATCTGCAAAATATTAGCCAATAGAAAAACATCATGTAACCAGAATGTCCCCCTTACGTCGTGTTTCTGCCCAACCCATAAGTTAATCAACTTCAGCACTTATAGGTCAATCAGTAATGGCAGAACATGTCTGTATGCAGTTAGGCCAGCTAGTGCCTGAGATTGCTTTCAAAGCAAGGACGGAGGGGGTTTTTCTACACGTAGCAGTCTAAAGGGCAGAAACACTTCATGAATAGAGCAGTCTATGTAAAGGCAACACAAATTGATGACAAATGTAAGATGGAGTCAAAATTAAAAAACCTCAGACCTCCCTTTTGCCATTACACAGGCAAATCCTAAAATTATTTTGCAAACATTATGTATTTCAGTGACTATTGACAATGCCAATAAAACAATAAGAATCAGTCTCCAAACACCAATTCTATACAATCGCACGGGAAATACCCAGAGTCCGTCAAAGCCTCTTCTGGCAGGCTTCTATTGTCCATCAAATCCTGTTTCTGTTGTTTTCTTCCGCATGGGCATCTTCATTCAAGCCTTTCATGAAAATGATGTTACTCAGTATCCGTTGGAGTGCCTTCCGGGCAAACACTCACAGCTTACTTGAAAGTCTCAATGTCTCAATGCAGTGCACCAATATTTCCTGTGCTGCAGGCACTACAGATAGTGTGCTCTTCATTGATCAAGGGCACAGATCATCTCATGCAGACCCAAGTACTATTAATCGGGGAAGAGCAACAGACTGTCACTCTCAGCAACACTTTCAGGCTCCAACACTCTCTTATTCAGTGTCAGAGGATGCTCGGGCTGCTCTTTCATGGGCACCATAATGTAGTGCCTTTTGCCAATCTCAAATCCTCCGGTGCACTGCACTTCCATTGGAGCAAAGGAAAAGGGGTTGTGTGTCCAAAACTCAGGCCAAGGGGCTCAAGGGACTGCACACTGTCAGAGGTTAACCAGCACATGACAGGTGGGTGGAAAACTGAAGCCTCAAAACAACAAGAATCCTTCTCTTTCGCTCTTTGCACTGAAATTTTGGTTCTGTGGCAAAACCAGATCCTCCTTCTTTTCTGATGTTCAACGCCTTCTGATGAAGCAAGTACAATAGTTTGAGATATCACTGATGGCACGCTGGCGATCGCTGTCTGTGTGCTGGGACTTTAGGGCCAAGGTATGTAGCCCTCATCTGTAGCTGACACTGATGGGATTGTGGGTGAGTTCTGCAGGTTATCATGATTTAATCCCGCAGAACCTAGTGACGTAGGAAATGTGACACAGTTGTTTCCTTCAATTAAGTACAAAAACAGTTCATTGTATAACAAGGGACTGCAAGCAAGTGGCCTGCAATCTTTAAAGGAGTGGCCATACGTCATGGGACATTTCTGGTCTAGAACACACTGTTATTCTAAAAGAATACAAAAACAAAGGTAATAAGCAAAACAATGCCTCTGATTTCTTCAATTGGGTTTCCATATGAGAGCATATCCTCTACCATCTAAGGGTAGATAGCGACATGGGAATTCTATCTGAATGGATGTCCTCACACATAGTGAGATTGTCTAATGGGGCAAACACATTTTTTTTCTCAATGATTACATATAGGTGTTCCTAAATTCCTTATCTAGAGCACCTCAAAAGAGAGATCACATCATACATATTATCAGGGACATGTAGATACCTCCCTTTAATAATTGTGCATCAGGTGGACTATACAATACAAAAGCTAATGATCAAAATGTGGAAACAAAAGACAAGAACTAGAGAGTCCTGGTATTTCCATTATTTAAAATACATCTGGTCCATCAAAAATTAAAGCAGCAGAAAAAAGGAACTAAAAACCAAATTAGAATAGGCATTGAATTTGTCATATTCAAAAAAACGTGAGGTATCTCCTATTGAGGTGGAAAACTTATCTTACTATAGTATTGAGTCAGTTAACCAGTCCATCACTACCCTAACAGTCAAACTGGGAAACATCAGAGTAGGCCTAAAGAAAATTTTTGAAAACCAGTCTGGTCATACAAAAGGGAATTATACATAATATGGGGTCTCTGGTACATTACTGCAGTCTGGAAGTGTGGAAGTGTGAACCTGAGCAATACACCAACTGGTGAAAAGAATTTGGAAAAGGGAAATGGGACTAGGTAAAAATGAAGCCTTGTTTCCTTTATGGTACAAAGCCATGCACTACTTAGGAAGCAGAACAAAACTGACTAATGTAATATAGAAATTAGGTCACCATGTACAAGAGTCACAAATCTATAATTTATCCTTACGTCCAATCAAGGATACATAATTTTAGGGCTGCCTGTTCCTTAAAGGAAGAGGACAGTATCGTGACTAATTGCAGATGACACACTTTGATTCTGTATATATCTTATTTAATATTAATTAATTAACATTTTGCATAACAGACTGAAAACATCAAGAAAAAACCACAAACACACATTGAGCTCATTTTAGACAAACAGAAAGGGGTCAAACACTCAGGACACACAATACGGCGCACTTTTAGCCATGCATTTCGTGAATAGCGCCAACGCCATTCACCTACAGAAATTGCACTAATGGGAAAACCACATAGACATTTAAACACACATTTAACCCACATATCAATACTCAGGACAGAAATAAAGGACAGCCCACAGACTGTACTTAAACCAAACCATTTGTAAATACTAGTTGTAAGTCATATTTACAAGAAACGCTTCTCAATTGTGTTCCAAAAGACTGCAAAAACAGCCCAACAGACTGATGTATGTCCAAGAAGCGAAAATACACTCAATTCGCTGACTTTGACTTGCAGAACACAAAAAATCGCTCTGCATATCACATTCATAAAATTGAACAGAACAAAGGATCCTTGTATGTATTATGTCCATATTTTAATTCCCTGGGGATACAAAATCCCCAAGGAAGAAATATGTTTGTATACCTAAACCTATTTAGGTATTCCCTCTAGGGAAGCCGGCTAATTTACTTCACGTCACAACATGGTACCTTCCAAATATAAAGCAACACATTCTCATGTGAGCTTTCAAACAGGCATGCCCAAAATAATTGCAAAATATACAATATTATAATCAAAATAGTGCTTAATGTACTTTTCGTACGTGCACCGTTCAACTGAACCAAATAGAGAAAATTCTCCTCATTACCGGTCTACACAAATTGCAATTTGCATATACAAACCTATACAAATCCAAAAGTTGGCCAACACAAATTCCAAAGTTCCAAAGCTACAGTAAGCATTACTAAACTACCTTACTCTTACCAATTAAAAAGGTTATCCAAATTCTAACTGTCAAGTTCTAAATGACCTAACGGTCTCTTTGTTTTTTTTTAATACTCACACCAAAAAGGTTCTCAGTCAGGAGTGACATCATGTGGAGGATCAAAATCAGGAAGAGCAGAAATACACTGGGCTGCAGAGACGAAGGATCCCCAGAATCCCTGTGCACAGAGTACCTTCTTAGTAGAATCCTGTCTTGTCCTCCTCAGTAGCTTTCTGTCTCCTGACAAGATCACTCCCACAGAAAGTCACTTCTCTGATGAAGCCCGCGTTGGCCGCGCCATTTGAAGAACTGAAATCTTCATTCTCAGGGGTCTCACTAATACAAAAGAACTTGGCACAGAAGCTGAAATATTAAAAGACATCTTTTTTAAATTTAATAAGTGAGGCCACGTCACACAGAAGCCGTAGCAAGTGAATGAGGTAGTCTAAAGAATACAGAACACTGAGGTCTTTTATATGCTTAGGATTTACAAACTCAGCATAAACAAAGGGGCAGTCCTAGCTTCTGCACGCATACAAAATATCTAATATGGACATATAAGATCTGCAAAATATTAGCCAATAGAAAAACATCATGTAACCAGAATGTCCCCCTTACGTCGTGTTTCTGCCCAACCCATAAGTTAATCAACTTCAGCACTTATAGGTCAATCAGTAATGGCAGAACATGTCTGTATGCAGTTAGGCCAGCTAGTGTCTGAGATTGCTTTCAAAGCAAGGACAGAGGGGGTTTTTCTACACGTTGCAGTCCAAAAGGCAGAAACACTTCATGAATAGAGCAGTCTGTGTAAAGGCAACACAAATTGATGACAAATGTAAGATGGAGTCAAAATTAAAGAACCTCAGAGACATGTACACCCTGTAACACTGGAGGACAAGCACTTCACCTCTTACGCAGGCACATGGGCACGTTTGGATTACTGTTTCCTATCACGGGCCCTAGCGGGTAGTATAACTACTGCAACACATCTGGCTCGTACCTATTCAGACCACTGTCCGGTGCGGGTTGCATTGAACATGCCTGGATTTGACTGCCCTAGACCAAGATGGCGGTTGCAACCAACGGCCCTGCTAGATGCAGTATTCAGAGAGGAACTACGGGAAGACATACTCGAGTTCTTCCCATGCAATAAGGGCTCTGTGGCTACCGTAGAAATGGTGTGGGAAGCTTTTAAGGCCACTGTTCGAGGTTGGTGTATAGCGAAAAGGTTTGGTGTCCTTCGTGACATACGGCGCATGATCCACAAGCTGGAGGGCGAACTGAAAGAACTGGAGCGCAAAATGCAGGGGGGTGGGAGTGCCACAGTGCAGGAGACCTTCCGAGCTACATTATCCGAATACGAGGACTCAGCAGAACGAGAGACGAAATTCCGAGGGAAGTAATGGACTGCTAGGAGGTATGGCGAAGGAGAGAGGCCATGGAAAGCTCTCTCGATGATCATTCGCAATGACCGTTGCACTAACACTATTATGGAACTTATTGGCCCTAATGGGGAGATGTGTAGAGACACTGCCCATATCATGGACTCCCTCACATCCCATTATAAGCATCTATACACTACACAGGCTTCAGGTACTATGGATTTTGATGGGTTCTTAGGAGACTTGGCCTTATGCTGGCTGAGTGATGTCCATAGGAAATTCCTGAGCGCCCCTCTGGAATTGGACAAGATTAGGGAAGCAATTATGTCCCTGAAAAATGGTAAGGCGCCGGGTTTAGATGGCATACCAGCCGAGTTCTATAAATGCTATATCGATATAATGGCGCCGGTCTTGCGTGAAGTTTTTGAGGACTCCCTGGAGGGAGGAATTCTGCCGCACTCCATGCACGAGGTGGTGATCACTTCTCTCCTTAAACCAGGCAAGGACTCCACGGCGTGCGATTCCTACCGACCCCTATCACTCATTAACTATGATGCGAAGATCCTGGCCAAAGTTCTTGCCACTCGGCTGTCTCTGCTAATGACGCAAATAGTACTCCCTGATCAGTCGGGGTTTGTCCCGTCCAGAGCGACCCATCACAACCTCCATACTCTTTTTTCATTGATACAAACTGTGGCACCGGAGTTTCCTCTATCGGCTGTGTTTTTAGATGCCTCCAAGGCATTTGACTCCATAGAATGGTGTTACCTTTTTACGGTGTTGCAAAGGATGGGCTTTACCCCCGGGTGAAGCTGCTATACAATACTCCTACTGCAAGGGTGATGGTGAATGGGCATCTCTCACCTGCTATATCTATTTCCAGAGGCACCCGGCAGGGATGTCCTCTATCTCCCCTCCTTCTTGCGGTAGCAATCGAGCCACTGGCATGCCGATTGAGGCAATTGCATCAAGATAGTGTGTTCCGTTGCTTGCAGAGACAGATCTCTGTGTCGCTTTATGCGGACGATGTGACGCTGTACGTCACGGACCCACAGGCTATGCCCAATTCTCTGCTGCGAGAATTTTTGGTTTTTGGGAGACTGTCGGGCGTAACTATCAATTAGGGTAAGTCTCGACATCTTCCATTGACGCCTGCGGTAACTGAATTTCCCCTAGATTATCCTGTTGAATGGTGCCACTCTGATTTAAAATACCTGGGGATTAGGGTTTCCGGAGATAAGGAGGAAACGCTGCGGATGAATTATGGTACTGCCATAATGAAGCTTAAGGACAGTATCACTCGCTGGATTGCTCTCCCTTTGTCAATGGCTGGTCGCGAGTCACTGATTAAAATGATTGTGCTACCGCGATTCCTTTATTTTTTCCTCAATGTTCCATACCATCCATGGGCCTTTTTCTTCAAGCCCTTGAAAACAGAATTAATTAGGCTGGTGTGGGGAGGGCGACAGCCGAGGCTTAAATTGAGTGTTATGGCTCAGCCTTATAGTAAAGGAGGCTTTGACATCCCTGATTTCGAAGCTTATTACATTAGCGCCCGAGCACATTTTTTATATCACTGGATTAAGCCCACACGTTATATGCCTCAGATAGCTTTAGAGGACTAGATTGCACAACCTTTGCCCCTAAATGGTATTGTGCATGGGCCAACGACGGTTGTGGAGACACCACCGACAACGGTGATCGGCACTATTTTTTTTTAAATATTCCTTTTTATTAAAAAAAAAAAAAACAAACAAGGCATGAATACACAATAAAAAGTGCATAGCTCATATCGAGGCGGACAACCCCCCTAATGTACTACAATACAAATAATGCAATAATGGGGGAGGGGAAGAGAGGAGGGGAACAGAAGAAATCATCTGAAGGTCAGGGGGAAAGTGAAACATCCATGATGGTAATTGCAGGAGGAACACATATGTCACCCCTATATCGGTTCCATGAAGCCCAAATTCTATGGCATTTCCAGGGACGACCCAGGGCCAAATAGACCGTTTTCTCTCTAAACATGCACCAGTCCATGTTCTCCACCCATACCTCAAGGGTAGGAGGACTATGCGATCCCCATAGCTGCGCTATATTACGTTTGGCGATCATGGCCCCCAAGGTCACCCACTGAGTCTGAGCAACATTACAATCAGTCGGCTCCCATACATTCAGCAAGCTGCGCCTAGCCTTGGGCGGGAGTCCTACACCCGTGACCTCCTGCATCACTTCATGCACTTGTTTCCAATAATCAGCAACTTCCCGACATTCCCAAATAATATGAAGAAAAGTACCCAACATTCCACAACCCCTTTTACACAGACCTTCTTCAGAAAAACCCATCCGTACCAGACGGGGACCCGTGACATAGACCCTGTGCAAAATTTTTAGCTGAACCAATCTAAGTCTTGCCTGAATCGCGAACTCCTTAGGAGAGGAAATCGCAGTCCTCATCATCTAGTTCAAGGCCATTGTGGGTCCAAAGATCACGCAAATGGAGCAGAAGGTCTGTCCTATCGTTAATCTATTTCTTGTAAATCAGGGATATAGTACTATCGGGCATATGGCCATCTAGCACCCGATCCTCCAGCGGGGTATACTCCGGTATCACCTCCCCTTCCTGAAAGACCAACATCATGGAATGTCAGACCTGGACATAGCGGAAGTACTCTGTTGCACCCAGGTCAAACTCAGCCTGCAAGGTCGAAAACGACTTCACTGGCCCCTTGGCCCAGAGGTCTCCCACCTTAGAAATGCTGATGAGATCCCACTTATCGAATCCTTTAGTATTCCACAATTTGCCTAGTCTATCAGAGCCAAAAAGCGGGTTCGCCAATGTCAATCGATTCTTCCATCCTAACGAGCTGGTCACGTCTTTCCAAATACGAACAGCCGTCATAGTAGATCCCGTTAAAGAAACAACCACCGATTTAGTATACAGCGCCCTAGTGTCCTGCACTAATGATGCATGGCATAGGGTACTGCGCAGGATGCAGCTCCCACTGCTCTATGCGCCGGCCTTGCCCTTGACATATGACCCATGCCTGACGGTACTACATGAGACAGGCTTTCAAAACATGTGCAGACGCCTACAGGTGTCGGTGTGGGGGGACCTGTTTCTCAATGGAGAGTTCCGTACCCAAGAGCAGTTTTTGGTTGCATTATCCCTACCCCCCTTGACATTTTCTACTACATACGCCTCCGGGAGGGACTGAAATGCCTCATCTCTGACTACCCGAGGGAGCCAGAAGTTGTCCCTCCCTTAAATGTTGTGCTTAATAGCACAGATGTAACGTAGAAAGTACCAGCAAGGGGATTTATTTTGAAGAAACTTTTTCAGAAATCAGATTGTATTTAATACAAAAGCATTAATCTGATTGAACCCCATTTGGGGCTGTGTATAGTTGAAAAAGACAAAATCTAAACAATTCAAATGTAATGAAAACAGCAACACGGCAAATCTTTATGAAAGATAATTCTTTATATAAAAATCAAAATTTTATTGTGAATTAAATCAGAAAATTTCAAATGTTTAAAGGAATAGATCAATCGACCTCTCAAACATCTGAACATAAGTCAAATCAAGATGAATAACAAATGATTCCTATTCTATTAATAGTGAAAATGAAAAGCGTCTTTGATCAACAATGTAGATATGGACTTTGACAGTCGACGTTTCGGTCTTATGTTGATAAATCGCAAGACCTTCTTCAGGACAACATGTATTTTGTAGCGGTGACCCCTTGCTCAAACGAGCTAAGTTCTCTAATCGAATGTTGTTACTTGTAACCAGTTACTTGATTTATATATCGGTTTGTGCAGTCTGAATATTTCTTATTTATTCAAATTCAAATGCTCAGCAATCTTTGATTATTAGTTTCTAAAGATGCCGTGGCACAGGGAATTCATATCATTCATATAATTCAAATCTCGAGTAAAGTGTTCCTCAACAAACGGGGATTCAGTCACGTCTGGTAGGTAAACCTTGAAATTAAATATCTCTGGTTCTACTGATTGGATTTTTGTTGTTTTGCTCTCAAATAATTTATGACAGTTTAATCTATTCTTCTAAATTAGTGTGGGATTTTTCATGAGTTGTGTTTTCACTCTATTACCGTTTGAAGTGCTGCATAAATAGTTTACACTTTGCCTTTAAGTTAAGCCTGACTGCGTTTGTGCCATGCTACCAGAGGGTTGAGCATAGGTTAATTTGGAGTTTGCTTGTGCTTCAACCTGAAAGAGATTGTGGCTGCTGTTTGAGTAGGGTTCCATTCCCTTAACCAGTAACCCGATTTCCAACAGGTCCACAGTCTTAAAGATCTCACAGGCTATTTATGAGGCCATTTGTGTCACTCTTGCACCATGCAACGTGGTGCAAGAGTGACATAAACCTCAAGACAGATATTTTGAGCCCCGC
Organism: Lissotriton helveticus; assembly: GCF_964261635.1. NCBI lineage: Eukaryota > Metazoa > Chordata > Amphibia > Caudata > Salamandridae > Lissotriton > Lissotriton helveticus. Next base: position 167,609,131 of record NC_136071.1, on the reverse strand, counting down.
AAAGCCACTTTGCTTGGCTATGAGTGGCTCCAAAAATCTGGAGTTACACGAGCAGCGCAAATCGATGTGTTGCATTACTCTGCCCTGTGTAGGCGTTCCATGGGTGGTGCGGGGGTGTTACCATGCAACTCCCAAGGATTTTGACTCATCCTCAGATGTACAAGAACTTGTAAACCTGGGAATGCCCCAAAACGCACACCTCCCCAAGTAAGGCATTGATGTTTCCTTTTTCTAAGTGTGCTGCATTCTGCAACACACATAGAAAGAGGAAAAAGCCATAAGGATTTGTTTTTGTGTAGGAAGGTACTCCTTCCAGCATAAAAACAATTCTCCTTACAGCGCAGGCATCTTGCACCATGTTGCAAGGATGCTTGCATTGGCACTAGGCAGACAAAAGGGCGTTAGCATATTGCCTTTAATAAGGCGTATTCCTGCCCTTTCCATCGACGGGGGCATGATTTATTCAGAATTCCGCCCATCGTTTTTTTGCGTATTCCTGTCACGCAGCTCAGCACAGTGACTTGCTGTGCTGCACTGCGTGACTTGGCCACAATTATGGCCCTTTAGAGCCTAGTTATGTTGAAGTGTATGATATTGACTAGTGGTTTGCAGCCTACGAGGTAGCCCTTTGAATGAGAATGGTCCCAGAGGAAGATTGGGGGGTAGTCTATGGAAACACATGCCAGAGGTGGGGAGGGATACCCTGCTGAGCCTAGATATAGCTGACCAGATGATCTATGCCCCCATAACAGCAGCCATTATCACCATGTTGTGGTCTCGTCCAGCCCAGGCGCCTCGCAGTCAAGTTAGGGTCCCAGGCTCTTAGCACTCAGACTACGCCTGAGGAAAAATTAAACATGAGAGTAACAGGCAGAATCCACTAGCGAGCAGTCCCCAATGCAATAGGGTAGGGCTACGACATTGATGGATATATCGCTATCAGTCCAACAACAACCCTGCTACTGTTCCCATTGTTCCTATTCATGTAGTGTAGGACATGGTTTGATGAGAGTATGAGAGGTGAGTGTACCTGTTGAGAAATGAACTAAGCGGTTTGGGTCATGAATCTGTAGATAGTGGCACAGCTTTTAGTGATGTGAGGTGCAGTGTGAGGTGACTGGCTCTTCTATCTCTTTGTTTTTCAAGCTTTTAGCAAATTATTCCTGAGAATGTAGTTCAAATATGGTTATGTTTGTCGATTTCTGATTTGTTTCTGTTCATAAAGTAATTCCACAATGGCTGTTTGTCTATGAACGAAGCATGGAATATCAAAAGAAGCATCATTTATGGTGTGGGTTAACAGCTTTGGTTGTGGGCTATGTATATCTACACCCCTCATCAGCCTAGGGCACGTGCTAGACAATTGTTGGCTATTTTTGTGTCCTCAGTCTTTCATTCCTCACACCCTTTCATCATTCTTTCAGAACATTGCATCCAACCTTCATCTGTTACTATGTAGAGCTGGATATCAAGGTTACCTCTGTGTGTTCTTCAACCTTCCCATCTTCTTAGATTACAGTACAGGGGAACCTCATCAGCAGGCGGGTCATTCCATGATAAACATTGCAAGTTTCGGTCCAGATCCAGGAAGTATGGACCACTGTATCCTCTTGGCCAAGGATCTTCCGGCAGTTCTTCGAGTTTGCGGGAACACCATTCCCCAATAAACTCGGGAACAAATCTGAGCCAGAGCAGAATGTAATCGCTTTTATGTTTAGTTAGTTGCATTCTTTGATTTTGATTGATCCTGTTCATAAATTCTGCAAGGATTCCAAGAGGATATCTTGCCCTACTCTGCCTTTTTACTCTGGTGTCAATTTTGATAAACTAAATACCTAGGTGCACCATTTTTTGCTCTCACTTTAAACTCAGGTTAGGTAATACGCCCCATCCTTTCAGTGTGTGGTTCTGCCTAATTTGGAAAAAGTACAATCTTCTCAACTTCAGATCAGTGCTAACTCTGCATCCAGTGATCCATCTAAGAGAACACTGTAAAGGCTTTATCTACTTAATGAACTTTAAGAAGGTGGTCTGTACCTTTGGAATCTTGAGAACGTCCACCCTGATTGCCCCAGAATGAGCCCTATCAGTGGACCCTTCATGTATCTTTCAGGTAAGGTCCTGCCACTTGTCCAATAAAAGGATTATCAAGGGGTGAGACTTCTCAACCATGACAAAAACCATCTGTGGTTCAGAGTGCTCACTATTGGAGTAGGTCTTCCTATGCTCCTCCCTCGTCAGGAATCACAAAGATGTGTCTCTTTAACTAGGATGTGGGAGGTGTTAGAGAAAGTCTGTTTTCTGCAGTTTTTGAGTTGTCCTCTCCATCAGAAAAATAAGATTCTTACAGCCAGGATTTTTTACACTGGAAGATAAAAACACTTTAGTCTCTGGGATGTTGCGGTGGAAACAAAATGCAAATATTCCTTTGTTTCATTTGAATGGAATGAAAATAAATCACATTTCCACTTGGAACTTGAGAAACCTACTAACATTTAAAAAAGGCGATTTTAAAATGGAATCCTACACATTTTTTTGTACCAAAACGTTGTAGTTTTCACGTAAGACCTGCTCAAGCCAAATAACTTAGGCTCATGCTTGGAAGTTCACATAAGAATCTGACATTTCCAAAATACATGAAACAACAAGGTGGAGCAGCGTAATTTAGGCTCTGATCTTTTATATCACACAATTATGCAATTATATATTCATATATGATATTATACTCACTGTGTGACTTGATTTCCTTAACATACGTGATGCATTTAAATGTATTAATGAAATGTACTCAGAGACTAGGGATGTGCATCCAAGAGCACAAATGTTCAATTGAATCATGTAATCATGTTTTCTCTTATTCGCGTTTGCATTTTTTCTTAAAATTATACATATGTGTATGTGTATAATCATGTATTCGAAGTTCATGTTGACAAAGGAGGTAACTCAGCCTGAGTACAGTCCTCAATTGGGATGTGTTTAGCCTTGCCAATATATTATTCTGTTCTCTTGCAGGTGCATTATCATGCTTCTCGTTAGCTAGAGAAATGTTTCTTGTTTGTATTAGCAGTGGCGACTGGTGTCATTTGAGAGTGGTGGGGAGTAAAAGTTCGGGATAAGTGCCCTGTGGCAAGCAAGCATAGCAAGCAAGCCTGACCGTCGTAAGTGGGATTAGAAATAATAGTGGGTAAATGGTACATTTTGAGAAAGCAAGAAGGTTAATAAAGCACTTGTGAAATTGTAGCTCTGACATCAATAAAGAGATTTTATATGATACCTCTCTTCTGTTTCAAGGCAAAAACAGTAGTACAGTGATGATTAAATCTGAGATAAAGACAGGTCCTTTATTTTGAAAATTAATTATAACATCATAGCTGTCCTGGTGTGTTTCTGTAATACTACATGTTTTTGTTCTGAACCTGTCTTATAAGAGGACAGTGGACGCTCTAGGAATACAGAGGTGTTTCTAAGACCGGGGCTTTATAGTATGCTAAGCAGTATCAGTCAGTGTCATTTGTTACAGGTTTATGATGTAGCACAGATTACAATATGCACTTTATAAGCCCTGGAATACCTGTAACCATCATGCAAAAGATAACTTCTAGACCTGTTGCTACTTTCTAAAGCCCCTAAAATGTCCTTCATGACATTTGCATTATTGCCCCCATGCTTTGGAAGTAGTTGGTAATTCCTAACTGAGACATAAGAGTTCAAAAGGCACCAAATCATTACCCATATAAACCATTAGTAGTGCTGTGCAGTTTCATATTAGCCACGACAAAAGTTTACAGAACCCACTAAAAGACTAGTTAGATCAAAACTATATATAGTTGAGAATGTGATGATGACCCCAGCATGAAATTGATAAGCATGCTAGAACCTCATTTTGGTTATCCATAACCCTTCGTTCCATGACCAGGGACCATAACAGGAGCATTATGATATAGCACAAAGCTGAAATGTGCACAATGTATAAAGTTCAGTCCTGTAATATTTCCCCCATATAGTGGTCTTCGCCACATGAATGAGTGCATACGATATGATGAAATGGAATGTACCCTGAATGTTTGGTGTGCTATTTATTCATTTTATTTAGTTTAGGGTTTTACAAGGGGGGCTTTTCGTTAAAGCCTTAGAATTGGATCACCCTCATTAAGAGCCTCAATAAGGTTTAAAATAACAGCTTGCTTTTAGGATCAAGTCAAAATTCCTTTCTAGCTGTTAAGAGTTAGCAAGTAGCATCTTCTCGATTTTCCACACATTCACTCATATCTTGCTTTTCTTGATTCGAATGGTTTGGGACATATAATATAATTTTATCCTAAACTCAACAGCTTTGCTCTGACTGGATCTCCTTGTAATGTACGAGTGAGGCATGTTCTGTTATTGTTGCTGGATTAGCGGTATGAGGGTCAGTCCTGGTTACCATAGAAGTTCCTTTTTTTAATAGTGGATATGTTGGACGACTTGTGAAACTTCATCTGGTCCTATGAATTTGCACTTCTGTTCATTTAAGGTACCAGTGAAGTGCCTAGAGCTGGTCAGGCCTCCAACTACTCCGATCACTGTGCATTCACTACTTTCCCCCAGGCTGTCCTTGGAAGCAGAAATTAATTTGTGTCCAACATTTGTTTATAGTCTTACTGGAAATGGCCCCTCCTGGACTCCCTCCTACAGAGAGAAAAGCAAGACCACTTGGAGCTTGCCACTAATATTGTTCACTTCAGCACAAGGATGAGCTGGATCTAGAACATACCCCCAGAGTACACCACAGGCACCAGCACCCAGCGTGAAACCATGGCCTGTGCCACCCTTACACAAACTATAATTCAGCTTTCTCACAACTCTTCCCATAAGTGGGCTGTACACCCAGCCCCTGGCACTGTACATGCTGGGGTTGGAGGGCGAGTTTAGTTGGGTCCTCTGAGGTACATTATATATTGACATTGGACAGAGAGTAGCTGTCTTTGGAGAGGGTTATGACTGCACAGAGTCAGACTCTGGTGGAATAGCTGCCTTTTTACAACTAGGTACAATACGGAAGTAAGAAACCTTCTCTGGGTGAGCTCAAGTGCCGTCCATTGTTATGCTGTGTGGGTCAGTGAAGTCATGTGCGTTGTCCTAAATCACTATCTGATGACATTGAGGCAGCACAGTTGTGGTGTACAAATCATTAGAATTAAATAGAACTGCCCTCACCCTCTATTTGGTGAGGCTGGAGAAATTTATGTGCACCACAAATGGCCCAGTGAAAAGTTCTGGAAAGACCTGCACAACTGTGAAAAGAGCCAGGAATTCCCAGTCATGTAGGTCGTCCACTGGCTTGCGTGATGAGGCGATGGTCTTGGCTGTGCACCATTACCTATCCTTCTACTGCAACCAGGGTTATCCCTGTTAACTGGCAAACACACATGGATTGGGGGTTCAGAACAAACCCTGAAGTCAGCCGGACTGTGTCTCTGGCACAATGCTTAACGTTCAACAGCCATGTCAGGGATGTGATTACGTAAATGTCGGGACGTTTGAGACCATCTTCTTGCCTGTCAGATGGTATGGATGGACTGTTCACTTGTGTTGGAATGAAGTGTGCAGGCAGTCACTAGGACCTTGCACAGAACAGATGGGGAAGGGACTGGACACCGGACACCACTTCCGGTCAGGGTGTGGGACAGAGGACACTCTAGGAATACCCAAGAGGAGGAAGGAGGTGCCTGCGCACACCGTGCTGACTGCACGACTGACAAAGGCTTTGTGCACCCATACCAGATTCCATGTGCCGTCCCTTTGGGCTGAGGCACAGGGGACACGACATCTGGTGACAGAAGATGGCGAACTGAACTGTGGCACCAGTACTACGCAACATTTCCCCGCAGCAGGCGAAACGACACCAGGAGCTCACCCTTATCCGCCACAACAGAATGATGTCAGGTACCATATGCGGTCTCACAGCGACGTTATGAGCCCACCCTGGTTGCGCACCATGAAGAAGCCAGAACAAGCAGACAAACAAGCGGTAAACTTTTCTGTCATCAGTGCAGCGGATCGAGCTTCCCATTGTGCCCATGAGCTTGCCGTGTGCACTTCCGTGGCATCTGCCAGTATTTGACCCTACCAACGTGCCCACAAGCAAGCACAGCCATCCTAGCCTTCCACGTTGATCTCAAATACACAAGAGATCTTGCAAGACCTCTATGGCCATTTTAAATTCAGGCATGTGAGCCAATAAGCACTGACCAAGTGCCCACATCCATTTTTGAAGTCAGACACCTTCCTGATAAGCAATACAGAGACCAGAAAAAGGCACCTAACAGGACAAACTGATACAAGGGCTGCCCACAGAGCAGAGAGACAGTTACAAGGACATAGCGCAGCCAACAGCGTGTTTGAAACCAGTTTGCTCTAGCCATGATGGAGGAACGCAATGAGGGCACAATTTAAAGCGCCATGTTCCAACTCCCTCTGCCCTTTGACCTCTCTGAACTTCAGATGAAGGGTACTTGCTGGGAGAAATGGATCAGACATTTCAAACACTAAATCCGCGCCAACCTGCAAAACTACACGGATGAACAGGCCAGAGACAAATTCCTAAATCTGGTTGCTGATGATGTCGAAGATCTGCTCGTGAATTTCCCACCAGACTCAACCACCCCGTAATAAGGCCTGATAAAATGTCTCACTGAGAGTTCCAACCCCCAGAGAAACGTCCATTTAGAAAGTTACAAGTTTAGCACAGCGTGCCAACGATCATATGAGTCCTTCAACGATTTAGCGACCCATTGCGCAAACTGGTCATCTACTGCGAGTTTGAAAAATTTGACAACGAGACATCAATATAGCTGCACATCATTGAAGGATGTCATTCAACAGAATTCCGCACATTAATCGTGACGGTAACACACACACTACACAAAATACTGACCATGGTGCAAACAGAAGCCAAGCCACATTGCATGCCATACGCATGAAAAATGGAACAGCGCAGATGACTGAACAGGCCTATCACATGGCAAGGAGCAGCATCAGGTATGACAAGGCATCACCGACACAGAATGAAAAACATGAACAGACTTGCTATCGCTGTAGACTGGAATACCCGCATGCTGGCTCCTGCCTGGCCATCGGACACAAATGTCCGAAATGCAACTGAGAAAATCACTTTGCAAGCATCTGCATGGGCGGACACTTCAAGCCAGAGCGAGGACGACCTGCCAGATCACAAATTACTTCAAGTTGACACGCACTGTACATGGAAGCACACAATCAGAGCCCATCCACCGACTATGATGCCGCTAATGCATGAGAGACCACTGAACAATTATATGACGTCAGACATCTCAGCACAAGAACGTACATCTGAAAATATCCAGCTCATTGACAAACAACAAATAAAGAAGACAGCGGAAAGGATGGCTGCCTTTATTCCAGAGTCGGCTCTTTAACTGAGGTGTAAAGAGATTTGTTTTGCGTGTGCAGAAGTATCTGTCATAGACATGAGACACTGAAGTGTAGGTATAACTTGCGGCTTCATAGCTCGGCTGTAATGGAAGACATTCTAGAGAGATGGCTATGGCTGGATGTTCTCCTTACAGCTGTGCAGAGATTCCTCTAAGGGGCTAGCATTTTCTGCAAACAGCTGGCAGGGATAAATTACAGCACAGAAAATATGCTAGTAAACACAGCTTATGGACAATCCAGCCAAGATGCTGATAGCCCCACAGAACAAACAGTGGTGTGGCGTAAATCAGAAAGGAACCACCATATGGCTCTAAAAATTCTAAACTGAGTCAATGGCTATCACTACCCCCCGATAAAAACAGTGTGAGACTCTTTGTAGGTAGAATAATTAATTTGGCCAACTTTATTTATTGTAAATAAGAAAAATCTAACATTGTCATATTAGGAATCTTCACAATCAATTTTCCACCACTGTGGGAAGTGTTAAGAGGTTTGATATTTCTGCACAGCTTCACAACTTACAAACAAAGATGGAATTAAGTGGTGCATTGTGAACTAATGCTTCTTTAACCAGGATCTGTTGCAGGCCAGGTGGTCCTTTCCAGCTTTACCTGGTTTTCCATGTCGTGAGCTTCAGATGCTGTTTCCTCATCAGCAAGGGCACTAAAGGTTTGGTAGAAAGGAACCTCCTGATCCCTTCTTTATCTCAAAGAGTTATTCAAATTAATCTCACCAATTTATTTGCTTTTAGCGGCTACAAAACTCACTTTATAACAGAGAACCTGCACCATACCGTATGCTGTTGCTTTGTACAAACTATCATGTTATGGGAATCGATACATATCTCCCTTTAGTCCACCATTTAATCTGAAAGCTTCAGCAGAGAGTGTGAGATTCTTAGGAAAACAAAGGCTGCAGATCTCTGATCTCCTTAAATCTAGACATGTGCTGTCTAACAGAAACATGGTCACAGGAAAATCTGGTTGCATACTAGACGAACTCCTACCTGCCAACTATCACATTCTAAGATGGTGCCAGGCAAAAAAATCCAGAGATAGAGTGGCCATAATTTATAAATCCAACCTTGCCAGCAAAACCAATTCATTCCAAAAACCTTTTGAGGCAAGCCCTTACCTGCCTCGTCAAATAGACTCTCTGTCAATGAATATTCTGGTATATTAATCACCTCCCATTGAACTCCAATGACACAGCTATCACCCACACTAGAAGATATAGGTCTCTGTGGTCTCCTCTTCCTATGAAGGTATATATTTCAACCTTTTATTTTTAACATATAATCTTGCTTAGGTTCCCTTTCCTCCTTTCAGTAAAGTATTTTCCTAACCAGGGTAGTCTGAGAAGTGTTGCAGTTCTCGAATCCCCTTCCGTTCTTTCCTTCTTCCGCCCAGAGCTTTCCAACTCCTCTTCCACCAGCCTCCAAGAACAGTTGTGGGGGTTGTTGGCTTCAAAGAAACATACAACAGGGCAAATATTCAGTTTTTCATTCTCTCTTTCACCTCTAGTGAAGCTGCTACCGTGCTCGTGCAGAGTGTAATGCTCTCTTCCCAAAGCGTACTCCCCTTCCACCTAGACTGTACCTCTATGAACCGGTCGCCGCATCCCTGACCACCACCTCCCTATAGACCAAGAATGTATAAATGGCATTTGCATGAGACCACCGCCCTCTGCTGGGGTAGTGGCATTGGAAACCACAGCATCCAACAGGCCTCCATCATGGTTCAAACGACTTGGGTGTAGCTCAGCGTTAGTTGCGGGAGTCCTCAACCCCGGAAACCAGGATGGCATCCGCTCCTCGTGTTCCAGCAGGCAGGGCTGGCTCCCTCTCATCCTCAGCTGCTTGTCCAGCTTCATAGCCTCTGTGGGTTCGAGGAGGTCTCTGGTGTCCTCTCGTTTCTCTTACCTCCTGCTGAATAGTCCCACCTTCCCCAGCTTTTCCAAGTTTTTTACCACAAAGGTTCTGGGCAGCCTCCTGATGCAGCTTGAATCAGCTAGAGTGTTGCTGCTCCACACTTTTGTGTCAGCTGTGTCGTCCATGATGGATTTTCTGGCTGGGGTAGTATTTGGACTGCAGTCACGTTGCGCTGAATAATGATCGGACTATAGTTCTGGAAGACTTTAACTTCCAACTTGAAAACCTATACCACTGCTCACAAGTTTTTTCAAGAACTTGAGGTTTATAACTAAACACTAATAAAAAACTAAACTACTGAAAACAATCGTCTGGACACTATCTTTACCTCTCAGGACCTACACTGTATAGGTGACCATTGCATGCCATTACCCTGATCTCAATCACCTGAACGTACTTGTCACTACACCATTAATCCCTAAAAGCAAGACTACAAAGTCACAATTATGAAATATGGAGATCTAGCTCCATCCAGGAAATAAGGGAACATGTGATATTATGCCCCAGTGCAAGTACTTAATACCATAACACCAAGGCCACTGATGTCAATAAAGCATCAACAGTCTTCATCTCAAACATAACTTCTCTACTGGATACAATTCTAGCCAGGAATCTTTGTAAGCATTGAATTTCTCCTACCCATACTCATCATTCATACTGGAATTACACTCTTTTTCAAATGTAAAGGCAGAAGAGCTGAAAGAAAATAAATGATGCTGAATTACTGTGAGAAAGACAAACAACTGCACACCACAGAAATGGCTACATATAAAAAACAAATTATTGTTTCTAAATTATTCCACCTGTATAAATACAGGGTTAAATTCCTCTAAAGAACTTGTCAAATATGAATAAACTGACAACACACATATTACAAGATCACAATGTCAAGTATACTTAGGGCTAGTGCGATAATCTGTTTGAATTTTTCACAGCAAATATATACAAGATTCAACAGAAGCTGGAGCCAGAAGCCCTGAGCAGTTCTATGATTGCTACTATTTACACTAGGGTCAAGCCAAAACAAGCTTAGCCACTTTAGGAAGATGTCCACTGTAGAAGCATCAAAGGTAGTTGATAACACCAGACCACTAGGATCTCCTTCTGATATCTCTACAGCATATATTATGAGGCAAGTAGAACCTTTACTCATCGCTGACATAATCAATCTGTTTCACCGGGTACAATCGAATGGAAGACTGCAATGATGAGGCCCTTTTCAAAGCTACCCCCCTTTCAACAGATGACCCAAACAATTTCCACCCAATATCACAGCTAGTCTGTCTATGAAAACTGTTGAAAAATGGGTATGCATCAAACTACAAGCTTTACTGTGTGACATATAAAATATTGCACCATCTTCGAGCAGGCTTCAGATCAAGCCACAGCATCGAGCTGGTAGTTCAGCATGATCTCGAAAGACTTGCATTTCCGGGTAGTGGAGGAGCCCAAGTCCTCCTAGACCTGTCAGTGGCCTTTGACTCCATAGAACATTCAATGATGGCCAGACTGAAGGACATGGCACTTGACAACCTTGCCCTGAAATATTTGCTGTCATTCTACACAGAGCGATCCTAGACTGTCTTAATTCCACCATTCAAGTCTGCAACAAAGCATGATGCCTATGGAATGCTGCAGGCATCTGCACTGTCACTGTTATTCTTTAGCATCTATGTGGTCCCATTGGCAGCCCTTTTACAGACAAGGGTAGTACAGTTCCATACCTATGCTGACGATACACAATAGTTATGTTAATTGCAATTCTGCATTGAAATCAACAGCCTTCTGGTCTCAGTAAGGCAGTTTTCTTTAAGGAAGACTTAACTGATACCTTCCTCAGCATACTGAAATGGATGTCTTTCAATTTTCTCGAGTCAAAGCCATCCAAGATAGAAATACTAATTGCCAAATTATCACCTGTATAAATGGAGCTTAGCCTGTTGGCCGGAAGTACTGGATACTCCTCCCGTAAAAGCAGTTTGTAATCTGGGTATTATTATTGATTCTGATCGTTCCTTAGAAACCCAAGTCATAAAAGTAACAAGTGACAAGTGTATGCTTCTGACAATTAATCCTTGAATTAGCTGCTACTATATCTTTCATGTCTTTATATTAACATTCCCTTTCTTATGCGTAATGTTTTCATTCTCACCCTTTGCCACCTTCTAAAGTGTTCTAACAATGTAGCCTTTTTTTTTAAAATCTTCTCATTATAACCTCACACAGATATAAATATTGCAAAGTTAATATATAACACGTGTTATCTGCATAGCCCACATTATGCTCTTTGAAACCTAACCTTTTATAAACACTTACAGATTAAACCACCCCTCTCTCTGTTTACTTCTGGACCTTAGTACAATATCAAGTAGTTATCTACACCTGCAACCCTGGGTCACCATTGACTTTTGGAGGCTGTTCCACTCAAGCCAGCTCAGCTACAAGTTTTTACCTGTTCGGTAGTTGCTTTTATTTCGTGTTACTCTATTATTCCTTGGTTGTTTTGTTGATTGTTGTTCTATTGACTGAACGTGTCCAGTCCCTTGACTCTGACTACCCATCTCAGTAGCCACTAGAACTGACGAACGGAACTACTATTAGTTTATTTATTGTTATCCAGGATGGAGATTATAAAAAATAAATAATATAACTTTATTTAGTTGAAATAATTCCCAGTTTGACATTTGCTTGCTAATGGGGTACACAAAGAACAAAAGACACAGTAGAACTGTCAAATCCAATGTAGTAATATTCCACCCGGAGTTACAGACACCAAGGGTTTGTGTAATTAATTACTGTGTACTGTGTTACAGCGCCATTACAGGTGTCGTTCTTGGAATGAAGATCAAACACATGTCAGTGTTTATGAACTGATTTCCGTGTATTTTTCCCTTGTTCCTGGGTCTACTCCCTGGATATATTCTCCCTACGTTTCACAGGCAAAATATATCCTAGGAAAAGCATGAGGGTACCGGGTTTCTCGCAAACCTCATAATAACATCTCCTAGTGTTTGAATCAGGATTTATGGAAAATTGCCATCCAGAAATGGGTTTATCCCACTTAATGCAGGGACTATCCTCCTGAAGGTGGACATTAATATGGGAGCCTTTCAAAGATAAGGCTACTGCAAGAAGAAGTAATCATTAACCTTGCAACTTATTTACTTTATGGTTTTTCTAGAGGGGTCTATGTCTTGCTGACTATTCCTCACCGAACCTCTGTCACCTTGCTTCTGAGGGTGGTGTGGTGAGCATGAGCTGAAGGAGGTGCTTAATTCGAAAAACTATATTTCTCTATTTTTATGGTATGTTAGCTCAATTATTTCTCCTTGTCTTAGCAAAATTTGACAATCATGGGGAACTGATGTCACAGACAAAACACCTCCATGGTCCTGTAACGTCACCTCCAAGGGGCAGAAGCTGCAATGATTCACCCAGCACCAGTTCTGCGGTGTTGCTGCAAATATTTTCCAGGACTCATCTTAATGCCAATGGATGATTTAAAGATGAGAAATTCCCTGGGAGATATAGTATCCACAAACAAAAGTCAATAAATGTAAGTCACTTTTTCCTCAATTACAAGATAGGCTTTATATGCAAACAGTCCAGCAATGGGCTGAGGGCCGGGGGCTATAGGTTGGTCTGGAGTTCAAATGCACAAAAACCTATTCCATGACCCTCTAAAGATGGGCAAAGCACAAAAAGTACTCCAATCTTTTCTGTGGTAAAATGTATATCCAATGTGCACATGTGTTTGTGGAAAACTTTACTCCAAGTTTAGTGTTTTACATAACATTTCTTTTTACATTTAAAAAGCATAGGTCATTAAGTGATTTTGTTTTCAATTTACATAAAGTGGTTACGCGAAAATGAACTGAAAGTCTATGCTATATCTTTCATAATGTATGCCATTTTTATAGAAATGCTGTGTGAATGTAAACAAAGGTCCAAACAGTAGTCAATGCAAAACAGAAAAAAGTAACAGAAAGTTCCTTCAGCAGAGCAACGAGGAGAGAAAAGCAATGAAAAAAATTGACAAACAGACTCATTGACCCCAGTACATCATTTCTGGTTGATGTGAGGCACTTCTTAATTTCTGTGGAAAAAAGACAAATTATTGAGTGAGACAGGGAATTAATGGCTTGGCGCCAGGATGGTCCGTGATACTAAATCATAAAATACTACAAAAAAGTAAACAAAATATGTGTGCTTTAAAATCTTTAATAAAACTTCCGTGATTAGTGATTTTGGCGTAGTAACAGAGACACCCAGATCACAACAAAGTAGAAAGTGCAAAAATCCTCTTCCTACATGCTAAGAACTCCTAAAAGACATGTAACAGAGAAAAGGAGGAGGGCGCAAACCAGAGAGACTGAACCAGTGTGGGTGCACCAATCTTGATACCTTTAAGTCACACCTCTTAAAAAAGCCGATACTCTAAACAGAGCATTTACACATAATCTGCTGAGCCAAAGGGATGGGAATGAAGTTATTGTCAAACATCTGAAACACTGGCTGGTCTAATAACTCCAGATTGTCAAATTTCAAATGTGGCGAATTAGCAAAATGTGTACGCCAAAGACACCAGTAAGAAGAAAACGCCACCATAGTGAAACTTAATTCCTGCCAGATTATAATTCAAAAGAGAACAACCATTACCTCTACGTCCCTCGTCCTCGCCCAGTCATTACTCATGAGGTATCCCACAAGACAGGAAACAAAACAGGAAACGCTTTTAGGCTCCAGCCCTCCTCCTGCCAGGTGCTATATTACTCCCAACCAATAGAAGCACATCCTGTTTTGTTTCCTGTTGGTGGTTTACTTGATGGGAGACGCTTGGGTGAGTGCTGGGCACTTACCTGCTTCGCCTGTCCTGTGGCTTCCTCCTCTGCTGGGCTTTGGGGGCTCCCGTGGACCGTTGTGGGATGCTGTGGGTTTGGGCTGCTGGGCTTCCCTGTCTCCTCCTGGGCTCGGGAGACCTGTGTTGCGTGGCTCCGCGGGTCTCCCCGTTCTTGCTGCCCGGTTTCATGCTGCATGGTGTCCGGATCATTGTGGATGTTGAGGTCCTCCGTTTCCGCTGGAGCCCGGTCCTTCTGAGCTTTGTGGAACGGATGTGCCGATCCTGCTGCAGCTGGCGGTGCAGGTAGGCGATTATAACCTAGTGCTTGGCCGTGTCTTGGGCGCGCCGTGGTTACGTTTCCTCCCCCTGGGGCGTTCATCGCTGGTGCAGGCCTGCCTTTCCTTCAGGCACCTGGGTGGGCTCCGGCGCGCCTGTCATTGCGCTGGGCACTCTTCCTGCAGCGGGATGCCTTGTCGGCCCACGCTTGCTGTTGGCCGCGGGTTCCCTTTTGGGTGACACCCCCTTCCTCTCTCATCGGATTCCTGGTTCGCTGCGGCCTCTGTTTGTTTGGCCGGCGGCTTGGCCGTTACTGAGTTCGTTTTGCCGGTTTCGGGCCTACCCTTCCCTGGGTCCGATGTTTGGATTGGTCGTTTTGGAGACTTTTCGGCCTCTTCGGTTTCCTTCCTCCATGGAGCGATAGAGCTAAGCTGCATATGTCTCCCCAAGACTTGTGTGTTATTACCGTCACACAGTTCGGAGTGCCTGCGAAAAAATCTATGCAAGGTATGGACTCGTGCAAAATGCTGACAGGTCGCTGTTACAGTAACACAGTCACTTAACAAACAATATGGCTGTTTGGTTTGTTTTCTCCCTTTTTATGTATTCTGGGCGTGATTATGTTGTGTTTACTGCTGCTATTACTTTGTGCTTTCTGGCCGTGCATCTTTGCTCGAGGATGATTTCTTCTCCTATGATGTGAAGACTCGACTAATCCTGTGATGCGGGCCTGTGTGGATGTTGGTCGGATTACTCACCTTACCCTGGTGGCACTGTCGTTTTTGATGGCGGGCAAGTAGGCTGTTTGTGGTCCTTCTGGGGCTGCTGATTTTTCCTCGGACGTTTTGATGGGTCTTCTCCTGCTGCTGCTGTGCTTCTGGGCTAGTGCGTTTCCAGGGATCTCTTGCCTGATGTCCTTTCCCATGTTCAGGTGAATGTGGGGTTTCCTGTTGCTTCTGCGCCCGGCTCCTCCCAGGATTCGGTCTTGCCTCTGTTTGGCAGGCCTGTTGCCTCTTCTCTGCCGGTACGCCTTTATGTGTTGGATGTCCTGCTGAGGGAATGGATGGTCCCGGATCACATCACCATGCCCAGGTTTCTGTCTGAGCTTTATCCTTTAGGGGGTATGGCGGACTCCTTGCCTGATTCTGTCCCAGTGGGCTCCGTTGTAGCCAGTCTTGTGGGGCGTCCTTCCATAGCATCCTGAGGGACGGCGTGGATGAAATGGTCAATCAGCTTTAAAAGATTCTTATGCTGGCTCTCGCTTTGCTGTTCGATCTGACCTTCATGGGGCCTATGTTGCCCTGTCTTTGATGTCTGCTTTCCAGTTCCTGTTTTCCGCGATGCAGGAGGATGGCAGCTGTCCGGTCTTGCTGGAGTCCATGGAGCGCTGGACTGACTTCCTGTCGGACATCACATTTGTTTCAATGAGGGCTTCTGCTATGTCCTATGGTTCCTCCATTGCGGCCTGTCGGAACCTGTTGCTGCGGGATTGGAAGACGGATGCAGCTCCATGTTCCATGGCTTTTTGGTGCTTTTCACTGGTACCCGTCTGTTTGTGACTCTCTTGAGGATAAGCTGCATGTGTTTAAGGAGCGTGAGCATTCCTTGTTTTCGTCAGCTTCCATCCCGTGGGGGTACCTCCTTCTCCGGTGCCAGGTCAATCCACCAGCCTTCCTGGTTTCAGCGGTCTTCCTTCAGGAGTCAGGTGGCCGGTCCTTTCCGCGGCAGTTTCAGCAGCACTCCCAGCAGGGTGCTGGGTCTGGCCCGCAGCGTTCCTGACTATGCCATCCAGGAGATTGGTCTCGCTGGTGGTCCACCTGTGGTTGGTGGGAGTCTTCGCCTGTTTCTTCCTGATTCGCGTTTGCCGTCCTCCTAACAAAAGGCTTAGCACGGGGGGAAGGCCTAGCAACAAAGGGGTTAATGAGCATGAGCAACCTATCTTTCCTTACACTATCTATACAGGGCAACCCTAAACTAAAAGCCTGATTACAATGCCAGTTGGACTTTTGTTTGACCAGCACCGAGACGGTAGCAGGACCGCCGACTAGGTATCGGTGGTCCTGCTGCCTGCATTATGATGCGATTGTCTTCACGCCAGTCGCCGTGTGTATATTTTGTATTGTGGCATGTGCTGCGGGCTGCAGCACATGCTGCATTACAAAAAAACTTTTAAAACATCCCTGCACTGTGTGGCAGGCACCTGCCACATGGTACAGGGATATTTAGGGCCCATAGTGGATGGCCAGGGAGGAAGGGGAGCCTGCTAGGGGCTTCCAAAGTCACCTTCTGCCTCCCTTTTCATGGCGGGCTAACCGCCATGAAAAGTGCAGGCAGAAAGGGACATTTTAATCCCTACGGTGGTGCCTGAGCAGGCACCACCCCTATAGTAGGGATTACTGTCCTACCGATTGTCCGATGGACTCCTGGAGCCAGTCGGAACCGCAGCGGACAGTCCCTCAGCCAGATGCCTCTGCCCTCCGCATCGTAATGCTGCGGGTGGACCTGCAGGGGCCATCATAATCAAGCCCTAAGAATTCTCCGGTAAGGGTGAGATCTGAAAAAAAGGAAGAAAGGTGTCAGCAATCATAGTCTTCAGTAGAAGTACTCAAACAGAAGCATAGGTCTGCTCTCTGTGAAAACCGAAGACGGGCTCCTCTATCCCTCACTACGTTCAGAATAAAATATAAATTGTAGTCAAAGTAGGCAATCCCACGTGACCTTCTTCTGTGAATTTCCTTAGCTCTGGCACAACTGGATACATTCACCACCTTTTCCACATCGTTAAGTAGCAATTTCGTTCGCTCGTCCTTGATTATTCCTCCTTGCTCCTTACTGTGATTCTCCTTGCCAATTCCAGCTTCTCACACCTTGCTATCTAAATAAAACAAAACACCTTCTAGGCTAGCTAATGAGGATTCTTCTTCTCCATACCTGCAGTGGAAACAAATTAGGCGCCAAATGCATTCTACCTTGAAGGTTAAATGCAAATTACATTTCAAATCTTTACATGAGCTTGAACTCAACACAGGGTTACAGAATACATGCACTTTTCTACACATAAAATGAATGCAGAATAAAACACAATGAGTTATAAAAGTGTCATTCTTTATGCACGTACATAGGATTAATTCTCATTACATGCATACATGTTTAAGCATTCATTTTGCACACACCCTACTTCATAATCTTCACAATGAGACATTTTGAGCCTAATTATGACGGCTGACGGACCATCTCGATTCTGCCTAATTAGGATGTGACCAAAAACTGTACGGTCGTATTCATACGTTTCCCTATGGGAGCATACATTACGCCCTAAACCGGCAGTATTACATGCTCCATTAGGGATATAGGAGGTGGTGTTCATCCCTGCAACCCGAGGCAGGCACCTCAAGGTGCCTGCCACGGTGTGCAGGGATGAACAGGGGCACCCTATGTGTCCCCCTCTGCCCCGAACCGGGCGCCTGCACACACAAGATGGCCCTGCTAGGGGCCTCCAAACATGCTTTGCGACAGCATTTCCATGTCCGAAAGGCCAACATGGAAACCCTGCCAGAAACTGTGCATCCTAATCAGGACGGCATAAACCGCCGTCCATTTGGATTATGGAGCAGTTCCGAAATGACAGGCCAGTTTCTATTACGATCGGCTGCATCATAATCAGCTGATCGGAATTGAAACCGACGTTTGGAGGCTTTCCGACTGTCATTGTAATAGGTCCCTATATGTTATATTCTCATATCACATTAATATGTAAAGGTCAATGTCACATAACTTTATTAATCACATTCTATACACAAATAATTCACAGTGGAATACTGTTAATATGCAATACCCCACTCCCATTAGTAAAGTTAATTACACAGAATACATTGGAGTGCTTCCTACTTATAGCTATAACACTCCCCTCCATCCTCTCAAATAGGATTCAAGATTACACTTCTCCAAATGTTTTTATAATTTACCTCTTTCACACGCATGGGTGTATCATAGGAATTTAAATGAAGTGTAGTATTACAACCACTGCTTCAAAACAATGTAAAGGACAGATCAATAGGACTCATTTTATCTACCTCAAAAAGGTTAAGTTAAGCTCTTGGTTATATTTTAAAATAATGGTGAATTTATATAAATATCTGATACATTTATATAAACACTTGAGTGCGACACAATTATCAAAGGTTGTTTACTGACTAAAATGAGGCAGTGTTGAGAAGTTTATTTTAGTTAAACATAGTAATCGACATTTCCGGGACAAGCATTTGCCTTAGGCTGGTTTAATCTCGTCTCGTCACGTCTCGTGCAGGAGTCAAGGACTCCTGCACGAGAGGAATTTGCATATCAAAAGACAAGCAGCATAGCAATTGGTTTACCTGTGGACCAATCACTGACAGGAATCGACACTACAAGACCCAAGCCCAGAGCTATGAAAACATTCCAGGCAAACAGCTGAGAAAAACAACGTTCACCTCAGATAGGTTCAAGCCAGAGGGTAAAGGCAGCGCTGACTCTATCAGGCACCATGGCCATGGACTTTCTTCCCAACCTCTCCACTGAAACGTGGACTCTGCTTGTCGTGCTCGTGATGGTCTTTTTTCTGTAAGTAATGCACAGCGGTTCTTTACCTGGCTGTCCAACTTAAACGAGCCGCAAATTATTTTCATAAACTTTAAACAGCTTAAATGTTCTTGCTTGAGGGGTGGCAGAGATTAGTGGGAGGAAGAGGACGGGAAACAGGGCACATTCCTCAACGTTAAGGTATTTCAATAGCCCAGTGGGTGGGGCACCAGCTGCAATCTCTGTGGACTTCACACGTTTGATAATTTCTGAGTTGGCTCACTCAGCCTTTTGTTTTTCCAACATGAACAAAATGAGTGTTGTGTAAAAATATCTGCTATTAAACTCCGAGTGACAAGTTTGTCATGTGTGTGATATAAATGTATTATTAATATTATACACTGAATAAAGTACTGGTCGTTCTGAGAATATTGCTGGTCCCTAAAAAGTTTTAAGATCACAGAGAGGTACACGACTTAGGGCCAGATGTACGACCATTTTTGCATGCGCAAATGGGTTTGCGAGCTGTGTTTGCGCATGCAAAAACAGCATGGGGGACAAACCCTATCTTACGAGTCGCAATTTTTTGCGACTCGGAAAAAAAGGTTTTGCGACACGCTATTAAGAATGAGCGTTCCCTTCCTAATAGCGCGCGCAACTCTATGTAAGAATGTTTTACGTGCGCAAAACACTCGCAAATTACCACCCTCTTAAAGAGGCTGGTAATGCACTCGCAAAAGAGAAGGGGTCCCCTTTGCAAATGCAGGGGAAAATATTTTTTAGGGCAGGCAGTGGGCCCAGGGACCACTGCCTGCCCTTAAAAAACACTAAACGAAACAAAAACGTTTAAATTATTTATTTTTGTAAATGCATCGCGTTTCCATTTAAGGAAAACGGGCGACATTAAAAAACAAAAAACTGCTTTATTTAAATGCAGTCCCAGACATTGTGGTCTGCTTAGCCCAGCAGGCCACCATACTTGGGAAGGTCTGCCATTCCAAATGGGGCCGCAAATTGCTAGAGGCTCATTATTATTAACGAGCCTCCCAATTTGAGACCCCATGTGAAATACACTGTTGTACAAAGTCACAAAAATCTCGCAATTTGCGAGACGCTATTTCCACGGTCCTACATCTGGCCCTTAATTCCCAGTGCCCCTTTAAAACCACAGAACCTGAAGGTGACTTCCACTGTCTTTTTTACAGACAACGGTGGCATGTTATTCTTTATAACAGATGGCCGCAAAAACTGCACCTCCTATCAGAGGCTGTGACTCCATTCATATTTCTTACATGCCACGCACTATGGAGTGACTCTTGTGGCACGCAATACTGTGGCTGCACAGGGGAAACATGGGTCAATAAAGCAGTTTCACCAGTATCACACGATTTTGTCTCATGGATATTGAGGTCTGTAGTGTAACCTATACACATCTGTTATTCTAAAAAGATGGTCAGGCCTGTAAAGCTTTGTTAATATTGGACAATACAATATCAATGCACATCATCATATATGTGCACATAATGTTAATATTGGACAATGCAACATCGATGCATGTCATGATGTGGTTCACTGACATAATATTGTCAGTCAAAATATCGAGGTACCAGAATATCATGTCCAAAATATCGACTTCCTATCTCCATAAAGATAAGTACCAAAATATCGAAACCAAAATAATATTGTTAAAAATATAGTTGTATAAAATATCAATTTTTTTTAATGTCTTAAAAATAATATAAAAATAATTCGATTATAAATATAATTAAATAAAACATAGTTAGAATTATTTGAAACATGTTTAAATCAATAAATAATAAATAATAATGTAAAAAAATATGAAACATGCATAATTAAAACATTTATATATTATATATATATATATATATAAACTTAATAATATTATTAAATAATCATTACATTGAATTATAAAATGTTAAATACATATTTTAACTTATAATTACATATATATCTAAATAAACCTGTAATATAAATATAAACATTAATTTTATATATAATAAATTAAATTATTTAAATTATAATTTTTTTAATAATATTTCACAATACATTAATTATAACAGTAGGAAAAACATTGCAGAGCGTAGGGGATAAAACTACTAATCCCACTCCATAATAGGGAAAGTATTGGATAGCGGGAGGGTAAAAATGACTATTCCTACTCCAGTGAGTGCAACAGTAGGGAACGTGTTGGATAGTGGGTGGGTAAAAAATTACTATTCCCACTCCATAGAGTACAAAAGAGGGGAAATGTTGGATAGCTTGTGGGAATCATTTACTATTCCCACTCCACCAAGTGTAACAGTAGAGAAAGTGTTGGGATGGTGTGAGGGTAAAAATTACTATTCCCACTTCTGCGAGTGCAACAGTAGGGAAAGTGTTGGATGGCAGGTGGTAATAATTTACTATTCCCACTACACTGAGGGGTCGTTTCCGATCCTGGAAAAAAAAGTCTGTACGATTCGTATCCGGAGCCCTCTCCGTACGAATCGTAAACATGCCGTACGGCCCAACGATTACGATCCGGACCGGGGTATTAGGATGCGATTCGTACGGTCCACATCAGGTAAGGGCGATTTGTACGGAAAAGCACACAATCACATACACACCGTACGGTCCGTACACCCCATGATCGCAGGGGTACAGTGCGTACCCCTGCGATCATGGGGTGTACGCACCGTATCCCGCGATTGCAGGGTGTACGCACCGTACACCCAGCGAACATGGGGTATGATGCGTACACCTCATGATCGTGGGGTACGGTGCGTACACCCCATGATCGCAGGGGTACCCCTGCGATCATGGGGTGTACGCACCGTACCCGGGGGGGGCGTTCCGTACCTGTTTCGAGGCAAATTCTGCTTCTCTGGATGTTTTCGGCCCCCGTAGAAAAAGCGTTGTACGGTGCGTACCCGACACGAATTGTACTTGCTGGGTCAGAGAAACCAGCCGCGAACCGTACGGATGTCACGTACAGCGGGTTCTGAGGGAGATTCGTATGGGGATTTGATTTGTACAGTCTCTGTATGATTCGTACGGAGTCCAGCTCCTGGTACGAATCATACTTCGTCGTACGTACGGGGGACGTTGCAGGGTACGATTCGTATGGGAAAAACGCTCTGTACGGCTATTCGGAGCGGTTTTTCCCGAATCGGAATCGACCCCAAGTGTAACAGTACGGAAAATGTTGGATAGTGGGAGGGTAAAAATTACTATTCCCTCTCCAGTGAGTGCAACAGTTGGGAAAAGTGTTGGATAGTGGGATGGTTAAAATTACTATTCCCACTCCAACGAGTGTACAGTACAGAAAGTGATGAATAACGGGTGGGTAAAAATTACTAATCCCACTCCAACAAGTGTAACAGTAGGGAAACTGTTGGATAGCGGGTGTGTAAAAATTACTATTGCCACTCCACCAAGTGCAATAGTAGGGAAAGTGTTGGGTGAGTAAAAATTACTATTCTCACTTCAGCGAGTGCAACAGTAGGGAAAGTGTTGGATAGCGGGTGGGAATAATTTACTATGTTGTGTGGCGTTTGGAGCTCTGAGTGAATTTTCCTGATTCATGCCCTTATATAGGTACAATTCACATTGCCCTTATACAGGTTTAGAAATCAAGCCCTTATTTAGACATAGCCTGTGCAGACCAAATACAGGCATGGCTTCTTCCACCCGTACCAAGCATCACGATTTCTTGGAAAATCGGCTTAAGCAGTTAGGGAAGTTCCCCTTGCTTAAATATTGATTTGTCCAAGAACTCATGTACTTTGCAAAGAACAACTATTCCCTAGGAGTTCTTTCCTGATGTTATTATGCCCGACTTTACGACAATCTATGGCATTCCTAAACACCTTCAAGGTATAAATATACCTTCACTTGCAAACTACGGTGGTTCAGAGCAGTTCGACTATCTACTTGCCCGACGCAGCTCGCTACAGCAAGTGCCGAAGGAAGCCGACCCTCCAGCTGACGCAGTGATCAAGAGGCTGCCTTTCTCTTGCCGAAAATCTAGCTCCGGTGTTTCCAAGCTCCCCTTGGAAAATCAAGTCCTGAGACAGAGATACCAGACCTCCTTCATTCTAAACCAAGGTATGGAGCTGATTAGAACCTAGAGAAACCTTTGGTAGATTCTTGGCAAAAACTAAACCTATGCTACACAAAACGTACTTCTTCCCGCGTACTTAGGTTAGATACATTGGGGTAGGCGTATTTAGAAGCACCAGTTGAGTATTTTTAGTCAATGTTATTTATGTATGTATTTGTATGTATTTGTATATGGCTTAGAAACCATACAATGCTTTTACAGTAATATTATATTAGACTATTCTCGCTGTACGCATTGTACTTTGCATTCTGCTTAACGATTGTAGCAGTTCACTTCTCTTGTATTAGAAAAAAGACTGTTCAATAAATCTTTTTATTGGAAACACCGTCTCTCTATTTCTCTACAAACTCTTTTGAAACGAACCATGCACGATTGACTGAGTGAAATACTTATCTATTGTTTCCGCGACTCTAGAGATATATTTCTTATCCTTGGGAAACAAAGTTGTCATGTTTATGCGGTTGTCAGAAACGAATCCCTTCTTGTGAATTCGAGAACGTTTCTAGTGACTTCTCAGCTAGCTGGCACTCACTATTAAGTTTAGTATATTCGATAGAGACCTAGTAGACCTCAGTCCTAAATCTAATCTATAGGATATATTATTCCAATGCGCAGAGCCTATTGGGAATATAGGAACTACACTGCAACTATTCCGTTGGCTAGCGTAGGGGATTCATTTAGTATTCCCACTCCTGCAATATAATTAACATTCAGTAACAATAAATTAATTTAAAAAATGTTTTTACCTCCCACCCTATTCCCCTATAAACATCACCACCAATATTGTAAAATAATATTCAATTAACATAACTAATTATTAATTAATTAATTAACTAATTACAATTAATGATCAAACTAATAACTATCACATATAAAATAATTCACACAATTAACAGTATGAAAGAACTTAAAAAAAATATTATTTAAAAAATATTAAAATGTTTAATAAAAATTAAATTACTTCCCACCCTACTCCCCTATCAACCCTCAACCCATTCCTAAAAAAGTACACAATTAACATATTAACAAATTAATTATTAATAATTAATATCAAATTAATAATGAATTAATAACTTTATTACCACAACTACCATATTTACCAATAAATTATCAATTATTATCAATCAATTCAAAATTATTTAATAATTAATACATTAACACAATTAACAATATAAATTATTAAATGCACAATATTAAATAATTAATTTATTAATGTATTAATTTGAATGAAATAACTTCCCATCCTCTTCCCCTATAAATCCACAACCCGCTACAGGATAAAATAATGCAAAAATGAATTAACATATGATTAATTAATTTTAAAAAATCTTAATTAATATATTATAATTGAATTACTTCCCGCTATATATCCCTATAAACCCACAACCCGCTACAGAACTAAAATACGCAAAAATAGTTTAACATAAAATTCTTTACTTTTAAAAATTTAAAACATACATTACAAAAATAATATATACTTTTAACACATATACTGACATTTAAAACACTAAAAAATATCGATATTTTTAACAGCGATATTATGACTGACAATATTACTGACTTCGATGTTATGACAAACGATATTTCTTACCTGCATATCGATATTCTGTAACACTATATTTTTGGCAGTCGATATTCTGTCCTCTCAATATTAAAAACTTGATATTTTGTCCACTCGATATTTAGAATTCGATATTTAGACTGTTTACTCATGATGTGTGTTCGCATGATAACAAACTGCGACCTAGGCCTGAAGCAACTGATTGACAGATCACAGGTGGGGGGGACATGTTATCCTTAGACAACCGTGCAAACAGGAAAACCCAAATTGATCCCTCAGATAGGCTACAACACCACTATGGTCTCACATGTTTGGGCGGCGTGGCGTGCGATCCCAAAACAACATAAAGTCAGATGCTGCACTAAAGTTAGGATCTCTCAACCAATCAGAACACTGCATGCACAATACACACAATGATCACGTGCTCCCCATGCCAGACATCTGGACATGTACGCACTGGTCCCACATTGTGTCCATGCCAGGTCGCAAACCCACCTGTGCTCCTGATGAAGATAACTAGATTCATGGCTCCTTGTCCAGGCCGAGATTTCAGCATGCCAAGGTATATATAACGTTTTTTACGATTTTTCTTGTAAAGTATAAAAAGACAGCCAAAACCAATGTTCTTTGAGACAGTCTTCAGACAAGACTCTGTTGCCTGATCACCCGTCAGCTGCGTTTAATTGAAACAACTGTGTCTGTTTTGTCTCATGCTTCTTGTCTTTTATTTTCTAAAGGTAAATTCATATGTGAGCAAAGTTTTACATTTATCTCTACAACAGCTGCATTAACCCACTGAGCTATCCTTTCATCTGCTGGGGCATCAAATTCACTTCTACTTTTGGAGGACAGAAGCTCAGTATTTGACCAGTTCTGAATTATTCTCTCCTGCTTTTCTACTATTACAATTAATTCCTTCTTTTACTGTTTGGATCTAACAATAAAGAAAGAAATTTTGGCTGTAAATGAAAAACATAGGGCTTTATTTAAACTTTGGCGGAGAGGGTACTCCATTGCAACGTTGGCAGCCTACCCTTCCTGCCAAAGCAAAGGTCCGCTCACCTTATTTAGAGTCAGGTGGAACTTTAGTATGAAGAGGGCAGAGACTACTCCTTCTCTGATGGCTCAACAAGGTAAGGGCCGTCAGAGATTTGGACATTTGGCTGCTCACCCTATTTAGAGTGGACGAATAAATTGCAACTTTTCACTGCAAATGACAGTAAAAACTGGAAATTATCCACATAACATTGGAGAATGCTCCCATGGGGAGGGGTAATTTTTTTTCAGAATAGAAAATCTGACTTTGTGATTTTCAATTATTTAAGTATTTTAAGAAAATGTAAAGTTTGATGTACTGCTCTGTCATGTTGACGGAACCGTTCCTCAAACTTTCAATGCATTTATAGGAACCGCCATAACATCGGTTTCTGGAAATGCAGGAGATGCCCACTGGGCCGGTGGACATCTCTAAATGTGGCAGGTGGACTTCCATTGCCATGGCAGGAGTAAAGTACTCCTCCATGGCGGGATTACTAAATCCATCTGGTCTAAATCAGGCCCTTAGGTCTGAAAACGCATCATGTTTGTTCCTGTGCAGTCCCAAACTTTAATCTACCCTCTTTCCACCCCCAAAATGATTCCTTAAGGTGGAAAGAACAGTCACCCTATTAGCTGGGTGTGAGGAAGTGCTTTAGATTGGAAAACTGCATACCCCCTTGAGAATTGAATGCTATGTAGAACACCGCACTGGCGGAATAGGAGCTTGTGCAAATTGTCATGTCAGGTTTCTATCATCACATCTACACCTGATGTTTAAGGTACTACGCGGAATGATTGTGATTAGGAACAAAATACATAAAAAGGTGTAGATGTAAATCTGTGCCGATATTTTTCCTTTATTTGTGATTTGGGCCCATTGTATTTTTTTACAAAGCCTTTTACTTTGAGAGGGAATTGCAGCATCAGCTCTAAATGAGCTGCAGACGGGGGCTTGTTCTGCAGCTCAATTTGTCGTGGTTCCCTCTTGGGCCCCACCAATACAGGTGTTGAATTTGCTGAGAAGCGACGTTGAAAAACAGAGACACTGCACCGTGCCACGCTCAATTTGTCACACATGTACATTAAAAGTTAGATTTAAACAGTATAAGCAAATATGTACATATAATTCATATGTAGGTGGGCCAAATAATTTTATCTGTGGCTCAATTTGATCCCTCCCTAGAAATCTAATCGAGAGATGCCACTGGGTGAAGGGTATCTGCTCCTTGAAAGTAAAAGCAAGTTGCTGACCACCTCCAGCTCTTCTGAGTCATTTGCATTCCTTCTATAGTAAGTAGTAGCAAAGAATGAACTCTGCTGAGTGGTGGCGATGAGACCTCCGGCACACACTCTTTTTTTCTTTTTTTAACTTGACACTTTTTTATTGAGAAGCAATCATGGTTGGTAAAAGTACACATATGCCTGGTTAAGGCATACCGTAGTCTAATGTAGGCCACGCAGAACTCATCGAAGTGACCAAAACACTCCACGTGCTACATGGAGTTCCACAAGAGGCGGAGTGTGCTTGGTCATGCAGTTCGCATTGATTTTCAGCACTGTAAAATCAGCGTGAACTTCACCATGCACAGTGCACAAGGGTGCTGCTTCTTTTCTTGCTGCTCGAGTTGTTTTTCCATCCGAGCTGCAGCTTTTTAAACGCGAACAGAAGGTTTCTCAACGCGAGCGGTCTTGACCATCCATGACTGCCCGCATCGAGAAATTTTACCGCCTGTGTTGAGAAATGTCACCGGGATGTGGATTTTTGTTGCTCGCATTCGCCAACTTGATGTTGGTGAGCGCGAGTGGAACTCCGGTTGCTCTGTGGAGTGCAGAAAGCAACAGGGGGACTGAGGTCTGGGTAGTTTATGGTAAGGGCATGGGTTTTAGGCCTCAGGGCAGGGGGAGGAGACAAGGTAGTTTTAAGGGCAGGGCTGGTTTTAGGCCTCAGGGTGGAGGGTGAGGTGGGGGATAGCATTTCAGGGCTTAGGGCATGGAGGGGGTGGGATAATGACGATCTTAACCACAAATACCCCCTCACCAATCATGCCTTGATAACGAAATTGGGTGATAAAGGAATGCGTGGGTAAGACACATTCGTGGTTCCGGCTTCATGATAGAGGCACATGTGGTTTAGCCATGTGTGCCTCTGTTATACAACTGTACATTCCAGAGTTTCGGATACTATCTATTATCTATTAACTGTGGAAGCCTCTGATCTTTTCCAGTCAGCCTCTATAAGATGTTTTGCAGCTTTTAGTATGTGATCTCAGGCCCTTGTCCAAGCCTCGCTCTTTGGGAACTCTGAGTCACAGCCCAATCAATTCTGGGTCTTCAACGATGGATGCACCTGTTATCCATTTGGTATGGTGATGCAGTTTATTATAGGACCATCACATGTGGAGGGCAGTTGCTTCCTTTTTAGTACATCTCTAACATTTCCCCCGCATATTCGGGTAGGTCTGTTTTAGTTGTTCTGGGGTTAGACTCCAATTGTACATCAGTTTATATATTTGTTCTCAGTGTGAAATTTTTGTGTCCATTAATTATATCCTTACAAAGCTTTTCCCATTCACGGTCAGAGATATCTATTTTCAGCGTTGTCTCCTAATGTGTTGGAAGCCCCAACAGTTTTGTCTTCAGTTTTCCAGTATTTTGTAGATGTTGAAATTGCTCCTATGGCTTCAGGGCAGGTCTTTATGTATTTTTAAAATGCTGTGAGATTGATGGTTTTGGGAGGATATGCTGACGGCCAAACCCTCCCAGAATGGTGTTAGGGTTAGAGGGCCACAGCGATTGTCCCAGTAGGTACGTGGTGGGTTTTATAGGTTTTTTGAGTGTGGGATACCGTTACTGGCTGCCATTTTAGTTGGGTACACCCCGGTTGACATAGGGACAGTGACAATTTTTCCATTATAGAGTTCGCTTTTTCTGTAGGATGTCACTGAACATAGATGTGTTGGAAGGCTTAAGACATTCCCTGCTAGTGCTCCAAAAGGCAGATAGAATCAATCTGCTGTCAGAGGGCGCGTTGATGGAGGCATATTTGGTGGGTCAGGAGTGCCCAAAGAGGAGGTCAGCAGGAGGTGTGGCGACGGCCACTATGGACTTCGCGTCACTCCCTTGCAAGGTAATGAGAGGTGGGTACTTGAGGGCCAGGGTATTTAGGGACAGCAAGCCTGTTCCGCCATTTTGGGTTGATGCTCTGTGTCTCCTCATCCACATACGCCTTGCGAGAACTGCACATGGGTGCACGCGCATGCATGCACAGTCCTACCAAGACGTATGTCTGACGTAGGGATTTGCGTGGATGGATGAGGAGACGGCAAGAGAGACCAAGCCAAGGAGGAGGAGGGCAGCCCGGAGACGCCATAGCATAGGCAAGTGCTTTTTTTTCTTTAATTTTCAGGGGGATTAATGGCTAACTCTGCTCCACTACAGAGTAGGAGTTTTGCCTCTACTCCGCGTTCTCAACAGTGCGCTGAGTAGGCAAAACTCTGCAAACTCCGCTGGCGGGGCAGAGTTCTCTGTCCACGCTTAGCAGAGTCCAGGCCAGGAGCAAGACAGGTGGGACTGCCTGATACAGTAGTGCAGTTAAGATGCTTTGAAAAAGGATGAATACGATGGCAGGAACTGTCTCCAAAATTGAATGCACTGATAAAAGGTTCCCTTTACCTGGACATATTACTGTTGCATCTAGGAGAAAATGACTTAGTGCGGTTGAAGGGACTGGAGCTAGTAAAAGCTGTCAAGCAGGACTTGCTAGAGATTAAGGCAGTCTGGTCAGGCACAATGATGATATTTACTGAGTTCATGCCAAGGAGAGTATGGAGGTGGACAACAAACCAGGGGCCATTGACAGGATGTAGCGAAAAGGAAATTTAAAGGTTTTGCAAATCGAATGGGGTTGTTATCCTGGAACACAGTGATATTAAGTATGAGGCAGCAGAATTTTTCCAAGATGATGGAGTCCATTTATACTTTTATGGGGTGGAATTGTACCTCATGCAAGTAAAGAGCTTGTTAGCGGAAATGATGCATTTGCCAGTGGGGATGTACTGGGCCATAGGTGGGGGGACAGAAAGCCTCAAGGGTTTTACTGGTGCCCGTTTCTTAGATAGATTTAAAGGTTTATTAATGAAATATTGGTCATGTTGAGACCCAGTTGAAGTTTGGTGGGAGGGGAGTTTATGAATGGAATGAGAGGACAACAGTACGGTATGCACGATGTATGGATGTAGAGATGTGAGTGATGAGTGTGTGATTGGAGTTTGGCTGGTATGGTTTGTGAGGGTTGCTTATGGGAAGGGGAAGAGTTTCTGGATAGTTAGTTAAATGAATAGTGAGGCCCATGTTCATGATTAGACTGTATGGCGTAGAGCAAGGTTTTTGGTATTGCCATTCTGTGCACCTGTTTCAATTAAGTGGCTTTTACACACTATCATATAGTCAGTCGTCCTTGGAGACACTATCCAGCCTGATGAAGGTTTTGGGAGGCTGGACAGAAGGGGCCTACCCACCCGGAATATTTAAGCGGGTATTAGAGTCCGAGTTTAAGAGGTGCTAGGATTGCCGCAGGGGGCGCAGGGGCAGGGTTTTATAGGTTTGTGAGTGTGGGCTACTGTTACATGGTGCAAAAAAGGAGGAGGGGCAAGGGACATCTCTGCCTGCTCCATCTCAGCAGTTCTACTATGTTAGGTGTATTCTGGTTGTTATACTGCATGCTGTGGGTGCTTTATAATATGCTTGACTCTAATTAATCATTCGGGTTTCTTAAGCCTAGCTTTTGCAGGTTGTTACTTAAGAAGTGGCAGCTAACGTGATTGAAATCTCTTTCTGCATCTAATTTGAGTAAGCTCGCTGTAGTCTGTTTCCTGGTGACTTTTCTGTTAGGTGGGTAACCTGTCTGATGTTATCATTAGTTTGTGTGCACTTAATGAATCTGGATTGGTCCACCTCTATCAACCCAGGAAGATAGTTTTCCAACCAGCTGGCAGCCCCTTAGTAGAAATCTTACCATCATAATTTAGCATTGTTATAGGTCTGAAAGCACACGCTCCCTCCTGAGTAGCATGGCACAGAGCACAAGCCATCAAAGCCACTATGTGTGAAGTGCTGAAAAGAGGGACTCTGCCCTGAAGATAAAGATGAAACGTTCTCAAATGCCTGCATTCGCATATCACCCAGTCCACCCACCTGGATAAAAAGCAGTGCCACAGGTCAGTGGGAGTGCTGGTGGCATTATGATGTCACAGCTGGCATGGGGTATGTTATATTAGGCCACAGCCTACGTGAGTTTCTTATCACTGCAAGTTCAGGTGGAACTGCAATAAGGAAATCATTAACAGGAGTTCAAATGGAGGATATCAGTGTTATTAATATATTTACAGCAACTATAAATAATAAGGCCAAGGTAAAGCTAGTCCTACCGGCTTTGTAAATGCTCCTCATACATGGAATATCATGATGAAGTAAAACATGTCCCCCCATTACTACCACCAAAAGAAGCAATACCAGTAACTCTCAATAGTGGTTCTTAACCTGTGGTTTGTGGCTCCATGGGAGTTCGCAACATCTAATCAGGGATTCAGCAAATGCTTAGAAGATAAAAATATATATAATTACGAGATTAATAAAGTACCAAATGTGTGTTTGCTTTATGAATGCTTGTTCCATGTACTGTTTTGCGGGTTCAAATCATCGAAATTCAATAGGCCTGGGCACCTGGATTCCAACAATTACTCAATGGGTGTCCTCCAATTCTAGTAATGATTCTGTGGGGGTCCCCAGACCGCAGTAATAATTAAGTAGGGGTACACAGAAGACCCAAAAGTTAGGAACCACTGACATACCTTTTCCAAGATTTGTGTGCGGCTTCAAACTGATACTGCTAACATTTCTCCCTCCCTAAAAAGGAACAGAAAAAGGTATAAAAAATGTAATCAATGTGATTTGTTGACTGTAAATTCAGAAAAAGAGTTTATATTGACATAATTAATGAATTAAAAATGAACTTGCCCCATATGTTTTGGCCTAATAGTAAGTGGCCATTTTATTTGAATTGGCATCTTTGAATAGTACTGGAACTATGACCAAGTAGATTTCAGAGTTTTTTGGGGTATGTTTTGTGGAGGGTGAAGAGCAATTTTCACGAGATAGCCAACAAAAAGTAATAAATCAATAAAAGTATGCTCTATATGCCAGAAGGGAAGGTCTTTACGGAATTTTCTGAAATTCAACTCAGTGAATGACAGTAGAGGGAGTTTTATGGAATGATGGCTTGTGGATCCAGGGATCTTTCCCACATCATGTGTTTCTTGATGGAAATAGCATGAGGTGGTTGTTGAATGCTCACTTAGGTTTCTGGTGCAGAGGTATTGATGTAACAGCTTTAATAGGTAGCCCAGTGCAAAATCACTTAGGACATAGGGGCCTATTCACAAATAAATAGACATGTATTTATTTACTAATGTGTATATTTACTACTAGACCTAGATGAAAAACTCCACTTTCTACACCAAGATTTAACTAGACTCTTGCTATTCACAATTTCTGATTGTAAATTTACATAAAGGTGTAGGGTTACTTGTCTCCATCCTCTCAAGTAAAGGGTGGAGCGTCCTACAATAGAATTTACCATGCCTCTTCACAAAGGTAAATTTGCAGTTAATTAAATCTACATATGTATCTTTACGTATACACTTTGGGGCCGAATCTGATGTCGGACAGACTCAGGTCCGTCCAACATCGTTCAGGAGCCGTAACCGACAGACCTGATGTCGTTGGTTGCTGCAAGTACGATGTGACCGAACCCTGTTTGGTCGCAATCGTAGGCCTCACAATGGGAGCATGCATTCCGAGCGGAATGCTTGCCTGCATTGTTGAAAGCAGGGGTGCAGTTCATCCCTGCACCCTGTGGCCGGCACCCCAAGGTGCTTGCCACCGGCTGCAGGGATCAACAGAGGGGCACCATAGGTGCCCCCAGGTCACCATTTGGCGGCCTCGCACCCTGCTGGGGGCCCCCAGAGACAGTTTCCGACTGCCTTTTCGTGCCGGAAACACCGGCACGAAAAGGCAGTGAAAAACTGCCATTGTACTCCCTCAGTCGTAAAAAGGCAACCGGGGGAGTACTGGAGGATTTCCGGATGGCAGACGGGCTCTCCGAGCCCGTTGTAAGGTATCCGGAAATCCGAGTCGGATTCCATTCCGATCAAGCCCATCGGAATGGCTCGGTCGGAATGGAATCCGGCCGGCACATTCCGATGCGGTCCGAAGGGCTCCGAACATTGTTCGGAGCCCTTCCGACCAAAATCGGAATCAGCCCCTTTATAGTAACATTACTACTTTTGGCTATTCACTTTTTGCGAATGCAAATTTATTACGAAGTATAGAATTGCATGTCCCTACCCTGAAACTAGTGGCTGTAGCCAAATTCATTTATTTTAATGTTATTTACGGTAAGATTCTATTTTACTTCCTGCCTCCACTATTTTCTAAGGAAGAGTGTTGCAGTACCAGTGGTTGGCCATGTGAGGTGCTGGTTTTACTCCAATTATGAGCTAGAGTACATTTACAACATTTTAATGTCCTTTTGGCTGTAATACCATTAAAAGTGCAGTGGGTGAAAGGGAATGGGCTTACTATCCCTCCCCAAATTCCTTTTTATCCCTTTCTTAACCCTTCCTTGATCCTCCCTAACCTCCCTTTCAGTAGTGAGTATTCTTCACTTTTCAGCCACTTCTCCCTATTTTACCCACATTTACTACAAAAACAAGGGCGTATGTGTGCGGAGGTTTACATAGTCTGAGCAAAGATTGCAAACATAAAAATAAGAGAGTCAGAGGTAGACACCCCCAAATGTAGGTTTGTGATTAGCAGTTTCTTGTACATTTTGTAGTACTATTATATTACTGCTAAATGTACTACAAAATGTAGTTTGTAAATAGGCACCTGCTACTAGTAACTTTGCACATGTAGGTGGTGATTTCTGTCACCAAGGCAGAAATCTCCATATGGGTTTATTATTCTTTAAAAAAACAAATACCAATATTTTGATATATAATATAAATGTCAATTTTTTTAGAATATGTTTTTATTAACCTAGAACTCATATAATGAAAGGTTAGCACACTAACTCATCATAATAAATAGATATTCAATCGTTATTTTAACTATATATATTTAATTTATAAATACATTAAAAATAATAATTATTAAAAGTCTCATCCTCACCAGCATTTTTAGGCCTATTTAATGTGTTAGACATTTTGATGAGTATTTATTTAATTTGATTTTTTTAAATAACAGTCACCTTTTTTAAATACATTTTAAAATAACAAAATAGACTTATATATAATTGTGTGTGTATATTTATTTATATTTATATTCACTGAAAAAACCATAGGTTTCAGGGACGTTATAGTTAGAAATTAGCATTTAAAAAACCTTAGAAATTCACTGAAAAAACACAGGTTTCAGGGATGTTATAGTTAGAAATTAGCATTTAAAAAACCTTAGGAATACACTGAAAAAAAACCACAGGTTTTAGGGACGTTATAGTTAGTTGGACAATTCACTCATTCAAAACCAGAGAAATTCAGGCGTTATAGGTGGTAGAAATAACTATAACTTGCACCCCCGCAATGCACTGCTGATAATGTTACATATTAGATCACTCATGACATGGTCAGTGACATCACTGATGACATCACTGATGACATTTCAAATGATATCACTGATGATGTCACTGATGACATCATCCAGTGAATGTGTGTTTCTTTAAAGTTTAAATATTATATATATATATATATATATATATATATATATATATATATATATATTGCAGCTCCAGTCTTTTTCAACCCATACCCAGCCGGGCCAGGAACAAAGACACAGCACTCCCGGGCTCAAGTTATACAGCGGAGGTATTTATTTAAGCAAACGCATGGCCAAACATTGGCATATCCTAAAAACAGATCATATTGTGGGATCAGACATACCTATAACCCCGCAATTTACTTTTAGGAAGGCAAGATCCTTAAGAGATCATATGGTTCATAGCCATTTAGAACCTATACGTAACATCAAAGGCACACTGAAGGAGGCAAAGGGCTTCTTTCCATGCGGGATGTGCGAAGCTTGCGCCTTCAGCAAACGCACACTCACTTACCAAGTGAGAGGCTGCCAAGGTGAAAGGAAGATTAGAAAATTCATGACCTGCCAGACAGATCATGCGGTTTACTGTTTACAGTGCCCCTGCCAATTGAAATATATTGGTAGTACAATCAATTCTGTAAAATTAAGAATTTTAGAACACATGAGAGCGATCATGAATAAGGATTTCACCTACCCTGTTGCTCGACACTTTGCGATTAAACATAACAGCAACAGAGACCTACTTAGGGTCTTCTGTTTAGATTGTGTCCCGAAAAATTCAAGGGGAGGGAATAGACTTCAGACTCTTAGGAGACTTGAATCCCGTTACATTATTGATTTGGAAACGAAGGCACCAGGGGGTCTAAATATGGGAGAGGAGATGGCAACTCACCTTGGATGATACGATACATAGGTATCATAAGCTCATGAAAGTTATGATAAATTTTGGAATGTAATAACTGTTTGAAATGTTATAAATTGGAATTACTAAGATTATAGAAAAATGATTGGACATACATGAAGTATTGAATAGATGTGGTGGGTGGTGGGTTATATGACTATGAGGTTTTAACATGCAGCGGCTTGGTTTAGAATAATTGGTCTGGGAGATGCTCTTGGAGAGGGACGAAGAAGTGTGAACTCACGCAGCCATGATGGCTGCCATTGCCGATACACGGCAAGATTAAATCTAAAGTAAACTTCAGCATAAGTTATCTCATGGTCGATTGGCCATGACTGTCATTATGACTATAGCATAACACACACTACCAATCCCTCTCAAAAGAACATACTCCACTATGCATATATGCAAACATAAGAGAAAGTAGTTTTGCGATGATGAATTCAGTCGCATTGGCCGATACACGGCGAAATGTTCAAATACAATTATACATTGCGATGCATTGTGTTGAAAATGCACATCGAAACTAATCTAAGATGGCGCAATGTTATTGTGGACGCATTAGTCCGTTTTCTATGTTCATGACCAATTCTGGCGTCTTTTTTAAAACATGAAACTGCATGGTTCATTGTTGAACCACTGACGAAGGGACGCTGTCCCGAAACGCGTTTGCTTAAATAAATACCTCCGCTGTATAACTTGAGCCCGGGAGTGCTGTGTCTTTGTTCCTGGCCCGGCTGGGTATGGGTTGAAAAAGACTGGAGCTGCAATTTTTAAACGCGATACACCGACGCGTTTTTACGGCACCCGACACAAAGAGTGACCCTCAAGATCGGTGTAAATTGGAGCCATAATATATATATATATATATATATATATATATATATATAAATGCCAAGGTGTATTGAATAAGTGTCTAAATGGACTATTAGTAGGTGTGTGACTGATTGTATAAGTGACTGATTAAGCGTATCTTACTGAAAGCATCAGTTAGTGAGTAAACTGTGTAAATGTCTGTATCAGTCTGTCAGATGGTGTATAATTGGCTGCATGAGTTGGTGAGTAGCAACACGACTGTCTATATGGGTTATTGATTGGTTGTCTGAGTATCTGTATGGGTGCCTGAGTGTCTGTCTGAGTGGGTGGGGGTGGGTGACTCTGTGCATAGATGTGTGAGTGGGTGATTCACTGGGTGTATGGGTCAAGTGTGAGTACCTACATATGTGAAAGGCAGTATATGTGAGTGTTGGAGTATATAAATGACTAAACGTGAGAGTGAGGAATTGTGAGATTGGCTGTATGGATGAGTGTATGCTTGTATCAGTGATTGTATAAGAGAGTAAGTATGTGTTAGTATTTGTATGAATAAATGAGATGGTCCGTGTATAACTGTATAGGTGAGTAAATGGGTGTGATTGATTCTTTGCATGACTGAGTAGGTGTGTGAGTAAGTCTATGGATGAGTGGTGGTGTGTGAGTGTATGAATAGGTGCATGAGTGCATATGATAGTGCTGTATTGATGAGTGACTGCATGTATGAGTTACTGTATGGGTGAATGAGTGGATGTGTGTGTGTGTGTGTAGACCTAGGAATCACTGAGCAGGTATGTACTAACTAGGGTTGGGCGGAATTTGCGTAATAGCGTTACGAAATCTCTGCAAAACAGTAAAAAATCTCAGCGAACACGCAGAAATTCCGCAAACACGTGGAATTGCTTGTTCACGATGCTTTTTTACTGTTCGCAATCGCTGTTTGCGTGCTCGGGGGAAAATATCTCGCGAACACGCATTTTGAGAACGCAAACAAGCAAAAAATTTTGCGATCTTGCGGAAACAAGAATTTTGGGCAATTTCGCGGTCTCTGCGGATGCGAAATTACCCAAATTCCGGAAATTCCGCGAACAGAACGGAATTTACCGCCCAGGCCTAGTACTAACTGCTGTTGGTCTGCCTATGGTTTCGATATTGGTATTTTAGAGTGGGTGTATAAAATGTTTTATTAGGGTGTGAGGAGGTGCATCAGATTATCACATGGATGATGTCATCAGTGATGTCATCAGTGATGTCATTTGAGATGTCATCAGTGATGTCACTGACCATGACATGAGTGATATAATATGTGACATCATTAGCAGTGCAATGCGGAGGCGCAAGTTATAGTTATATCTAATAACGATAACGGCTGAATTTCTCTGGTTTTGTACGAGTGAAAAGTCCAACTAACTATAACGTCTCTGAAACCTGTGTTTTTTTCAGTGAATTTCAAAGGTTTTTTTAAATGTTAATTTCTAACTATAACGTTCCTGAAACCTGTAGTTTTTTTCAGTGAATTTCCAAGGTTTTTTAAATGCTAATTTCTAACTGTAACGTCCCTAAAACCTATGGCTTTTTTAATGTTTTTTTATTTTTTATTTTATGAGAGGGGGTTGCATGGGCCCCCTTACCT
Organism: Lissotriton helveticus; assembly: GCF_964261635.1. NCBI lineage: Eukaryota > Metazoa > Chordata > Amphibia > Caudata > Salamandridae > Lissotriton > Lissotriton helveticus. Next base: position 167,571,355 of record NC_136071.1, on the reverse strand, counting down.
GGACCACTTAAGGCCCCGGGAACCCCATCTCCCAGGGCCGGAGCATTTTAAAATTTTTTTTAAACAAACGAGAAGGGGGCCGTGTGGCCCCCCTTCCCTGGACCACTATTGGCCGGCCAGTTTTTCCTTCTTCCCATTCAATTAAGCAAAGCAGGGTTTGCTATGGGCAGTCTCCAGGCCATCAAGGGCTCCTGGATGGGGGAAGGGTGGCCCTCTCCCTCAATTTGCATAGCCCCGGGGAGGTGGTGGTGCCCGGGGTTTGGGGAGCCTGCGAGGTCCCCCTTATAATTATTATAAGCCCCAGGGAGGTGGCGTTCCCCGGGGCTTGGGGGGTCCAGCGAGGCCCTCACCTCATAATTAAAAAACCCCAGAGGGGTGACAGTCCCTTGGGCAGTGTGGGTGGGATTGGGACCCCCTCACGCAGGCGGTCCCAGGGGCTGCAGGGGGCCTCGTGCCCCCACATTCAATTAACTAAGCCCCTGGGAGGTGGTGGTCACCCAGGCTGTGGGGGCCCCGGTGGCCCCCACCACCACAAATTAATTACTAAATGCCCCTGGGACCTGGCCAACCCAGGGGCTTATAGAAAACGATGGTCGGGTGACATGCTTTTTTTTTATTATTATTTTTAGGTCCAGATTCGCGAATCCAGCACGAATTTGGCTGTTTAAAAAAGATGCTTTTTTTTGGCCTGGGAAGGACCCCCTGAGCAGGCACAGGGGGTCAGGGTGTTTATACCCTGCCCCCTTATACCCTGCCCCCTTTAATGTTTTTTAAACTTCATTACACTGTTTTCTTGTAACTCGGTTCTACCAAGTCACAAGAAGGCTGCCAACACTTCCTGGTTTGGAGTGTTGGCAGCCAATCAGAGAGAAGCTCGTGCCCAGGAGGGTTCGCGAGCCCTCCTCAGTGCTCAGATATCAATATTTTTCTTTCTTTAATTTCTCAGAAACTACTGAACGGATTTACACCATTTAACAAAAAGGGCTCTTTCTGAACCAAGGTCTACCTTTTTGCCAAATTTGGTATAGTTCCATTCAGCAGTTCGGGCTGTAGCTTTGTCTAAAGTTTCCTATGAAAATTAACATGGGGAAAACGCGTTATGGGACTCCCCTTTTTTCTCGCCCCCACTTGACGAATCACCCCGAAACTTTCAAGACAGGAGCTGACTGAAGCGCCCCACTAGTTTTGAAAATTTTGCGAAGATTCGTCAACCAGCATCACAGTTATTGGGAAAAGAAAAAACACTTTTTGATTAGAACCAAGGTCTTAACTATAACTACCTACTGGTGACGGCCAGTAGGTTATTTATATATATATATATATATATATATATATATATATATATATATATATATATATATATATATATATATATATATATATATATATATATATATATATAAAACCTACTGCCGGTCACCAGTAGGTAGTTATAGTTAGGACCTATTATCCATAGGAAATCCGCAACATTCTATATGAAATAACTTTGACGTCGAGCGTCTAATCTGCGCAAAATTTTCAAAACTTTTGGCCAGCTCCGATCCGCTCTGATCCTGAAAGTTTCACGATGATTCATCAAGCGGGGCCGAGAAAAAAGGGGGTCCCAAAACGCATTTTCCCCATGCAATTTCCCATAGGACCTTTAGCCGCAGCTACAGCCTGAAGTGCTGAACGGAATTACACCAAATTTGGCAAAGAGGTAGAACCGAGGTACAAGAACCCCCCCAAAAAATGCTGCAAAACGTGAAAAGGGGGCAGGGTAGACACACCCTGACCCTCTAGGCCTGCTCAGGGGGTCCCCCAAAGGCCAAAACATTTTTTTTTCAAAAATCGCGGGATGCGCGTAGGATCCGTGCATCCTGCTGCTGAGAAAAAAAACTAATCGTGGGCTCCTGTGCTTTAAAGGTTATTAGCCTCCGGGGGGCCAAATCCAAGGGGCATTTTCAAAAAATTGTGTGGGGGTCCCAATACCCCCACACTGACCTGGGAACCACTACCCCCTGGGGCTCTATGTTAATATATGCGGGGGCTCACGGGGCCCCCCACAACCCCTGGGACTGCGACCCCTGGGGCTTGTTGAAAATGGGTGTGAGGGCTCTGAGGCCCCTCCAGCCCTGGGGACCACCACCCCCCGGGGCTTCTGAAAAATGTGGGAGGGGGCCATGCGGCCCCCCTCCTGGAGCCTTGTCTAGGCCCTGGGGACCGCTACACCCCAGGGCCGGCTCCTGCAGTGTCTCGGGATGCCCACCCCCGGGAAACTGCTGTTTGCAATGGCAGGGCCGGAGCCTCGCGGCTCCCACCCTGCCATTGCAAACTGCTTTGCTTCATTGAAGCAAAACCTGCTCTCGCTTCAATAAAGCAAAGCATATTGCTTTTCCATATGGGGAGCAGCATGTTAGCTGCTCCCCATGTGGAAAAGCAATGCCGGCTCCCGCAGGAGGCTGGGAGCAGGCGGGACCATGGGGGGATTGTGGAGCCTCCACGGTCCCCAACGTTGAGGGCCTACCCCGGGGGATGTGGTCCCCGGAGCTACCAGTGGCCCGGGAGGGGGGCCACAAGGCCCCCTCCCCATTAACAATTTTGTTTTTAAACAATGGCCCGCCCTATGGGATGGGTTCCCCGGGGCCTTGAAGTGGCCTGAGGAGGGGGGCTATGCAGCCCCCCTCCATAAAAATATTAAATTAATTGGCTATGCCCCGGAGGATGGGGTCCCCAGGGCCCAAAAAAAGTGAAAGGAAGGGGGGCCACACAGCCCCCCTTCCAATTTTTTTCTTTTTAAAAGACGTGATCGGCCCTAGGCCCCGCCCCCTCACAAACACACTCTGCAAACGCGCTCTGTGGCATGTTTTAAATTGACCCCTTCAATACTGGGGGTCCCTGGGGACCAACTAGTCCACCAGGTACCTCAAGTAAGCACCACAGGGCTGCGTTGCAAGGAGGTGCACCAGGCCACACCCCTTTTTGCACCTCTCTGCAACGCAGCCTTGTGGCACTCACTGGAGGTACCTGGTGGGCTAGTTGGACCCCAAGGACCCCCAGATTCAAAGGGACTTAATTCCCCAACTTAAAACATGCCACAAGGCGCGTTTTCACAGTGGTGAAGGGGGGGGGGGCTGGCCTGAGTTCACATGTGTGCAAGCACACCCTGTGGCGCAAGTTAAGTTTGGGAATTAATTCCTTGTCAATACTGAGAGTCCCTGGGGGCCAACTAGCCCACCAGGTACCTATAGTAAGCGCCACGGTGCTGCGTTTCAGAGTGTTGTAAAAAGGGGCGTGGCCTCTGAACACCTCTCCGCAACGCAGCCTCCTGGTGCATACTTCTAAGTGTCTATTTTCACAAACTACAAATATTCCTAAAAAATTGCCTGTATGACTTAAATGCATTCTTTCAACTGTTTACAGGAGATGCACCAGTGCTGGATCCAGAATCCACCACTGAGTAAGAAAAAGTAACGATAACTCTACTTACTTGCTAAGTGAATTTCCTTCCATAGGGTAACATTGACTGGTTTCACTTGAAAATACTTCTGTGGGTGGAGTTTTGGAACTTTAAAATATTCACCTAAAATCAGCCGAACAACAAATTCTGATTTACTCACCTGTTATCAGGAGAGACCTCAGTGCTGCATCTTTGAGCCCAGTACTGATCCTGAAAAGTAATTCTAACGATACTTACCAGTAACTTGTATTTCCTTCCATAGGAATCCATTGCCTGGTTTTCACCAGAAAAGTTTCAAAGTGTCTATTTTCACAATCTACAAATATTCCATAAAAATTGCCTGTATGACTTAAATGCATTATTTCAACTGTTTACAGAAGATGCACCAGTGCTGGATCCAGGATCCACCACTGAGTAAGAAAAAGTAACAACAACACTACTTACTTGCTAAGTGAATTTCCTCCCATAGGATAACATTGGGGATTCTATGTGAAAAAGTTTCTAAGTGTCAACTTTTAAAATACAATAATATTCCTTAAAAATCACTACTGTAACCAAAACGCTTTTACTCAACTGTTTACAGGAGATGTCGCAGGACTAAATCTAGGATCCAGTCCTGTGGTTAGAAAAGTAATCCATAAAGTAACTAATTGCATTTAACTAGAAATTCCCATTCAGCTCAAAGTTGCATTGTGTTTGAAATTGTGTTGCCTATTGCAACAACTGTAACTATTGTACTTAAAACTCTATTGCCTATTTGCAAAGTATTTAAACTAAAATAATTTATTCTGAGAAAGTATATTTTGTAATGTAATGTATAATGTTATTATAATGTAATTTAAAAAATAGAATATCTAAAAATAAATTGTTTAAAAAATGTAGTAAATCAGTATCTAAAAAATAAATATAAGAATTAATACATTTATAAATTGTCATTTACAAAACCTTTGAAATTCACTGAAAAAACCCATAGGTTTAAGACATGTTATAGTTAGGAATTAGCATTTAAAAAACCTTTAAAATTCACTGAAAAAAACATAGGTTTAAGACATGTTATAGTTAGGAATTAGCATTTAAAAAACCCTTGAAATTCACTGAAAAAACCATAGGTGTCAGACATGTTATAGTTCAGAATTAGCATTAAAAAAACCTTGGAAATTCACTGAAAAAAACATAGGTTTTAGAGGTGTTATAATTAGTTGGACATTTCACTCATACAAGACCATTGAAATTCCCCCGTTATAGTTAGTTGTACTAACTATAACTCGCGTGCCCGCAATCCACTGCTGATGATGTCACATATTACATCATTCATGACATGGTCAGTGACATCACTGATGATATCATTCATGACATCTGAAATGACATCACTGATGACATCACGGATGACATCATCCAGTGAATGTGGTTTGGTTTGATATTTAAATAAGTATTATATATATATATATAGCAATGTGCCTTGAAGACTGAGTGGATGTATAAGTGGCAGGATGGAGGATTTAGCAGCACTGTGATTGACTGTCTAAGTGATTAATTTAAAGTGTTTCTCTAAATATATGTTTTTTTCAGTGAATTTCTAAGTTTTTTTTTAAATGCTAATTCCTAACTATAACATGTCTGAAACCTATGGTTTTTTCAGTGAATATATATATATATATATATATATATATATATATATATATATATATATATATATATATATATATATACACACACATGTATACATATGGAGTATAAATACAATTTAAATGTCAAAATAATGTTATTAATTTAAAATCAGATCCCGTGAGGTGTTAGTTTATTTGCCCTGCCTCGACTGTTTCCTATATGACTGTTTCTATACTAGTGATTGGCCATGTGTGCTATTTGACTTACTGAAAGACTGGGCTGGAGTACATCTGAACCTAGTTTCACACCCTTAGGGTTGTAGTAACTTTAGAATTTCAATCTGTGAGTAGTGGAAGCATACTAATTTGTTATATTAGCATGTCCCACCATAAACTCTTCCAATTAAGTATTCCCTATTCTCCGCCCACTTTCCCCCTTGGCCCTCCAACGTTTACTACTAAAACATATACCTGCATGTGCAGTTATCTCCATCACAGTGACAGAGTTCTCCACACATAAAAAATACAGAATGCAGTTTGTGAATAGGCCACACAGAGTCGACTGTACATGTTTTAAACTTAACCCCCTAAACCCCTGCAAATGGAGGGGTTTAGGGTAGATGATATACAGTATGCTCTTTGGAACAGAAGAAGGAGGGGTGCTGTATTTTTTGCAGCCCAGTATAGATTTTCCAATGTTTTGAAATGGAAGAATCTATAAAGACTCTTTCAATAGCCAATCCTGGATAAGCTCATAGTGCCAGAAGAAGCGGTGATGTGTCATCAGAGAAGGCATGATTTCAAAGCATTGGCGATGAAGGAGGAACATGCTTTTTTCATTACATTGTTGACATATGGGAGAAAAGCATCCCAGAATCAAAGGTGACTCATCAAATTGTGAACCATAGTGGCTAGTGTTGACATGTGCCCGGTGCTTTAATTAAAAATATTTTGAAGTAATCTTAGTCTTTCTGTAATCTGGGACAAAATGTGTTCTATGTTTGATAGTTTTGTAATACTCTGTGCAAATTCGGCAACTTGTTTATTATCCTTTCTAGGAACTCACACCTGCACAAACTGAGAGTATAGTGGAGTATAGAAGACAGAACAAAAGAAAGTTGAATTTAACAGTTGATTCTAAGTCAGATTCAATATAAGGTAGTGCAATGATAAATAATGTTTCTCAACTTTACAATGAACCAGCACATTTTCTGCTGTTTTTAAATTATGCAAAAAGTAATTTCTCAAGTTTTTTTTCCTTAAAGTCTTTTTAACTGCTCTTGCTCAATATCATTAAGCTTCAAACTGGGCCCAGTAGATATTGAGCAAATGAATTTAAAAGGAGATCTGTGAATATTTTTTTTCCTCCTTATGACCTTTGTGAAGTTATAGTTCTTTTAAGATCCCATCTGAAGAGTAAAGCAGGTTATTCAGTATAGTAACAGTAATTCTGAATGGTTCATTAAAAATAAAGGAGTCACAAAACGTAAGTCCAAAAGAGTCTTTGATTGTGAGGTAAAAGATATAGTGTTAGACCTGGCATCCTTGGCATGGCTTTCCCCCTAAACTTTTACATTCAGACCTGTTTTTTCAGACTTCATTTTTGATGGCCTTAGAACAGCTCCACTGTGCAGCATGACGAGCTGAGCTCGTCACGAGCACCGGGGTGCCTCGCGCGAATTAGCCCCGTGTGGAAAGGGGTTCAAATATATGTCATCCCTAGAGTAGGCCCTGGACTGCCAAGAGGACAGGGTACAATATATTTAAGAAGCAATACATGCATATTTAAGTATTACATGTCATGGTAGTGAAAATCGCTTACATTTGTTTTTCACTACTGCAAGGTCTGCCTCTTCCATAGGATAGTATTGGAGTTACCTAATTACATTTGATAAGCTTTAATTTCCAAATGGGAGCAGTTGACTATTTAATGTTTAGTCTCTTTGGAACTATAATGAAAAGCCCAAACTTATGGTGAAGTTGTATTTTAAATTACATATTCGAAAATCCCACATTTAGAAAGTTGGAATGTTCCTGCCTTAGGCATTTTTGACGTCTGCAGATTCGCCTGGGTCACATGACTGGATGCAGTTGATAGTTGGGCTTTGTGTTTTCCCCCTAGACAGCGACACACAATGGGGAGCTTAGGTGTGTCTAGATGGGCCATCACTGGCAGGATGGGAGGAAGGAGCTGGGCCCGTCCTCACACTTGAATAGGCTTTGTCCTGGCTCCACACAAGGGGCTCCATACCCCCTGTAGTTAGTATAGAGCAATAGTCAGGAAGGCAGGGCAACTGTGGACTTTCAAAAGCATACTTCTAGAAGCTTCTCACCACTTCAAAGGCACAACTCGGTATACATGCTGGACCTCAGACACCAACTCAGTATGCTTCTGGACCTGTGAATGCTCTGCCAGTAAGGACTGCTGTGCTACTGACCACTTTGTTGAACTGCTGCTCTGAGGGACTGCTGCCCTGCTGTGCTTACCTGGTGCCCGCTTGCCTCGGTGAGAAGGACTGGACCTGCATCGCTTGAACCCAGAACCCCAGAGTGAGTGCAAGGGTCTTGTTGGCTGGCCTCCTTAATCTGGAGCCTCTGGGACACAACAGGCTTCCAACAACCTTGCATCTGCACCTGGACTCTGACATCTGTGAGTCTACCCTTCCAAGTGGTGCCATCGCAGTCCTGGACCCTTTGAATTGGTCTCAAAGGTGCTTTGCCAGTATCTGTGGATACAGTTGAACCGACACATCTCCTCTGTTGTGCGTCACAACCCAGAGCAGAACTGATGCATTTCTGCATGGATTGGACCTGTCGCAAAGACTCGCATAGCCTCTGCAGACTCTTCGTGACCACCTCCACAAAACGCATCCTCAGTGCAGGCCCTCGCATCCCTCCTCGCTGGCAGCCTCGACGACCTTACCAGACTCCGCAACATACCTCACAGCTCCTCAGAACCAACACATCACCTCGACTTCCTGAAGCATCCTCAGTGCAGGCCCTCGCATCCCTCCTCGCTGGCAGCCTCGACGACCTTACCAGACTCCGAAACACAACTCACAGCTCCTCAGAACCAACACATCACCTTGACTTCCTGAAGCATCCTCGATGCTGGCCTTCGCATCTCAAGCCCTTGTCAACTGGATCCTTGAAAATGACGCAGGACCTCGCACCATAGCCTCACCGCATCTTGCAACCGACAAATCTCTTTGACTGCACGACGCATCTTCGACATGAATCCCCATAATGCTCCGCAAACCAGGATTTAATGTACTGTGTTCAGCAGGCCTAACGGGGTCCCTGAAGCTGAACTATGCTCCATTGCAATAAACACTATGCTGTAACCCAAAATAATAGATTGAAGTGGCTGCATGGTACTCGGTGTGTCACAGGTGGCATCTTGTTGCATTTAACTGGCTCTTGGATCATCGATCTTTGTATCTGCCCCACACCTTTTACAAAGCTGGTCCTTTCTTCAGCCAACATAGGCTTTTCTCCTGCATTAGTTTCAAATCCCATTTTTTGGCATCTGTTACGCTTTGGCCTTGTACCATAAAGTGAGTGCTTTAAATGTTAATTTAAGGCAGGTGTCTGACACAGTTTTGGGCTAAGTGGTGTCTAAAATAATTGTCGAGCTGGAGTATTGCCATTTCACCACCTTTGAAAATGGTACGTTTTTTTATCCTGGAAACTTTAAATGCCTGTGCTGATCTTGGCTGAAAATGTAAAAACAACAGATGTTGGACAGAATGCTGAGCAAATTAACCATTCACCCCCACTCACAGATCTGGGTTAAATCCATCGTTATTTTGCTCACCCCGCCATTCCAGTTTAGTCCCAGCCATATACAAATCAGTCTTGACCCTGCTCCCCATGGGAACAATCCAGCCTGAACAGCCTGGCCAGATACTCCTTGGACCAGACACAAGCATCCTGGGACCAGTTTTGTGGCATCACCCCTCAACTGCCAGGCTAGCATGAAACTGGTGGCATAGCGAGTACAGGACCCACGTCTGGGCGTACCCTTCCCACTTAGGCCAACAAATGAAAAAAGAACATGATGGACGGAATGCTGAAAAAATTAAACATTCATCCACAGTCACATATCTGGGTTAAATCCATCGTTTGGTTTGCATGTCATGCCATTTCAGCAGAGACACAGCCATATGCAAATCAGTTTCAACCCTGCACCCTATAGCAACAGTCCATCCTGAACTGCCTGGCCAGGTGCTCCCTGGAACAGAAAGAAGCATCCTGAGACCAGTGTTGAGGTATCACCAATCATCAACCAGGCTAGCTTGAATCTGGTGGCTTGAATTTGGTGGCATAGCAAACATGGGACCCATGTCTGGGCATGCCCTTCCCACTTAGGGCAACCAGTGAGAAGCAGGGTCAAAGCTGAATTGGAAATGGCTGGGTCCAAACTGTGGTGATAGAGTGAACAAAAGAAGGATGGTTTAAACCCAGATCTCTTAACTGAGGGTGAGTGGCTGAAAAGTTTCAGCACTCCGTCCATCATCTTGTGTTTGGGATGTTTTTCCTAAGTGGCCCAGGGTAAGCCCAGACATGAGTCCCTTGCTTGCTGTGCCACTGTGTTCAAGTTAATCTGGCTGATGAGGGGAGATACTCCAAAACCAGTCCCAAAATGCTTGGTTCTGCTCAAGGGAGGAGGTGGTGTGGCAGTTCAGGCTGGACTTTTCCGATGAGGAGGAGGGTCAAGACTGATCTGCATATGGCTTGGTCCAAACTCGGGTGGCATAGTGAGCTAAAGAATTATTGATTAAACCTATATTTCTGGACTGGTGAATGGTTGAAAAATCTTAGCACTCCATTCATCATCTTGTTGTTGTGTGTACTTAGCAGAAACCGTAATGGCATTTGTTGAAATCTGAAGTAAACAACAGAACGATACACAATAACATACACAACCTGACAGCACAGTTAAATCCTAATAGGGCACAACACAGCAAAACAGTCAAAACAGAAGCCGATAAAACAATTACAGTATTCTAATACAACTACATCACATTGGACTAATATGGAATTGAGCAGCACAAGAAAATCATCAGAACCCGTCACCACGTAACAAAATGGCGCACAACAAATATGTACAAACACTCTTACCACAGATTACCACCTTCAGAAGCCTGCTTCATACTGTGGTGATAAAAGTAATTTGCACCAAGCTGTGCCTTAACTTACCACCAAGTCATGAAATAGCGCCACTCAATAATTTTTCATAACTTTATTTTTCCATTTTTCCGTAACACATTACAATTGACATGCAGGTTATGGGTCTCATTTTTGGTACATTACATCATAGTTCGATACAGTAATACTTAATCTGTAAATCAGAAAGCGCCACTCAATAATGTTTTGTGATTGGGTCCTCTATCTCCTAAGTGGCGGCCACAATCTGGAACCCTCCTTAGTAGCTCCACTATAATCTAAATCTTAACTTTTTTCAGAAATGGTGAATAACTGGATAGGATATTCTCACCTTAACTCATGGATGGCTTTTCGTCTTAGCGCTAGGATGCCGTTCTGTGTAAATATTTCAGTCATTCATTAATTCATGTTTACATTTCAAGATCTTGTATGCTAGCATCATGTTTATTGTGTTGGAAGGTGCTTCTTTTTAGGTCTTGGTACTAGACAGCGCATGCACTGTTTCGAAAGAGACACATTGTATATTCTTTTTGGTCTTCAGCCACTTTCCTATTTATCCATCTCCTGCATGAGTCATTCTTTTTCCTCTGTTTAGCCCTCTCCGAGGGCATGGACCAATTACTACTAACTATCCACTTCTCCCATTTAATGACCATTTTACTAACTTCTTTTTTCTTTGTTTTAAGAGCCCACCTCAGCAGTGTTTGTGTTTTCACATGCTCCGAGCGCCGCACTGTGGGGCATATTATCAAGGGATTTTTCTCCGCTTTTTTGGCTTTAAAAGCCAAGAAAGCGGAGATAAAATTATCTCCCTATCAGCAACAGGGTGCTAACACGCAAATTCGCATGTTAGCACCCTTTTTCTCTACGCTTCCCCTTGCATCTCTAATGAGATGCAAAGGGGGCGTTCCAGAGAAAAATAATAGGAGAAATGTTGTTAAGCGACATTTCTCCTATTATCAAGGATTTCGCTAACCCTGTTAGTGATAAAAAAAAGCAGCGCTAACCGCGGTTAGCACTGCCTTTTTTACACCTGGTATTTTCCTGACTTAGCCATGATATCCTATGGAAGGTGGATATCATGGCTAAGTTTGTGAGTCCCTAACATCAAGCTAACGCCAAACTTCGAGAGATTATCGTTGGTTTTCCAGCGATAATCTCTCATTTGGCAGTTAGCGAGAGGATTTTTATCACTTCTGAGATAAACCTTGCTAATAGCAAGTTATCTCTGCGATAATTTCCGGCGATGCTTAGCGTTAAAAAATTAGTTGCTAAGCATCGTTAGCGATAAATATCGCTAATCGTTGGTAATATGCCCCACAGTGTCTATAAACAGGCCTGTAAATTAACTTCATTACCAGCAGAACCTCCGCACGGAGAGCGAAAAAATCAACAATCCCCTCCATGGTCTCCACTGCCATGCGAGGTCACGTGACCACTTTGTTTCAGCTGCCCTTCACTCAATCATTCTCACCCTCCCCCCACTCAGGAACACCTCATAACAGGTTACTAATAAAATAGGCTGCGAGAAGGTCTTGTTGCAATTCGCTGGATGGTCATTGTAAAGAGCCACATGCCACCAACTGCACTCCTAAGTGCTGGAGTGCATCTGTGTAGTAAGCGTTTTGTATTTTAGAATACAGCTCACAGTACTTCAGAAATCCCTTCCATGGTCTTGATTGCCTTGCAAGGACATGTGACGGCTTTGTTTCTGCTGCCCATCACTCAATCATTCTCAACTCCCTGCCTACCCCTGAGATAGTTACAAAAAACAGGAACACATCATAATGGGTTCGCTGGTTACTAATAAAAAGGGCTGCGGTAAGGGATTGTTTCAATTCACTGGATGGTCATTGTAAAGCGCCACATGTGACCAGCTGCACTCCTAGGTGCTGGAGTGCATATACATAGTAAGCGTTTTGTGGTTTAGAATACAGTGCACAGTGCATAAGCAACCACATGGTTTGTTATGTTGCAAAATTACAGGTTAAAAGCAAATTTTTAGTATAAGGCTTATTGCAAGATAAAATAAACAAAGGTGTTTTCAACAGACAGCACCCCGTCTTTGAGATGTAGGTTTGGTAAATGTTGATGCCAGCACTGAAGTAAATTCAAATTACTCAAGTTTTGAAATTGCAACCTACCAGGGGCACCAAAGGGACACTTTGCACATGCATGGTCTGTAAGCCCCATGTGAACCATAATAACAACAATAGTAACAAATAATATAATACTTTTACGTATCACTTTAAGGGTGACATATCTAACTACTGCAAGCATTTGTTACTGTTATATAAATCAACACGATTCATTTTTATCAACCTCAGAATGTCCATAGGCCGAGATGGCCCTGCCAGGATACGGCCACATGACCCAGTGATAACAGTACAGTGGCCTAATGAGCTTGGTCACAGCATTCTTGCAATGGCTTTAACATCTAGCTGGTCGTTGTAAATCCAATTCACTGACTGGAAGGGAGGTATGGTCAGACTATACCATATTTATGTCAAATCAGATAGACACAACAGTGACCCACAAAACGCCAAGTAGTAGGAAGAGGTGATAGATTTAATAAAGGATTCATGAAATTGAATCTAAGCATTCAGTAATCTCTGCATTTTGATGATTGTTGGCTGTCATACTTCTAGGCAGTCAGATAGCTCAGAGGGTTGAGAACCTGCTGCAGACTTGTATGTGTAACATGCAAGTCACAAGTATGAATTGCACTAATGCAGACAGTATCTTCTGTTCTTGAAAGGTGAACAAAAAAAGTATGATTTTACTAGGTAAATTTGGCAGCACTTGTTAAGGGGAATGGACACATTTTATATTGTGTTTTGCTCTTTTTAAAATGGTAAATTTGATTTGGGATACCTTTTTCATGTATTCCCCTGGATACACAAAGGAGTAACGGTGCATCAGCTGCGGGCCTATGGATGCTGCATCTGCCTGGGAAACACTGACCATCTGACCATGCAATGCTGAAACACATTGACTAAGCCAATAGCTCTCACATATCCGAGACTGATTAACTTTGCCAATGCTTGCTGTGTCTTGTCTGGTGACAAATTAATATATATTAATGGAGGAAAAATCACACCTAAAGCATAAATTCTTAATGTTAAATTGAGTCACGAAAAGAGTAATAGAAGCTCATAAGTTCATACCAAACATGAGAAAAATAAACAACATTGTTGTATTTAACAAGTCAACAAGGTTTAAATGGTCCCATTTTAAAAGACTAAGGGGCACATTAGGATGGCGGGCGGACCGCCCACCACCCTAACGGAGAACGGGACCGCCAGCCATAAGGGCGGGGGTCCCGTAGAGGGAATTAGGATGTACCCGCCACAGTGGCGGGCACATCCTACATGTTTAGCATTGTGGCGGGCGGTGCACTCTGCACCGCCCGCCACAATGCTAAACATTTCTGAGCGCATTTGCATATGCAAAACAGCAGGCAACACACGGTGCCTGCCACTCTGCATATGCAAATATGGGGGGGTACCATAGGTACCCCCCCTGTGATCCCCCACCTCTGCCATCACCTGGGGGCCCTGCAGGGGGCCCCCACAGCACACACCGCCCGCCTTTCCGTGGCGGCATTGCCGCCGTGGAAAGGCCCCTTACACCCACCATTGTAATATGGCTGGTGGTGTCCATTGGACACCGCCACCATATTATTCCCTTTCCACCGCGGTCGCAAGGCGACCGCGGCAGGAAATGCGGCGGACGGTCATTCCATCCGCCGCGCTCCCCCTGCCATCCTAATACGGCGGGGGGGAATCCGGGCATAGGTGTCGGGCGGATTGCCTCCGCCAGGCCGGTGGTGGCTACCGCCAGCCTGGCGGAGGCTATCTGCCCGACATCATAATGGGCCCCTTATTCTTTGTTTTTCGTGTTTCATGTGAAGCAACATTCACAGCCACTGTGTTTTGTCCCGTAAACACAGGGACTTCTTCAGGGCTGTTATAAAACATGACAGACAATAAAATTAACACTCAACATAAGACAATATAACAGTTAAAAACAGTTAAAAACACAAATCACTAAGTGATATACCCTAAAATTATGTTTTACAATTCTAAAAACACTCTTACAAAAAAACACCATAAATAAACTCATAAATGAATATTGTAAAAAATAATTTTAGGGTTATCTATATCATTTAGTGTTTTGTGTTTTTACCTTTTATATTGTCCTACGTTGACTGTTAAATTTAAGCATTGTCTGTTATGTTTTATAACAGCCCTCAAGAAGTCTCTGTGTTTGCAGGACGAAACACGTTCGCTGTGGTTGTTGCTTCACAGGAAACAAGAAAAATAAAGAATACATCTTTAACCCCTTGGACGCTCATGACGAGCTCAGCTCGTCATGGAGTGCCCATTCATTTCAATGGAAATTACATTGAAATTGTTGGACATACCTTAGCATCCAAGTAAAATGGGACTATTTGATCCGTGTTGTCTTGTCTTGTAAAATACAACAATTTTGTTTCTTGTTCTCATGTTTGGTATGAATGTATGAGCTTATATTACCCTTTTCGTGACTCAATGTATAATTAAATATTTATGCTTGTGTTGGTCTTTTTAAGACAGTTGGCCCAGGGAGTGAGCCCCCATTTCATCTTTTGGAAACTATACAGAGTGCTGGAATATATACCATAACTGTTCTTGCTTCTTTTTGGAAATAGTGATTTTTCCAGCACCTGTTTCCTCTGTACAGGTGGACACTAATTAGAAAATGTCACTCTTTGATGATGATAGGGAAGAGCTGGCTATGTTGTTTCAGAAATACATCTGATACCAACACCCAGACACATTTACAGAGAGATAATCACTCTGGGGGCAACTGGAAATACTAAAAGAACAAGAAATCTCTAAGTGGTGGGATGTAGTCATTTTAAGAAAATACATTGGAAATCGGAAAATCCCCAGGAGCTTGCGTATACTTACCTTCCCCAACTTTGATGATTTAGATACAGATCTATTACATGAATGGGAGGACAACTTGTTTAACCCCTTCCACGCTCATGACGAGCTGGGCTCGTCATGAGGTAGCCTCCTCGCACGCTCATGACGAGCCCAGCTCGTCACGTAACATGCGATACTGCAAATCTCAGCGTGCGAGCGGAATTCCGCCCGCACGCATGCGGTTAACAGCTCAGCAACAATGATGAACATAATGGTTATATATAAACAAAAAAAGAGAAAGGGAAGTCACTGCTTCCACTCTTATTCCCCAGGGAAATATCAAATAAACATCAGAGGAGTGAAGCTTGAAAGTCAAAAAGCTTTCAACAGGGATCACTCATGTTTGTTAAAAGAGCCCTCTCTCACCATCGGAGTCCCGGACATGAGCACGACCTAGGCACAATGCAGGCAGTGTACTACGGAGTACGTGTGATTATCAGTTACCGCCGCCCGCCGAGACCCATGCAGTAAAACTTCACCACGACAAATGCTCATTAAAGGCGTTCAGTAATCTGGAAAGTATTAATCTTGGACCGTGAGTAATTCGGTCCCATTTCTAGACCATAGTTTAGGGTGCACCTTAGCGTGTGCATATCGCCATGGTCTCCGGTCCTGACGAAAGCCTGGCAGTTAGCATTCAGTGGCTGAAACATGTAGACCCGACTTCTTAACTTTGGATGTGCTTCAGCAATTTACTCAACCATAGCATCCACCACATATTTTTAACCTGGCCTTACTCTCCACCTAATAAAAAATTATTTAGGACGCAGTAGGTCCATTTTAATCTCACTTGATGCACAAGTACTTGTCACAAAAAAAACCACTCAGCTGTAATCAGGCGTTGTAGCACACCGGAGAGGCACTAGGCCTCTCTGGTGGGGGCCCAATAATGAAGCATGTCACCAACTAGGTTGGTGAGTGAGGCCTCTTTTAACAAACATGAGTGATCCCTGTTGAAAGCTTTTTGACTTTCAAGCTTCACTCCTCTGATGTTTATTTGATATTTCACTGGGGAATAAGAGTGGAAGCAGTGACTTCCCTTTCTCTCTCCTGGCTTTGAAGTGACAGGGCTGGAGATGTGCATTCTCTTCAGCCAACCACTGGGGGGGGTTGAGGTATGTCCTGCCTTTCCTGGATGAGTCAGGATTGGGCTGAATAGACCTGGGCTCCCTCTTGAGTGGTGGGAGGAGACTTTCCGGCACTTAAATAGGCCTGGTCTCCCTTTGACAATGCTGTCTCCACCTCCTCTCAGGAAACTGGACCACAGAGGAAAGAACTGGTATGTACTGAGCACAGAGCCTCTCTGCCACAAGAGAATAAAGAGTATAAATATTAGGGCCCAGACCAGAGAACTTTAGATTACTTCTGAGCACAAGAGGAACCTCTGCAAGGAGAAGAGCGAGGCAAACTGAAGGAGAAGTACTGCCCCTTTGCTGTGTGGGGTTGGTGAGGAGCAAGACTTTACTGTGTACTGTGTATCCTGCTTGAAACTTGCCTCCTGTTCTGAAATCTCAGGGGCACAAAGACTTCATTCCCTCTGACCTCCTGCACCTGGAACTGCTTGCTTCAGATGCCACAGAGAGAAATAGCAACACTGACACCGGTGAGCGATGCCGTGACCTGCAACAAAGCCGTGGGCACCGCTCATGAGGTGTACGATGCACTGGTGTAACGAAAAGTGAGGGGGCCTCCTTGCACCAAACTTAGAGGGGCCCCCTCCGGGCTCAATCAGGAGCTGTCTGGCCACAGTGCAGTGCCGAGGGGGCCCCTTGGAGCTATAGGCCCCCCCGCACCGCGGGGGCTGCGTGGGCCTGTGTTACACCCCTGGTACGATGCACCTCCCCGATGTACACCGCAACCCCAACACTTGCCGACGCCGCACCGTACCAACTCTGATGCTGTGCCCGAAGCCGCTGCCTGCACCGGAGCTGAGGACACCGCTTGTGATGCTCACGACGCACCTCATCGACTTGCATGACAGCCCCGACTTCACCGATGCCCATGTTTCATCATCACGGAGCCGATACCTGACGTGGGTGACCTCCCAAATCCATTAACCCTGCATCATTGTTAGGAACGCCTCGATTCCACCATGACTTCACCTCCCCGACAATAGCAATGAACTGACACCTCACCTCTACTGCATTGGCATGTGGTTGTTAGGAACCTACGCCGCCCGGCCCCAACAAAGCACCACCTCCCTAACAACATGCACCATCTTTGTTTTCATCGTTTACCAAGGTACTGTAGTTTGGGGTTCGTTTACTCAGAGAGATTTTCATCGTCACCTTGTCGTTATAGCCCCAGGTGGAGCTATTTTTTGCTACAAGCTTTATTTTTGTGAATAACCCATTTTTGATGATATCTTGATATATGTATGGTGGATTTTTGCCATTTTGGTCTTGTTTTGTTTTGATAAAGATTGCCTATTTTTCTAAACTGGTGTGGTGTCCATTTGTAGTGTTTTCACTGTATTACTGTATGTGCACAAATGCTTTACACACTGCCTCTGAGATTAGCCTCTCTGCTCGTGCCAAGGTACCAAGGGGTTAGCAGGGGATGTCTAAGGGCGTAACACTGTGCCTAAACTATGTCACCTCAAAGAGTGGGAAGCAACAGACGTGAGCAGCTCTGGGTCTCCTTGCGACTGACAATTGCGAAATGAAACAGTGCCAGGAGATGAGGGGACGATAGAGATGCCAACAATAGGGGAATAGGAACGAGACATGGACTGGTGCATTTTAGCAGAAAGGGTCGTCTACAAAAGCAGGAGCTGCCCACGGAAGTGGGACTGGGTGTGGGGCAAACGGACTGCCCACAGACGCAGTATATGTATCTCTCCCTCCAGTCGAATGGGAGGAATCTGCTGGGAAGGGAACAATATGGAGGAAAATGGCAAAGAATTGTAATGGAAGGACGAACCGATGAACACTTTGTTCAGCCAGTGCAGGGTGCACAGCCTCGAACTCAAGCCACTACCTGTAAAACATTTGAAAAGAAAGTCCCATCACAAGTCACTACGTTATACAGGGATAAACTGTATTTTCGTTTAAGTAGAGAATGGTTAGCAGAGGCTAAGGTAGCAAATTCAGTTGCATCATTTCTTGCATACATTAGGTTTGAGAGTGGCAGCATTAGTTTCGTGTTTAGTATAAATGTAAGGTGGAGTTTTATACTAAGGGCGCTTTGATTAATCACACGGTTTGTAATGGGACGTTCTTTTCAAATGTTTTACAGTGACCCCTGAAGAAGAGAATATTCTCGAATTGCATTGGCTACGATATGTATGACGCATACAATTGAGGAATATACCATCATGGGATGTCTCCATTTTTAACATCATGACGTGACTAAAATTGGAAGTTTCTAATACCTACTGCGTAATTTGTTTGAATTCAAAGAAAAAATACGAGAAGATGTGATACAAATGTTCAGATACACAAAGGTGAAGTATGTTTAAAAGTTTCATAATGGAGCCACGAAGGTAGTGGCTTGAGTTCGAGGCTGTGCACCCTGCACCGGCTGAACAAATTGTTCATCGGTTCGTCCTTGCATTATCTAGAGAGAGCGAACCAGGTGTCGCACGCCACATTTTACAGTTGGACAAGTTTAAGGATTACCGGGGTGTGCAAGCTCCTACCACTGTATACTTATAAGAATTGTAATAGGCCACTGATGGTTTGAATTGTAAACTGTAATGTAAATCTTATCCGTATTACTGGCATAACTGTGGTTATATTTAACATCTGCTGTATGTGAGCAAACGTTTAATAAACAGATTTGGTAAAAAAACAACTAGATAATGGTTCAATTTTTTTAACCCATTTATTTGGGCCTTTAAGAAGTAGGAACTTCGTATTCCCTCATCCACACACCCCTCCCTCCTTGCACCACCACTGCGCACCAGCGCTTGAATCATACATTACTCACTTTTGTACATGTTCTTCCAAAGTTTCTTTGTAAAGTAGTTTGAATTGTCAACAGATATTACTCCTTGCATTTAATTCCTTGTTTGGCTTCTTATGATAGCTAAGTAGGCTAATACTTCAGCTACAGTGATCTTTGTGTAAATTGACTTTTCCTGGCTCGTATCCTAGTGAAAGGCTCAGCTTTTTATACTCCTGTGGTTGATTAAATGAGGAGCAAGCCTGTTGGATAATGACAGTTGCTTCACAAACATGCACTTAGGCACACCTGCGACAGCCGTCTGAGCAGAGGTCGAAGTGGGTGGGATCGGCAGGGCACAGCGTGCCCCTACTTCATTAATTTCATAGAGTCCGTTCCCCTACTTTCCTATTTTAAACATGCCTCCTGGCTGGCACAAATTGCCAAAGCCGGTAGTTAAGGCTCGACTTTTGGGGAGGGGCGGAACGGGCGGAGAAGGAAAAGGACTCTGGGCCAGATGTATGAAGCTCAAATTGGTTTGCAAACGCCGAAATTCGCGATTCCTTAAATGCAATGTATGAAGCAAAAAAAATTTGCTAATTGTCCCTAAGGAATCGCGAATTACCACCAACTTCAAGTTGGTGGTAATTTGCGTATTTCTTGAAAAATGCAAATTTTTGCATTTTTCAAAGTGCCATGTGATGCACATACATGCCCTTAGGGCATGTATGTGCAACACATGTGCACCCATGCTCATTTCAGAGGTGCAACAGGGTGTCCTTTGGACACCCCTGTACCCTTGAAATTATTCTCAATTTGCGATTAGCGAATCGCAAATTGAGAATAATTTCACATTCATTCCTATGGGCCTCCTGGCCCATAGAAATGAATGGGAAATTAATCCTTAATTGCGATCGCTATTTGAGAATCTCAAAAGTGTATCTTGATACATCTGGCCCTCTGTTTTTTCCTTCATGCCCAGAGAAGACAAGGACAGTGTCCAGTTCTCCTGCCGCTGGCAGCTGCCCCCCCCCCCCCTGTTCCCCATCTTCCTTCACTTTCTATCTCGCTCCTCCTCATTTAGTAAAAACCGAGACTTCAAGAAACGGGTATTACCTTCTCTTTCCTCCTTTCGTTTACTTGCTCCCCTGTGAAATGGATCCAAAAAAGAAAAACACTTTTGCGAGAAACGTTGTCTTTTTCTGACATTTTTCAATTTCTAAGTGCAGCTTTGGGGTGGAGATAAAAAAGCATTCAAAATTTGAAAAATAACTAACTAACTAATGCAAGACAGAGTGGTTGCAAGGTGGCCAGATTGATTTATTCACACCTAAACTCATTAGCAGCACTTTACATTGTTTGCCAGTGAAGCTCTACTTTTGTTTTCTCGTCTCTCTTTGAACAACATTGTTTTCCTGGGTGGGAAAGTGCACTATTCCTGGAGGTACTGAAATACCTGCTTGATGGGTGAATTGGAAAACAAAATGCATACCGCGGCTCTGTATTCACAAATGTGGTCTTTTTAAACCATATTGATTACATTTGGAAGGCTATAAGCAATGGGTATTGAAGTGGGTCCCTTCTGGGCCCTGTAGTCATGGCCTTACCTTTTCAGGCAAAAGCACTCACTAATTTCTGAATAATGAGTGTAAAAAGAAAAGGTAACCATGTTGTTCTTGCTTACATTTCACATGCTTTACTTAATCTTGCATTCCCTGAGTGTTTGCTTTTTCTAGAATGTTGTTAATTTTTTTGTAGACAGCATATTTCTCTTATCTAGAGCGTATTTTGAATTGAGTCATATCCAGGTGTTTATAGCGGGTCAGTGCAATGCAAGTTTCTCTCAGTTGGGCAGTATGGTGTTCAGTGAGGAGAGGATGTGGCACTGTGGTCAGAGGTGCTAAATTAAGAGCTGGGGAACCAGGTACAGCCGTCATGACCAGTCCACCAGACCACTCCCCCTGAGGGAGCACATTCCCATGCTAGACCTTAGAAGGCCCGCAAGATCTTAAAAGCCCTGGTGTCTTAGCACCAGCAGGTGGACCCTAGCAGTGACAAGTGTGTGTTAACCTTAAAGTCCTGTCCGCCACAATTCATTCTAAAGTTCACCTCCAGTCTTGCAGGCAGGCCTATGAAGCAGAACACCCTGGAGTGACAGTGACTCTGTCACTGGGGTCACAGAACTCTTGAGCAGGGTGGCTCTAGGGCAGTGCGACTGCACCAGGCACTGACCAGCCTCTGTCCGTGCAGCTAACAGCGGTTGAGCAGAGGGGCCCGGTAAGGGGGGATTTCGAGGGACGATGCAGAGGGAAGATTAAATAATTAATTAATTTTCCCTCTGCCTCATCCTCAAAATACTCCCCTACCCGGCCCCACCACGCCACCAATGTTACCTGCAAGGACCGCGGCTGGCACTGACTTCAGGTAGGGGTCCACGTGTTTGCAAGTATAATATGGTTTTAAAAGCACTTGCTGCCTCCTTCCCGGCCTCCAACAATTTTCGGCAACAATAAAAATGTCATGATAACTCCAGTGAATAATGTTCTTAGTAGGGGGAGATGGTGTTTTGTCTAGTGGACGTTTTGACTCATGGAAAGGAAGCACAGAGGTTTAATGTGCCGGCTGCTAAGAACATGTATCACGGAGATCACAAAGTACACATAATGTAAATAGATCAGTGGGTCACTGCTTTTGTCAGAGAGACCCTATTGTTACTTGCAGTTAATAAGTTAAATTCCTAACATAGAACAGTGAGCTCTTAACTGTCATGTAAAAGCTGCATGCAAACTGCAAGGTATAAATTTGAGCGTTATGTTTTTCCCCCAGGCTTTGATTATACTAATGTTGCTGAAAAAGGGTTCATTTGGGTTGAAATAAATTCTGGTTATTAAAGAGAACCACCAACCATGGTATTTCATTTTAAATTCTAAGTTTGCATTTCTCCAGACCAATCACTATTAAACTATGCTGCCTACTAGTATGGTTGTAATGTGACTCCTACACCTTGTAGTGCTTTATCATATGTAACATTTCCTATATAATGATTTACACACGTATGATTGTCTCTGTGTAAATGTGTGATGTAAAGTGCTCTGACACCCTACACTGGTATTAGTGGTGCTGTAAATTTTCTGATAGTTTATATTATTTTGACATTTTTTATCATGTTAACAGTCTCTGCAAAGATTTTTCCTTATTAGTACTAGTGCAACATACAACTGCAGCAGTGAGAAAGGGTACCAGTCAACCTTTGCAAAGGGACCTCCACTTCACAGCAGCACAAGTCACATTGTTTAGGAACTTTTGATCCGTTTGAGCTATAAAATAAACGATTTATTAGTTAAAATTGTTAGATTATGCAGCAGATCATGTATTATGTGGCAAATATGGCAGAGCCATAATTATGTGAAAAACATTTGCAAGCTAGGATATTTTGCCATTCATGTTTGAACTGCTCTTGTGGAAAAAGGGAGGAGAAGTGCGGATGATAGAAACTCCATGGCTGGGAGACAAGTGGTTTGTGATTCTACTTTTAGGGATATTTGGGACATTCTGTGAATGGAAACGTATCCCACTTTGTGAATGTATTTTAATGTAGAAAAACAATAAACCTTAAATAAACATGTGCATCAATTGGTTAAGTTAAATAACGTAATAAGCTGTAACCGGTTAGTGAAATGGGAAACAAATTCTAAAAATTGGGATATTTTGCTCTTTCTGCCACACCTCTGACTCCTCCCACTGACCCAATCCACAGGTTATTCCGGCCCTCTGATTCTCCGCCCATAGTTCCCCTACTTTTTCCCACTTCGCCCACTAATTCTGAGACACACAAATAAAAATCTCGCCAACATTATCCCTCCTTAAAAAACGTTTGACATCTCATTGTACTGCTCTTGCAGACAATCAATGTAGAATATTTTCTAACAGTCTGGTAAGTGTAGTTCCTTTATACCTTGGGTTACCAGAAAACCCCATTTCATTAAGTTCCAAATGCTGCAGTCGTGGGATTTTCTTTTGGAAATCAATTTTCTGATGTGTTAGTTCAAGTGGATAAACTGAAGGGAAATAGGACATTCCCATAAAGCTATAGTTTGTTAAACTAAAATCCAGGACTGGCACACCACCTCAGTGATGACATGGAGTCATCTGGTCAGCGCATTCAAGAATTTTGTCACCAGACCCCCTGGACCCAGGGGAAGAGAGACTTTTTAGTCCCAAATACTCCCAGTTAAGCAGGTGGTGAAGTCCATTGTATTAGGTAAAGAACAACCAAACTGTAAATAAGTAAACATCAGCAGTGAAGAGATAGGATAAACCCTAGCCAATCAAAAGTAAGAGTAAACAGGCTTGACACAAACTCTGGGCAGGGAGGGAAGGCATCCAATGAAGAGCAGGGAACAGTGAGTAACAATCAAGCCATCCGATCATGGGCTGTCATGAAGCCTGCTCTGTGTAGTATTGTATACAATATACTGTCTGCACCAGGCATGAATGCCTCATTTCATAATGAGAGGAACAGAGAAGAGGTAATGGGAATGCGCCCTCACAACCATGAATATGGTAGGAGCCAACTTTAGGTGCTTTTCAGCCCTGGAGTTCCACTAACGAATACAGATTAGATTACCGATGAAGTGCAATCACACACTTGCACTTGTCTGTAGTGTTTGAAGTCAGTAGAGGATGTGGCGTTTTGACCAGAACTGCCTACTTTGCAACTGGGGAACCAGGTTCGAGTCCTGGCATCCGCACAACATCCTGTGATTCTGGGCAAATCACTTGATCTTGCCAGACTTGCCTAAAAGACATGAATATGTCCTTGTGTAATGTAACTGATGCTCATGTAAATGGCTCCAGTACCTTCGGGTGGAGTTTGCACTATATGGAAATGGCAAAATAAAATCATGTAATCAGAAGACATACAATCTGGTCCAGAAACACACACATCCATGCAACGGTCTGTGGTACAGGCTGCCACAAAACACATACATAGAATCAACACATGGCCGCAACAACACAAACACTCACATAAATGTATGCAATGTTAGAGATATAATGCATAGAGTCCTGACTCTATACTTAGAAAATGGGAAGCTATGGAAGAGAGAGAGCAATGTATCTGCTCCCTCTGCTACTTGTCATGATGTTAATGTGAGGTGAGAACTCGGACTTTAAGACATGAACACAGGGGCTCATTTACAAGCCCCTTGTACCTCTGGTGCATCACTTTTAAAATGGGAAAAAGTGATGCACTGGCGGCGCAAGGGGCTTGTAAATAAGACCCACAGTATCACAGGACAATCTAGCTGAACAGGCTGAAGGTCAATATGCCTATCCTTCATTTGGTAACATATACACACCTGTAAACATTCAGTTTGCAGCAATAGCACAGTAATGCAATGCCTATTGGGTTTGCCAGTGCTTGTTGAATGGAAACCCATCTAGGCCAAACAACACCCACATAACATTCCCAAAAACGGGTAAATGTGCAAACTTGAGCCAAGTTACATGTTTGCCAGCATTCTCCTAAACAGCAAGCACTTGCAATCTTTTTTGAACTGCAACATTTTTGTGATTTTTCACAATTTACTATTGTAGAGACTTGTGTTTAACCAACCTGGTTCAGTGGGAAAAAATGTTTTATTGACTATTTGGAGTTTCACGAATCCTTTGTTGTGTTACTTCAACCACACATTATGATAAAACTGCACATTTAACATTAAATGCTGATTATATGTTTCCATATTTTTTCCACAATCTGAGGTTAAACAAAGCACCTACTTTTTGCATGTACTAAAAAAGTCTGCACACAATGTTTATTAGACACTCATAATCTCCCTTAGATCCTGATTGTTTGGTTACACACGTCTGGTGTAACTTTCTGTTTTTGTTACGCCTACTCCAAGTATATGACTTAAGATCTATTCAGGGATCTGTGAAACTGGATGTGTGCTTTATGTTATATGCTACCAACATTCACCGTGTTGTACAGTCACTGAGTGTGTGTGTCATGCTAGCAACATTCGCCATTCTGTACAGAAACTGAGTGTGTGCTTCGTGCTCTGTGCTAGCAACATTCACTATGATGTACAGAATGGTACCAACATTCACTGTGCTGTACAGAATGCCAGCAACATTTACCATGCTCAAGAGAAACTTCATGTGTGTTTTGTGTTCTGTGCCCAAAACCAGCCCCCACCCTGGCGGCCCACTGGGGAAATGCCCGGTGCCCGCTACCGTTAGTCCGGCCCTGCTGGGTATGCGCTTCATGTTCTGTGCTGGAAACATTCTCCATTCTGTACAGAATGCTAGCAACATTCACCATGCTGTACAGAAACTGGATGGGTATGAATTTGCACAGATACCCGGCGAACCTTTTGTACAAGAGTGCACATTGCTGTGCATGTTTTTCTTGCGACTAACTAGACAGTCTTAAGTGAAAGGGATGTGAGATCATTTATACTCACAGATATATGGTGAAAATGGGAATCTTGTGATAAAACGAATTGCAAATACCCAATGTTCACTCAGACATGTAAAAGCAGCAACTCTTGTGAGAAATTCATGTAGTAAGCAAGGAAAAAAAATAACCAACTTCACCCAACCCCTGTCCTAGCACACACAATCCTTCATGCTGTGATATCGTATGATCATATTTGTGATGCGTAATACTACAGGACTTTAAATTGTAAAAAAAGGGTAGAACTGCACAATATTAACATGATTTACGACTTTGATGTTCTCAAAATGAAGGAATTTGTTCGAGTTTAAATTCTAATTGCTGTCACTTTTTGATTCTGAAAAAATGTTACTTTTGCTCCACAGCTATGGAACCTGGACACATGGAATATTTAGGAAACTGGGGATCCCTGGACCGAGGCCCCTTCCATTCATTGGAACATTCCATGGGTATAGGAATGTAAGTGCAGAAACTTTACATTTCTCTGTGCCATTTCCTTGTTTCATTGATCACACATCCGTCAACACTACAATTGTCAGGAATTCAAGGAAAATGTTCTCACCAGATGAGCTCAGCTTTGTGAGCATAGTTATGCAGGACAGTGTCGGTCCCAGCATGTGGGTGCAAAGGTACTTGTGTGGTTTGGCACCTCAGTCAAGGAGCATGTCATCTTAGTCTTCTGCACAGGAGAAACTCTAGTAGAATTGACCATAAAGAATGACTTAGCACTCACTAGTTATTATTGTTTCTAGTAATATACCAAGCCATTCAATGGTAAATAATTGAATCACAACTCAATCACAAAAATGCACAGAGTCAATGGAGCTTTTTCTTTAAAAGTTAATTCCTTTATTCATGTTCGTCTCATTTTAAAACCGTCTTCTTTTTATTTTATAGTAGCCAACATGTTTCGTCCAAAAGACTTCTTCAGGGCTCAGATTAGTGTTATGCTCTGGTGGGCATGATGGCCTAGTGAGTCTTCCCCGCATGGAGCACAAAAGAGAAGTTTCACAAATCTTTCCTGAGTTGACAGTGCATAAAGTCTCAGATCTTGAAATGCTCTAAATTCTTCCAAGCACGCCGGTGCAGGCTCAGGTTGCTGTAAAATAAAAAGGCCCTTTTATGAACCTGAATTGCGTATTTGATCTATGTATCACAGTGACAAAATTGGGGCAATTTAAATGAGTAAATACTTCTCCACAGAGTTCATCACCATTTGTGTCCTTGGTGTGTAAAATATCAATCCCTGGTAGGATGCAGCCTATAAAGTTCTGAGAGTATTGTAGCTCACAGATGCAGTGTCGCCCACGAGTAAACTATGGGCCAGATGTATGCAAAAAGCATTTTGCGATTCTCAAATAGTGATTTTTACTGAATTGGTATTTGGTAATCGCAAAATGGCATTGTAATAAAGCTGGTCGTAGCACGCAGTGAAGGTTGACAGCAGAAGGTTTATTTGAAGCTAACATCTACAGGAAGAAACATCCTATCCACGCAGTGCAAGCAGCAACTGACATGTAGGAGTTCTATAACAGCTCCAACAGTATGAACACTCTAGAATAAGGAATCTTTGCACACACAATGTAATGAAGAACATGCTGGTCATGGTTTCAAAGTAAAACATAACAAGCTGGCTGTTACAGCTATGTATGTAGGAATCGCAAAATATTTAGCAATTCCGCAATATTACCTAATAGCGATTCAGTAATTAGTGAATCTCTATTATGGAAGTTTATTCATTGCTATGAGCCTAAAAGCCCATAGGTGTGAATGGTTTTGCATTAATTAATTTGCGATTGCCTAATTGCTAATCTCAAATCAGAGAATACAAAGCCAAGGTTGCTTGGGGACTAAGGCACCCCATGAAGCACCCCAAAAAAGAACATGTGCACATGTAAAGCACACTTGCGTGCTACATGGCACTTTGAAAAATGCAGTTTTGTGCATTTTTTAAGTTTGCACATAGTTACCATCAACTTGAAGTTGATGGTAATAGCGATTCTCTAAACGCACAGATCGCATTTAGGAAAGGGTTCAAACAGGTGCATTAGGAATTCGCAAATTGCGATTCTCCATTTGCATTCTAAATTGAGCTAATCGCTAAATATTGCAATTACCTAAATTGCGAATCCCAAAACCTTTCATATATTTAAAGAAAGGCCATTTTGCATTCCAAATGGACGAATTTTGTCATTTGCACCATTTGCAAACGCAAAATAGTTTCATACATCTGGCCTAATCTAACCTACTCTCTGGGGAAGTATTTACTGATCTAAATTGGCCCAATTTTGTCACTGCAATACATAGATGGAATACACAATTCGGGTTGCGTAAAAGGATCTTTTTTATGGTCCAAGTACATGTGTCCTTACACTGCTCGCACTTTTGGGACCTATTTTTTAGTTCAAGCCTAGGCAGCACATGCGCTGCTCTGCGAGGCATGCAGTATCTAGAATATGGGTTTGTAGAACCACAATTGGTTCCTCTTTCTGTCCTCGGTAAATGCTGACTTTTGATTGGCTAAATTGCTTACTAGTCCCTACATTTGGACTTTTGTAACCTCTCATAGGGATTGCCCATTATATATGCTCTTCCTTTTACAGTTACTTATGATACTCTGTGAACACTATTTTTGTTTTAGTGGCTTGCCAACTGCTTGAACAACAACATGCTTCATGCTCACCTTCTCTTGTTTATTTTTTGTGGCATCTTTTGTGTTTGCAGTCACACTCCGTTGCCAGCATGGCACGGTCACCTGGCATGTAAAGGGAAAGGCACATGGCTAAAACATAACATTCCATAGCACTGACACCAACCCACATGTTACGCAGTGACCTGGCTATAAAGACACTGGCACCTCCAGATGTAAACTCTGGGAAGGAGAACAAGGGTTTGGTTCTGCCTGCAGATCTCTCTGTAGGAGCAGCTCCCTACTTACAGTTCTGCCCCTCTCTCCCATCCTTCTCAGCCCTCCTCCTTCTCCCTGGTACCCAATGAGAGTGTAGGGTTGTACAGCTCCTGCACTGGTATCCAGTGAGAGTGTAGGGTTGTGCAGCTCCGGATTAGTCTGTGTACTCAAATACGAATTGTTCTTGCTCGGGTCCATGTTCCACATCTATTCTATGTAAAACAGACAGAGGGCAGACATTTAAATTGAATCAATCTGGATTCAGTGCTGTAGCTGCTTTTCTGGTCTTATCAGTAATTTCACCATTGTAAGTCGTACAGACAGTGCTAAAAGCGTCTTCTCTGGTCCTGTCTGTAACTCCTTCTTTCTAAGTCCTCCATGCAGTCCTGCTAGCTGCTTCTCTGGTCTCATCAGTAATTCCTCAATTCTAAGTCCTCTAGGCAGTGCTGCAGCTGCTTTTCTCAGTGGTAATTCCTTGTTCTAAGTCCTCCAGTCAGTGGTGCCAGCTGCTTCTCTGTTCCCAGTGGTAATTCCTCATAAGTCCTCTAAACAGTTCTGCTACGTGCTACTCTGGTCCCAGTGGTAATTCCTCATTCTAAGTCCTCTTGACAGTGCTGCTAGCTTCTTCTCTGGTTGTGTCGGGAACTCCTCCATTCTAAGTCCTCTCGGCAGTGATGCAGCTCTGTCTGTTCCCAGTGGTAATTCCTTACTCCCAGTCCTCTAGGCACTGCTGCTAGCTGCTTCTCTGGTCCTGTCGGTAATTCCTCATCCTAAGTCTCTAGGCAGTGCTCCATCTCTGGTCCCAGTGGTAATTCCTCATTATAAGTCCTCTAGACAGTGCTGCAGCTGCTTCGCTGATCCCGTTGGTAATTCCTACATTTTATGTCCTCTAGGCAGTGCTGCAGCTGTGTCTCTGTTCCCAATGGTAATTCCTCATTCTTAGCCCTCTAGACAGTGCTGCTAGCTGCTTCTCTGGCCCCTTTCGTAATTCCTCATTCTAAGGCCTTTAGACAGTGCTGCTGGTTGCTTCTCTGGTCTCATCGGTAATTGCCCATTCTAAGTCCGTTAGACAGTGCTGCAGCTGCTTCTCTGGTCCCATCCGTAATTCCCACATTGTAAGTCCACTAGGCAGTGCTGCATCTGTGTCTCTGCTCCCAGTGGTAATTCCTCATTCTTAGTATTCTCAGCAGTGCTTCTAGCTGCTACTCTGGTCCCGTTGGTAATTCCTAATTCTAAGTCTTCCAGACAGTGCTGCTAGCTGCTTCTCTGGTCCCATGAGTCACCTCATGCTTGGTTCTCTAGACAGTGATGATAGTTGCTTCTCTGGTCCCGTTGGTAATTCCTCATTCTAAGTCTTCTAGACTGTGCCGCAGCTGTGTCTATGTTCACAGTGGTAATTCCTCATTCTCAGTCCTCTAGACATTGCTGCTAGCTGCTTCTCTGGTCTCTTCAGTAACTCCCAAAATCTAAGTCCTCTAGGCAGTGCTGTGGCTGCGTCTCTGTTCCTAGTGTTAATTCCAAAGCAGCATCTCCACAAATATGGGGTATGTCCCCAGGGCACTGGTATAATGTCCTCTCAATGAGGTTACTCAGTTTTTAGTCTCCCAGCGTCAATAAATTCATTCAGACCATACGTTGTACATAACATTGATTTATTCTTTGTTAAATGGTTTTTCTGTCATGATTTTAATTCTTTTGCAGTTTCAACACTACATACTCAAGTGAACTTTTCACTAATCACAATGCATTTCGGCTCATCGGGCCTTCATCGGGGGATAATCTGTCATTTATAATTATAACCATTGCTAAATATACATGAGGGACCACATGTGGTAATATTCTGAGTAAACTAAGGCATGTCCGTATGGATTTCTTCAATGTATTTAATGTGACTACAAGTGCCCTAATGTAATCATATCGTGCTCATTGGTGAGTTCTGACCGCCGTGGTGAAAATGCCCGATTTTCATATATGCCGGTGTCATGTGGCTTGAGAATGTGTGCTGATTGTCTATTGTCTATTGTCGCCTCGTGCAAATTAAAAAAGTTTGCCGTTGATGCATGCAACCCTGAGTCTGTCTATTGAAGATTATCTAGTTGAAGATTAAAAAAAAAAAAAAGTTAACAAACATTAACAAGAATGCACATATGCCTACGCTCACGTGCCTTTACGAGCGTTTATCGCATTGCTGTTTACCTTGCAACCCGTTAGTGCCGATCATAAAGTCTTCATTAGAGTTTCCCGTGTTATCTTATCGTGCTAATAACGAGTTACTATCGGTGGTAATAGAATCCGTGGGTTCCGTCCATGGCTGATTAACTAGTGGCACATAATCACAGTGATAATTCCTTATTCTAAGTCCTCTAGACAGTGCTGTAGCTGCTTCTCTGGTCCTGTCCGTAACTACCCCATTCTAGTCCTCTAGGCAGTGCTGCAACTGTGTCTCTGTTTCCAGTGATAATTCCTTGTTAGAAATTGGGGTCTCCAGCTGACAATGGTTTGCACCTTTGTCCAAATAGGAACCCTTCCTTCCAGTCAGGATAAGGGGGATACACTACTGAAATAACCATTGCTCACCCCCTTGGTAGCTTGGCACAAGCAGTCAGGCTTATCTCAGAGGCAGTGTGTGAAGCATTTGCACATAACCAACAGTAATAGTGAAAACACTATGAAAGGACACCACACCAGTTCTAGAAAAATAACCAATATTTTATCTGTGCAAACAAGACCAAAAACAATAAAAAACAATCATGCAGTTCTCAGAAATATCAATACTTAAAAATATACTTGAAACACAGTTAATTGAAGTCAATAGCCCTGTCCGGGGCTATCACGGCGTTGTGAACAACAAATCCAAACTTTTCTGAAAGACCACGGCGTCGCTGGCCAACTACGCTGTCGGTAAGACCCGCAAAGCAGTACCTTTAGAAATGCAGGGCGTCAGCGGCCTATCGTTGAGCCCCAAAGAGTCGGCGTCTGCAGGCGTCAGTTCCAGATGTCGGTGCAGGAGTCCTCGGGCCCCTGAAGTCACACACGTTGCTGATCGACCTCCTTGTGGTTAAAGTTGGGAGCGCTGGCAGACGTCGGGGCTGCTGTGCGAAGTGGAGTGGTATGGCATGTGGAGCCCTCAAGTTGGGGTGCAGACAGCGGCTCAGTGACAGTCATCCAGCGGCATCAGTGATACCAGGGCTGTGGTGCAAAGTGATGTGGTGCTAGCAGGTGACGGAGCAAGCAGCGGCGTTGTCGTTGCTGATGCGCTGTCATCGGCTGATGAACTGGAATCAATGGCGCTGGCATCGATAGGCCAAGACTGCTGTGCCGGATGAGGATGGTGGGTTGTATAACTTATGAATGGTGCCCTTGAAACACGGTGCAAGCAGCAGCATTGATGTCAGTGGGGAGCGGCGTCAGTCATACCAGGGCGGCGGCGTGAAGAGAGGTGATGTGGAGTGTAGTGCCCACAGGTCACAGTGCAAGCAGCGGCTCAGTGACGGCAAAAGGTTGTTTCGTCGGTGAGACCAGGGTTGTGGTGCGAGGTGCGGCGGTGCCCTCTGCGGTGCCTTCAAGACACGGAGTCAGCAGTGGTGTCATTGATGGCATCGCATTGCTTTTTCTTCTGTTACAGCACAAAACACACAGTTCCCAGTGCTGGTAGAAGATGAACTCTTCTACCAGCTGGTTCACCACTGCCACCCTCTGGTACAGGACTGCCACTCTCTGGTTCACCCCTGCCACCCTCTGGTTCAGCACTGTCACCCTCTGGTTCACCACTGCCTCCCTCTGGTTCACGACTGCCACCCTCTGGTTCATCACAGCACCTCTGGTTCACCATTGCCACCCTCTGGTTAACCACTGTCACCCTCTGGTTCAGCACTGCCACCCTCTGGTTCACCACTGCCATCCTCTGGTTCACCCCTGCCACCCTCTGGTTCACCACTGCCACCCTCTGGTTCATCACAGCACCCTCTGGTTCACTCCTGCCACTCTCTGTTACAGTACTGTCACCCTCTGGTTCACCACTGCCACCCTCTGGTTCACCACTGCCACCCTCTAGTTCATCACAGCACCTCTGGTTCACCCCTGCCACCCTTTGGTACAGCACTGTCACCCTCTGGTTCACCACTGCCACCCTCTGGTTCACGACTGCCACCCTCTGGTTCATCACAGCACCTCTGGTTCACCACTGCCACCCTCTGGTTCAGCACTGCCACCCTCTGGTTCACCACTGCCACCCTCTGGTTCAGCACTGCCACCCTCTGGTTCACCACTGCCACTCTCTGGTACACCACTGCCTCCCTCTGGTTCACCCATGCCACCCTCTGGTTCACCACTGCCACCCTCTGGTTCACCCCTGCCACCATCTGGTTCATCACTGCCACCCGCTGGTTCACCCCTGCCACCCTCTGGTTCAGCACTGCCACCCTCTGGTTCAGCACTGTCACCCTCTGGTTCACCCCTGCCACCCTCTGGTTCATCACTGTCACCCTGTGGTTCATCACTGCCACCCTCTGGTGCACAACTGCCACCCTCTACTGAGACCTTTTGTGACGCAGCGGCAGCACAAAAGATGCGCCATGGTGCTGGGTATTAACAACGAGACACATCTGAGAGATGCGTCACGTTGTAAAGCCCTGTGCCATCAGGAGGCGTTCCGGCGCAGGGGAGGGGGTTCCTGCACAGGAACGCCTCCTAAAAGTGACTGAGTGAAATCTACAAGAATTCACTCAGTCACTTTTAGGCCAATGCTGCGTCAAAACCCTGCACCTGCTTGAAGCAGGGGCAAGGCTTGATGCAGCATTGGGGAGATAGGGCCCCCCAGAGCATTGCTGGAGCTGCGTCGCAAGTGCGACGCAGCGCCAGCAATGCGCTGCTTTTACGGCACAGATGCGTGACGCATCTGTGCCGTTTTTGTCACATGGTGCGCCGCATTGTATGGGTGGCGCATCTCAGTTATTGTAAATCTGCCCCTATACATTAAGCCAACGAGGGAGCACTTACTGATTAGACAGTAGAAAGTACTCCAGTTGAGTAGAGGTATTGCACAAAAAGGTGGCATCTTCGTAGACAAACACACAGGGCGGGATTCATTCTGCCCCCTGTTAGACTCATTTTTTGTGCCCTTCTGCCCTCTGTTATACTCATTTTTCCCTTGTTTTTCTGCCCTTCTGCCCTCTGTTAGACTCGTTTTTCCCTTGTTTTTCTGCCCTTCTTTCCCGTTAGACTCGTTTTTTGTGCCCTTCTGCCCTCTGTTAGACTAATTTTTCCCTGCATCACCACATCATCACTCAGCGCTACCCCAGCATAACTCAGCACCACCACATTATCACTCAGCACCACCACATTATCACTCAGCACCACCACAGCACCACTCAGCGCCACCGCAGCATCACTCAGCTCCACCACAGCATCACTCAGCGCCACCACATTATCACTCAGCACCACCACAGCACCACTCAGCACCACCACAGCATCCCTCAGCTTCACCACAGCACCAATCAGCACCACCACAGCACCACTCAGCGCCACCACAGCATCACTCAGCACCACCACAGCATCACTCAGCACCACCACAGCACCACTCAGCGCCACCCCAGCATCAATCTGCGCAACCATTCAACAACAACTGGTTTAAATATGTTCTCTCAATGTTTCAAACTTTATTACAAATGTCACAAAAATATGTTAATATTTTTTATTTTATTTTATTTTATTTATTTTATTGAATTTATATTGCGCTCAGCTACCCGCAATGGGTTTCCCGGCGCCAGGAACAGACAGAAGAAGAAAAACAAGCAGGTGCAGAGGAGAAGATCACAACAGAGAGAATCAGAACAGAAAGGTCTTCAGTTTTTTGCGAAAAGCTAGAAGATTTGTTTCAGATTTTAGCGCCAGCGGGAGAGCATTCCACATCTTTGGACCAAGATATGCGAATGAGCGGCCTCCCATTTTTGCCAGTCGGATTCTTGGGATCAAAAGATTGCCATTGTTAGATGACCTAAGGGAGCGGCCAGGAATATAAGGCTGGGCAAGATTGCGAAGATAGATAGGGGCAGAACCCTGACGGATCTTAAACATAAAACACAAAGTTTTAAAGATCACACGATCCGAAATTTGAACCAATGTAGGTCACGCAAAGCTTGCATTACGGACGTTCTCCGTGGAACATTGGGCAAGAGGCGTGCGGCTGAGTTCTGTACCATTTGAAGTTTATTGATGGTTGCTTTATCCGCTCCTAGATAAAGCACATTGCCATAGTCGATGCGAGACATCACAAGGGCCTGCACGACAGTTCTTCGAGTGGACTCAGGCAACATCCATATGATCTTCTGCAGCCAGCGTAAGGTGTTAAAGCAGACTGCAGCGACCTTGGTTGCCTGCTGCCTCATCGAAAGTTTGTCGTCGATCAGGAAACCGAGGTTACGGGCAACAGACACAGGGGTAGGCAGCGGGCCCATATCACAGGGCCAATGTCTAGAGCCCCACAGATCTTTGTGCTTGCCTAATATGATAACCTCAGTCTTATCTCCATTGAGCTTCAGCAGGTGGACTTGCATCCAAGCTGCAATACGAGATAAGCCAATTTTAAGGGCAGAGGTTTCCTGTACCCTGCTGCTAGTAAGAGAGAACACAATCTGCGTGTCGTCTGCATATGAATATATGGACAGACCGGCGTCCTCAGCGATAGAAGCAAGCGGTCTAATGTAGATGTTGAACAACAAAGGGCTTAAAATAGACCCTTCAGGGACGCCGTAAGCTGAAGAGTGAATCGCAGATTCAGCTTTGTTTGAGAAAACCTGAAAGGTGCGCTCATTAAGAAATGAGGCCACCCAGGCAAGCGCTGATCCATCTACACCAAGGGAGCGGAGGGACTCCAAAAGAATGGAATGAGACACGGTATCGAAAGCAGCGCTTAAATCAAGAAGAATAAGCGCAAAGGTCTCACCGCCATCGATACCGTGTCGCAGTCGCTCGGTCACCCCAAGGAGTGCGGATTCGGTGGAATAATTAGCGCGGAAGCCTGATTGGGATGGATGGAGATATCCCACGTTTTCAACAAACTCATTAAGCTGGGTGTTGACATGGCATTCCAAGATTTTGGAGCAAGCTGGCAGCAGGGATATTGGCCTAAAGTTAGCAAGATTTGTGATGTCGGCACCCGATTTTTTGAGCAAAGGAACGACCATGGCATGTTTCCATTCCTGTGCCACCCGAGATTTGATAAGAGAGATATTTAATAACCTCATTAGGAATCTCCGTGGTTCAAGGTCGAGTTGTTTTAATATCTTCATAAGGACTGGGTCCCGTGGAGAACCTGACCTAATGCTGTTTAAACAGGACAGGAAGGAAGAATCATCGAATGGTAGCCAGTTGTAAATGAACTCAGTGGGAGAAAAGGAAATATTACAGGAGAAGCCAGGTTGAGAGGGGTCAGTTGGTGGTGGAAGGGAGGCCAGAGATTGATGAATGCCCTCGACCTTAGATATAAAGAAGTCAGCAATGGCATTGCATTGTATACCATCTAGAGCCGGCAACACAGGAGTAGTATCAGCTCCTGTGAGTTT
Source organism: Lissotriton helveticus (assembly GCF_964261635.1). Classification (NCBI taxonomy): domain Eukaryota; kingdom Metazoa; phylum Chordata; class Amphibia; order Caudata; family Salamandridae; genus Lissotriton; species Lissotriton helveticus. The sequence continues at coordinate 167,535,352 of NC_136071.1, read as the reverse complement.
CTTTACCGTGGCAAAAAGAGTCCGAGGACAATCCTGCGCTAGAGTAATAGTAGAGGCAATATAGGAGGCCTTAGCACGTTTACAATTTGCATGATAGAACTTCAACTCTTCTTTATAATTCACTTTAGAAGGGGCGGAATATGACATCCTCCACTTCCTCTCCAGGGCTTTGCATTTAGCACGTTGGATTTTCAGCTCGTCAGAGAACCAAGGGGCTGGGGGACGCAGGGATCTGCATTTGCTACTAGAGCGAGGGGCAAGAGCAATCACTGCATCTGTCAGCCAGCAGGAAATGGGGATGTTCAAATCCCGCTCTGTATTGGCATAAGACGGGATTGTCTCAGTCAAACGCTGATTAAAAGCAGCCACATCGAGCTTATCCCAGCGGTAGGATGATTTAATTTCCTCCACATAAACAGTGGCCGAAAAAAGACCAGGTGGTAGCACAAAGTGGATCGCATAGTGATCGGACCAAACAAGTGGACGCGCCGATTGAGTACAATCGAACGAAAGAGTTGAAATAATTGAGTCCAAGAGGTGTCCAGCATGATGAGTAGCCCCAGAATTACAAAGTTTGAGATTGAACACCTCAAGATCCGAAAGAAAAGATTTATTAAGGGGATTATTAACATCTTCTAAATGGATGTTTAAATCACCAAGAATAGTGAAATTATTCGATTTCAAAAGTGTTGCTGATAGGCAATCAACAAGTGAGGAAATCCAAGAAGCAGCATTTCCGGGCGGCCGGTAAATTAGCAGGCCGGAAAGCGTCAATCGAGGATTAATCATGAGTTTAAATAAAGCTGCCTCACTACCTGGAAGATGTAATAGTTCCAGTTTGCATTGATAGATGGATTTAAAAATGATTGCAATTCCACCACCTTTACCGGAGGGTCTATCCTGATGCAGCACAACATAGTTGGAAGGAATGGCTGCAGCAATGTCCGGACCCGAGCTGGCATGGAGCCAGGTCTCGGTCAGGAACAGAGCGTCAGGAGATTCATCAGTTATGAAATCGAAGATGTTTAGTTTATTCTTAGGAAGCGATCAACAATTTAAGCTCCAAAAACGGAGCGGAGAAGGGGATGGAGTACGGTCCTTAGTAGGCTTCCTTTTTCCCCTATAATGCTTTATGTTTTGTTGCGTCTTAGAGAGCTGCATTTTGCCAGTGGAAAAGCCACAGCCAGCACATCTAAAATAATGATGAGGTAAAATGCATAAAGTACAAGTGGATGGGGATGGAGGATCGCAATAAATGTAATGCTGTAGAAGTATACTGTACGCGTCCAGCCAGACATAACATACCTGAGGACATGGAAGCAGGGGACAGCCCGTCCTGCAGCCCGCCCTCAGCGCGGACGGGCGCAGACGGGCTGAACTCTGGCGTAACTCCGGCGTCAAACAGGCGTCCCCACTGCGCGTCACCGCTGCGCGTGAGCATGGCTGTAATTTATGCACTGCTCGCCTCCTAAAGAGAGGACTAGAGCGTGCACACTGTCTATCCCCAACCAGAAATGGCCGCCAACGAGACGTGGGCGCAGGACCCGCAAAGTGCGGTGCTGTTAACCAATTACCGTGCGGGAAAGGGGACAGAGATGTGAGTATGCGTGGCCGGCTTGTTAAAATCAGGGGAAGAATTAAAATAAACAATTTTAACAAAAATGACCAAAACGGGAGATTTAAAATTCAAGAAGCTGCTGGCAAGGTCGCGCTGCGTGTAGAGCGCTGCAGGTAATGCACAAGCTGTTAGGAGTGAACTGACCTGATTTGCCTGTATTTATGCACTGCTCGCCTCCTAGAGAGAGGACTAGAGCGTGCACACTGTCTATCCCCAACCAGAAATGGCCGCCAACGAGACGTGGGCGCAGGACCCGCAAAGTGCGGTGCTGTTAACCAATTACCGTGCGGGAAAGGGGACAGAGATGTGAGTATGGGTGGCCGGCTTGTTAAAATCAGGGGAAGAATTAAAATAAACAATTTTAACAAAAATGACCAAAACGGGAGTTTTAAAATTCAAGAAGCTGCTGGCAAGGTCGCGCTGCGTGTAGAGCGCTGCAGGTAATGCACAAGCTGTTAGGAGTGGACTGACCTGATTTGCCTGTATTTATGCACTGCTCGCCTCCTAGAGAGAGGACTAGAGCGTGCACACTGTCTATCCTCAACCAGAAATGGCCGCCAACGAGACGTGGGCGCAGGACCCGCAAAGTGCGGTGCTGTTAACCAATTACCGTGCGGGAAAGGGGACAGAGATGTGAGTATGCGTGGCCGGCTTGTTAAAATCAGGGGAAGAATTAAAATAAACAATTTTAACAAAAATGACCAAAACGGGAGATTTAAAATTCAAGAAGCTGCTGGCAAAGTCGCGCTGCGTGTAGAGCGCTGCAGGTAATGCACAAGCTGTTAGGGTTGCTGTATTTCACTTCTGTTCTTGGATTTTCGTCACAATAAAAGTCCACATTTGTAAAGCGCACAATCACCCGTAAGGGTCTCTAGGCGCTGGGGGCAGTCGGGAAGATTAAGCGAGCTATTGCCCAGAGTCACATGGTGCTGGGCTAACCTGCCGCCGGAGCCGGGGATCGAACCGTGGTCCCCAGATTCCAGCATCAGCCGCCCTGGCCGCGGCGCCACACCTCTCCCTACAATAAAATAAAATACACTGAACATAATCTTCACAAAAGTTATTTCCAAAAGTTTAAGCTATTGCCATTACAAATTAAAATCACTTTTATTTAAGTATTAGTTATTTAAAAAAATTAAAAGCCATTGTAATTTGTAATATCAATACAGCTAAGTCACGTAAATACAAAACATGTTGCAATACAAATGCTATAGGTGTCACATTTGCGAAAGTTATAGCTTTTGGCATTGTAAATGACAAAGCTATTAATTTAGCTATTTTCAAAACCAACACATAAATAAAAAAAATTGTCATTTACAAGACCAATAGCTCAAACTTTCCTAATGCGAGACCTATTGCATTGCAAATGCTTGTTTTTATATCTGTCAGTGCTTCCTGTTGAGGTTTAATTTTCGTGACAGGCGCCTCATTGCCTACTTGTAACTATTCTCTGACCCTGCTTAAAAAAATTAGCTTCAACTTTTGCACCTGCTGCTGTAACCCTGTAAGTGCTTGGCTAAAAATTCGTCCCCGCAGATTCGCTGATTTTACCGCGATTTCGCGAGCTTCGCGGATCGCGAAATCGCAGAAAATCCGCAAATTCCGCAAGCAGAACGAATTTTCAGCCCATGCTTAGGCTATACCTCAACCCCCCCCGTGACTGTCTGAAGAGAATGCACATCCCCATCCCCTGTCACTCAGAAGCCTGACAGTAAATCCAAAACCCAGCCGAGGCACATAGGATGCCTAACCAGGAAAATACCTATTTTCTAAAAGTGGTATTTTTAAACACAGAACATAAAAAACATCTTTGCTAAAAGATGCATTTCTACATTCTGAGTTCAGGCATACTAAACTCTGTAAAAAACAAAAAGCAAGTACAGAGACAATATTACATACATCCCCAAACTAAAAGCTTGCCAACAGCATTGATCTTGAAAAGGTCCTATCTATACTGCTGGACCAGGTTCGAATTTTATCCAAATTAGCTTGAGGCCTCTTTATGGCATCATTGGTTTGGATGCAATAAATAGAATAGAGTTTGTTTCTAAGTACTGCAGGCTCTTTCATCAAAGAGAAAACAATGTGCTATAAGATAGTACTTGCTATCAAAACTATGGATGAATATACAATCATAGACTTGGTCGGAGACCCAGCCATAGACATAAGTATAGTCAAAGAAAGCTCTGAGACCACAAAGAGATATATAGGTGAAGTCCAGAGGTGGATCCAGTGGGAATGTGTGTTACAGTAATCTCAGTTGCACACTCATAAACTCAAAGTAGAGCTTTTTGCCACTGGGATCACACAGATGTGCGAAACCAAATAGATTGTTGCAGGCATAGAAATTAACATCATAGTTTTCTTTCCCCTAATAAAAAACTGTTGAAATCACCTGTGAACACAGTAGGAATGTGACATATTATGAACATAATAAACTTACATGTAAGGGGATTACATGGTCCTTTGGTGGGAGTGAGACCTACAATTAGCAAAAGAAAAGATTAAAAAAAAAATCTGGATGTTGGTTGCACTTGAAATGAGAACTTCGTTATAAAAGGGAACTAAACTAGGACCAGTGCACAACTAGTGGTCTTCAAACTGTAATGAGTCCACCGTTAGGGCGTACATGGGTTGAGGGCACAACTCTGATACTGAAGACAGTGTAACCTTCAAATGTCAAATCCGAGATGTGCCTGTATTCCTGCAGACACACAAAATCATTATTCTGAAGGAAGCTAAAGAAAGATGTCATCTTCTCTTTTTTTTGTTTTTTTTTGTTTTTTATTTATAGCTTCACAGCAGAAAAATTACACAAAACCATATACAATATACGATAAATAACAATGGGAGGATGAAATGATACACATATATACATAAATACATAAAAGAATGAATCACCCCTCAACATAATCACGAAAGGCACCACAAATGCTTTTACCAATCTGACGTTTCTTGGGACCTTTAACAGAGAATAGTCCCCATTCTAGCTTACATAGATTATACATTTTTGCCCTCCATAGCTCGAATACTGGGGGATCTTTCTGGAGCCACTCACTAGCTATACATAGGCGAGCGACAGTCATAGAAACAAGATCAACTGTCGATGTAAATGTAATGTATTCGAGATGGTACTTTCAGGCAGCTTCCCTATTAACATCATGGCAGGTTTAATTGTCAAGCGAAAATTCATAACCAAGGACAACACCTTTTCTATGTCTGTTAGGAATCTACACAGTTTATCACAACTAAAACAAATATGCATACTATCCGCACTATCATCCCCACAGCGGAAACACTTTCCATCAAACCCAACACCCCACTTAGCCATCCGTGCAGGGGTATAATATAAATCAAATAAAGACTTCAAAAATGTAACTTTTGAATTCGCTGACATTAATGTTTCCTTGGATAGTGCAATAAGTTTCTCAGTCTGTTTCTCCTAGCTCCCTAGACCATTTAATCTTATATTTATTCAAATCATCTGGTCTATCGGCTAAAAGTAGCTGATAAACAACTCCAATTTTAGATTGTCGTCTGACCATCTCTATAAGAGAATGAGGTATCGTATTTACATTAGACCGAAATAAAAAATCCCTAATCTGCAAAAATTTGAAAAACTGCACTTTAGGCACACCATATTGCAAAACTAACTCATCAAAAGATTTACATACCCCATCAACAGAGTAAAAGTCCCCTAAGTTCCTAATACCTCTTTTCCTCCAAGCTAGAGCTATATTGTCCCCAAATATGCCAGGTAAAATCTTCAATGCATGCAAGGGAGTATAATATGAAATTTTCCCCATTTTAATCGGCACGTGTAATTGCTTCCACACTTTATAGGCACTGTTAGAACTTTAAATTGCGTTCGTTTGAAATAGCTACCATCCACTTCTGTAAATAAACACTGTTTAGCAACAAGACCCATAAGGATTTCAAAAATTGTGGGTATGGTAGCTCTGTTAACAGCGTCTTCCCCCGTAATTAACAACCGCATTTTTAAGAAAAAAACATGTATAAAAGTGTAACGCAAAGTCCGGAACCGCTAAACCCCCTCTCTCAATAGGTAGCGTCATAAATCGCAGTCAGTAGGAGAGGCAATGGCTCCGGGTATGTCCACTAGACCGTTTGCCACAAATACCAAGATGATCAAGCTGCTTTCATGGAACATTGCGGGTCTCTTAAAAAATATGGAAAACCCAGATTGGAACGATTTTATAGATACGTTTGAGATCTGTATGTTCCAGGAAACCTGGAGTTTGATCCCCCTGTACAAAAGTGGATATTCTACCCATTTTATTCTGGCAACTAGTGCAGGGAGAGGCCTCCCATCAGGGGGGACTACATGTATTGATTAGTGTGGCCCTGAATTGGGCACTCACTGTGCATGATTTACCTACTGGTGACATTTTGCATATCTCTATTAAGGATAGCAATAACGGAAGCTCGATGGAGCTGTTTAATGTGTATGCCAGAGGTACCCCGGGAGGCCAAACTTCACCCACTATATCATTGCTTGAGGTAGCACTAGCGGGACTTACCCCCTCGTCTAGTGTTATTGTGGGGGGAGATTTTAATTGTACCTATGAACCCCTAAGTGAAGATGATCAATTGGGATGTAGCGACACCAAGAGCGATCCAATTAAACGCGTTAACATTAGAATATAATCTACGCGCCCTGAATGGCAGGACCACTTCAGATCCAAATGGTGCGATGACTTATAATAGACTTAGTTGCCCGTCCCGTATTGATTATATTTTACTTGACACCCGATCTTGGGGCAGATTAGCACTGAACAACGTTTTAAATTTACAGACTCCTATAAGAGCCTAATAGAGAAAATTGGCTTACCATTGGGGATACTACTAAACACAAGAAAGGTCCTAGGGGTAAGTTTATCGACCTCAACTGTTAAACCCCCTACACAGAATTGACACCAACCAAAATTAACAGTGAGTCCAAGAACAGACAATGTACCCAAAAATATAACAACAACAGGGAGTAGTTTAAATATAAACAAGTTTCCATCAGTCCACCTTCGAGACCGCCCTTCATCATCTGGGATCTTTTATGTTTATAAATAACACATTAAGGGGTAAAAAAACCTGTGCTGGCAGATGAGTAAGCCATGCGCAGGAAAAACCACAGTGTTATTATAGATGTGCGAAAAAGGCGTGTACACTCGGGGAACTGAATAGCAGTGCGAAAGAAAAGGTGTGTGTGAAAAGAAAGAGAAAAGCTCTAAAATTAGGTCGTGATCGGGAAAACAATTTTAATAGACACCCTCACACTCCTAAATCAATAAAAACAGTGCAAAATTAGTGGTATAACAAATGACCACTAAAAAAGATGTAAGGTCGACATGTTTCTGCAGACAGATGGAGTCTAGTGATCTCCTGCTGCTTCTTCAGGACCATTAGTGCTACTGCTATATTAAAATAACGTAAACCATATCACCTGACAGTGTATGTATATTCATCTTCTCATCCTAGGAGAGAAATATGTATATAAGAGGGTACAGTGTCGTGGATACTTGGAACAAAAAACAACATGCATGAATTTCTGAACATAAAAGTTCGATTCGTTGCTGTAAACAGGCCACCAAGTTGACGAATCACTTTGTGCAGGTGGGCCATCAACCTACTGACATCCTTTGGACGGTATTAGACCAACCATGGATTCCTTCGTCTGTAACAGACACTACCAAATTTTTGTTCAAATGTGAACAGAAGTGGGTCTACCGTCTTCGAAGCGATAAATATGGGCTGAATGACGAAATCCCCTGGATGTCCCTTTAATTGCAAACCTGGTTTAAGTCAGCTATCTGATTTGGATTTCAGTCATACTACACGTTATGTAATAATGTGATCCGGCGGTCACCGTGTAGTTGGTAATACCCCACTCGAGATATGATGTATCCCATTCCAGTATATATCAGGCTTTGATGGGCATAGTGACCTTTGGTCATATATGGTCTCTGTATTGCTGTGGTCCTTAAGTCGAATTGTCTTTACATAATACTGAGCCTTGATGGGTCCCCTTGATTCATGTACATTGGGATCACTCAAGATCTTTATAAAATATCGCATAAAGACGATCATTTAGCTTTTCAGGAGTTCCCTGTTACTCATGTCCTCTCATGAGGTTCGGAACCTATATTGCGGGAGATAACGCCCTTCGGGAACTATATTTCCCATGGTCACTAGCGCGCTCGAGGCCACTAAGTATTAATGTATTTAATAACAGTAATAATGACCCCCGACTGGTCCCCTAACTGATTAAAACAATGATGGCATTTTCGAGTCACGCATGTCCTCTAACGAGGACTCGAACTGGCAAACGCGGTAGTCTAACATTCTTTGGGAACTACAATTCCCATTACTATTAGCGCGTCAGTGATTGCGCGTCGGATGCTATGACGCACTACACGCATCGGGACACGCCCGGCATCGAATGCAGAAGCCGAAGAAGGCATTTAAACCTCGTCGGTGCACCGCGTCGGTTCCTCCCTACGAGAGAGCTTAGAGGGACGACCGGTGCACCGACGGAGAGGTGAGTCAGCATGCGCTTGGATGTTGAGTGGTTGGCCACTAGCTTTGCAATCTGAACCTAACGATGAGTTAACTATGTGTAAATAATTTTTTTTAAAAAGCTACAAACGCGGGTTTTGGCATTATTTTTGGCATGTGAACCCAATGACTACTAATCAAGAGTTACAACTCTAAATAAGCTACAAACGCAACCAGGTGGGGTTTCCTGGCATTGACAGGGTGGGACGCCGTGTGTGGCGTTTGTTGAGACCAATTGGGCTAGGACTACAGATGTAGATACATCTATTTAATTGTTGTCTTTTTCTTAGTGCGGTGCATCCACTACCTGAGCTCGTGCCAGGTGAGGTGGGGCTGTTCCTTCCCATCACGTGGGTGAGTGAATTTACATCTACACATTGATTGTAGTGGTGATTGTGACTGATTTTGACGGTCCGAGATGTTGGTCAATAACTGTTTATGACTAGCACATTATAATGATGGCACACAGTGCATGTTGTTTTTTGTTACAAGTATCCACGACACTGTACCCTCTTATATACATATTTCTCTCCTAGGATGAGAAGATGAATATACATACACTGTCAGGTGATATGGTTTACGTTATTTTAATATAGCAGTAGCACTAATGGTCCTGAAGAAGCAGCAGGAGATCACTAGACTCCATCTGTCTGCAGAAACATGTCGACCTTACATCTTTTTTAGTGGTCATTTGTTATACCACTAATTTTGCACTGTTTTTATTGATTTAGGAGTGTGAGGGTGTCTATTAAAATTGTTTTCCCGATCACGACCTAATTTTAGAGCTTTTCTCTTTCTTTTCACACACACCTTTTCTTTCGCACTGCTATTCAGTTCCCCGAGTGTACACGCCTTTTTCGCACATCTATAATAACACTGTGGTTTTTCCTGCGCATGGCTTACTCATCTGCCAGCACAGGTTTTTTTACCCCTTAATGTGTTATTTATAAACATAAAAGATCCCAGATGATGAAGGGCGGTCTCGAAGGTGGACTGATGGGAACTTGTTTATATTTAAACTACTCCCTGTTGTTGTTATATTTTTGGGTACATTGTCTGTTCTTACCATTGGGGATACCAAAGGGCCTAGGAAGAATACTAATACTAAAACGGGGTCACCATGGTATACGGCAGAATGTAGAAAAAAGAGAAAGGCAATATCAAATTGCATTAGAAGTAAGAACGCGCCAGCAGCTAGGGTCACTAGAAAGGAATATAACAACTGTATCAGAAGGGCAAAGAAGGATTGGGAGGAAGAGCACTGGCAACAACTTAAGATTGCTGCCAGATTCTACCCTGTTTTGGAACCTGATTAACAAACTTGATAGAAGAGGAGTAGAGCCCCTCTCTAACCACATAACCGAGAAGCAATGGCACTCCCATTTCTCCAAACTATATTGTGATGAGGACGAGACAGGGCAAACTTTGTGGTCATCCAAAGATTTAACCATAGACAGGCATGTTTCTGTAGAACCCTTCGCAACTTGTGAAGTCCATGATGCCATTATAAGTATAGTCCCTTCTAAAGCAGCGGGCCCGACGGGTTACCGGGTGACTTATTTCTACATGATCCCAAGCTATGGACTGCCTTCATCGCCCTACTAATGAATTTAATTCTTCGTGGACATTCTGTCCCAGATTCTTGGAAGGGCGCTGAAGTAGTAACCATCTACAAGAAAAGCAATAGGGATGACCCTGCCAACTACAGGCCAATTAGTTTAATCGATGCTGTTCAGAAAGTAGTTGGCAGGGTCATTGTTAATAGAATAGGAACTTGGCTTGAGGAAGGGAATATACTGACTCACTTTCATGCGGGCTTCCGACAAAATGTGGGAACGATGGACCAGTTCTTCCGGGTTTGTGCTATATATTGGAAATCTGTGACCATCATGAAGGGGACCTTATATCTGGCCTTCATAGACCTGAAGAGCGCTTTCGATCTGGTTCCCCGTGATTAATTGTGGAGGGTGCTGCTGGACATGGGGTTCCCACAGTATCTCCTGGAGTTTATTGTTAAACTTCATCAGGACAATTATGCCAGAATTAGATGGGGGAGCCAGGGACAACTAACAGAGAAGGTGCCTGTGAACAGAGGGGTGCGCCAGGGCTGTATGATGGCCCCGACATTGTTCTCCCTCTTTATTAATGGGGTGGTAGACCATTTGAGGGAGGGCACTGGCGGGGGAAAAAACACCCACCCTCCTCTTCGCAGACGACACCCTCCCAAAACCCCGTCTGGTCTCCAGAGATTGTTAGACAGATTTGCTCTGTTTTGCGACGAGCGTGGATTGACAATCAATACCACTAAAACAAAGTTGATGGTAATGCCCCCATCTAAAAAAGCAAAGAGAATTACATTACTCTTAATGGGTCGCCGCTAGAGGTGGTGGAGGAATTTGACTACCTGGGAGTCAGGATTAACAGCAAAATGAAATGGGACTCCCATGTCGCCAAAATGCTCCTAAACCTCAAAAGAGTATCTGGAGTAGTTCTGAGGAACCAGCGAATGTCTGTCAATAGGCCCATAGCCCCGGCATTAGCTGTTTACGAAGGAAAGGCACTGGCCTCTGAAGTTTACGGCTCTGAATTATGGGGCAGTGAGAATATAGTCGACTTGATTAGAGCCGAGAACAAGTTTTTGAGGGACTTAGTTTCCAACCCTACCTCGACTCCATTGAAGCCCCTCTTCCTTGATATGGGCAAACGTTTGGTCTCGTATATAGTTCGCCTCCGTCCTTTGCTGTTCTGGGTGCGCATGAGAAGGACACCAGAACTGGAAAAATATGCCTTGGTGTTGGACGAACTGATCTCCTTGAATAGTGCTAACAAGATACAGTGGCTTAATAAATTGAGGCAGCTGGTTATGAATTGGGGTTGGCTGAATTTTGGATCTCGCAGACTCCGACCCCCAAGGGGGTTGTCAAGAAAATCTACTGGGAGTGGGTTCATGCTGAGGAGTTGAAGAGTCTAAAGTGGGGAGCCCTAACTACCAAATTTCTGGATCGCAAGCCCACGAGGAAGCTTGAACCATTCCTGGACTTTATTCAAGTTCCAAAAGATAGATCTCTTTTTTTGAAATTGAGGTATGGGACACTTCCTCTTAATAAGTTCATGGAGGGCGGAAAGGAACGCGAGCTCTACATTCTACCTGCCCAAACTGCCCATGTGTGTCTGAATCCTTACCCCACTTCCTGTTTGCCTGCAAAGCATAACAAAGAGCTAGATCGCGATGGTTAAAACCAGTATGCAGGGAGCTGAGAGTTAGTGACTATAGGGTCGCCCTACGCATCCTCTCTTCAGACACAACATCTCTGCTTATTGTATGTGGGGTTGCAAAATACTTATCAAGTGCTTGGCTGATACGTACTAGGTCGATAAACTCAAACAAAGCTGTGAATTTGCCTGTGTAGAAAGTCCATATGTACTTCATTATCTTGCACTTTATTTCCTGTTATCAGGGTTTAAAAAAAAAAAAAAAATTGTATATAGATTTTTTTTAACGTTGTGATTGTCCTTATATTTGTGAACTTGAAAATACTATTTTATGTGTGTTTTTATGTCTAGAATGTAAATTGATACTTGTATAGCACACTACTCACCCGCAAGGGTCTCAAGGCGCTTGTACGAATACCGCTGTGGAACCCATCCTGGCTTTCCCTGTGAGGCGTCCACTCCTGGGCACCCCCAAGGTGGAGGACAGGCACCCTTAGCGTTGTGGGGGCCGTTGTGGAGATTAAGCAAGCTATTGCCCAGAGTTGCAGAGTGGGACTCCATGGAATAGGCACCGAGTCGAGAATTATCAGGAGCGTGGAATTTTTTAGCCCAAGACCCGCCGAGGCAGGGAATTGAACCCTGGTCACAGGCTAGATCTCTGCATCACGGTCTGCCGCTCTAACCATTGAGCCATTGAGCCATATCATACAGTATGTACTTTTATGATATGTAACATATCGAATAAAGTAATTCAACAAAAAAATTAATCGCATCGCGCGTCTTGGCCTGCCCGGGCTTCAAATAAATTTCCCACAAATTTATTGAAGATTTTGTAATCTAGTATTTGTAATTTCCAAAGGTAGCGAACAAAATAGATAATGAGCCTTGGGCAAAACCTTCATATTAATAATATTACAACGTCCTATTAATGTAAAATATAGTCACCCCCACCTATCCAAAGAGTCTTTAACGTTGCGGATCAGTTAATTCCAATTTACTTCCATCACTTCGGACATAGAAGATCGAAAATTTGCGTTTTTGACACGTTTCGCTTGTACCCAGTAATCGATCCAAATTCTATAGCTAGCCGCTCAATCTCCTCGATCGCAAGAGAGGGGTCCACAGTAGTCACAGCTATGTCATCTGCATAGGCGAAAACAGAAAATTGATAATCATAAACCGAGAATGGGGGAATACAAGCACTATGAGATAATTGTTCTATAAAAGGATTTATATAAAGGGCAAATAAAAGGGGAGAGCAGGGGCAGCCTTGACGAGTGCCCCGAGTTATATATACCGCCTCCGATAGCAGACCCATGGCAGAAATTTTAGCAGAGAGGGTTTCGTACAAGGCTTGCAAAGCTATAATGAATTTATCTCCAAAACCGCTTTGACCCAACAATTGCTACAAAAAACCCATTCAACTCGGTCGAAAGCTTTCTCAGCGTCCAATACTATCAGCGCTGAATCCCTCTTTTCTGTACCGGTGATATCAAATAGTGTTATAACTGTATTAACATGTTCAGTGGTTCCGCGTTGAGGGATGAAACCAAGATGTCATCTTCTCAGTTTGCTATATGTCTACACAAGTCTGCAATGTTTCATGTGCACATATTTGATTTGAAAGACATACATGAATTTGGTCTCTTATTCATAATCATTCTTGTGTGTAGGGGGTAAATTGTTTATTCAAGAACCCTACCATTACAATTCAAGCTGGCCTGGGTGTCACCAGCCTAATCACGTGTTCTGTTGTCCAAAATATCAATTACCTGTGAGATATAATTGTTGTGTTTACGCTTTTCGGGGGGGGCGGAGTTTTATATAGCGCGAACTTGACCCATTGGTATCAGGTATCAGATCGCTTTACATGAGCACCAGTTACGTTACACAAGGACACATTCAATAAATGGTTCTCTATAGAAGCATTATACAGACTTGAACCTGGGCGGGTACTGAATCATGCATGTAGTGAGATGTGGCGAAAAAGTTTTAATTTAAGCTGGTTGTAAATAAGTTGGATAAGGTACATCATATTCAGGTTATATTCGTATGCCCAAATAGTGGGAATGCGAAGAAAGTTGTAAGCCCCAAGGGTATTGTTGTGTTGGACTGACCCTAGTGCATTTTTCCTGTGGGCCAATTTTGGCCTCCAGGAATTATACCATTTCGCATTGACTCATGTTAATATTGGTTTGGTCTGGTATTGTATTGACCAATTTTAATATGTTTGCCCTGTTAAAGCTATCAAAAGGTCTTTCTACTGAAAAAGAGAAATACATTTTAATTTATGTAACTTACCACACAGGCTTGTTTCTTTTAGTTAATATTTGGAGATGGTCAATGCGAGTGAAACAACTTAACATGTAGGTTAATGGACACTGCTAATTTGGAGGACCTACCATCTTTATTAAAATTATTTGATTTATTGCCTTCGGTAAAACATAGTTGCCCATATTAGGTAATAGGCAGCCCTATTAATGATATTCTTGGCCGCAGAAAGGGTGCGTGACAGAAAGCTATTGTTTTCACTCCTTGAAGGGATTACCCTCTGATTATGTGCTTTTACTTTCCACTACTTGTACTTCAGTGTAATGATCACCATGCAAATAAGCGCCTTTTTCCAATTACCAACCACAAAGCTACATTTGAACATGTTTTAATTTGATGTTAGGTTGACGGCCTGCTTTATTGCAAATTAATAAAAACTTGTCTCCCAAATTCAAAGGGGGGATGCTGGAAATGTGTTTACTGCATTTTTTAGATCAACATTATTGAAATCAAATGAAATTATTGTGTATTTATTTCGCTTACACTTTTGTCATTAACCACCTTGACGTGTCTTCCTTTTTAGGGTATATTGGAGTATGACATGGAGTGTTTTAAAAAATATGGAAAAGTCTGGGGGTAAGTTTAACCTGTTTGTTTGTTCTTTGGCCTTTAAAATTTTTGTTTACGGTTGTCTGATATAGTGTCCTAGGTATTGGTCTATGACATCTGTTTTCCCAGTCCCTTTTAATATTTTGGCGGTGTGGCAACACCACAGGGTTAAAATGTATTGTCATGGTGAGAAAATATATATTAGAAGATTCACATTTGGCCCCTTCATTTAATGAGTATGTTATGGTGCTTTACTTGAATAGAGATGAATGAACCTGTGATAGGCTGGTTTAATTCTCAGAATTAAATACCAATCTTGAAATATAATTGTATAGGACTACATGCGCAGCAATCCACATATATGAAAAGTGGAACACTCTTGAAAGCAAAGTGTCAGGCACTCAATGTTTTTTTCTGTTGTGAAAATCCCAGCAGTTGTTATAAAGATACCTGAAATATTGTTTGTCATAAATGTCTATTTAAAACTCGCATATAAGATTGAATATATATTAACAAAGTTGTAAAGTGTTGAAAAATCTTGAATCACTCATTAGGATGAAATAACGTCAGAAATTAACACATTTTGTCCCTTAAGTACAGCAATAGCCAGACATTTTGGAATCAAGGTGCTCACTACAAATTAGGTAGGACGGTGAAAACGTGACATTGCTAGCATTGCCTTCAAGACAATGGTATGGGAGGTCAGGCACCAACCTACAATGAGGGAAGGGGGATCTTTCTGTTACACAAAGGAAGTAAAAGGGTAAGTTCCCCCAAACTAAAGTTACAAAACCAACACAGGTATTTCTCTGCCTAGTCAAAAAAGCTCAGGTATGCTTCACGTATCGGCACCACCTCTGCACACCTTTGCACATATAAATATGGCATACAAAGGGTTAGTATTGCACTCGCCTGATCAGTGGTACCTGTGGTACTGAAAGCCGGGCGTGAGCGAAACCAAGTGGGTGCACGGTGGTTAGGGACCCTAAAAAATGGTCTGATTATAGGGCAAAACCTCCATCCATCCCCCATGGCACCTGAAAAATTCCTGTACACAGGTATCATTGATCAGGTGAGTACAATACTCCCTTTACAAGCCATATTTTTATGTCCATGCCACAGTGAAAAGACATTCACAGGATGTCATTGGGGCAGAAATAGCAAAACGAGCTCACCTGACGAATGCCCTGGATCATTTTTTGACCATTAGAGTAGGGCAGAAACATGTTGCTGCTATGAGGGTCATAGGACCATTACTTCCTTCATTGTCCTCCATTATTAATTCTTTTAAACTGTGCCCATCCACCCCACTAATAAAGGGATAGCTAGGGTGTGGATCAGATTTTTTTATTACATGTAGCTTCTCCTGCACACCATAATATTCAAAGAAATCCCTGGAATACGGTTGAGCCCATCCTGACTTTTAGTGGCCAGGATGAACCTGATGATTAAGCATGCCACTATTAGAGTGGGTGTGTATAATTTTGTCTTTATCCATCTCATGCAGAGGTGGTGTCTATCTGTGAAGCGCACTCTAGCTTTTTTGACTAGGCAGAGGGGTACCTTTATTTGTTTTGTAACATTACTAGCGTTGACAATATTTGGTTATATTGGAATGATTTAGGATTGGAACTGTGGAACGGAAATGTATCTTACATGGTATATAGGCAAGTACACCTGCTCTGAGTGCGTGATTGCATATGAAACTGGTTCGCTGCCTTTTCTTTTGCTGATTGCGTCGCACTAACCTAGCATAGGCACAGAGGCGGAGGCCAAGATCCGTCCCTGACAATGTGAGATCAAGGACCTGTCCTGTGACCTAAAGGGAGACACACCAAACAAGCCCTCAGATCAGGCAAAGTGCTACTGTCCTTGCCCTGATTATAAATAGCATCAAACATTGATGACTTCATACCATGTTTTGGGAATTTGTAGTGTGGCCAGATTAATATTCTGTGACGGTGAGATGGCAGTGTACTGACCCCTCTGTCCTCTTTCATGAGAAATTCTGAAAATTGTATTGACATTCTGTGTGTATGTTGTGTATTTGTTTGTATAGTGCGTTTGTAGCATGGCACTAGATGGAGGGGGAGAATAGCTTGCCCAGAGAGTGGAATTGTACTGCCTGTATTTCTGTGCCTGGAGGGGGGAGCACCAGACACTAAAGTGAGTAGGATGGAGACAGGGCTACTTCAATATATTCATGAAGGCCTTATTAGCAAAGGATTGCATATTAGTTCATAGTTCACTGCCATCGAGCAGATGGTAGGGATGAAAGATGGGACTGCAGTTTCTGTTGTTCAAGATGAGGATGTTTCGAGGCAGGGCATGCCCTTTCGTGACTATTACTTCATGAAGTTGAAGGCAGCCATGTATAGAGAACTCACACTTCCTTGTGCCCATAGTTAGGGTTTTTCCGCTTGGAGCTATTTTCTTTGCAATATCCTGTGAGGAACATCTCATTGCACAAAGAGTGAGTTTGGAGATCAATTGGACCATGAAATAAAAAATATAACGAATGCAAACCATTTCTATTATCTGCAAAGCGAAGACCAACTTGAAGGCAACCCCTGCCGAGACATCTACCCTCCAGTCCTCTACTTAGGGAGGCTGCAACTGGTGAAGATATGCATCTGCTGGGGAATGCAGCCACACCAAGAACCCCACAGTCTCCACTTTCCCAATGAAGGTGACCCAGTGGTCCTGAAAGCTTCAAAGTTGGTGCCAGAGAGGGACCGCTGCATGTGTCTGTCCAGCACCCTCTAGGTCTCCAATGGCTGAATGCAGGTAACTCAGAGGCAGAAGAAATGCATGTTCAGAAGAGACTCTGAAGTGGGCTGAAGCTTCAACACAAGCTAAGACGCGTTCAATGATAATATTGCACTAAATGAAAAGTGTACTGAGGTGTTGGCTGATATATGCATTGGTGGTGAATGAGTGACTGCACTTAAGCCTAGCCAGCACCATGACCTACATTAGATGGCAGAGATCACATACATTGGTGAACTTCATCAGCAGGTTAATTACAGAAGGTTGTAACACGTAGATTGAAACAGGATGTTAACCCTGCTTTGCAAACCTCTAATTGCGCTGTGTAGTATTAAGTAATGCTGTGTGACTAAATTACCATTTCTTACTTAAAATACTAGCACTGGACTGGATAATACTTTATTATGTGTTTTGCTTGATTGTTGAGTTCTGAGCTCTACCCTGGCACACTTCCTAACTTAGCAACCCACGATGGCTCGCCCTCGCTACCCTGAGAGTCAAGGGTTGGACCTGGCCCAGTTAGCAGAGCCAAAGCATCACCTGTCTTCCATGGGCGCTCGCCCCTACCACCCCTGAATGGGGCCTGACAGATACTGTAATTGACCAACTAGAGAAGCTATTTTGAGTTACTTGGCCATGGGACCTTCTTCAGTGATATTAGCACATAGATGCTGACTTCCTGTCCTCGCCCTGATTTTTTGGGTGCTACTCTTGTCATGGTTTGACTAAGTAAGCTCTTCTCCATTGGTAATTGGTTCGGAGTTCACTTTGATTACATTAGCATAGAGTCTGGCTGCCTGTGCTTGTCCATCTCAGTAGCCCATTAACTAGGTCTGGTAGCAGCTGTAAGAGCTGCCTAGTCCCATCAAATAGATTTAGTGTTAATGAGTAGAATAGTCCCCAAGCTGAGTTCAGCCTAACTTGATTCTACCACACAGCAAATTCTGTGGTAAAATCCTCTGCCAGAACCACCCGGTATGTATGTCACAAGCCTATCGCCTCTTGTGAGCCCATTCTAATCCGTGCCCACTTTTTTCATATGTTTCACATTTCACCCTGCACACCCCCTTGCATCCTGGCCTCAGATCTACACTCTGCATGGCTGGCTGTGCTGAAATTATTCTGTTTGATAGAAACCTATGCTTCCGAATGAACTACTGTTGCATGTGTTTAAGAGAAACAAACAAAGCTAATGCCATATGAGACATGTTCTATGTATGTGTGTTATGCACTGCTGCTTCATGTGCTGTACATGTACTTTATGTACAAGTGAAGCCTGCATCCTGTGCTATACTTGCACACTGCACCTCTTTCTCCTTCATCGCATCAAGGTCCTCATTGAGCCATGTGCGGCTCTCCCTTGCACCCAGCACAATAGTGTTCACCTAAATTCACCAACAAAATACATTCACAGCATGTGCAGCAACAGTGCAAGCATCCTAACAGAAAGGATGGTTACAGCATGGTGTCAGAAGTGTGTGGTTATTCTCTCTTTTAATATCTCTCTCTCTCTCTCTCTCTCTCTCTCTCTCTATCTTACTCCCCTCTGTATCTCTCTGTCTCTCTGTCCGTCTCTCTCTCTCTCTCTCTCTCTCTCTCACACACACACACAAACACACACATTCAAAAGTAAATCAAAGGCAGCAGCAATAAACATCGGCTGCTGCATATCATTTGCCACCTCTTTTGTGTTTTATGTGCAACTTACATGAAATTTTGTACAAGATATGAATGCAAAAAAGATTGTCATTGACAGTGCTTGTTTACCGGGGCATCATAGGTTGATATGAACCTCTAGACACGGATGTACTTAAATAGTTGTTTCACTGCATGTTACTTCCTCAGGTTTATGCTGCTCCATTGGGATCTTGCAGGTAGATTCATCAAGCATTTTGGCGAGCGCAAACGGTGCAAATCGCAAAATTCTGCCGTTTGCGCCCGCAAAAATGGCATTTGAGATTCATCAATGGTTCATGAACTCGCAATTTGAAAAATCGCAAATAATTGCGATTTATCAAATTGCGATCGCATTTAAGGAATCTCAATTAGAGATTCCTTAAATGCTATTCATGAACCATTTCAGAATTGCGAATTCGCAATTTTTGGCCGCTATTTTCCGCGAAGTCTGACTTCGTGGTACATAGCGAAAACTTAGAAAAATGCACTTTAGTGCATTTTTTTAAGTTGTATGTTGCACAAACACATGTCCTTTGGACATGTATGTGCGCAACATCAGTCTACATTTTCATTTCAGGGGTGCTACAGGGTGTCCTTTGGACACCCCTGTCACCCTTGAAAATCGCATCCTTATTTGCGATTAGCAAATTGCTAATCGCAAATAAGGAATAGTTATTCCTTATTTGCGATTAGCAATTTGCTAATCGCAAATAAGGAAGCTGTAGAAATCGCAATTTATTTTGCGATTTCTACATGAATCCCGTTTTGCGAGTCTTTAATAGCGATTCCTTAATAATCACTATTAAGGACTCGCAAAACAGTACATTGATGAATCTGAGTGCTCTGCAGAGGCAGCACATTGTGAAAATACTTCTACGCACAAGCTCTTTTTATATGTAATCTCCAACTCTAAAAGCTTGCAGTGTTTACTCCCAAAGAATAGACAATCAATCTTTGCCACCTGCCAAG
Organism: Lissotriton helveticus; assembly: GCF_964261635.1. Lineage (NCBI taxonomy): Eukaryota > Metazoa > Chordata > Amphibia > Caudata > Salamandridae > Lissotriton > Lissotriton helveticus. The sequence goes on along the minus strand of NC_136071.1, from coordinate 167,515,656 downwards.
AACTTTTCACATCAGCATGACTATGTGAAAAGTCTTAAACAACCACACGACCAGAGTAAATTGCTAACATTTATTGCAGAAGTCCTCTACACAACTGGCAAGGCTGATAACGGCAAGCAACTGCCGCTCCCTTTCAAAACATCACGCCTTCACATTCCATGTGCTTTATTACAGTAGTCATGGTGGCATTGTACAGAGTTTTAAACTCAGAGTCCAACACATCTCTTCTCTTGTACACCAAAAAAACAGAAGTAAAAAGAACGCCCACCTAAAAGCAAGTAAAATAATAAAATAAATATACATTCCCAAATGACAAGTAGGTTGGTGACAAAACTAACTTGAACATATTACACCACCCTTGTAATCCAAAATACTTAATGAGGACTAAACGTTATTATAAAAACAAAATTTCACTTTTCAGAACTTAGAAAAAAATGTTTTCTTGCTTAGACATAATCTTTGAACTTTGCAGGTGGTCTTCTCTCCTCCTCCGATCTCAGACTGTTTGCACCCGCACACACGGATGAAGACTTTCTCTGGTTGGTAAGAGGGTCTCCCACTTCTCTTTGTATGGACAGTTTCTCCTGGTTCCACCACTTTCCATCACTTAGTTTAACTACCCGATCGTTGACATACACTATTTCCTTTGGGTTGGAAAATGTTGACTGTCCCTTGGATATTATGCCAGGCAGTTTCACGTTGATCCAATCTCCAACTTTGAAATCCACATGTTGTCTCCCTTTCACCGCCACCTTGCTCATATATTCCCTTGAGACTTCTCACACCTGTCTTTCACCTGCTTATGTTTCTCTTCAGACACCATTAAATAATATATCCAGGGCCTAACCAGCGTGGTCTCAGCCAACTGACCCTTTAATATTGCTAATGGTGGCACATTTGTGGTGGCATTAGGTGTAGTGTGAATAGCCTACGTCAAATATGTGAGCTCTTTCCTCCAATCCAGACCATTAGCCCCATACAAGTGAATGAGGTCCTTGATAATTCTGTTACGCGTTTTATTCTCCAGTGAAACATACATTTCTGGAACATCTTTGACACAAATTTCACCCTGTCATCAGTGACAAGCTCCACAGGGGCACCCTATCTCAAATACAAGGACTGTAAAAACAACATCATCTCCTCAGTATTAGCCAATCTCACAAACTGCACTTCGGGCCATCGTGTCCCTTAGTCCATCAGCACCAAACCGTGACTATTCCACTCATTCAACATATACATTGGCCCTGTAACAACAAAATCAATTTATACTAGGGCTTCTCTGGAACAGGTATGGCTTCCACCGGAATGGGAAAAGTGACCTGTGTTTTGCCACTCACCTCACAAGCCACACATTCTCTCACATAGTGCTCCACACATCTGTCCACCCAGGCCACCAAATGTTTCTCTAATCCACCTTTTCATTGCTCTCATCTCCACATATCCATCATGTACCAGACCCAGCACTTTGCTCTGCAAACCATGTGGGACAACCAGCAAATATGTTCTTCTTACTACTCCCTACTTTACACTCAACTCAGAGAACACATGCGTAATAGCAATCGCACAGCTGCCTTCCATTCCTCCTCTGCTCTACATCCATTATCAAAATCCACCAATGCTGCACCAGAAATACTCATCCAGATCCTTTACCACCCCTTCGTTTTTGAGTGGCAGTCTGGACAAACAGTCTGCGAAAACATTAATTTCACTGGGTATATAGTATAATTGGAGCTGAAATTCTTGCAGCCAATAGTGCCATTTGGCAATGAGAGGCATGGTGTGACTGGTCCCCTTTCTAGTAAACAAATTGACTAATGCCATGTGGTCCATACGGATGGTAAACTCTGTTCCCCACACATACTTTCTAACATGTGCGACAACCCAACGGCAAAGCCAGAGCTTTATGCTCAATCACAGAGTACATTGATTCTTCACCTCAGAGAGCCTACAAGGCAAAAGCTTTCTCTACCTTCCCTTATCTGCAACAAGACAGAACCTAAGCCATGCTGACTAGCATTGGTCACCACTAACTGATGACTCACACGTATCAAATGGCGTGAGAGGAATAGCACTCATCAGTTCACATTCGATGGCATCAAATTCCAAACTCATGTTTTCACTCCATTAAAAACATTTGATTTTCCTTCATGAGGGACCTCATAAAATGGGTCTTCCCACTGGTGTTGGGAATTGAACCACAAAGAACTTTAGCATTCCTAAAAATGTCCATAATTGATCTTTATTTCCTGGTATAGAAGACTCTTTGATTGCTCTAGTTAGACTCTCCTTTGGCTTCACCCCTTGGGCAGACAACTTGTAGCCAAGATAATCCACTGACTCCAAAGCAAGCCTACATTTATGTGCCTTCCGGGTAACACCTCTCTCTTTCAAGAAACGCAAAACCCACCGTAGCACCTTGTCATGGGTCTCTACATCTTTCTTTCCCTAACACCAAAAGGTCGTCTTGGAAGCCCCTTAAACATAGCCTCCACCACTCTCTTGAAAAACTGACTATACTGATTCCAAACCGAAAGTCATTCTTTTAAATCTATATGCCCCACCCTGGGTAACAAAAGATATTAAATGATGACTCTCCTTTTGCAAGGTGATCTGGTTATACGGAGATGAAATGTCTAGTATTGTGAAAACTCTAGCCTTCTTCAACGAACTCGACATTTCTATGATGTTGGGCAAAGGTTGTGTATCTATCCACATCCTCTTGTTCAAATCCCTCAGATCTATGCCCATTCTCAAAGCTCCATTGCCTTTCCCGGCGAACACCACTGGCAACAACCATTCTGGGCTTTCTATGAGCTCGATAATACTTTGTTGACACAAGAACTCAAATTCCTGCTCCAATTCCTTGCTCATGGTAAGGAGCACCCATATAGGTTTATGGATAACTGGTCTTGCTCCAGCTTTTCAAATTATACTGTGCGGAAAACCCTATACTCATCCAACTTTCTCACTAAACACTTCACGAAAAGAGGTTTCCCACCCCCCTTTGTCAACTTTCCATACAGACATGCACTCGTCCTTCAACATAACTAGTTTGGGTCTAAAATAATGCCCAAATTCCTTTGCTGTAAACAAGCAAAATCCATCTTTAGCTACATAAACAGTGGCTGGAGGGGGCGTGGCTAGGCACGCAATGGCCGCGGTCCGAGTCGAGCTCCCCTTCCCTGGACCGATTCTCCGCTAATTTCTCCTGCAGCGGCCTGAAACAGCGAGCGGACCATTGCGGGGCTATCATCGACCTGCTGGCCGACTTTCAAGCCGCGGAACAGCTCCTGACCGCACCGGGCCCTCCTGAAGACCTCCTGCGGGACTCCTTGCCGCCCGGCCGGCCGGGGTGATTACGAGAGGCCGCGGCTCGGAGCCGGCAGCCAGGCCCATACATGCGGCCCACGAACTGGCGATCACTGCCTCCTTGCTTGCCGGAGATGGGATCTGAGAACCCCCAGGCCGCTCCGATCCAAGAGCGGCGTTGCTTCTGTGGCACTGCGAGGGACCCGAGCCCAGGAGGAACAGGCACCTACCCACCGGAACTGCTTGATACACCGGTGAGGATTTAAGCTGCGAGCGCTACCGCCCGGCTGTTGAGTGCCGTGGTCGGAGGCGTCGTGCCCACCCGGAGGGCTACCATCGGTGCCTCGACGAGGCCGGGACACCAGAAGAGAGGGCCTGCCTCAGGCACTTGTCCCACGGTCGCGGGTGCGCGACGGGACCCCCTCCTCACTCGTGGACGCTGTCGCTGCGGGCGGAGGGCCCCCCTGGGAACTTGGATTGGGCGCCAGGGCCCACGCAGAGAAGATGCCGGAAGCCTACCGATACCATCACCCTGCAGTAGAATATGCGCTTGTGGCACCCTGCTGGCGAGGACACTGCCTGATCTCGGTCACCGCGGGACTCCTCTGGGCCCCTTGCGGCCGGCTGGCCTAGGAATGACTGAAGGGAGGCGCCATGTTGTGCATCCGGCGGAGGATTGGTGCCGAGGATAACGCACAAGTCACCAGGAGAGAGCCTTAGCGCTGGTGGGCGAGAGAGGGCCGCATGTGATCCGACCAGCCCGGTTTAGAAGTCTTGGACACCGGTGGACTCCCTGCCCCCTGCAACTGACCACGGTGCCGTACTGCTGTGACCGCTGTCCCCCGGGTCCACTGGAGACCCCCTGCGGACCCCCCTGATTGTCACAGCTGCCTCACAACTACCATGGCCGCCCGCTGACCGTTACCCATGCTGTAACAAGGATGAGATTTGGCGCTTGCTGAGTCACGCAGACACGCCTGCCCGGGCCAGCGACTACCATCGTCGACGCGCACACAGGCCCCCCGCTGGTTGCGCTGGGGCCATCGCACACCCTGTGGCCCCCCTGATTCTGAGACCCACATAGCATCTTCAGGACCGCGAACTGGGGAGCGCCTCACTGCCAGTGCCCCCCTGTGAACTCTGCCGGGGTGATAGCCACACCGTTCTGCTCATGTCCGGAGGGGTAAAGACACGCACCGGAACTGGGGGTGCCCCACCAAAAGGGAAAACCGACAAAGCACCGAAGAAAATGGATGCCGACCAGGTGACCACGAGACTGGATAGCGTGCTCGCTGCTATGGAGCGCCTGGAGGAGACGCTCCAGTCGACCAGGACTTCGCTGGAAACTAAAATAGACAGCGTCGCCATAGACCTCACCCACCTAAGGGAGGACCATAAAAAACTGGCAGATCGCACCAAAACACTGGAGGGGCGGTGGCAGACCTTGAGCCCAAAGTTAGCCGGATGGACAAACAAGTGCAAGCCCTTCTGAACAGGGTTGAGTTTTTGGAAGACCGTGCCGAGGATGTGGAAGGACGGGCACGACGAAACAACATCAGGCTCGTGGGAATCCCGGAGAAATGGGAGGGCACCAATCCAGCCCACCATGTGGAAGACTGGTTGAGGACCATCTTACCGGAAGGCACGCTATCGCCCTATTTCGTGGTGGAACGGGCGCACCGAGTACCGACGAGACCACTTCCTACGGGCTCCAACCCGAGACCACTGCTCCTCCGGATACTGAATTATTGTGACGGTGATTCTGTTCTGCGGGAAGCTAGACGGCTCTGAGAAATTCGCATAGACAATTTCACAGTAATGTTCTTCCCGGATTACACTATCCAGGTGCAGCGTCAAAGGCACTCCTTCCTGGAGGTAAAGCGACGGCTTCGCACAGCGGGTCTCAAATATTCCCTCCTCTTCCCCGCAAAATTGAGGGTGGTGGCACAAGATAAAACCTACTTCTTTACTAACCCAGAAGACGTAGCTGCCTGGCTTGATGAAGGCACTGGCATGGCACCCAGACAAACACAGGGCCGCGCGGCGAGACCAAGGACACGCGGACCGAGACGTCGCCGCAGAAACAGAGAACATCAGACTCGTCGCCTGGAGGAAGCGGCACGTCACTCCCCACCGGCTGACCAAATTATCCAGGAACAACGTGACGCACTCCGCAGGGTCTCCGAGCTTGGCAGCCCTCCGACATCGGATGCCGTACCGAGCACCAGCCCACGGATAGTTACGAGCGATGATGAAGCCATCTATGGTATACCAGACTCTCAGCTCTCTGTGGACCTACCAGATATCACACCTCAGACAGCTGACCTGCTTAACTGAGGTCCTATGGAGAGCCCCGGCGTGGCTCGCTAAAATGAAGGTAACGGGAGTGGGAGCTGGATGGACACTGCTGCACTGTTAGAGCTCGGTGACACCGGGAGTGACTTCCTTGCCTCTGGGACAGGCGGTGAGGATGAGACACAGTGAGTATCGTCCCAGTCACCCGAACTTTGACACAGTACTGTAAAGGGAGGGCCTCCTTGCACCTCCCCTGCTCACCAGCCTATGCTCACAGGAGACTGGTCGTTTCTATAGCCTGCAGATATGCAGTATACTTTCCTTTATTCCAGAATGGCCGACCAGGTCGGGATTCCGGCACCGCTGGCTATATCACATTTCGCCCAATGGACCCTGGCCGTGTAATACCTACGCCGCATGGCCCAGGGAAGGATAATGCTTTCCCTCTTTATCCAGATTGTTGTACTGCTGAGAATGTGCCTAGCACGTGACACCCCCTAGACTTGAAAGGTTGTTCCTCTCGATCGAGAGTATGGACGGTGGCATGTTCCGCTACTGCCCTTTTGGCATTCACATATGGTTCATCCCCCTTTGGTTAGTTATGTCCTTTACCCACCACCCCCCCTTTTGTGAATTCCTGGGTTATGGTAACTGTGTCAGTGGAAATGATTGTGGCTGTGATCGATGGGTGGATGTGGCGGACTCGGGGTCAACCAATGTACTAAGGGAGGGGGAGAAGCTGCCTGAATTGAAATCATCACTACGATAAAAATCTGCACTTGGAACATCAGAGGCATGCACACACCTTCACGCCGCTATCAGATATTCTCATACCTCAAACGGCACCATGTCCAAATCGCACTTTTACAAGAGACACATTTGAATAGGGCGGAAGCAATAGCGCTGCGCCGACGATGGCGGGGGCAATTATATGCTACAGAGCACTCCTCATATGCACGTGGAGCACTACTGTGGGTGAGACCGGGCACTCCCTTCGCGATGACACATTCTCTTGCTGACCCGGAAGGCAGATATGTACTTGTGCACGGCCGTCTGGATGGGCAACCTGTGGTTTTGGCATCCATTTACTCTCCCAATACAGATCAAGGGGGCTTTCTGGCACACCTCTCAGAAAAACTGGCGCCCTGGCATGGAGTCCCCTGGATACTCGGGGCGATTACAATGGCATATTGGACGCAACATTAGATCGCTCCTCTCCACCCCGTACTAATGTCCCATCTTGTGGCACAATAAAAGCACTCATTCAGTGGGCAGCACAGTGGGACCTACAAGACGCCTGGCGCACCCACAATCCCAACACTAGGATATACTCCTACTATTCGGGTGCACATGCTTTACATGTGCGGTTAGACAGGTACATGGTATCATCGGAACTGTTGCCCCTCCTCACAGACACGCAATACCTGGGCCGAACGCACTCGGATCACAACCCACACACATTAGACATTGCATGGGAGCGCCCGCACCCTCCCGTTCCTACTTGGCGATTACAGCCCACCCTCCTACTGGACGCCCCCTTCCGAGCTTCCCTACAAGCCTGCGTAGCGCAATATTTTGCAGATAATTCTGGCACGGCATCCTCCCCACAGATAGAATGGGACGCCTTCAAAGTCGTGATTAGGGGGCACTGCCTAGGCACACAGGGGCATATGAAGAAAAAACTGGAGGTACCGGGTGGAGTCTGACTTGCTCCGCTGAGAACAGGAAGCGGTGGCAGGAGCTGATGGGTCTCTATTAGAAGCCCGCGAGGAACATGCAAACCTGTTGGAGCAGCTATGCCATCTTAATTATGCGGCCCACTCGGTGCGCGTACATCACTATAGCGACAAACCCGGGAAACTATTGGCTTGGCTCGTCAGACAAGAAGACCGCACCACACCGGTGTCCACCATTCACACGGCTGAGGGAGGGGTGGTGTACACTCAGAGCAAAATACACCAAGCTTTTGTACAACACTACCGGGCCCTATATCGATCGCAGCTGGGAGTCTCACCTGAGACCCTCACAAATTATCTCACAGATTTACAGCTGCCATCCCTTACAGCTGCACAGCAGGGAGACCTGGAGGCGCCGATTGAGCCAGAGGAAATGCGCGACGCTATTTTTGCTCTTTCCAATGGCAAATCAACTGGCCCAGACGGGCTGCCTGCTGAGTTTTTTAACGATACAGAAAAGGGGGTGGTGATGAACAGAGTGTCTGAATTAAGCAGACCACTATTACCCAGTCCAAAGATCAGGGCTTGATCCATCACCGTTATTTATCTCACTGCCCCATCCCAGCTCAGAACCTGGCTATATGCAAATTAGTCTGTCCCTGGCCCAGTGCATCATGGGAACAGGGCAGACCAAACTACCAAGCCAATTCTTCACCAGAAAGGAGACAAGCTACCGGGGACCGGTTTCTGGCATTTCAGCCTCTTCGGCCCGGCTTGCTTGAATCCTGATGGAGCAGTGAGAAAGGGACTCATGTCTGAGTATACCCTGCCACAGCTATAGTGGCCAAAAACGATACAGAAAAGGGGGTGGTGATGAACAGAGTGTCTGAATTAAGCAGACCACTCTTACCCAGTCCAAAGATCAGGGCTTGATCCATCACCGTTATTTATCTCACTGCCCCATCCCAGCTCAGAACCTGGCTATATACAAATTAGTCTGTCCCTGGCCCAGTGCATCATGGGAACAGGGCAGACCAAACTACCAAGCCAATTCTTCACCAGAAAGGAGACAAGCTACCGGGGACCGGTTTCTGGCATTTCAGCCTCTTCGGCCCGGCTTGCTTGAATCCTGATGGAGCAGTGAGAAAGGGACTCATGTCTGAGTATACCCTGCCACACCTATAGTGGCCAAAAACGATACAGAAAAGGGGGTGGTGATGAACAGAGTGTCTGAATTAAGCAGACCACTCTTACCCAGTCCAAAGATCAGGGCTTGATCCATCACTGTTATTTATCTCACTGCCCCATCCCAGCTCAGAACCTGGATATATGCAAATTAGTCTGTCCCTGGCCCAGTGCATCATGGGAACAGGGCAGACCAAACTACCAAGCCAATTCTTCACCAGAAAGGAGACAAGCTACCGGGGACCGGTTTCTGGCATTTCAGCCTCTTCGGCCCGGCTTGCTTGAATCCTGATGGAGCAGTGAGAAAGGGACTCATGTCTGAGTATACCCTGCCACACCTATAGTGGCCAAAAACGATACAGAAAAGGGGGTGGTGATGAACAGAGTGTCTGAATTAAGCAGACCACTCTTACCCAGTCCAAAGATCAGGGCTTGATCCATCACCGTTATTTATCTCACTGCCCCATCCCAGCTCAGAACCTGGCTATATGCAAATTAGTCTGTCCCTGGCCCAGTGCATCATGGGAACAGGGCAGACCAAACTACCAAGCCAATTCTTCACCAGAAAGGAGACAAGCTACCGGGGACCGGCTTCTGGCATTTCAGCCTCTTCGGCCCGGCTTGCTTGAATCCTGATGGAGCAGTGAGAAAGGGACTCATGTCTGAGTATACCCTGCCACACCTATAGTGGCCAAAAACGATACAGAAAAGGGGGTGGTGATGAACAGAGCGTCTGAATTAAGCAGACCACTCTTACCCAGTCCAAAGATTAGGGCTTGATCCATCACCGTTATTTATCTCACTGGCCCATCCCAGCTCAGAACCTGGCTATATGCAAATTAGTCTGTCCCTGGCCCAGTGCATCATGGGAACAGGGCAGACCAAACTACCAAGCCAATTCTTCACCAGAAAGGAGACAGGCTACCGGGGACCGGTTTCTGGCATTTCAGCCTCTTCGGCCCGGCTTGCTTGAATCCTGATGGAGCAGTGAGAAAGGGACTCATGTCTGAGTATACCCTGCCACACCTATAGTGGCCAAAAACGATACAGAAAAGGGGGTGGTGATGAACAGAGTGTCTGAATTAAGCAGACCACTCTTACCCAGTCCAAAGATCAGGGCTTGATCCATCACCGTTATTTATCTCACTGCCCCATCCCAGCTCAGAACCTGGCTATATGCAAATTAGTCTGTCCCTGGCCCAGTGCATCATGGGAACAGGGCAGACCAAACTACCAAGCCAATTCTTCACCAGAAAGGAGACAAGCTACCGGGGACCGGTTTCTGGCATTTCAGCCTCTTCGGCCCGGCTTGCTTGAATCCTGATGGAGCAGTGAGAAAGGGACTCATGTCTGAGTATACCCTGCCACACCTATAGTGGCCAAAAACGATACAGAAAAGGGGGTGGTGATGAACAGAGTGTCTGAATTAAGCAGACCACTCTTACCCAGTCCAAATATCAGGGCTTGATCCATCACCGTTATTTATCTCACTGCCCCATCCCAGCTCAGAACCTGGCTATATGCAAATTAGTCTGTCCCTGGCCCAGTGCATCATGGGAACAGGGCAGACCAAACTACCAAGCCAATTCTTCACCAGAAAGGAGACAAGCTACCGGGGACCGGTTTCTGGCATTTCAGCCTCTTCGGCCCGGCTTGCTTGAATCCTGATGGAGCAGTGAGAAAGGGACTCATGTCTGAGTATACCCTGCCACACCTATAGTGGCCAAAAACGATACAGAAAAGGGGGTGGTGATGAACAGAGTGTCTGAATTAAGCAGACCACTCTTACCCAGTCCAAAGATCAGGGCTTGATCCATCACCGTTATTTATCTCACTGCCCCATCCCAGCTCAGAACCTGGCTATATGCAAATTAGTCTGTCCCTGGCCCAGTGCATCATGGGAACAGGGCAGACCAAACTACCAAGCCAATTCTTCACCAGAAAGGAGACAAGCTACCGGGGACCGGTTGCTGGCATTTCAGCCTCTTCGGCCCGGCTTGCTTGAATCCTGATGGAGCAGTGAGAAAGGGACTCATGTCTGAGTATACCCTGCCACACCTATAGTGGCCAAAAACAATACAGAAAAGGGGGTGGTGATGAACAGAGTGTCTGAATTAAGCAGACCACTCTTACCCAGTCCAAAGATCAGGGCTTGATCCATCACCGTTATTTATCTCACTGCCCCATCCCAGCTCAGAACCTGGCTATATGCAAATTAGTCTGTCCCTGGCCCAGTGCATCATGGGAACAGGGCAGACCAAACTACCAAGCCAATTCTTCACCAGAAAGGAGACAAGCTACCGGGGACCGGTTTCTGGCATTTCAACCTCTTCGGCCCGGCTTGCTTGAATCCTGATGGAGCAGTGAGAAAGGGACTCATGTCTGAGTATACCCTGCCACACCTATAGTGGCCAAAAACGATACAGAAAAGGGGGTGGTGATGAACAGAGTGTCTGAATTAAGCAGACCACTCTTACCCAGTCCAAAGATCAGGGCTTGATCCATCACCGTTATTTATCTCACTGCCCCATCCCAGCTCAGAACCTGGCTATATGCAAATTAGTCTGTCCCTGGCCCAGTGCATCATGGGAACAGGGCAGACCAAACTACCAAGCCAATTCTTCACCAGAAAGGAGACAAGCTACCGGAGACCGGTTTCTGGCATTTCAGCCTCTTCGGCCCGGCTTGCTTGAATCCTGATGGAGCAGTGAGAAAGGGACTCATGTCTGAGTATACCCTGCCACACCTATAGTGGCCAAAAACGATACAGAAAAGGGGGTGGTGCTGCTGAGTTTTTTAAGGCTTGCTCAGAAACCATTATCCCAGAGCTGCTTAAGGTGTACGCCGCTGCAATAGATGACTCGGCGCTACCTGACATGCTCAACGAAGCTACTCTTGTCTCGCTCCTTAAACCTGGCAGAGATGACACACGCATGGGCTCATATAGACCCCTCGCCCTGTTAAACACCGATTACAAAATTTTCACTTCTATCTTAGCCCGGCGCCTAGCCGCCGTGGTCTCGACCCTTGTACATCACGACCAGAATGGTTTTGTACCCGCGAGAAGTACCTCTCACAACATCCGTCGCCTCTTCCGGATACAGGAAACGGCTACGCTGCATTGGCCGAGATCGGGGTGCCTGGTGTTGGACCTCGAAAAAGCCTTTGATTCTGTAGAGTGGCCCTACCTCAAGGCAGTGCTAGAAAAATTCAGCCTGGGGGACGCATATGTTGACATGGTCGGATTGCTCTACCAGAGACCCAGTGTGCGAGTGCGAACGGGTGGGTTTCTTTCGGATAAAGTGGCGGTACGCAGAGGAACTCGACAGGGCTGCCCCCTGTCGCCACTCCTCTTTTCCCTAGCCATAGAGCCTCTTGCGGCGATACTGCGAGCGCAGGGTGCGGGATGGGGGATCCCAATGGCAGATGGTTTACATGTGGTCTCACTCTATGCTGACGACCTGCTTCTGTATGTGCGCGACCTCGCTTGTGTGCCGTACTTATTGTCGGAAATATTCCGGACGTTTGAGGAAATGTCGGGCCTTAGGGTTAACTGGGCCAAGTCCGGAGTGTACTCATTTAGCTCTGGCACACAGGAATGCGAGGTTTGCCTTGGTGGTGTTGAGCTCGCTTGGTATGATACCACTTACAAATACCTTGGGATGCACATTTATAGAGACCCGTCGGACATACTGGAAGGCAACCTGATGCGGGCAATCTCGTCATTGCGTGCACAAATGAACTTCTGGAAGACACTTCCTCTAAATGTGCCCAGCAGGATAGCGCTGTCTAAAATGATAGTGCTACCGAGACTGTTATACCACTTCGCCAACATTCCACTGTATGTCCAAGTGTTCCGCGACCTGGCGGGTATGCTTCGGGACCTGATATGGAACGCTGGGCGACCACGAGTTGCATTAGCGAAGCTCTACTCACCTACTGAGACTGGTGGGCTGGCGGTCCCCAATTTAGAATTATATTACCTCGCAGCACAGCTGCAATGGGTGACGCACTGGCTGAGTGGCACAAACCTGGATGACACTGCCACCGACGCCACTATGTGGACCCATCTGCGCGTTATTCCACCCTCTGACCAGAGGACCCCGCCCGTTACCATTACATGTGGTGGTAGCTCGCAAATGCTTCCTCCGCAGCCTGAAACTGACACGGGAAGTCAAACCTTATGCTCCTGCACTCCCCCTGCTGGGTACTCCCAGACGTGGTGGAACGGTGACGTCGCGCATGCTAGAAAATTGGACCACGGCTGGTGTGGAAACTGCAGGTGACCTTTATGCAGATGGAACTATGCTCCCATTTGGAGAACTGGCAGAAAGCACAGGCTTGCCGGCCGGACAATTCCTTTTCCACGCATCCATAATACATGCCTACACGGGGATCTGGGGTGATCTACGCGAGGAACCGCCGATGCACCACCTCATACAGTACATGCATGTCCTGGGTAATGGCTCCCACACCATACATTGGCTGGCACAGGCCCTCCTCGTGCATACGCAACGATCCACGCAGTCACTACGAGATAAATGGGCGGCCCCCCGAGGGAGGGAATGGACGGACAAGGAATGGACAATGGTGTTAGCCAGCCCCGTTAATATCCCACGCAACCCCCGTTTCAAAATAATACAGTTTTACATATTACATCAGGCATATCTGTCTCCAGGTAAGATAAATAGGTATTTTGCGACTACTGACGCCAGCTGTCCCCGATGTAACCTGACAGGCGCGGACATCATACACATGCTCTGGCATTGCCCCACTCTCACTACGTACTGGGAAGAGGTGACATCCCTTTTGACGCACAGCACAGGCGAGGACCTGCCCCACACATGGGAGGCATGCCTTCTAGGGCTCTATAAAAGGACTAAATTGAATAGAGTACCAACAAGGTTCTGGGACCTGGGGCTTATTACCGCCAAACGTATGATTACTAAACACTGGAAGAAGAAGGAACCTCCGCTCACCAAGTACTGGTGCACTTCCTTTCTTAACTGGGCGAGGGCTGAGAGCACTACACTACACCGGGAAGAAACAGCAGGTTTGAGGAAATTCCCAATCGCACAACTCTGGGATGACACCTTGGGTTCCTTCCAGCGGGAGGGTGCAACTAGGGGGCTCACCTAGATGTCATTACACTAGAAGAAGACGCCCGCTGAGGTGATATGATGACACCATGGGACTAGACTGTATTGCCTCCCTGACACCTAAGAGCCCCAGGAGCTGGCGATGTGGTGCCCCCCGACTGATGGGGGCTCGGACCCCCCCGGTTGCAACGAACGATGATAGCAGCATACTTCTGCCATATTGACTGCGGTCCCCGACGCTCACTCATACGACTATCCACTGATGTATAACATGACACGATACTCCCCCTGGCACACCCCATTTCCCTAATATCCCCCCTTCTTCCCCCCCCTTTTTATTATCTTTTCCTATATATTTTCTCTTTTCTCCTGATCTCACTTAGGGGACAATTAATGGGACTTGAAACAATTGTTTTCTTTCTTTCTTTCCTTTCCCATGGTTGATTGCCCTGTAGGGCCTATGGCCCTCGACTGGGGCCGGTTTGGAAGTTACTATGGCAGATTCAACAGCCATTATTGTTAGGTTACTGAATATATTGCTTTGGAGGTCTAGAAACACCCATTATTCGATGTACCTGACCACACGATGCATCTGACGATACCCCACACTGACAGTCAGACATGAGGAGGATGCGCACAAGAGTCACACATCCATGCCACCTCCTACAGGACACCAACATATAACGCCCCGTGACATCATTGCCCTTCCACTGAAGTGATATTACGTACAATGCAGTTATGTTTTTGTATAAAACTGTTCTCACCTCATCGCTACGGAGCTTGATAAACGTAGCACTTATCTTGCATGCAATGTACCTGCACTACTCACCTGAACTGCGATTTCTCTTATGTAACTGTATTTGTAAAAGCTACTCACTGTTATATGTTGGCAATGCATGTCCATGTACTGGGACACTGTTTACTTGAACCAATAAAATATATTCAAACAAAAAAAAAATAAACAGTGGCTGGAGTACTGTCCCCTTTGAAATCCAGGGTGCCATCAAATACCCTCAAAACCCCAGCCATTTTGCCAGTATACTCTAGTGGTTTGAACTAAGATTTACTCAATGTGACATTGTCAAATTTCTTCCACTCATCTGGAAAAATAAGGGTGAAAAATGAACCAGAATCTGCCATCATGGAAAGAGGATGTCCAGAAATTCCAATTAGAGACACCGGTCTTTTAATGGCTCTTGGGTCCACTTTCTAAACACACCCATCACCTTGTTCTCCTTTTGTCTGGCATTCTTCTACATATTCGCCTATCATCATTACCACATTCCCCTCATCAGATTCAGACTTTGCATTCACTTCTTGGTTGCCCTCAGCTGAGAGCATTTTCTTGGGTTGGGGTCTAGTGCTAGCCATTTTGGATTTGCACACTGTGGCAAAATGCCCCTTTCTTTTGCATTTGGCTCAATTTTTGTCCACTGCCGGACAAGAGAGCGCAATGATTTCTGCTGCCACATCTGTAGCACTCTAATGAGTTCTGTTTTGCATCTACTTTCCTTCCTCCTCTCTACAATACATTCTCGGAGACTTCAGTGTGCACATCTGTCTCTAAAGCTATTTGTTCCAAATATACTGCAGTGGTATCCACACTCCTGGCTATTTCCACCACTTTCTCCAAAATGTTCTAACTATCAATCTTTTCCACCTGTTGATCCCTTATAATCTCGTCCTCGAATGTTTTGTAATCACTTGCTGACGCCAATACTGTGAGATCACTCACAAAACGCTCCACCCGTTCACCCGGAAGTTGTTTTCCCATGTACAGTTTCTGCCTTTCCATTATGAGGTTGTGGTTTTTCTTGATCGAATATCCATGATTTTAATAGTGGAGGCATATTCATCCACAGCAGCCCCCTCACCCATAACAACGGCAACAGGTAAAGGTTTTAGTACCTTCCTCCTTTCTCTGCCCAAGGAGTGACGTAATAAAAAGAGCTTCTTTTTGTGTGTAAAAACGTCCCCCTCAACAGCCTCTAAATAGGCCTCGAACCCTTCAAACCATAGTTCCCAATCCACAGGGGATATCATGGTGATGACAACAAAGGATGTGGTGGTACTACACTTTGTTGCATCTTGTTTTGAGTTACCAGACAGGAAAAGCAATGGAATATTACTTCAGTGTCAAATAACCAGAGCGAGAATTACCCACAATTTGCAGCCTCTTAAGGTGCTAATTTTTACACAAATGAACAAAAAGGAAAACACACTTAAGAAACAACAGACGCAATTACACTTTCTATGAATATGGTGTCAGCAATTTATGTGCACACAGACCGGTGTTACCACCAATGATGATACATGCAGGTAGTAGAAGCAAGGTGTGCTTGTCACCGTTAAAGCATGCAGACTAGGGGGTATATTATCAAGAACTGCATTAAAATTATCGCCGCTTTAGCAGCAGGAAACTGCCGCTAAAGCGGCGATAATGGGCTTGATAATATGCCCTTGAGAATTCCCATAGAAGTCCATGTTCTGGTGTGCACCTGGGCTTCTTTGGGAATTCACAAGGGCATATTATCAAGCCTATTATCGCCGCTTTAGCTGCAGTTTCCTGCCACTAAAGCGGCGATAGTTTTAACGCTGTTCTTGATAATATGCCCCCAGATTTTTCAAAATGAATGCAGGTTGTAGCAATATGGTGTGGATATTGTGAGAATAAATGCAGGTCTTAGAAGTATGGTGGTTGTATCACTGCTGTAACTCACACTCGATTTATTAAAATGATTAGGGGGCACACGTTACAGATGGTCGGTGAAGCAGATGAATTTACATAGTACTTACAGGTGTGCATGTCACCACGAGATCATACACAGTGAGACATCAGCATCGATAATGAGCCAAAACATGCCAGGAGTGTTCTATATTGACAAACGACTCTGTATTGACAAGTGCTAGTATCACTCATACTCCCAAGCAATCATGCTACTGCCACCAGTGTAGCCAAACCTTTTAGAGTGCTGTCATAAGCGGTATACAGCCTTTACAACAAAACTTTTACAACAAACTACCATTACAACGCAACTTTTACAACGCAAACCATTACAACGCATAGCGCTGGGGGGCACTCTAGGATAGGGAAGAGGTTTAATGTACTATCCAACACCTTCCCTACTATCCACGGGGACTGGAGTTGGAATAGTAAATTAAACTATTCACTATCCAGCGCCCAAAAGCATTATGCGTTGTAATGGTATGCGTTGTAAAACTTGCGATGTAAAGATAGGCGTTGTAAAAGTATGCGTTGTAACATCATACATCCGTCATAAGCATGTGAATATGTGATCAAGCAGACGCCACTGGCGAGATCCTTCACAGAGGCCATGCAGCAAGGACTCCACACCTCAGGAACACTTCTCGGAGGAGCGGTGACATCCACGATGCACCACCCCAGCCCCTAATGGCAGGAAAATCAGTGAAACCCCAACGCTGCAGAGGGTAGAGCCTTGCACCTCACAGGGACACCGCTCCCAGATGGCACAGCACTCAAGAAGACCAGGGCCTTTAACTCCTACTGCTCAGTTCAGCTGGCAGGGACAAACCATCTGGAAACCGCCTGCCCTGTCAGTTGAAAAGCCTTGTAGACCAACTTGTTGCCTCTGGAAAGTCTTGAATCCCCACAAGACTCAGGTAAGTTGCCAAGTTTATTGCAGAAATCCCCTACTCACCCTCACGGCTGGCAACACAAGCAACTGTCTCTCCCTATTAAAACATTACACTATCTCTTTCTATGTGCTTTGTTACGGTTGTCACGGTGGCTTTACACAGAATTCTAAACTCAGAACCCAACACCACATCTGTAGATCTCTGACTCTGTCAAAAATCCATGTCAACACTGGGAGGAGTGAGAGGCATATAGCTGGGTTGGAACACTCTGCCTCACAAAAACTGTATTTGTGTATATAATTATGGAGGGTTATCCTTGCTTTCCGAAACAAAATATTGTCTGTAAGATTGCTGCTTGGTCCAGTGTATTTATCTACTAAGTGTAAGATGAACATCCAGGGTTACAGGCCACGAGTTAGGTGAGGATGCGGATGCAGTCCTTTGATGAAAGTTTGACTACAAGGACGGTCCTACCTGATAATCCTATGTAGCCTATACGAAAAGCTGACAATGTAAGGTGCAATAGTCGAACTTTAGATATAATCCCAACTAATGGTCCTAAAAAAGCTGACTAACCCAGAGGTCATTTAAAACGGCTGAAACATGTCGACTGCAGATGTAGGGGGTCAATATGCCCTCATAACTTCACTTTGTTTTTAACCTTGCCAAAGGAGCAACACATTAAAGAATTTAATAGGATTCTGCAGGCAATTTTAAAATTGAATGCCTGACATTTAGATCAAGAGCTCCACTTACAAATGCTACAAGCCCGCCTACCCATACTATGTGAGTAGGACTAGGCCTGATGATGAAGCTGGCCACAGGTGGTACCTGTGGGTGAGGACACAATAATATATCCAACTAGACGTACTGATCACATCGATTTATCTGGGTGTAGATTTTACACTTAGTACGATATACACTGGAGCACACAACAATCTCACAGTCGGTCAAAATTCAGTCATCAATATTTGATTCGGATCCTAGAGAGCAGAACTCCATCAGAAGGCTGTTGCAATTGATAGATTTGCATCTTTGCCAGAAATTGTATTTCTTTTGGAGACATCACCACCCTCAGCACAGATATACTACTTGGGATGCATTGACTAGAGTGGTTGGCTCTGGTCAACATTTTTCAGTCTTGAAAGGTGGTACCACACCAGTTTGCTACTTATCTAACGTTTTCATATCTAGCTCCTCCCAAAGCCACCCTGAAGAAACTATACTGGGAGTGGGTATCGTCCAAACTCATTGGCAATCCTCGTCACTGCAATTCGACCGCAGCATTCCTAAGAATCAAAGATGTGGTTGCATATGAGCCTTATCTGGACCTCATTTCTATTCCATTGGACAGGGCTCTCTACTTTAAGCTCAGAGTGGGTACTTTACCTTTAGGCAACCTGGTGTCCAGGTGGAAATCATCTTCCCAGTCCTCACCCTTCTGTGCTCTGTGTTCGACACGGGTGGAGACGGTGGCACACATTCTTTTTGAATGCCCGGACCATTGTGCTCCAAGGAGGCGCTGGCTTACACCAGTGTGCAGACTTTTAGGTACACGACAGCATTTGGTGGCCCTCCGTATCTTACTGACTGATACATCGTCCCCCATTGTTTGTGGTGTTACTAAATTCTTAAAATGGGTATGGGTGATCCGTTCTAAAAGGCTTTCCATTTCAATTTAATTCTTATTTAATTATTTATTACAACAGTGTTGATTGTTTTATCCTTTTAAAACTTATAATGTATTTCATCTTTGCCTTAAGGATGTAATTTCTAATGTATGTACTGCTTTTAAGATATCTATGTATCGAAATAAAGCATATATCACTCATATCTAGTCTTCTTTTAGTGTTCAGTTATTTCTGCTTCATTGATTACAGGTGCAACTCCTTTCCTTTTATCTCGTAAATTATTTTATTTTTCCATGTATAGGTATGAAAGTTCATCAATTTTATTCTTTCATTGAATTGTGTTGTTTATTTAAATTACCCCCTAGCTCTTTGATCTGCCACCAAACTACTGTAACTTGAAGATTTTGAGAAGCCATTGGCCCCTTATTGTCTGGGTGTCTATCGAGACTGGCTGGATATTTTCTTCAGGGCCCTGTGTTTCTCTATAACTTAAGATGAGACAAATGATCACACAAATGCAAGTCGTTATAGTTCACTAGACTTGCAACGATGTGTGAATATAGTTGGAAAAAGGAATATTGCTGAATGCTGTAGAGGGGGCTAAGTTAGCACCTAAGAAATGAATTGCATCTGGAGAAGAACTGAACACTAAGAGTGGATGGGCCTGCATCTGTGGCGATAGACTGCAACCTTGCGCTGTTTGTCCTATGATTTGCCACCAATGGAGAAAAGGAAGCAAAAGTGAGGAGGCTAAATCAAAACTGTTCCAGCTGAATGATTCTGAACCTACACTCTCTCTTATGAACCTAGCAGGCTTGAATCACCTTCTCCACTGGCGAGCTAATAATGTTTAAAGTGAGTAGCAAAGCAGGTTCCTTATCACTTGGTGTCTCTCACTCCATAGTGGATTCTGCTTCTTTTAGGTGATCTGCAGCCTCCCTCTTCCATCAGAAGATCTGGGCCCAACACCAGCATGCAGTAAACTATATTGGGTTGAAACAATGGTCATAGAATGTGTCAGTTCTGGGAAATCTGAGATCTACACCAAACAACCATACATCTGCATTTAAATCCTGTTCCACCTGCCTCCCATAAACATCTGAGAGTGCCTAAGTGTGTTCTGTAAGAACCTGAAACGTTATAGACTGCAGTGGGCAAAGTATTACTCTGACTACCTCCATTGCCCCTGTGGTAAATGGCTTGGAAATCACGTCACGCTTGAAGCCAATAAGGCTCCACACTAGGGGTTGCAACATTCTTAATAGCTTGCTCCCTGGAAGCACATAAGGATCCAAAAGCCTCAGCACAAAGAAAGAGGACCGGGTGCTCTCTCTAGCACACAGACCACTCCTTGTGCCATCACTGTCATTATTAAGGGGACGCACCTTCTAGGGAGATATTCCAATATCTGACTCTCTATCACGTCACATGCCAAAAACATTCTCCTGACTCTGAGCATCTCACATTGCATCTAGCACAGCAAGATCTTTCTGTAAGATTGCAACACTGTCTTGGTTGCCCAACTGTTTATAGTCACTGTAATAGGAAAAGTACTTTAAACCTCCATATTTTTGATTACTTTTGAATAACATACCAGGTGGATTTCCAATAGAGTTTTTGTGATAATAATCCAATCTTGCTGAATGAGACGTTTAAGAGTGGTTTCATGTTTGGAGGTGTACTTTTCATGCTCAAGTTTTTAAGAGAATTCACCAAGTTGGAGGATTCTGTGTGTGCCTTCTATTTTTAACTTCACTATAATCAATAATAAATCATGTGGCAGTAGCTTTAAAAGCACCCAACACAAAGCTGAAATGGTTATCTGAACTAATAGTGGTGTCTAAAAGTCATTCAGAAGCTGTTCACACTTTTCCACAAAAATCTTATCATGTAACAAGCTATTACTAAAATGCTTTTTGTTGGAACCAGAGACATCATACAATAAATCCAGATCAACAATAACTGGTGGGTGGTCTGAAATTAAAAGGTCCTCTATCAGCTTTGATTACGGAGCTAAGCATGCTGTTGGTCAACAACACATAATACATACTAGATTTGGAATGGGAACAGAAGAGTAGAAAGCATATTCCATTCTATATGGATTAGAAACTACCCAAGCATCAATTAACCCTCTAGAGGGTATTGATTTTTTTGAAAACTTTTTGCATTCGTTTGGAACATGTTTAACCATGGAACGTCTATCTTAAAAGGGACCCTGAGGAGGTTGAATACAGAATGGTGACTGAATGAAACAAAGTAGTGCATTAAAGAATACATTGGCTTGCTGGCCTTCTATTAGTAACCTACTCAAAGCAAAATAAGGATCTGGTGAGTTCAGATTTGAAATTTATCAGTCCATGGCTGGGGAAGTTTGAGGGAGACTTGTTACAAAATATCAAACGCCATTTTACGAATATTATAGTTTCACCTTACATTCACTTCAGAGCATTGTGTATCAAGAGAAATGTAGACCTCTACCCAAGTCGTTAGTATTTACCTAAGACTGGCTAGATTTTCACTTCGTGAATCCATTCCAAAATCTGACTATACATAGAGAAGATGTGTGGGGTAGTACCCGTTCCCCACCTGATTAGTTATGTAATCCTACACAAATCACTCCTTGTACAACTGGTTCCTAGAATTCCAAAATTGTGATCACAAAAGAATAGACCAAATGCTGGAAACATGATCTATAGAAATAGCAAGCGATCTATAATTACATATACTTATACGTATTTAAAATGTTTATTGCATCAGTGATACATTCATTTATTTTCCCTCTCTATCTGTCTACCACATTCTTGTTTCATCAGAAGACACTTCTCAGTCTCCTATACACCTACATATCCCTCACTGTCTGTATTGTTTGCACTTACTCCTACCTGATGACAGAACCTTTATGTTTAGCATTTGTGCCAGCATACGTACGGACTACTCCTTGCTGGACTTTAATTTTGTTTCTGACATCAAAGTTCCCAATTGATCCTCTTCAGTAGTTTCTACTGGGACATTGGGGGGCAGAGAGCACATGGAAAGTTGAGATAGTTCTGAGAATCTGTGGACAGGTTGTAACCCACGTCCCCATGACTTTATCACTGCATCATCAAAGTCTGTTCTGCTATGCTGCTGGCTTCAGTGAGTTTACAGATATATTTCTTTTTGTTTTACAGGATATTTGATGGGCAGACCCCGCTACTCGCTGTCATGGACCCCATAATAGTGAAAACCGTCCTCGTGAAAGAATGCTACACCCACTTCACAAACAGGCGGGTGCGTTTCTAAAAAGGGGTAACTCTAACAGAAATGGCTTGGTTTGCATGTGCAGTCATAATATTTATTTTAGACTTCGACTTTGGTCTATCTCTGCTGTGAGAGAGTGGGTGAAAGGTATAGGATGACTTGCAAACCCAGCATCTTCAAATTGCTGTAAAAGTGCCTAAGCTTTATAGTAGTTAGGAATGTATTTGGGCAGTTGCTAGAGTGGTATGCAGTGCATTACACTGTCACTAACATATTGCATGACACCTGGAAAGCGCCTTGAAGGGAAGTGGCACTGGGATGCAGAGCAATAACGTAAAACATTGGGTCCCCCTACAGAATGTGGTGAGGTGCTCCTGAGGCTCCCATATCACACACAAATGCATAGTTTGTAGGCAGAATCAAGGTGCCTTGGAGCTCTGCATTACGTTTTCCTGCTTGGAAGATTTGCTTGATTTGGGAAATATGAGATCTAACCCACATTCTTCCAGCATGTGGCCCATCTTTAAACTGGTGCTGCATTGCAGGAAATAAGCCCCATATTCTACACCTGTGCCAGCAAATGAGTATGTACCACTCCCTACTAGAGAAGGAATGTAATACCTCCTTTAGGTCATTTCCATTACTCCAATGATCCAACAAAACTTCATTCAATGAGGCACCAGCAATTCCTTCCTGCAATTCCTATGTGCAAAAATAGAGCTGGTAGGTACCCTCCTCATAAAAAATAAAAGTACAAGTGGTACATTTCTGATGGGAAAATGCAATTTTCAGGTCTGCAGGTGTGAGTTTATGTTTCACTTTGAAGAATGTATCATCCGAAAAAGTACTCCTACATTTCAACATCCTGTGTCATTCAGCAGCCACTAGGGAATGTGCATATCGTATGTGGAAATCCCACCAACAGAGACTGTCCTGGCTCTGCCATTTAGAGTGGTGGTTCACCTGCCTGATCTAGAGCGACAATGTGTGGCAGAGTTGCCTTGGTGAAACACTGCAAAGCTAAAGGTGGCGTACTTTTACACAGTGGTGAGTATAGTGTCCTGAACATGCTGGGAAGTACTCAGCAGTGTGACTAGATATGTGAGCCCTGAATATGTGCACCCACTTCGGGAGCACATTATCAGTCTCCACATTTGTTGGTGGAAATTCCATCATCTACCTTGGTGGAGAAAGAAAATCCTACATTTCTAGCTCAAATTCAGTTTAATAATGTAGCCATCAGTGCAGAATTTTTGGTCGCCATCTATAACCACCAGGCTGTGGTTACTGCATTCCAAAGAAAGCAGCCCTCTTGTTTCTTCTTGGTTGCAAGGGTGAAAATAAGGATGAAGTAGTTCATCTCAGGATCTCTTTCTGTACGCTGGAAAATAGAAAAACGTGTGCAGGAGGAGCAGAGTAGCTGGGAAGTAAACATGCAATTAGATTCATAAGATTTAAAAGTACTCTGCAAAGAGTAAAGATGATATGATAAGAGATTTGCAGCACTTTGTTCAAGACAACGCGAGTGATTTGAGGTCCTGTGCAAAGAAAGACCTATCAGTTTATGCAGATCACTAAGGTTTAAAGTAGCCTGTCACAATCATCGCAAGATTTGCATTGTCACAGATTACTTCCTTAATTGATCCACTGAAGGCTTCATTTTTTCATTTTCAGACAGCCATCTGCAGATTTAAATACACTTTATTTATATAGATCTGCATATTTCTACCACATAAACAGCAGTGATCTAGAGATATTGCTTGAAAAGGGGGATACTGCGCGTCTGTCAATAACATAGTTACATTAATGGCTGTTGTCACATATATAGAGAGACCTCCAGATGGTCTACCAAATTTGTTAGACTTGACAGCCAGCCAGCATATTTCTTGCAAGCCACCAACTAGAACTGATGTAGTTCTTGAGATTTCCCTCAAGCAAATGATGCCCCAAGTTGTTAAGAAGGTTAAATTAAATATCCTGAGCAAGCAATTGTCTGAGACCAGCCAAGTTTCATGAAATGCATAAGTTTTGACCTGCACGGCTATTTCTCAATGATTTCAGATTGGATCGGCCTAAAAAGGGTGAGTAGACAGACAGCTCGAGACTGCTCGTTTTTCCGTACTAGGAGATGCAGTTCTAATGCAATGACTTGAATTTGTTTTCCAGTAGGTGTGCATGATTTAGATTATTGGAAGTTGATAGAGAGTCCAAGGCATCAATTGTGACTATAAGGATCCTCTTTGAAACAAGATGCAGGGTGGGATTCTGAGAAGACGTAGTCAGAACAACAGGATATTTCTTTGGCTCCCTGGTTCAAGTGATAATCCCCCATTGCGGTAAGAGAAATTGATCTCAAAGAACTTGCAGTACCATATTTTTAAACCTCAATACTACTATTGTGGCTTCCACACCAGGGGCCGTCTGGACTAACAAGTTGGATTCTGGTAATGTCCTCTGTTCGTTTGTGTATTAACCTCGAAATGTGTTGAAATTATCATCGAATATTTCTCCTGTTTATGATATCTGATATCCTCTCTCCCTCAAGAGATATATTGTGGAACAAAAGCACATTCAGATGGGTAATTTTGATTTGATAGGCTGGTACTGGTTGACAGATTTTTGTAGGATAGGATATCAGGATATTTATTCTAATGACATACTTGGTGGTTGCAGTAGCTATAGTCCCTATTTTCAGTCTTTGATTCAAAGGTTAAAGGTTTGTTGATATCAATTGAATCTGATATGCTTTGTGGCTTTATCTGCGGCTTTGTCTGTTAGCATGGAAACGGCTCAATTAGAGTGTCTATTCGGTATGCCCAGCTAAAATACCTTGAGTCAAGTTTATATATATTCATTAAGAGAAGGCCTTGTCAAACATTTATTTGGTCTGCCATTGAATATTGGAAATAGTGTGCTTATTATTGACTCTGTTCTAGTTATAGAAATATTACATGGCTTGGTTATTGAAGTTCTATTGAGCAGATTATTTTACTATTTCAGCCTTTTCTCTTCCCTTCTTGCAGCGGTTTAGAGCCTGATGCTGAAAGCAGAGACTCTGGAATTGACAATATATTACTCACACAGTCCAAAATATTCTCTGTGGTGTGCCCTAGGTGGTTCTAACAAGTGGCCCACATTTTTCTGTGACAGTTACTAAAGCTTCTGCATTTTGGTTGGAAGTTTATGCATTTAGAGTGGTAACTGTAGCATTGAGGTCAGTGGTTACTTTGAACAATCCCCATTTCATCTCCTTGGTGGGACTGTCTATATTTGGACAATTTATTTTTTTAATTATTCACCAAAGAGTTAGTAAGATTGGTAATGTGCAAAGTGTGTCTACCATCAGGGTGCGTGCACGTTTAGAATGTGGGTGTCTAGTGATTAGTTTATATAAATTGAGTTTCTAAGTTACTGATTTGTTGTCTAAACTGCTAATGCAGGTGGCCAAAGACTGTAACTGGTCCGCCTGAAGCTCTAGTTTGTATGACTGCCTTGTTAGTGCGTTCATTGCAGCATAACATTAATAGATGTTATTATGTTGCCACACAGTGATTTAGGAGGGTTGAGAGCGAGCCCCACAACACCTTTTTCACCCTGCTGTGAATAGTCCACCTCCTATAATAATATGACATCTGACTCACTCAGAGCAACACTTTCTGAACAGTTTAAAATATGTTGTCCCCTAATGTAGGTCTATCGAAAGATCTTCAGTTGATGACAGATCTAGCATGGGTATTTTATCCAAGTCCTGTTTACTACACTGAATTTGTGCAATCGTTTCAATGATGCTAGGTTGTGACACTGGTTGAAGCATGTCACTAGTTAGAGTGGTTCGTATTATAGAAATTGTCACTTTTTAAAGTTTAGTCTGTTAAAATAGTGTTTAATGGATAGTGGCCATTTTTGTGGCATTAAGCAATAGTTACTTGCATGCCTGTAGAGGTAATGTGCCTAATGGTACTTTGATTTTTACTTCAGTTGTTTTTATCATAATAATTCATTATATTATATTTATTTTTTAGAATTTTGGCTTGATCGGGCCCTTGGAAGACGCAGTGAGTGTTGCTAAAGATGATCAATGGAAGAGGATTCGTACAGTGCTATCCCCAACCTTCACCAGTGGAAAACTAAAAGAGGTAAAAAAAAAAATGTAAATCCCAAATAGGATTTCCTGTTGAAATTGTGGTTATTTCCATAAGGACCTGCTTTCTGAAAATATCAACTGAGAGGCCGAAGTGCCCTGGTAGAGAAATAGCCTATCCATATGTTTGTTGCACTCTTCTCTCTGAGTGTGATGTGATCAATAAAAATCTACATACTTTCTCTATTACTTAACATTCCATATAGTAAGATTAATGTATATGCATGCACTTTGATGATTAGAAAAAGTATTTGCATAATTTAAAAGCATTCACTTGGACCCTGTGCCCACCAGGCACAGGCATCTGGCCATGGGCAAGCTGTTCAGCTGAGGAGAAGGCTGGTAAATGCCATTACAATTGTTAATATTGAAAAAGTTGATGTTGATTAAGCCCGGGTGGAGTTCGTGGAGTTCCGCTACGCAGAACTCCGCGAAGTGCAAAAAACTCTGCGGCGCTACGCGAAGCTCTGCAAGCAGAGTGATTTGTACGCACAGTGCAAACATCGTGAACGGCACCATGCACAGCGCAAGTGGGTGCTGCTTCCTTTCTGCCTCTCAAGCGGCTTTTCTCAATGCGAACAGACCATTTCTCAATGCGAGCGGTTGCGAGCAACGTGACCGCGAGCAACGTGACCACTGGCAATGAGAAATCTGACCGCCGGCTTTGAGAAATTTTGCCGGGAGGTTGATTTTCCACGCTTGCGGTCGCCAACTTGATGTTGACGATCGTGAATGAGGAAAAATTTCATCTGGGAGGTGGATTTTCCTCACTCGCATTCGTCAACGTCAAGGTGGCCAGCGTGGAGCAGAGTTTTTCGGAACTCCGCGAGCTGCCGAAAACTCAGCAAAGTCCGCAAGCTGAGTGGAATTCACCACCCAGTCTTAATGTTGATGTGCACAATGATATATTTGTGTACACAAATGAGATTGCATCACTATTATTGAATTTGACCGTTGTGAGCTCTCCATCAACCCCAACGCAAAAATACCTGGTCAAGCAGGCTCTGAGACCTAGCCCTGAGGTTAATGATTAACAGGTCACAGGTGGGTGGACACATAGCCGGTAGACAAACATGCAAACAGGAAACTCAGATTAATCCTCAGATAAGTGCAGCGATACCACAATGGTCTAGGGAGATTGGCCATAATAAAGCACACATGGCCAGAGGAGTGCACGTGTTCCCAAAAGCATTATAAAGACAGATGCCACACTAAGGAACACACAGCCTATCAGAACACAGCACACTTAGTATAGTCAGCGATTACACGCCCCTCATGCTAGACATCCCGACACATTACCTACTGACCCACATTGGGTCCCTGCATGGTCAAGGCCCAACAGCATTTGTTATCAGGGCCATTTTTACGACTCCAAAGACAAGGGGCCTGCATCCTTTTAGCAAAAAAGGATTGACAGAAGCACTTTATGATACCCAAACAAATGTATAAAACCTTGTTCAGATTGATTGTACTTTGACATAGTTCTCAGATGCGCTTCTGTAACTGTGCTCCTGGTCCAAGTGTTAAACCAACTGTGCCTCTGCTCTCGCGTCACCTTTCACACCTGACCCTGGTCATTCCCGGAGAAGATCTGTCAGAGTTGTACCAACATCCACTAAAGAAGAAGACAACTCTATTGCATCAGGCTCGAGAAAATGAACTACAGAATATTTTGGCTGGGCTCAGTACAAGCACATTCCGGAAGAACTCAGACAGTTCTCTGATCCACAAGTATCAGCAGGACGGTCCATACCCTTCTTCCCCATACAGACATCAGCAAACATCCCCTGATTGCAGGAAACCTGGTGGGAACTGCTCAAGATGATGATCAGCACTAAGTTTAGCCTTAAGGGCTTATATGAAAGCTTCATTGGCTCCCTGTGAGACAGAGGGTTATTTTGAAGGTGCTTTGTATACTATACAAAGGACTGCATGACCAAGGACCGGATTTTCTTAAGAAAAGTTTTTCATGGTATGTTCCAGCAAGATCCTTGAGCTGTGCCTCTGCAAAACTTGAGTCAGTTCCCAGTTTTAAGCGTGTTTTTCATGGTATGTTCCAACAAGATCCTTGAGCTTTGCCTCTGCTAAACTGATGTCAGTACCCAGTTTTAAGCGATCAACATGAGGTGGCAGAGGCTTTGAGCTGTGAGCTGCTAAAGCCTGGAACAATCTTCCTTTATATCTCAAATCAATGCCAAATCCTTTGGCTTTCAGGAAATCTTTGAAAGCAAGGACACTTACTGAGTTGTGTGAAAAGGAGAGAGCACAAAGGCTCCGCATTTACAATTATATGGTGCATTGCTGCTCTTTCCTTCTGCTGGTGCACTGTGGTACGCCTAGTGCCAATGCAGGCACCCTTGTACCATAGTGCAAGGGTACCTGCATTATGGGCATGATTGTTTTTGTGTGGCAAGAGATTTCTTCCTGCAAAAAACAATCTTTAGATGCATATTCCTCTTTCTACGTGCTGCAGAATGTAGTACTGTTGGGCCTGGCCCTTTTTGCAGGGCTATCCACAAACATTTTGCCTTCTTCCTCCTTTTCTTCTACCCTCCTTTTGTTGGCTTTAGGACTCTGGACTCTTTACCACTGCCAACCAGTGCTAAAGTGCATGTGCTCTCTCCTTTAAACATGGCATGAGTGGTTTACACCTGTTTGGCATATTTAATTTACCTGTAAGACCTTGTACAGTGGTATCCCATATAACCATGGCCTGTACATTAAATGCTACTAGTGGACTGGACTGTTGCCATGGGGCAACAGGGTCAGAGCTGATTTGCATAAAGCCATTATCTGACCCAGGGTGGTGTGGAGTGCAAAAAAACGATGGATTTGAGCCCAGATCTTTTGACTGGGGGAGTGTGTGACATTGATCCACATTCAGTCCATCACTTGTTGTTTTTTGCAATTGCCGCCCTAAGTGCGCTGGGGATGCCCAGACGTGGGTCCCAGGCACTCCACACCACTTGGAGTTAAGCTAGCCGGGCTGAAGAGAGGTGTTACCTCGAAACCGGTCCGGTCCTCGGATGCTTGATTCCGGTCTGGGAAAGATATGGCTGTTGTAGTTCGGACTGGACTGTTCCCATGGGGCAACAGGGTCAGAGCTGATTTGCATAAAGCCATTATCTGACCCAGGGTGGTGTGGAGTGCAAAAAAACAATGGATTTGGGCCCAGATCTTTTGACTGGGGGAGTGTGTGACATTGATCCACATTCAGTCCATCACTTGTTGTTTTTTGCAATTGCCGCCCTAAGTGCGCTGGGGATGCCCAGACGTGGGTCCCAGGCACTCCACACCACTTGGAGTCAAGCTAGCCGGGCTGAAGAGAAGTGTTACCTCGAAACCGGTCCGGTCCTCGGATGCTTAATTCCGGTCTGGGAAAGATATGGCTGTTGTAGTTCGGACTGGACTGTTCCCATGGGGCAACAGGGTCAGAGCTGATTTGCATAAAGCCATTATCTGACCCAGGGTGGTGTGGAGTGCAAAAAAACGATGGATTTGGGCCCAGATCTTTTGACTGGGGGAGTGTGTGACATTGATCCACATTCAGTCCATCTCTTGTTGTTTTTTGCAATTGCCGCCCTAAGTGCGCTGGGGATGCCCAGACGTGGGTCCCAGGCACTCCACACCACTTGGAGTCAAGCTAGCCGGGCTGAAGAGAGGTGTTACCTCGAAACCGGTCCGGTCCTCGGATGCTTGATTCCGGTCTGGGAAAGATATGGCTGTTGTAGTTCGGACTGGACTGTTCCCATGGGGCAACAGGGTCAGAGCTGATTTGCATAAAGCCATTATCTGACCCAGGGTGGTGTGGAGTGCAAAAAAACGATGGATTTGGGCCCAGATCTTTTGACTGGGGGAGTGTGTGACATTGATCCACATTCAGTCCATCACTTGTTGTTTTTTGCAATTGCCGCCCCAAGTGCGCTGGGGATGCCCAGACGTGGGTCCCAGGCACCCCACACCACTTGGAGTCAAGCTAGCCGGGCTGAAGAGAGGTGTTACCTCGAAACCGGTCCGGTCCTCGGATGCTTGATTCCGGTCTGGGAAAGATATGGCTGTTGTAGTTCGGACTGGACTGTTCCCATGGGGCAACAGGGTCAGAGCTGATTTGCATAAAGCCATTATCTGACCCAGGGTGGTGTGGAGTGCAAAAAAACGATGGATTTGGGCCCAGATCTTTTGACTGGGGGAGTGTGTGACATTGATCCACATTCAGTCCATCACTTGTTGTTTTTTGCAATTGCCGCCCTAAGTGCGCTGGGGATGCCCAGACGTGGGTCCCAGGCACTCCACACCACTTGGAGTCAAGCTAGCCGGGCTGAAGAGAGGTGTTACCTCGAAACCGGTCCGGTCCTCGGATGCTTGATTCCGGTCTGGGAAAGATATGGCTGTTGTAGTTCGAACTGGACTGTTCCTATGGGGCAACAGGGTCAGAGCTGATTTGCATAAAGCCATTATCTGACCCAGGGTGGTGTGGAGTGCAAAAAAACGATGGATTTGGGCCCAGATCTTTTGACTGGGGGAGTGTGTGACATTGATCCACATTCAGTCCATCACTTGTTGTTTTTTGCAATTGCCGCCCTAAATGCGCTGGGGATGCCCAGACGTAGGTCCCAGGCACTCCACACCACTTGGAGTCAAGCTAGCCGGGCTGAAGAGAGGTGTTACCTCGAAACCGGTCCGGTCCTCGGATGCTTGATTCCGGTCTGGGAAAGATATGGCTGTTGTAGTTCGGACTGGACTGTTCCCATGGGGCAACAGGGTCAGAGCTGATTTGCATAAAGCCATTATCTGACCCAGGGTGGTGTGGAGTGCAAAAAAACGATGGATTTGGGCCCAGATCTTTTGACTGGGGGAGTGTGTGACATTGATCCACATTCAGTCCATCACTTGTTGTTTTTTGCAATTGCTGCCCTAAGTGCGCTGGGGATGCCCAGACGTGGGTCCCAGGCACTCCACACCACTTGGAGTCAAGCTAGCCGGGCTGAAGAGAGGTGTTACCTCGAAACCGGTCCGGTCCTCGGATGCTTGATTCCGGTCTGGGAAAGATATGGCTGTTGTAGTTCGGACTGGACTGTTCCCATGGGGCAACAGGGTCAGAGCTGATTTGCATAAAGCCATTATCTGACCCCGGGTGGTGTGGAGTGCAAAAAAACGATGGATTTGGGCCCAGATCTTTTGACTGGGGGAGTGTGTGACATTGATCCACATTCAGTCCATCACTTGTTGTTTTTTGCAATTGCCGCCCTAAGTGCGCTGGGGATGCCCAGACGTGGGTCCCAGGCACTCCACACCACTTGGAGTCAAGCTAGCCGGGCTGAAAAGAGGTGTTACCTCGAAACCGGTCCGGTCCTCGGATGCTTGATTCCGGTCTGGGAAAGATATGGCTGTTGTAGTTCGGACTGGACTGTTCCCATGGGGCAACAGGGTCAGAGCTGATTTGCATAAAGCCATTATCTGACCCAGGGTGGTGTGGAGTGCAAAAAAACGATGGATTTGGGCCCAGATCTTTTGACTGGGGGAGTGTGTGACATTGATCCACATTCAGTCCATCACTTGTTGTTTTTTGCAATTGCCGCCCTAAGTGCGCTGGGGATGCCCAGACGTGGGTCCCAGGCACTCCACACCACTTGGAGTCAAGCTAGCCGGGCTGAAGAGAGGTGTTACCTCTAAACCGGTCCGGTCCTCGGATGCTTGATTCCGGTCTGGGAAAGATATGGCTGTTGTAGTTCGGACTGGACTGTTCCCATGGGGCAACAGGGTCAGAGCTGATTTGCATAAAGCCATTATCTGACCCAGGGTGGTGTGGAGTGCAAAAAAACGATGGATTTGGGCCCAGATCTTTTGACTGGGGGAGTGTGTGACATTGATCCACATTCAGTCCATCACTTGTTGTTTTTTGCAATTGCCACCCTAAGTGCGCTGGGGATGCCCAGACGTGGGTCCCAGGCACTCCACACCACTTGGAGTCAAGCTAGCCGGGCTGAAGAGAGGTGTTACCTCGAAACCGGTCCGGTCCTCGGATGCTTGATTCCGGTCTGGGAAAGATATGGCTGTTGTAGTTCGGACTGGACTGTTCCCATGGGGCAACAGGGTCAGAGCTGATTTGCATAAAGCCATTATCTGACCCAGGGTGGTGTGGAGTGCAAAAAAACGATGGATTTGGGCCCAGATCTTTTGACTGGGGGAGTGTGTGACATTGATCCACATTCAGTCCATCACTTGTTGTTTTTTGCAATTGCCGCCCTAAGTGCGCTGGGGATGCCCAGACGTGGGTCCCAGGCACTCCACACCACTTGGAGTCAAGCTAGCCGGGCTGAAGAGAGGTGTTACCTCGAAACCGGTCCGGTCCTCGGATGCTTGATTCCGGTCTGGGAAAGATATGGCTGTTGTAGTTCGGACTGGACTGTTCCCATGGGGCAACAGGGTCAGAGCTGATTTGCATAAAGCCATTATCTGACCCAGGGTGGTGTGGAGTGCAAAAAAACGATGGATTTGGGCCCAGATCTTTTGACTGGGGGAGTGTGTGACATTGATCCACATTCAGTCCATCACTTGTTGTTTTTTGCAATTGCCGCCCTAAGTGCGCTGGGGATGCCCAGACGTGGGTCCCAGGCACTCCACACCACTTGGAGTCAAGCTAGCCGGGCTGAAGAGAGGTGTTACCTCGAAACCGGTCCGGTCCTCGGATGCTTGATTCCGGTCTGGGAAAGATATGGCTGTTGTAGTTCGGACTGGACTGTTCCCATGGGGCAACAGGGTCAGAGCTGATTTGCATAAAGCCATTATCTGACCCAGGGTGGTGTGGAGTGCAAAAAAACGATGGATTTGGGCCCAGATCTTTTCACTGGGGGAGTGTGTGACATTGATCCACATTCAGTCCATCACTTGTTGTTTTTTGCAATTGCCGCCCTAAGTGCGCTGGGGATGCCCAGACGTGGGTCCCAGGCACTCCACACCACTTGGAGTCAAGCTAGCCGGGCTGAAGAGAGGTGTTACCTCGAAACCGGTCCGGTCCTCGGATGCTTGATTCCGGTCTGGGAAAGATATGGCTGTTGTAGTTCGGACTGGACTGTTCCCATGGGGCAACAGGGTCAGAGCTGATTTGCATAAAGCCATTATCTGACCCAGGGTGGTGTGGAGTGCAAAAAAACGATGGATTTGGGCCCAGATCTTTTGACTGGGGGAGTGTGTGACATTGATCCACATTCAGTCCATCACTTGTTGTTTTTTGCAATT
Organism: Lissotriton helveticus; assembly: GCF_964261635.1. Lineage (NCBI taxonomy): Eukaryota > Metazoa > Chordata > Amphibia > Caudata > Salamandridae > Lissotriton > Lissotriton helveticus. The sequence continues at coordinate 167,482,223 of NC_136071.1, read as the reverse complement.
GCCGCCCTAAGTGCGCTGGGGATGCCCAGACGTGGGTCCCAGGCACTCCACACCACTTGGAGTCAAGCTAGCCGGGCTGAAGAGAGGTGTTACCTCGAAACCGGTCCGGTCCTCGGATGCTTGATTCCGGTCTGGGAAAGATATGGCTGTTGTAGTTCGGACTGGACTGTTCCCATGGGGCAACAGGGTCAGAGCTGATTTGCATAAAGCCATTATCTGACCCAGGGTGGTGTGGAGTGCAAAAAAACGATGGATTTGGGCCCAGATCTTTTGACTGGGGGAGTGTGTGACATTGATCCACATTCAGTCCATCACTTGTTGTTTTTTGCAATTGCCGCCCTAAGTGCGCTGGGGATGCCCAGACGTGGGTCCCAGGCACTCCACACCACTTGGAGTTAAGCTAGCCGGGCTGAAGAGAGGTGTTACCTCGAAACCGGTCCGGTCCTCGGATGCTTGATTCCGGTCTGGGAAAGATATGGCTGTTGTAGTTCGGACTGGACTGTTCCCATGGGGCAACAGGGTCAGAGCTGATTTGCATAAAGCCATTATCTGACCCAGGGTGGTGTGGAGTGCAAAAAAACGATGGATTTGGGCCCAGATCTTTTGACTGGGGGAGTGTGTGACATTGATCCACATTCAGTCCATCACTTGTTGTTTTTTGCAATTGCCGCCCTAAGTGCGCTGGGGATGCCCAGACGTGGGTCCCAGGCACTCCACACCACTTGGAGTCAAGCTAGCCGGGCTGAAGAGAGGTGTTACCTCGAAACCGGTCCGGTCCTCGGATGCTTGATTCCGGTCTGGGAAAGATATGGCTGTTGTAGTTCGGACTGGACTGTTCCCATGGGGCAACAGGGTCAGAGCTGATTTGCATAAAGCCATTATCTGACCCAGGGTGGTGTGGAGTGCAAAAAAACGATGGATTTGGGCCCAGATCTTTTGACTGGGGGAGTGTGTGACATTGATCCACATTCAGTCCATCACTTGTTGTTTTTTGCAATTGCCGCCCTAAGTGCGCTGGGGATGCCCAGACGTGGGTCCCAGGCACTCCACACCACTTGGAGTCAAGCTAGCCGGGCTGAAGAGAGGTGTTACCTCGAAACCGGTCCGGTCCTCGGATGCTTGATTCCGGTCTGGGAAAGATATGGCTGTTGTAGTTCGGACTGGACTGTTCCCATGGGGCAACAGGGTCAGAGCTGATTTGCATAAAGCCATTATCTGACCCAGGGTGGTGTGGAGTGCAAAAAAACGATGGATTTGGGCCCAGATCTTTTGACTGGGGGAGTGTGTGACATTGATCCACATTCAGTCCATCACTTGTTGTTTTTTGCAATTGCCGCCCTAAGTGCGCTGGGGATGCCCAGACGTGGGTCCCAGGCACTCCACACCACTTGGAGTCAAGCTAGCCGGGCTGAAGAGAGGTGTTACCTCGAAACCGGTCCGGTCCTCGGATGCTTGATTCCGGCCTGGGAAAGATATGGCTGTTGTAGTTCGGACTGGACTGTTCCCATGGGGCAACAGGGTCAGAGCTGATTTGCATAAAGCCATTATCTGACCCAGGGTGGTGTGGAGTGCAAAAAAACGATGGATTTGGGCCCAGATCTTTTGACTGGGGGAGTGTGTGACATTGATCCACATTCAGTCCATCACTTGTTGTTTTTTGCAATTGCCGCCCTAAGTGCGCTGGGGATGCCCAGACGTGGGTCCCAGGCACTCCACACCACTTGGAGTCAAGCTAGCCGGGCTGAAGAGAGGTGTTACCTCGAAACCGGTCCGGTCCTCGGATGCTTGATTCCGGTCTGGGAAAGATATGGCTGTTGTAGTTCGGACTGGACTGTTCCCATGGGGCAACAGGGTCAGAGCTGATTTGCATAAAACCATTATCTGACCCAGGGTGGTGTGGAGTGCAAAAAAACGATGGATTTGGGCCCAGATCTTTTGACTGGGGGAGTGTGTGACATTGATCCACATTCAGTCCATCACTTGTTGTTTTTTGCACTAGTGAACCTGCAGCACTGCTTGTGCCAACAACAGAAGTATCCTTTCAAACCTGGGGCAGGCCTGCCAGTGCAGGGGCTTCGAACGCAGTTTACCGCCACATTGACGTAGCATTTGAAGTTACTTGCCAAGCCTGAAACTCCCCTCTTACTACATATAGGTCATCACCAAGGTAGGCCTTAGGGAGCCCTAAAGGCAGGGTGCTTTGCAGGTTAAATGCAGGACATGTTCCTTTATTTTGGGGCATGTCCTGGCAGTGACAAACAGCCTATTTGGTTTCTCACTGCTGTGAGGCCTACTCCTATCTTGGGCTAGCATTGGAAATTCCCTTATATATGTTTAAGTGGTAACTCTTGCTCTGAAAGGAGTAGCGTTGTCATGTTTGGTATGTTTGGAATACTGGTGATAAATTCCACCTACTGGTGTTATTGGATTTTTTATTACTATTTTAAAAATGCCGCTTTTAGAAAGTGGGCATTTCTCTGTGCTTATGACTCTTGGTGTTTTGCAGGCTGATTCCAATCCATGTCTGGGCCTGGTTGACAGATACACTATGTGCATACTTTCCAGACAGCTATCACACAGGAAAGGTTGGGTGTAGCAGGATAACATATGCATATTGATAGTCTTCCTGGTCTGGGACAGAGGGAGGTTGGGCGCACTTACATTTGTAAAGCCTGTGTCCTGTCCTCACACAAAGGGTTGATTTACCCCTTACTGATCGCCTGGAGCTAGGGCTGGAGTTGAAAGAGGGTGTTGTGCACTTCCAAGGTATTTTGAAGTCACCTCTCCATCAAAGACATTTCGAGTATAAGTGCAGGGTCTTTGACCCCATAATTTTAGACACTGTGTGGGACTTGTAGCCAGACACTACTGGCTCTACATGCTGCACTTTGCCAGAAAGAATTGTTGTGCTACCAGGAGGGACTGCCACTCTCCTAACTGCTTAGCTTTGTTGGCCTGCTGCTTGCTGTGGGCTGTGCTACAGGAGGGACTGCCACTCTGGAACCTGGTTCTGTGTGCTGGCCTGCTGCCTGTATTCCTGCTTATGTGCCCCCAGGGATCTCCAAGTGCTTGCTGGCTTGCCCCCTGTTCTCCCTGAGGTCTCAGGGACATCAAAGACCCACTGAGCTGGTCATTTGTACCTGCTACCAGTAACAATGCACTTCCATGCAGGAGTGTATCTGTCACTGGTTGGCTCTTCTAAAGAGCATCCTTCCGTGAATTCCAACACTCCGCTTTCTAGGAGGGTGCCTTATCACCAGGAGTGTGGACTAATGCTCCGTACTTGCTGGTCCTCTCAGGCTAACAAGAGTGGAGGGTGTGTACGCCTCCTTTGCTAATCGTAGCGTTGCCAGAAGCATATGATGCGTGTCGAGCAATCTCTACTTTCTCAAAAGGTGGCAGGTGTGCTCCCCAGCGCAGCCCCCAGACAGGGAGACTGCGAGGTGCCACCTTGTGGAGTGAAGTGCCAGGCCCTCTATTGTTGCCCTCGCCACTGCCACTGCCCGGGGGAATCTCTCTTGCCAGTGGGAAAGCTATTGAGCTGAAGGGAGAAGACGCCGCAGTACCTGTGCCACTGAGAGACACCTCGTGAGACATGCATCCCGACCCCCTGAATCTGTCACTCCTGCCAATTTCAGGGCCGAGTTACCAGGGGTGAGTAGGACCAAGCAGGAGATACCCAGTCGTCCCCCACTTCCTGAGCAGGTTGCTATGCGTTCAATTCCACACTGCGGTCCTAGAGGTGGTGGAGGGACCCAGACTCTCTGCCCTTCAGAGTGGCTTTTGGGTTTCTGGAGAAAAGGCTGCATTGATCAGCCGCTGCACCATCCGATTGCGGGCAGCCTCCTGCCTCATTCTACACATGGGGAGGACTCCAAGGGTGGTGTAGTGCCGTATTTGAAAATCTAAGAAACGCTCATAAATTAACCAGCCCTGCTTTGGTCTTCTTTCATTAAAGGCTGATAGCTAGTGAAATATTGGGTTGATTTATGTCATTGTGACCTTGTTTTGTGCCAGATAACAAGGTTATCCTGATATACTGTGATAACTTGCAAAATACTTGTGCATAGCTTTGCACTAATTTGTGAAGATAACGAAAGCTATCTTTGTCCATGTAGATTTAAAAGAGAATGTTGTGCACTTCTGCAGAGTGTGGGTTAGGGTAACAAGTACTATTTTATGACAGTAATAATATGCACAGCATTGATGAAACATGTCATTTTGGTCTATGCACAATATAGTATATATATATATATATATTTATAAATCTTGTGTGCAGTCTCTTGTGGTGTATTCATTGGGCTACTGGTGTGAGTGTGTTGTGCAAACGCTTTGCACATTGCCTCTGTTGGTAAGCCTGCCTGCTTTGCGCCAAGCTATCAGGGGTGAGCACAGGCTATATCTAATGTTTAACTTACTTACCATGACTAGAGTGGTGGGTTCAGCCTGGTTTCGGTGCAAACCCACGCCAACTATAAAGCCCATTTCTAACAAGCACAGATGGATAGAGGACATAACAAGGAGAAATAAAAATATTTCTCACTACGCCTTGTCAGGTAGGCGCGCCATTTTGGTGCAAACCCATGTTTACAAGCCTTTGTAAATCTGGGTTTGTTTCAAAATAAATAGGTGGATATATGGGCATGGGCATGCCCATGCACCACCCATGTAACGCCTACCTGACACAAAGTAACTCAAGGCTGCTTTGGTTATTTGCTACACCACTCAAAGTGTATTTGCATTGCTTAGTAAATGCCAACAATGATTATGCGTCAGGGTTGTGCCACAAAGGTGGCGTGACCCCAGCACAAATTCAAATTAACATCTGGGCCTTAGTGTTGATGGTCCAGATGTACAAAGCCCATGTCACAAACCAACATGTGCAAACTGCACTACGACTGGGCTGTGATCTTGGCTTCAGTTTGCGATGGGACTGATCACAAAATATAGATTTGGAAAATCTTGCCTACCTAATAAATAATAATTAGGCTGGAGACGTTCTGCGACCCCAGTACTCACTACATTACCTGAGAATGCAGATTGTATGCCTGCAAGGGATGGCAGACCTCCATACTTACGCTCACATTCCCTGCATGCACAAAAATCTCGAATAACAACTCTGAAGCTGATTTTCAGAAGCTGCTTTTCAAACACTAACAAGTACCCTCGTATTTACTTTGAGAATTATTTGTCAGAGAATGCATTACTTCAAGCCTTCAAATTCTTCTTAGTACTCAGGACAGAATAAACTGTTAGCTCATATTCTCCATCATTGCTCACAAGGCTTCCTGCAAACACCCTCCTAAATATATAGTTCCAGATTTACTAACGCTTTGCGCTGGACTTGCGTCACAACAGTGATGCACCCTTGAGCAAAGGGTTTGAGTGGGACTTACTATCCAACACAAACCAGGATTTAAGTTGGATAGTTCCCCAAAGTAACACAAGATTGAGCTATGTGCTACTTTATGCCAATGGGGCGTTACATCCTTGCCACATGGGTGTTACCGCGCAACCACCTATGCATTTTTGGCGAAAATCCCGATCTACTAACATTCATAGATAGGAATTTGCCCTAAAACCTTTTGTCTCCTTGAGGCAGACAAGGAGATATGTATTAAATGTACACATGTGCTGCATTGTGCAATACACATACAAGGCAGGAGAAGTTTTTAAAGATATTGTTTGTTCTGAAATTATACCCTTCCTCCTCAAAACCTATACCTTAGAGAACGCACACACCCTTGTACTTGGTGCATGGCAGCCAAAAGTGCACAAGCGCCGGTGTAGAGGAGACATGTGCCATATCATAGCAGATATGGCACATTTTTTATACCTCTATTCAACTCAAGTCTTGCGTAAAATATTAGTAAATCATACACGTTTTACTTTACATCACTCTGCCTTTGCCCTTTCCATATCAGCTGTTTCTAGTCCAGCTCTGATATGTGGTTGACCAAGATGGATGATCTGTTACTGAAAGGAAGGTCTGGGGATGTTTGTCAGAAATTGCTGATATTTTGAATATTTCTATCCAGCATAATTTGTATTTCTTGATTTTCAGATGTTTCCAATTATAAAGAATTTGGGAGAAACCTTGGTAAAAAATGTTCAGAAAAAAACAGAACAAGATGAACCGTTAGATATGAAACTGTAAGTAGGAAATGAAAGCATGTTGGGAAATTGTGGTTGTGTGGCAGGGGTGCTGCAAATTGACCGAGAGTTGTCAGAGGAAAGGTGTAGTTTGTAACTGTGTTGTGAATTGAAAGGTTTGCAATAAAGTGATGAATTGTGATGGTCCTACGAGAATTGAAAGTGTGTAGGAAATATTGGGATCTAAGGCTGGGAGCAACATTGAGCTTTGTATGACTATTGAGAGTTGAGTGGGAATTGATGTGATTTGCTCAATGTTCTCTGAGGTTGATTCACAAAAGTATTTGTGCGCCTATCTTTTTGACTTACGGATGCAAACATAACCCACTACTCACAACGTTGGACTATCATGTCCCTCTAGGGTTGGGAGCAAGCATTTACAGATGCACCAGGGGCCATTTTTGTGATCCATAGCACTATTTATCTTAAATTTATTTCTATTTGTGTGCCTTGACTCCAGCTACACATATTGGTGTCAGAAAGAGCAAAATTGTCCCTTTCACATACAGTTCTCTATACTGTCCTTGAATAATTGGCCCATCCTTTGAGATGTTGTGCACTATTCCATTTGTTCATTGAACATAATTAAAGCTATTCACATAAAGTTCCAGATTCATTCTTCAGCAGTCTAAGGGGCTCCCTTAAAACCTCATCATTTCACATTCTAAATCTGTTTTTTGTGGTTAAAGTCCTGGCAGCCTGCCCCTCTGAAGTATTCTCTCTTCCAGGTTCAAGGGGCGAGTGCCACTTAATACTTTCAATTAATTACTCATTTGTTTACTCCTAGACAGACTTGGCCATGAACAGGGTTTTCGTAGAGTGGGTCTGTGCACACAAATCACGGTAAACACCACTCTTAGTGGAGAATCCACCCTCTCCGGGTTCTTACCCTAGTGGGGTCATTAACCACGCTCTGCCAGTTTGGGCATGATAGCAGTAAACCTCCTAAGCATCCTGTTCCATATCACTTTGAATAGTTTGGGTGAGAATGCATTCTCAGCACCCCTAGGGGGACCTGATACTGACCATTATCTCCAAACAACCACCCATCACCATGTCCTAATAATTCAAACCGATTACTCCTCACAGACTCAGGTGGTCTATGCTCTCTCCTACTCCTCTCAACTGAACATCATTGAAGCAGTGTCCCATCTGGGTGCTTACCCTGCTACCTGCAGGTGTACAGTTTTCTGAGGATGTTTGAGGCCTCAGCCTGATCAGAGCTTCAGAGCAACTAGAATCCATCTCACTTCTGAATAAGCAAACTGTTATATCTTATGTTCATTTATTATTCTGTTGTATTTTTATTTAATGTACCTTTAACAATGTTATGTTATTACTGCATCTTTCAATTAGATGTCACTTAGCAGTTTAGAATGTTGGGCTCTGGCTACTCAGTGGAAGCTGGAGCTGATGGAAGAAACACTCTGTTTGGATCTGAGTGCTGCACTTGTTTAAGAATAAATCTTATTCTTACCTATCATTACATCTCTTCATTTATTCGGATGCAACATAAATTTGGCGACGAGGTGGTCAAGTCAGCACTCTCTGAACCCATCGCTTTTGGCCTCTACAGAAGATCCTATCAGAATTTCAGTGTTTCTACAGTGATTGATTAAAGAATTGCTGACCTTTCAAGAAGACTATCATCAACCTTCAAGATAAGTCTTCATTCATTTCCAGCTTGATTTAAAAAAAAAAAAATTTAAGATATACATCTTTTAAAACTTAATTGCGCTTTTTAACTTAACTCTGCTGGGAGCACATTCATTAATCCTATCGATGCAGGCTCGTAACCTTTTTGAATTCTTAACTTTATTTAATTAGAGCTCATTATATTCATTTTTATTCATCTATCTTTACTTTGCCTTAGCCAGGGAGGCTTCACAAAAAGCAGCCAAGGATAATGATAAAAACAAAGATAAAATAGGGAAGAGAACTCGGCTGAGGATACCATGCTTGAGTCCTCTGAAGATGAGTTACCCCTCTCTTCTACCTCTCTGCAAGTTACAGAGCCGAAGAAGGCAGTTGTGGATCGGGAAAACATTTTAAATATAACTGCGCAATCCAAATTAGAAGCAGAAGTGCAAGCTTCTACCTTGGTATCTGTTTCAGAAACACCACCTCAGGTTGGAGAGGTTAAAAATAAGAGTGGTATTGGAGGAAAGGAGATAATGGATTACCCACTCTTTGCAAAGAAAACCACTCCGAAGTCTCTCCCCTCACAATCCCCTATAGCCCCAATTTCTGCTGCCACGCCAGCTAACATTGCACTGTCCGAAGACTCTGGTCTGACAAAAATGACTAAGACGCATTACCATGAACAGGGACCTGAACCTCTGCTTTCATCCCTACCGCAATCCCCCCTAATTTTCACAAATGAGATGGTAGATGAGGGGGATCCTGTGCAAGATTCTTCTCAAATACTGAGTATACAAAGCGGAGTATTTGGGGTAGAAGGAGTAGAGTGAGAAGATGTGCAGCTGAGTCCTAATGAGAGAAATATGAGTACCAACGTAGATCTACTGGCAGGAAAAGTCAGCCTCCCGGGATCTGAGGCGAGATATCAGCTAGATATCCGTGAAATGCTGAATTTGATCCTTGATGAGATTCGAGAAATAAAGAATAAGCAACAAGTGGAGATAGCTGCCTTACATCAAAGGATGGACAAATTTGAGGAGTCAATGTTAGCGCTCCCTAATAGACTACAGGAGGCAGAGGCAAGGATCTCTGCCCTTGAAGATCAAATGAATCTGGCCACGGGGAAGCTAGGGAGGCAGCCAAGAAGAAAAACTCTCTTGAAAAGAAGCTGGAGGAGCTTGAAAACCACTCTAGAAGATCAAATCTAAGGATCGTAGGGGTTCCGGAAGGAACAGAAGGCTCCAATACTATTCAGTGGGTTAATTCTTTTATTCAGCATACAGTTCTACCTGAATTTGAGGGGGATTCGACTATAACAAGGGCTCATCGAGTCCCGGCACAGCGCTTTGCAAATTCAACATTTCCAAGAACTATTTTATTGAATTTTGCCGATTATAGGATTAAGGAGAGGATTCTTTCTCGAGCCTATCAACAACGACAGTTTTCGGTGTCAGAAACAACAAAATGTAGGATCTTTTCTGACATGACAGCAGCAGCTGCAAGAAGGAGAAAAGAATTTGTTAAAATTTTACATCTATTTAAAGCAAATGGCGCCCAAGCCTCGATTGCACAGCAATCAAAGTTGAAGGTCCTGGTTAACGGAATTTTTTTCTTGTTTACTGACTTAGAAGAGGCACAATCTCTTCTTAAGGAGATTTCTTCAGGGGCCAGGGCCTGAAAAAATTAACCCATGGTTTTCAATGCTTACTCTTTCTGAGTTGTTTCTTTTCTTTTGTTCTCTTTCTGTCTTTCTTTCCCCTTTTGGGGGGTAAAAGAGGAGCGTTGTCTAGCGTTAATCGTAAAACAATAGCAAGAGTGGGGCGGCCCCAGATTAACGGGTCACTCAGGGTGTAGCAAGAGGACACCCAGAACAGAAGAAGTGGGAGGAATGTGGACAGCGTGGAAGGGAAGGGAGTTTCCACATTCCCGGGTAGGTCGGGGAGGGGGGGTAAATGCAGTAAAAAGGAACATGTGCAATAGGTATAGTATTTTCTCAATTTCTAATGGTAGGCACTTAACAAGGAAAAAAAGATGAAATTTAATACATGCAATATCCTGTCAATTAATGCTAATGGAATGTTAAATAAACAGAAGTACGGGCTCTTTTGAAATGGGTAATATCTCTTAAATCCCAGGTGGTCTATTTTCAGGAGACACATTTAAAGTCTAATGCCCCTAAGTTGTTTGTCCCGAGATACGTCACTAACCTTTCTGACATATTTTTCTTTAAAGAATGGAAAGGAGTTGATCTAATACCTCCTGATATTCGCACTGTAGCCTTTAACGGACAGGAGATTAACATGATGGGTTACTTTAACGATAGTCTCACCTTTGAGGATAGGGTTATTGAATCTAAGATCTATATAGCAAATAAGGGTTATAATATTCTTGGTTGGAAGGACCAAGGGAAATTTGGTATGGTATTAAGAACGGGTATTGACAAACCAATTTCTCTGGATCGCTCCAATAATGTGAATGCAGTGATCACTTTTTGTTTGTCCTTAGAAGACATAATCAATAAACATCAAAATGTCTTCTCTGACAAATTAGGTTCAGTTAAGGGTTTTGAACATAACATAATTTTAAAACGAGATGCCTTTCCGACTATTCATAAGGTTAGACATGTTCCCCTCAGTATTAGAGATAAACTTAAAAGTCGTCTTGATCAATTATGCAATGATGGGGTCATTGAACAAATTGATTCATCGCTGTCGATTTCTCCCATTGTAGTCGCTCCTAAAAAGAATTGTGACGAGCTCAGATTGTGTATTGATCTAAGGTCACTGAATAAAAATATTCAAATTGATTGTTTTCCCTTACCCCGTATCCAGGACATGTTGGCTCAATTAAAAGGTACGAAGGTCTTCTCCACCATAGACTTAAGAGCCGCTTACCATCAAATTGAATTGCACAATGAGTCTAAAGATCTTACTGCCTTTAATACGCCATTTGGTCATTTCAGATTTTTGAGATTACCGTTTGGTCTGGCTTCTGCGGCCTCAGTTTTCCAAAAATTAATGTACCAACTTTTTGGAGATGTCAAGGACGTCATAGCATATCAAGATGATATATTAATTTCTCCCAATACAGTACAAGAACATCTTTCTAAATTAGACCAAGTTTTAGGTATACTAGACAAGCATGGCATGACGGTCAAGAAACAAAAATGTAAATTTTTACTTGATCAGGTAGAATATCTGGGTCACGTCATCTCTCAAAGTGGCATCAGTCCTAAACAGGATTTGTTGAAAGCTATCCGTGAATGTGCTCGACCTGCTAACAAAGATCAGTTGAGTGAGTTCTACTCAAGGTTTGTTCAAAATGTTGCCCTGATTAGCGAGCCTCTAAGAATTTTAACTAGGAACAAGGCTAAGTTCATGTGGGGTAGTGAACAAACTTTAGCATTTGAGAAACTCAAGAATTTGATAATCACTGCTCCTGCTCTTAAAACTTTTAATGAGGAAAAGACTTCATACATTAAGGTAGACGCCAGTAATATTGGGTTAGGTGCTGTACTTAGTCAAATGGTTGATGGAAATGAGAATATTATTGCATTTGCGTCACGTCAACTCTCTTCTTCGGAAAAGAACTACAGCACAATAGAGAAAGAGTCCCTAGCTTGTGTGTGGGGTGTTAAACATTTTTCCACTTATGTTTAGGGCAGAGAGTTTATCCTAATTTCTGATCACAAACCACAAATTTTTATCTGGAATGATAAGGGGTTAAGAAATGCTAGTCCTAGGTTGGTTCGTTTGTTTTCTAAACTTTATGATTTTAATTTTGTTATGAGACACATCCGGGGTGGAAAAAACTTTAAGGCAGACTTTTTATCCAGGTGTCCCTTACAAGATTCTGAGTATGATACTGTGATTGATGACAAAGAAGTTGTGATTAGTCTGGTTGAAGGTTTAAGGTTGATGGAGAGCGTTGTGTCTCAATCTGATTGGGTAAAAGCCTCGGCAGAAGATTATTCTCAAGAAATTCTTATATCGTGGGATGGCCAAGAGAAAATCAGCTTGACAAAAATGTACTTCCTTTTTCCAAAGTTAAGGAGGAATTAAGTCTCGAAAACATTTTTGTTTTGAGAGGTTCCCTACTCATTCCTCCAACTTCGATTAGAGATAAAATGATTGCCCTGGCTCACAAAGGTCATGGGGGTATCACCAGCACAAAACAAAATTGAGGTTGCATTACTGGTGGCCTGGTATGGTTATCAGTGTGGAGACCTTGTTGAACAATTGTGCTGAGTGTACTCATGCTGAAAAGTCTTTACACACATCTAATTCTCCTTTATTTCCGGTTAACTTTCCCAAAAATCCTTGGGAGAAGCTAGGGATTGATTTTTTTAGGTCCTGTGGGTGGTTTAAATCAAGGTTTCAGATTTATTTTGACAATTGTAGATTACCACTCAAAATGGGTGTCTTTCAAATTTATGAAGGATCCCAATACTGAAAATGTTATTAAATTTTTGAAAAAACTGTTCAGATCTGAAGGGGTTCCTGCATATCTGGTTTCAGATAACTGTGTGCAATTTGTGTCACACGATATGAGAGATTTTTTGAGTATTCTTGGAATAAAACACTTAACTACAGCACTTTACAGCCCACAGGGAAATGGCTTAGTCGAAAGAGTGAACCGGGTTGTAAAAGATTCGGTTCAATTAGCCATTTCTTCAGGTCTGATTCTACAAGAAGTAGTAAGTGACATAATTTGGTCGTATAATAACATTCCCCATTCCACAACTGGAGTCACTCCCTTTGCTATGTTGCGAGGGAAAGAGTAATTTAATGAACTTTCTCCAGAATGGGTTGTGAGCAAAGCTCACTTTGGGAATGATGCACCTAATTTGGATGTAATCAAAATGAAAGTGGAAAATTATCAAATTAAGTCAAAATCTAGATATGATGAGGATAAACATGTAAAAAATGAGGAATTTTTTAAGTTAAAGGGTCTAGATTTTATCCGGAAACAACTATTGTTAAAGTAGGTAAACATTTGGTTATGGTTGAAGGTGGAAGATGGTGGAGTAACAGAAATGTTGCCAGAGTGAGAAATTCTGTAGAGTCAGATTTTATGGTACAATCTGACGACTCCTTCTATAGTCCTTTCAGTCACACAGTTGGTTCGTCATCCAAAGCCTGTGATTTATCTGTTCTAAGAGATGTTTCACAAGACAGTGGGCTGAATGTCTCACAAAGTTCTGAGTTAATTTCTGATGCACATGTTGAAAATGATTAAGTCTTTAATACATGAGGATCAGAGAGGCTTTATGCCAGGCAGGCAGTTAAATGAACTGACCCATCAAGCCATTGCTGCAATAGACTATGCTTCAGAGCAAAAAAAAACCTTGACTATTGTGGCAATCGATGCCGCTAAGGCCTTTGACCAGGTCCATTGGTTATATCTATGGGAGGCTCTGTCTAAGTTTGGCATTCCAGCTAATTTTATAGCATCCATAAAAGCGCTATATCATAGCCCTAAGGCCAAGTTCCTTGTAAATAATCTGCTAACAGATTGGGTTCAAATAACATGGGGTACCAGACAGGGTTGCCCCCTGTCTCCTTTATTGTTTAATCTTTATATAGAGCCTTTGGTTAACCAGTTAAGATCTGATACTCTGATTAAACCCTTCCAGATTAATGAGTTAGACCTGAGATTCGCACTATATGCTGATGACCTCCTAATGTATACATCTAATCCTGAGATATCCATCCACCGCCTATTTTATCATGCCGAAAGTTTTGGGGTGATCTCAGGATATAGAATTAATAAAGAAAAAACGGAGGTCATGCAATGGAATTATGAGGATAAACTTCCTGAATCAAAACCCCGGATAAGATACCTTGGAATTCATTTAGTTCAGAACATTGTAGAAACATCCAAGGTGAATTTGGATAGAGTTTACAAGGACATCTGTGGGACTTTACAACGTTGGTCTGGCCTACCATTAAACATCTTTGGAAGGGTTAATTTAATTAAGATGGTTATTTTGCCGAAGGTTACTTTCCTTTTTAATTCAATACCATTGTCATTTGATCCTAAAGATATTGCCAAACTACAGGGAAAAATCGGATCCTTCATCTGGAACTGCAAATCGCCCAGAATTTCTTTAAAAAAATTGCGACGGAAATTGAAAGCTGGAGGACTTGCCATGCCAGATATTTTGTATTATTGTCATTCTTTTCACTTTAAAAACTTCAGGTGCATGGCAGACAAAGCTGATACATCTTCTTTAGGACGGCTATTCCAGGCGTTACTACATGGTACCCCTTTAGGACAAGAATTCTTTTTGTTTAAATTTGGGGATCCAAGATTCTACAAGAAGGTTAGATTAAAGGTCCTAGGAACTGCCCTGAGAAACTGGGTGTTTGTGAGAAAGAAACTGGGTATTCCCTATTACACTCCCCAGGCCCCTATATGGGATTCGCCTGGGACGCCAGAATGTCTCAGAGACCAATGATCAATTCCTCTTAAAACAGCTGGTATTATGCAATGGCAGGACCTTACGGATAATTCCCAGCTACTGGGGTGGGATTCACTCTCCAAGATGACAAATGGAACTCTCACTAGATTCAAATATTATCAGCTATCTAGCTGGTGGTCTACCATTCCATGGGAGGTCACAACCAACCCAAAATTTGAATCTGTGATGAGAAAGGGTAGATGGAAAAAGGAGATTTCCTTTTGGTATGAGGCTTTAAATGAGAAGGATGAAATCTCAGAGAGTGAACTTAACAAACTTTGGGGAGGTATAGAGGACTTGCAATGTGATAACTTGTTAGCTTTATGGGGAGACTCATTTAAATGTTTAAACAAAGTGGTGAAATCTGCCCCCTTAAAGCGCAATCATCTGTTCACCCTAAACAGAGTCTACATAACTCCAAAAAAACTGGTTAAAATCACAAAGCTGGAATATAGTTGTCCACGTTGTAAGGCCCCTGCAGCAGACGATATACACAGGTTCGCAGAATGTCCAAGTTTGTTACCCTTTGGACTAAAATTGGACAATTCCTATCTGACGTACTAGGCATAAATATCGAGATCTCCCCTAGGATGATTTTTTTTGGGTTAGGGGCAGAATACCAGCTTCAGGATCTAATGACTAAATTTATATTTTACATAATTATTCTATCAAGGCGTGAAATCTGTAAGGCCTGGAAGTCAGAGAATGCCCCTACATTCACAGAATGTCTGAAACATATTATCTATGTGAGTGAGTCTGATATGGCGTGTGATAGCTCTAGTCAAGATAAGATCTGGGCGGCCCTTGTGGCTTGGCGGAACCGATGACAGTGTTCCTATGATTTCACCGGGGTACTGTTGGTGCTTGTTCTCCTGCCGAAGAAAGGGTCTTCAAGGTCGAAATGGTATGGAGTGGACAAAGCAAACAGCCATATCTAGAGCGGGGTTTTCGCCCTCCATCCCTACAAAGGTCATAATCCTCGAGATCCCGTGCATCGCAATGTAGGGAGGAGGTGATGCCCTAGCTAGAATACCCAATCTGGTATATGAGGAATGCAAAAAAAAAAAAGAGAATGATTCTATTGTTTCTCCGGATATGTCTAGTTCTTCTATTAGGACTAGATCTAGGTTAAAATCTACACCTAAGTATTTGGAAGATTATCTTACTTGAATTTTTTTGATTTTGCAAGGAGAGGAGGTGTGTTATATCTTATGTTCATTTATTATTCTGTTGTATTTTTATTTAATGTACCTTTAACAATGTTATGTTATTACTGCATCTTTCAATTAGATGTCGCTTAGCAGTTTAGAATGTTGGGCTCTCGCTACTCAGTTGAAGCTGGAGCTGATGGAAGAAACACTCTGTTTGGATCTGAGTGCTGCACTTGTTTAAGAATAAATCTTATTCTTACCTATCATTACATCTCTTCATTTATTCGGATGCAACACAAACCTCACTTCCCAACACTGCGCTAATACTAAGGTACCCTAGACTCACCCTGTGCTCTCACAGTCACCTCAACTAGTCATTTACCTGTTCTACCTAGAGCCACTCACAAGTCAGCAGCAGGAGTGCCCTAAAGCAGTGGCATCTGTTTGAATCCTCTGGGCCCAGCACAAAGCTTGAGGTGAATCCCTCACATAGATGATTCCGAACTCCTAGGGGATAATTTACCAGGTTAGGGATGACTCCAGGAGCTTTGGACCCCTCCTACACTAACACTGAGAGGGAAGCAGGTAGTGCTATACATTCTAAAACAGCCCTGGACTCAGTCTGTTCTTTGCTTGTCTTTTCTTGGGACACCTACCTGGCAGGGCCAAATGTCCTGTCCTCAATTCAGTGGGGGATGTGAAACCTCCACGCTGCCATGACATAGAAAACTCCCATATTTCTACGCACAGTGATGAACTGTGATGAGTGTAGGACAAATCCTGCATTTTTCCACCTCTGTATAATATGGTGTGCAACATCAAATCTTCTCAACAAACCCACCTGTCATATCCAGCAATTGGGCTCTGGGGAACAGTAGGATTGTCCTTGGCGAATTGCCTAGGATTGACTTTGGTGATTCGCTTACAAGTAGCTGTACTGCTTTTGTTGGTTGAGGGAGAGGAAAGATGTTTTTCTTCAGTAATAGTTATGTTAACTAAGCAGTATGCGATTTTGGGTTTTAACTCTGGTTCTATATGGTGGCAGAAGGATTTGTCTATCATTAATATCACTATGGGCTAGGAGATTGTGGTGTTGGATTGAGTTTGTGGGAAGCCACATGTCCATGTTAAAAATCATGGGCCAAAGCCTGCAGTACCAGGCCTGGTGCAACATAGTTTGAAAGAGGCCAAATCATTTTGGAAGGATGATCTCATCTTTTTTAGAGTTAGACTGGTGATTTTAATCTAGTATTGTACTCATTATTTTTTTTAACCATTCGGAAGGGAATTATTCTTATATATTGCATTTGAATTAAAAGCATTTTTTATTTCAAATATTCTTTTTTAGGTATAATATATTTATGTAAAAAAATCTGAAAAAATCCACTTGTTCATGCACAATAGGTTGTTCAGTAAGCCTTTTTTAGGCTCCCCCAGCGCTTTTCAAATCAGTTACATAACCCATCACCTTTATGGTACGAATGAATGTCCTCTTGATTTTCACTCTTCAAATGAGGGGGCATCTGTTGATTTCCATTTATGTGCTATTAAAGATTTTTAAAACCAATGATGTGAAATACTTACTGGGAAGAGGAGATGGGAAATTAGAGCAGATTACTAACCGAATAGGACTACTCAAACCAAAATTCTACCTCTTTGGACTGTACATACTGACTAAAAAGGAGATAATGATAAATAAACGTGTACACTCTCACTAAAGGGGCAATTGTCACTGTTTGGAAACCCCAGTAGTTACCAAGAGTACAGAACTGGTTGGAGCTGACAATTCATTGGGCAAGGAATGGATTAGACGTTATCAGAGTGGGCAATCAACAAAGATCTGGGTTAGCAAGAGCATACACAAACATGGGAGGACCTCCTGACTTTCTTCAGTGAAATACTGACACAAAGAAATGACAACCTCCTCACATGACTGAGAGACCCTTCAGGTACCCCAGAAGATGTGGTGGAACTCCATCCCCCCGCACATCAGAACTATACCGTCCCATGCGGAATTCAAGAGCCAACTCAAATCCTTGTTCCTTATCCGTTCCCTAGGTCGTGGGTAACTAGGATCAGCAAGCATCCCCAGAACTATGTGGTATCTCTGTATCCTATTACCAAGAAGTCCTGCTGTCCGAACTTTTCCTCCTTCCAAATTGTCTTTCGTTGATCTCCTTTACTTGTTACGTGTCTTGTTGTTCACCTTTTCATTCCCTTTACTGTAAAGCGCTCTGCTACCTTCGGGTCTTGTTAGCGCTATAGAAAACTTCTGAATAAAATAAATTCATCCACATAAGGCACATTGGGCCATGGAGAGTGGGTCCTAGTTCGAATTTTGGGGCATCCTCACATAATGGTCTAAAGAAATGGAATACAGTAGGAGCTTTGTAATAGGCTCCTTAGCCAATCCTTTTGGTCATCCAATACTTTCTTAGGTAGCCCAATTCTACCCGTCCCCACCCAATGTACCCACCAACCCACTAATTGCTAATTGAGATGTGTTAGAAATGGGGGTCTCTAGTTGGCAGAGGTAGGTACCTTTGTCCAAGTAGGGACCCTTCTTCCTAGTCAGTGTAAGGGGGATACACTTCTAAAATAACCCCTGCTCACCCCCTTGGTAGCTTGGCAAGAGCAGACAGGCTTATAGAGGCAGTGTGTAAAGCCTTTGTGCACACATTCAGTAATACAGTGAAAACCCTACAAATGGACACCACACCAGTTTAGAAACATAAGTAATCTTTATCTAAACCAAACACAACCAAAAAAGACAAAAATTCACAATAGAGTAATACAAATATGACTTTCAAAAGGTAGAAAGAGTTCTGTTCAAAGCCAATTGCAGATGCAACACTTTTCACACAAAGTACCTTGGATGCGTCACACACACAAAAGGGTCGCAGGGAAGGTGATGCTTCATTCCTTATACATAGGGAAGGTGATGCATCAGTTCCTTGCTCCGGGGGAGGTGAGCGCAGGCTCCTTACTGCTGTGCAGGGTAGGTGATGCATCGGTTTCTTACTGGAGAGGAGGTGATGTGTTGGTTTCTTACTGAGTGGGGGGGGGGTGATGCTTCGGTTTCTTACTGCTTCCCTCAGTGATGCAACAGACCTTGTGCCTCGATGCAATGTGTGACGATTTCAGGACAATGCAACGGTTCGTGCAGCCGCACAGCAGGGGCTGTGTCGAAATCAGTGCAGTGACCTTGGACTTTAAAGATCGGTGCACTTGATGCGGCGTGCAGCTATTCCTTGAGCTGTGAGCAGGCGATGCGCCGGTTTCTTTGGCAATACGTCAGAAACAAGTACAGATGCTTTGCTCTTCTCGTAGTTTCATTGCTTTTCCAGCTTCCAGCAGCAAAACAACCTCTAGAGGCCCAGAACAGCAGCAGGCACCTCATTGCAGGTCAACTCCCAGCAAGGAAGTGCAGGGGTGCTGATGGTGAAGTCTTTGTATCCCTGAGACTTACAAAACAGGAGGCAAGGTCTACTGCAAGCCCTTGGAGATCTTCCTCAAGCTGGGGGCACAGCAAACATCAAAGTCCTTGCCCTTTCCTTGGCAGAAACAGCCACGCAGGCCAACCCCAGACAGCAAACAGCACAGGGGTAGTGTTCCTCCTCAGTTTCTCCAGCTCTTCTCCTTGGCAAAGGTCCCTCTTGATCCCCAGAAGTGATCTAAAAGTCTGGGGTCTGGGCCCTTCCTTTTATAATACAAAATTATTTGTTCTCTGTGGCAGAGAAGCTCTTTTTCCCAGCTAAAACCAATTCTGTCCTCTCTGGTGCAGCTTCCTGGCAGGAGGTAAAGACAGCATTGTCCTTGGTAGACCAGGCCCATTCAGGTGTGAAATAAATCTCATCCGCCTACTCTGAATGAAGTCCAGGTCTATTCAGCCCAGCCCTGACTCCCCCTGGAAAGGCAGGACACACCTAACCACCCCCCCAAGTGGCTGTCTGAACAGAATGCACATCCCCAGCCCCTGTCACTCCAAAGCCAGACAGTCAATACACAACCTAGTAGAGGCACACTGGATGGTTAGGCAATGAAAATACCTACTTTCTAAAAGTGGAATTTTCAAACTCAGAAAGTAAAAATCACCCTCACTAAAAGATGCATCTTAACATTCTGAATTCAGGCATATCAAACTTTATTTTCGTATCATGTTCCCATGGGCAGTAATGCTAATAAGATGATATGAGCAAACTCCCCATCGTGAAAAAGGAAATTGGCAGTATTTCACTATCAGGACATGCCACACACACCAGGGCATGCCCTACCTTTTATATACACCGCACCCTTCCCACAGGGGTACCTTGGGCCTACCTAAGGGGTGACTTGTAAGAAAAGGAAGGGATAGGGCCTGGCAAGTGGATGCACTGGCCAGGTTGACACGGCAGTACTAGACTGCACACAGGCACTGCAATGGCAGGCCTGAGACCTTGTTGCAAGGCTGCTTGTGTGGGTGGAACAATCAGTGTTGCAAGCCCACTAGCAGCATTCGGTTTACAGGCCCTGGGCACACATGGTGCACTGTACTAGGGACTTAATAGTAAACCAAATAACCCAATCAAGGAATAACCAATCCATAATAACAATTTACTAAGGAAGCACTTGCACTGTGGCACTGATCATCAGTGACAATATGCCCAAAGCACATAGACCACCAAAAACGAAATCCTTCACACAGTAAAAATACAGGAGGCAAAGGCAAAAAATGCAGTGGAAACCTATGCCAAGGCTGCCAGGTCTAGTAAGATGCATGACCAATTGATGCTTTGTAATGTTACTGTTTCTTTTCTTATGGTTTCTGACATTGTCACATGTATCTCTTCAATATCTAACCTTATTTGCGGTGACAACTTACATGAAACTAAAAAAACTACTTAAAAAAAAGCAATGATGTGAAATACAGTGTGCTAGACCTGACAGCCTTAGGGTGGTTTTCCCGTCAACTTTTTTCCCTACCTCCTCCAGTTTTCGGACCTTGTTTTTGCTAGCTTTAGGACTATGTGCACTTTACCACTGCTTACCAGTGCTAAAGTGTTCTCTACCCCAGACATGGTAATTTTGGCTTATACCCAGTTGGCATATATAGAAATTAAAACAGTCCCTAGCAAAGTGCACTGCATATGCCCAAGGCCTGTAAATTAAATGCTACTAGTGGGCCTGCAGCACGTTTTGTGCTACCCACTTAAGTAGCCCTCTAACCAAGGTTCAAGCCTGCCATTGCAAAGCCTCTATGTGCAATGTACACTGCCATATCGATCTCACAAGATAAACCTCTTGCCAGACCTAACACTTCCCTGTGTACATTTAAGGCACCACTAAGGTATGTCCTGAATAACCCAGGGGGCAGGGGGAAATGAATTTAAAAGGCAGGACATGTATGCCTAAGTTTTACATGTCCTCATAGTGAAAAACTCCCAGATTTGTTTTTCACTACTGTAAGGCCTATCTCTCCCATAAGGCAACATTGGGATTACCCTATTAAATTTTTTAAATGTAATTCACAACTGTGAAGAGATGGACATTTCAACGTTGGTGTCTCTGAAATCACAATTTAACATCACAACTTATGGTGAAGTCGGATTTTAAATTGAAATAATAAAAATGCCACTTATAGAAAGTCAGCACTTTCTTAATGTAACCATTTGGCGCCTGCTGAAACATGGTTTATTAGTAGGTAGATACCTAATACTAGTAATAAGGTCACAATCACAATGTAAGGTCCAGTCAAAGTATTCCCTTTCTCAACCCTTGGTAGCTGTCTGTGAGCAGGCATGCTTAACTTAGGAGACAGGTATGTAAAGCATTTAAAAATGCCAATACATTAAATAAGTAAGACACAACACATAATAAAAATCCATCAACAATTTATAAAAATAGAACATATTTTTATGATCCAAATTACACCAAGGCGACAAAAACCCAATATAGGAAACCCGAGATATGAGTTTGCAAAGAATATATACTTTCTAGTGCTTAAAAGCCAAAAGTGCAAACTTGGGACATCTTGTTGTGCTAGACTGGGAGAAAGTCAAAGTTTCAGGCCAACTGCGATGGAGCGCGGGTCAGATACAATGTGCGGTAGGGCCCGGTCAAGTTTTTGCCTTCTGATTTAGCTACTTTTTTGGAGATTTTTCTCTTGACGTTGATTGGGTCTCCTCGGCAGGCCAGGTTTGGGTTTGATGACAGCAGCGTGCTACAGCAACTGCTTCACTCGATTCCTGGAAGTCTCGCCTAAGACTAAAAGCTCCAGAGCTTCAGCCGGCGACCTGAATTTCATGTTCTTTTGGGTTCTTGATGGGTCCACAACACCAGCCAAGGTTCCAGAAGCTCTGAGTTGCTCCTTTGAGAGTTGAGTCTACAGTTCCCACAATGGTCGTGGCCAAATCCTTTAAAGTCCAGATGAAAGGTCGTCAGCTGTGTTTCTTCTTGGTGGAGATGATAAGGGTGGATCTCCTTTAACCTGCCGCTTTCAGAGAGTCCATGCCTTAAACTTTTAATGCAAGGCAAGGTCCTTCTTTTGCTATAGTTCCAAAGTGTGCAGCAGGTGCAGTCATTCAGAGTGCAGTCCTCTTGGTGCAGGCCAGTGTTCCAGCAGGACTGTCCTTCTTCTTGTTTCTTCGGGCAGGGATCTCAGTTGCTGGGCAGCTCTCCCATATTTATCAAGGCTTCAAGGCTGGCAAGCATTAGGACACCCATGACTAATGGGGTGCAGGATGCCTCCCTCAATGATTACCACATCTCCTGAAGTGTGGCAAATTCTTGTCCCAGGAAAGAACTGTTGTTTAAAAATGAAAATGGAGAAAATCTCTGCTGTAGCTTAAGGTCTGGCTAACCCAACCTACGGGTGTAGCTAACTATAAATGTAAATGTAAATTGATACTTGTATAGCACACTACTCACCCGCAAGGGTCTCAAGGCGCTTGTACGAATAACGCTGTGGAACCCATCCTGGCTTTCCCTGTGAGGCGTCCACTCCTGGGCACCCTTAAGGTGGAGGCCAGGCATCCTTAGCGTTGTGGGGCCGTTGTGGAGATCAAGCAAGCTATTGCCCAGAGTTGCAGAGTGGGACTCCATGATTGGAATAGGCACCGAGGCGAGAATTATCAGGTCCGGGGAATTTTGAGCCCAAGACCCGCCGAGGCAGGGAATTGAACCCTGGTCCCGGGCTAGACCTCTGCATCAGGGTCTGCCACTCTAACCATTGAGCCACACTTCTCCAACTATCCCTAGCACCCCCCTTCTAGCCCCTCTGCTAATTCAATTACAGGGGCTCCCATCTGGTATGGGGTGCAGGAAGTGAAGGAGGTCCTGGCTGCTGTCCTACGTGTCTTTCCCTCTTTGAGGACCAGTTTGGCTACCCAGCTCCTTCCTGCCTTTTGCTCTGCAGCTTGCAGATCTAATTTCATCAGATGGTTCTTTGTTTCCTTTCAGGCCACTTCACATATCATCAGAGCAGCTTGGCACAGCCTGTCAAAGGCTGGCCACTCAGGAGAGAGTACTTTAGAGATGGATTTAGGCACATCAGAAAAACAAGTTCTCTAACTTCTTTTCTGCCACAGTTATAATAAATCCAACCTTGCAAAGTTGTTGGATTTATTCTATTATTTAGACACTTTGAAGTATCGTTGTTGTTGTAATACTTTATTCGATACATGTATCATAAAAGTACAAACATAAAAATACATACATAGATTTCAGGTATTACAGTCCTCATAAAAGCGTTGCAACATTACGAACAATTAAAACTAAAGAAAAATAACATAGTTAAAATTCATACTGAGTCATGATCTGTGCACGAATGGGACAACAACCTTAACAGGATAATCCAGGCACTAGCCAAAAACTTGGCAACCCCGCAAACAATAACCATGCAAGAGGTGTCGGAAACAATAATGCGAAGGGCTGATCTATGGTCCCTAACTCCTGGCTTTCTACAGACTGGCTTCAACCATTTATCTCTGGCCTGTTTGTATGCTTTACATGCAAAGAGGAAATGGCCCAGGGATTCTTCCGGGCAAGGACAACCTGGGCATTTCTGGTCCTCTTCCCTCCTTTCTTTCCATCCTGCCATGAAATTTTTAAGAGGGAGAATGCCAAATCTAAGTTTCAGAAATAAAGTTCTGTCTCGAGGGGTTTGTATGAAATCCAAGAAGGGTTCTAACTTTACAACATGCTTATGTTCGAAAAATTTCTCCGTTAAGGGACCCCAATTTGGGTTGACCAGAACCTTGGCCTCTATCCACTCCCAGTATAGTTTTTTCACTGTTTGTTTTGATGGGGGGGATTGGGAGGCCCAGGAGTCGCTCAATCCCAAAGATACCACAAGCTTCTTTAAATTGTTTAGCCACTTTATTTTATTTGAAGCATTCAGGCTAATTAGCTCGCCCAGCACTAAAGCATATTTTGCTAATTCCGGGGTCCTTCTAAGGCGCACCCAAAATAGTAATGGTCGGAGTTGGACTATTTCAGAAATAGATCTTTTGCCCATATCAGCAAATAATGGTTTCAAAGGGGTCGCGAGTGGGAGCGAGACTAGGTCTCTCATGAACTTGTTCTCTGCCACCACCAGTGCTTTAATATTGTCAGTGCCCCATAATTCGGATCCGTAGACCGCAGTGGCTAACGCCTTCCCCTCATAGACCGCTAGGGCAGGGGCTACTGGTCTACTGACTGAAAGACGTTGATTCTTTAGGATAGCACCGGAAACCCTTTTAAGATTTAAAACCATTTTGCACAGATGGGATTCCCAATTCATTTTGTTGCCAATTCTAACCCCGAGATAATCGAATTCATCCACTACCTCTAGAGGGGACCCATTCAAGGAGAGATGAACCTTCCTATAATTTCTTTTTACGGACATGACCATCAACTTCGTTTTTGCAGTATTTACCGTTAACCCACGGTCTTTACAGAACACATTAAAACGATCAAGGAGTTTTTGCAGGCCACTGGGGGTTTTGGACAACAGGAGGGTGTCGTCAGCAAAGAGGAGTGTGGGTGTTTTCTCCCCAGCAAGGACAGGGGCATCCGCTGGGTCCTCTCTCAGATGATCCACCCCCCCATTTATAAAAAGAGAAAACAAGGTCGGGGCCATCCCACAACCTTGCCGTACCCCTCTGCTGACGGGGATCCTCCTAGTTAGTTGCCCCTGGTCCTCCCATCGGATCCTTGCGTAATTTCCTTCATGGAGTTTAATTATGAACTGCAACAAATAACTAGGGAACCCCAAGTCCAGAAGGACCTCCCAGAGTTTGGCGCGTGGGATAACGTCGAAAGCCGTTTTCAGATCTATAAAAGCCAGGTATAAACTCCCCCTGGCAACAGACACAGACTTCCAGAAGACCGCACAGAATCTAAAGACCTGGTCCATGGCACCTACATTGCGCCTAAACCCGGCCTGGAAGTGGGTCAAGATATCGTTTTCCATTAACCACATCTCT
This sequence comes from Lissotriton helveticus, assembly GCF_964261635.1. Classification (NCBI taxonomy): domain Eukaryota; kingdom Metazoa; phylum Chordata; class Amphibia; order Caudata; family Salamandridae; genus Lissotriton; species Lissotriton helveticus. The sequence continues at coordinate 167,457,369 of NC_136071.1, read as the reverse complement.
GTCCAGTTTATGATGACCCTGCCAACTACTTTTTGGATGGTATCAATTAAACTAATTGGTCTGTAGTTGGCAGGGTCCCCTCTATCACCTTTTTTAAATATGGTAATGACCTCTGCACCTTTCCAGGATTCGGGTACTGGGTGGCCAGACTGAATTAAATTCATAATCATAGATATGAAGTCTGCCCATGATTTGGGGTCGTACAACGATAGGTCCCCCGGGAGGCCATCAGGGCCAGGCGCCTTTCCCGGGATTATTTTAAGGATGGCGTCTTGAACTTCATGTGGTGAAAAGGACTCTTCGTTGGCACCAAGCTCTGTACTAATCTTGCTCATGGTACCCAAAGCAGGAGATGTTGGCTGGCCCTCCCCACTGTCCTCGCAGTACAATTTTAAAAAGTGAGAGTACCATTGGTGCTCGGTTATGTGGTTTAAAATATGCTCGGCCCCTCGTCTATCAAGAGTGTTAATTAATAAAAAAAAAAAAGTAGGATTATTCCCATAGGCAGCCTCCTTGAGCTCCTGCCAATGCTTCTCCTCCAAGTCCTTTTTGGCTGTCGCTATGCTTTTGTGGTAATCTTGTCTAGCAATTCTTACTGCTAAAGGGTCCTTACTTTTTATAGCCAATGTAATGGCTTTCCTCTTCCTCCTACAGTTATCTGTGTACCAGAGGTTGCCCTTGTTTAGTTTATGGTGTGTCAATGACGTCCCCTTGGATTTTTTAGTAAAGAACTTTCCAATTTTCTCTGTTAAGTTCTTATACATAGCTGGTAAATTTGACCCCGTAGGATGGGGGGCCACTAGAGCAACAGATGCCAGGGCACGGGATTCGGCCATAACTAGCTCTTTAATACTGTCAGGTTTCCCTTCTTCACACCTAACTGCATTCCACTTGAGCTTACGATTGCAGTTTGAAGGAAAAACTTCTTTAGTAGTCATCTCTAGAATTCCCCTTTTGCTGATTCCGTCTCCCCAATGAATTACCATACATAGAGGGTTGTGGTCACTATCTGATCTTTGTCTAACCTTCATATCCACCAGATTAACCCACGACTTCGTATCCAGAAGGATATAATCAATCCGTGATGGGCAACCTAGCCTATTAAAAGTCATTGCTCCATCACGGTCGGAAACAGTTCGCCCATTTAGAGCCCGTAGGTTATGTTCCCAGACCAGAGCATTTAACTGAATTGCTCTCGCAGTCCATTTCTTAATGGGAGTGAGGGCTAGTGATGGTATAATCTGGCTCCTATCCTCGTTATTTAAACCCATTAAATCTTCATCGTCCAGAGGCTCAAAAGTACAGTTAAAGTCCCCCCCACCAGTATTTTAGATCTCAAGGGGAGGGATGATAACTTTCTATCTAGCAACTCTAGTATAGGTGAAGCTTGTCCACCCGGTAAGCCTCTTGCGTATACACAGAAGAGTTCTAGTATATTATTTCCGGATGGACTTTTTATAGAGATAGGCAGAATGTCATCTGAGTTTGTATTATGGGTAGTGATGACACAATTCAAATTTAATTTTACCCAGATGTGTAAACCTCCAGAGGGACGTCCTTTCCCAGTCGAAACTGCAGGAATGTAAAAGGTTGAGTATCCATTTTTACATTGTGGCAGAGGACACAAGTCTCTTGGAACATGCATATGTGAAAGGTATTTATAAAATCGTTCCAATCAGGGTTATCAAGGTTTTTTTTTAGGCCTGCTATGTTCCAAGACAAGATATTAATAGAAGTTTGGGCTATGGATAATTCCTTTGGTGAGATCAGTGTGCTAGATTCCCTTTCTGCTCTGCCTGGGCTAATGGTAGCCATATTAATTAAAACATCCCTACTAATACTATTGAGTCGTACCCCCGGGGAAGCGGGCTCAACTCTCTCTCCAGATTGTCCAGGGGACTGTGTTGGAAGTCAGTCTACCCCTTCCAAACCACTGTAACGGTTGAAACAGGGGAATAAAGGATGGTTGAGCTGTGGACCCAACCAATCCCCATTCGGCTGTCGATCACCCAAATATGGTCTCCCTGCTCTCCTGCCAACTAGATTCCAACCTTCCTCTTCATTCCCACCCCACTTAGGGGGTATCTGGTAGCTGAAATTCTCCCTCCTGTTCCTCCCTCTCCCCGTATTGGACGACCTCAGCCAAATCCACCAATTATCATGAAGCTCCGTGTGCATATAGAAATATGACAGGGGTTTGGCCATAATCGTAGTGTTGTTGTCACACGGAGGAACGGAAAAATTGTATTCCACCAATCGCGGGTCCTCAAATGTGACAACAACACTTTAAGCTTTTCTTTTCCACCTACCCAGGGGGCTCTCTCCACCATGAGCATTTTGTTGTTTAGTCCAGGAGGTGGAAGATAATTTCTGTCTAACCAGTGGCAGATTTTATTCTTAAGTGCCCAAAATGGTTCAGAAATGACGGGGGCAAGTTCAGGGACGCCTGTCAAAACTATCACATATGGACAGGCTTCTGGTGGTAAACTGATATTCCGGCGTGGGTTTAACTTCTCATGGTCGGGTAAGGGGATTTTAGGAGCTGGAGTAATAGGGCAGTACCACTCTGAGTGTGGGTAGGAGCAACGGTGGTTGGCTGGCTAGTACAGGCTTTTTTACTCACAGGGATTGGTATTTTGGGCGGGCGGGTCTTGGGGGCGGGATTATCCCCTATAGAGTTCTTCTTGGAAATAGACGCATGATTACGAGCAGAGGAAGTTACAGTGGGGGCATTAAGGGCAGGATTAACTTCCTTGGGTTTTTGTACCAAGAGAATGGCCTCAAGCTGGTGTTCAATGCTCTGTAATCTGGATTCCAGGGGCAGAAGTAGTGATTTGATAAGGTTGGACAAGGAATTCAAAAAGGAGGCATTCCTATCCTCTTGGTCGACTGAGGATTCGTCACCACTGCTGTCATCTGGAATACTAACCAAACTACTATCGGAAATTGTGTCATCTGGGATACCCAATGGTAAGGGATGGGGTACAAGTTTGACCTTATCACTCCCTACATTGTCGTTGTTACCCAATAGATCCCTCCCTTCTTCGACAGGGACACTTGCACCAGTCTCGCCGTCAATATGACCCAACGTCTCTTGTGAGACAGGATTGATGGTATTTACCATGTGGGTCATTTGGTTTGTTTTTGGAACTGCGCCTTCCAAACTGCCCCTTTGAGAACAGTTATTCTCATGGTGAACTACAACTGGTATTGATAATAAGTTGTGTGACAAAGGGGCAGCTGGAATTGGTGCACTCACAGGTGAAGGATCGAGCGGTAGTGTTGGGCAACTAGTTGGGATGTGCGGTCTGGCATCTAACTGTGTAGGGTGAGGATCAGAGCTGTTTAAAGCTTTGATCGGGGAGCATGCTAGGGCTATATTGCCTAATGAGGATCTTTTGGCTTGGGCAAGGTCCATCGAAACCCTCCTTTCCATAAGTACTATTCCCTGGTCAATTAAGGAGTTGGTGCGGTGAATAAAATTATCTAGAGTGCCAGTTAGTTTTTTGGATTTAGCACTTGCCGCTGTCTGGCTTCGGGTTCCACGAGCAGACATATTGTTTAACAACTAGAACTAATGATGTGAGAATTGTAAAGAAGTAGATAACAAGTACCATTCAATTAACAATGTCTAGCAATGAGTAACGTTAAGTGATAAAAATAAACTAGAGGCACAAAGGGGATAACAGCTGCAGGAATAATACAATGAAAAGATATAATGTTAACTACAGCAGCAACGGGAAGAGGGGACAAAGATGGATTAAAGAACAGGGGGACGGGCCCAGCCCAGGCTCTGCAGGCCTCGGAGGGCCTCAGAGGGTCCGCCCTTTGTCCGGGCTTCGTCCCGGCCTTCGTCCCGCACACGCGTCCCGCTCACGCGTAGGAGAGTCACCTATGATATGGGGCACAGGCTGAAGGGGAGGAGACCCGGGAAGAGGCGGTAGGTGTGCGGGATCTTCAAACGCACAGCCTGGTGGGCCTCGCAGTCCCGGTCTCCGGTGGTATCCACTGATCCAAGGCACGGTTCTCCTCCAATACAGGCAGACAAATCAGCAGAGTCCTAAACTGACTGCGAGCGGCTCCCGCGGAGCAGGGGCTGGGAGTCGTCTTTAAAGGGCCAGTGGGTTGAGCAGGCCGAGGGGAGGAGACCCGGGAAGAGGCGGCAGGTGTGCGGGATCTTCAAACGCACAGCCTGGTGGGCCTCGCAGTCCCGGTCTTCGGTGGTATCCACTGATCCAAGGCACGGTTCTCCTCCAATACAGGCAGACAAATCAGCAGAGTCCTAAACCGACTGCGAGCGGCACCCCTTTGAAGTATCATTTTAGCTCACTCCTTTCAATAGTAAGACTTCATTACAGTTTAATAAAGCCTTGTTAGCCTATGGAGCTAATGTACCGCAAAGGGAAAACAAAGTTGGCAGTTTTCACTCACCAGGGCATGTAAAACATCTTTTATAATGTCCCTACCTACAATTACTAGGCAAATCTACGCCTGGGGCACCAACTGGAGACCTTAGAGAGTGCCTCATATGTAAAATTAAGGTAGTTTAGGACTTTGGAAGTATCTTTATTTCCAAAGTTTAATTTGAATATCATTTTAATTTAAAAGCTGCCTGCAAATGGCTGAATTTTAAAATGTTAGCAGGCCATACAGCAGTGCACACTTAAATTAACTCTGGGCGTAGTGTGCGTAGCGGGGCTACGCGGAGGTCCACAGAGTTGCAAGCAAACTCTGTGGAGCTCCGCTACGCCGCCCCCCTTCACCCCATTATTAAGAAATAAGTTAACCTTAATTAAAAAGAAACTTAAAACCACTTACCTCTGTACCACGTCGTCCCTGGGCTGCCCTCCTCCTCTTCCTCTCTGTACCAGTAATGCTTGAGAAAACTGCGCATGCACACGCGACCACGCATGCGCATTTTTTGCGGGAAATACTCATGCGCCCAGTTTTCTCAAGCATTACTGGTATGGCGCAGAAGAGAAGGAGTGCAGTCAAGGGACTCCAGGGTACACAGGTTAGTAGTTTTAAGTTTCTTTTTAATTAAGGTTACCTTATTTCTTAATAGGGGGATGGAGGCGGGGGCTGGCAAACTCCGCTTTGCTGCGTAGTGTGCGGAGATTTGCCTTCTCTGCGTTCTCCGCAAAATGCAAAATGCAAAATGCGGAGAAGGCAAATCTCTGCACACTCCGCGGGCAGAGAGGAGGTCTCTGCCCGGGATTAACTTAAATGCATTAAATCTGCTGGGCCTCTAAACCTGCATGCCCTACCATATACTAGGGGCTTATAGGTAGGTTATCATACCAATTGCAATTACACCTAATTAGCATATACTGTTTGAACAGAGCACTGACCCAGGGCCTGGTTAGTAGAGCCCAGGGCACAATCAGAGTCAGTAACCACCAGTATCAGTCAAACATTGTGGTAATCAGGGCAAAAAGGATGACTTTCTCAGAGTGCCTTCTGCTTGTCTCTGATACATGTCTGGGAAGGGTGACAGCTGGGCTTTGTGTAGTCCCCTTAGACAGCCACACACAATGGGAGCTTTGGTGTGACGTGATGGGCCATTCTGGAAGAATGGGAGAGAGGAGCTGGACCCAGCCTTACTTACACCTGAATAGGATGTGTCCAGTCCCCACAGAAAGGGTTGCATTCCCACTGTAGTGAGCCTGGGGGCCAGGGCAAGAAGGCTTCTCCCACTTCAAAGGCACAACGCGCTACAAGTACTGGACCTCTGACACCACCACTTCAGTACACTTCTGGACCGGTGAAGACTCTGCCACGAAGAAGAACTTCTGTGCTGCTGAAGGAGTTCCTCTCTGCAAGACTGATTCTTTGCTGGATTCCTGCCTTCCAGTGCTGTCCTGCTGCCTGCTGTTCCCCTGCCTGGGTGAAAAGGACTGGACCTGCTTCATTTAAACCCAGAGTGACACTAAGGCTTTCCTCCTGATCTGAAGTCTCAGTGACATAAAAGACTCCCAACTCATCTGCTGATGCACCTGGACTCTGCCATCTGTGAATCTGCCCTGTCAAGTGGTGCCACCCCAGTCGGGACCCTTGGAAGTGAGGCCTAAGGTGCTTGCTCTAGTGAATCCCATGCATCCTCTCTCGGACTGGTGCATCATTGCCATTGCGTGGTTCGGAACTGACATATCGTCCCTGTTGGATGACCAGAACCAGCTCAACGCGTCTGCTACATGAATCGACCCAACGCATCACCTTCGGAACCAGTACTGCGTAATGCTCTATTTGAAATCTTCGGATCTCCATCAACAGAAGCTTCAATGATGAGCACTCCATATCGAAACCCCTGTCCTCATCGGGGCTGATGCATTGCTGCTGCTGCGCAGATTAGGATCAGTGTATCACCGACACTGTGAGGATCAACATCGACAGAATGCTTCACATCGATACATCGCTTCGTCTGCATTCCACATCTTCATCGTCGACAGGATCTTCAACGTTGATGCCACACAGACCAAGGTACTTTTGCTCAGAGGGCAGAATCTGGCCCGGTAGCCAGCCATGCTCCATCACGGTTAGCCTGAATGTTTGACTTTGTCCCTGTCCAGCGCAGTCAGATTTTCCTTGTTGCTGCTTAGGGCTTTTCGCCACTATTTTCACTTCATCCTTTAAAAATTCCTAACTCAAGTTCTACTTGTTTTTTTGAACTTGTTTCATTTATTAAATTAAGCTCTATTTTACTAATCTAGTATGGAGCCATTTTGTGTGGTGTTTTCTCTATGTTGCTATTTACATTTTTGCACAGATACTTACACATTCCCTCTAAGTTAAGCCTGACGGCTCTGTGCCAAGCTACAGGAGGATAAGCACAGGTTAATTTTGGCGACTTCTTACCCTGACAAGAATTGTGGTTTCTGCCTGACTTGAGCTCATGCCCTAGTCAACCAACCACCCAATTTCTAACATTGGTGATCAGCGGTGAGGATAGGACCTGTGTTTGTACAGTGCCATACAGTTACTTGGTGGGCACTACACATCCATATCCAAGACCATTTTGAATTTTAAATTCTCCCTGATTGGTATTTTTTATATTTTCTCAAAATCATGCCTCTGGCTGATGGAGCTACAATTACACCTACAAGAATGGAAGTGAGCTGGCCAACCTGGAAGTATACACAGTGGCCCAGCTCAAGGGCTTCTATAAGGAAGATGGGATTCCTGCCAAAAGCACCACCAGGAAGATGGAGTTTTAAAAAAGCAATGAGGGCCTTGGCAGAAGCTCATCCGTGCTGGGTGAAACCACTGGAGAGGATGATGGGATGGAGGATAAGCCTTCTGAGTGGATGAGGGGGTGACCTCTGAATTGAAGCTCTCTGCTAGGGCAGCGAACAGTGTCTCTTCCTGTGGCCTGTCTGTATAGGAACTGGGGGAGAGGAGGGAGGAGAACATTCTAGCTGCAGATGGCTAAGTTACAAATGGAGGCTGAGGAGAAGAATTTGGCCCTGGAGGACGGAAAGGGTGAGAGGGCCTTAGAAGACAAAAAGTTGGTGTTGGCGCATGAGAGGAGCTTAAAAGAGCTGGATATGAAGGCCTGGCAGGCAGAATCCAGCAGTGATTTTGGCAGCATACATGCAGTACCTAATGGAGAAAAAAGGGTTTGAATACCCTAGGATTTGGTGCCTAGGTATGTGGTGAGAGAAGACACTAATAAATGTTGTTCTGCTCATTACGTTGCACTGAAGGTTCACAGGGTTTCTGAGGGACAATGGGAGGGTGGTCTGTGGAAACACTAGAAGTTGAGGACCAAACCAAGTATACCCCTATGAAGGCCATTTGAATTGCCAAGTTTGGACTGAACCCTGAGAAGTATTGCCAATGACTCAGGAACAGCAGAAGCCCCTCAACTAATCCTGGGTAGATATTTTGGGCTATTCCAGTAAGGCACTGAAAAGCTGGGTGCAGGGCATCAAAGTTAGTGATTTTAATGGGTTGTACCATTTGATTATGAGAGAGCACATGCTCATTATCTGTTGTGCCAGCACCTAGTGGACAGTAATCTGATTGACCCCAGGAATCTCTGGGCTAGCTCCAGAGTGCCCAAAAGGGTATCTGGGGGGAACTCCCACAAAAGTGGTTAGGATTCCCAGCAGAAAAAATAGAGGGGGAAACTTAAAAATAAGGAGTTCTCAAAAGGCCCCCAAAATCATTTCGGAGAGAGTCGTGGAAACCAGTTCCAGGCTGACTCTAAGAAGAAGGGGCTCCATGATTACAAGACAGAGAGGTTAGTACCCAAATTAATGGAGTGCTATAAGTATGAGCACTCCAAAAGCAACTCTAAATGTCCCTAGGAGGCACAACTCCTACAGGTGGGCAGACACTTGAGTCGGCAAGTGTAGTGCTTGAGGAGGAGGTCATTTCAGTTATCTTTTGGGGGCAAACAGAGGTGACCCTAGTTTCTCTGGGGTATAAAGAGATGGTGCCTAAAGCCCAGGTGCCTGTAAATACTTCAAGGTATAGGCAGTGGGTCACCATTATTGGAAAATGGGGGAGGCTCTGTGAGCCATTGGAGCCTGCATGTCTACTATCAAGTGTCAATCGGTGTTTGCAGAGCAGGTCCTACCGAATACATTCCACCAAGACTCAGTTGCTGACAATCGAGAGAGCCATCTACTGGTGACTCTGGTTCTCTTAGAGTAGGGGGGTGGGCACTCTCAGGTTCTTTGAAAGTTGCTGTGAGCCCTGCCAAGCCTGTTGATTGTTTGCTAGTCAACAACCTGGAGCACATTGGCTGGAGTGAGGTAGCGGTGAGGTCTCACTTGGAGATGATGGATTTGCTTGAGTGGGTGTGAAAGACCACATGGTCAATGGCTGTCTGTGAAGGGAGTCAAGGGCAGATAGAGCCTGGAACAATGGCCCAGACATCTGTCAAGGAGAGGGGCAAGGGCTGTGGAAAATCAGCTCCTGAAGCTCCTGCAGTGGAGGTTGATGGGTTCCCTGAGGAGAAGGCCCTGGGCCAACATTGGAAGACATTGCTGCCCTAAATGACCCTTCAACTCGAGCATGCTGATTGGCAAGTTGAAGGTGGGCACACCAGGGAGGAATTCTACAGAGCACAGAAAGAGTGCCTCACTCTTGAGGGCTTGAGGAAACAGGTCTCAGCCCATGTAGCAGGTGAAGCCTCTGGGGATTTCCTAATTTACTGTGAGAAAGATCTCCTATATACTAAGCATGTCTAAGACTCTTGGTGCTGGGGCAGCCCATGTGCTGGTGGTCCTTTAATGTTACAAGGCCTTCCTACTGAGTTTGGATCACAACATTCCCCTTGCAGAACATACAGAGCAAGACATGGCCTCAGCCATGCTTGCCTCCCACTTTTATTGGTTCAGATTAAAGGTCAACTTTTGATGCATTTTTCAGATCCTGTCCCATCTGCCAGGCCAGTGGGAAATCATGGAAAAATCAAAAAGCTCCCCTGGTCCCATTACCAGTTGTTGTCATCCCCTTTGAAAGGGTGGGCATTGACATCATTGGATCCTTGTACCCCAAGAGAGCAGGTTTGTCCTGGTCTTGGTGGCAGTGGCGGGTCTGCATGTTTCACGGGTGGCGGGGCTGGTGCGGGTGTCGTGTGGTGTGTGGGGGTCGCGCACGGTGTGGAGGGGTGTCGCGCACCAGGAGTGGGGTTACGCTAATAGAAATAAATAAATACAAAACTTACACGCACAGTGTGGAGGGGGGTTGCGCACCTAGTGGGGGTTCACGCACATAAAAAACATTTTTTTTAAAACGTACCTTGCCACCGGGTCCCGCGTCTCTGCTCCTGCTCTCCTCATTGAACTCGAGGAACAGGAAGCAGGCCCCACTGACCAATCACAACGCTGCAATGCAGCGTTGTGATTAGTAAGCACCCAGGTTCCCCTGACCAATGATTGGTCTGGGTGTCCTGGTTGGTCTGAGTGTCCTGGTTGGTCTGCTTGTCCTGGTTGGACGCTCAGCCAGGGAATTTGGGCCTGGGCATGTTCTTCATGCAGGCTGTAGTGCAGCCTGCATGCAGAGCAGGGAAAGTGCGCATCACTGTTTTGGGCGGCCTGAGAGGGCCGACCAAACAGTCATTGCTCACTTAGAACTGCTTAAAAGCAGTCGGTCAACGCTTCTCCGCCATAGCATAGGAGCCCCCACTGCTTGGTGGACTATGCCACCTGCTACCCAGAGGCCATCCTCTGAGGTCAGCGTTTGCACCTGTGGTGGCTAGAACTCTGATCGGGATCTATACCTGTGTTGGGTTCCCCAAGGAGGTAGTATCTGACAGAGGCACATGTGCACATGTAGTTCTTGTGGGATCAATGTTGTGTAACCTACAAGTTCACCACACCCTATCACCCCCAAAACCAGTTGTCTTGTAGAAAGATTCAACAAGACCTAAAAGGGCAAGATTATGGGCCTGCCTGAGCCCATGAAGCATTAGTGGGATGTCCTTTTGCCATACAGTCTATTTACCACCTGGGAGGTGACGCAAAAAGGAGTACTGTTCAGCCCCTTTTCACTCCTCTATAGCCACACTGTCAGGGGACCTCTGAGCCTTGTCAAGGAGGAGTGGGAGCAAGCTCCCCAGAAACCCTCCCATGATGTGGTTGGCTACATGCCGGCCCTCTGCAACCAAATGAAACGCTTCTAGGAGGAGGCAAAAAGCAATCTAGAGGTCAACTAAGAAGTCATGAAGCTCTGGTGTGACTAGAAGGCCACTCTGGTGGAGTTTCAGCCTAGCAAGAAAATGTGGGTCATGAACCAGTAGATCCCGAGGTTCTCTAGTACCACTGGGCGGGCCAATACAAAATCAAGGTGAAAAAGGGGAGGCCACCTACTTGGTGGATCTCCAGACCCCTAGGAACCCCATAAGGGTGCTCTATGTAAATCAAATCAAGCCTCACTTCGAGAGTACCAAAGTGAGCTTGCTCCTCCCGACAGATGAGAGGGTGGAAGAGGAGAGTAAACCTCTCCCTGACCTCCTCTCTGCACAGTAACACGATGGGTCAGTGGAGGGTGTCAACCTCTCTTCCACCCTGACTCCAGAATAGCAGAGTGACTGTTATCAGTTACTGAGACAGTTTGCCTCACTTTTCTCACTCACCCCTGGACTCACACATCTGTGCTCCCATCATGTTGACAGTGAAGACTGTCCACCTCTGAAGAAAAACATTTATAGCTTGTCAGACATGGTGAGAACCAGCATCAAGGAGGAAATCTCCAAGATGCTAGCATTAGGGGTGATTGAGCCATCTAATAGTCATTGGTCCAGTCCTGTGGTGCTGGTTCCATAAGCTGCTCCTCAGGGCACCGCAGCTCCAACGGGCACCACACCAGAACTGTGGTTCCGTGTGGACTACCGAGCACTCAACTTAGTCACCATGATTGATGCATAACCCATCCCCCAAGCTGATGAGCTCACTGACAGGCTAGGTGCTGTCAAATTCCTCAGTTTCTTTGATTTGATATCAGAGTACTGGCAGATCGCTTTGACTGAGGGGGCCAAAGAGAGACCAGCATTTTCAACCCCAGAGGGCCACTTCCAATTCCAGACGATGCCCTTTGGCGTGAAAAAGTTCCCTACTACCTTCCAAAGTTTGATTAACAGGGTCCTGGCTGGTAAGAGGCCTTTTGTGCCCCCTACTTAGAAGACATTGCTGTCTTCAGTTCCAGCTGGGAGGAAAACCTGCATCATCTCCACTAGGTGCTTCAGGCCCTGCAACAGGTTGGCCTGACCATCAAGGCCAGTAAGTGCAATATTGGGCAGGGTTCTGTGGTGTACCAGGGACACCTGGTGGCTGGGAATAGATGCAGCAACTCCAAGACCAAGATTGAACCCATCGTGGCCTGGCAACCACCTAAAACTCAGACAGAAGTTAGAGCCTTCCTTGGCCTCACAGTCTGCTACAGAAGATTTGTTAAGGGTTATGGCACCATTGTTGCCCCCTTAAATGAGCTGACTTCTAAGAAACAGTCCTGCTTGGGGATCTGGACAGATACTTGTCAGAAAGCCTTTGATTCCCTCAAAGAAGCCATTTGTACAGCACCTATACTCAAGGTACCGAATTTCTCGAAGCAATTCATCATGAAGACGGACCCTTCAGCGCATGGCATAGGGGCAGTCTTAGCACAGCTGAATGAAGAGGGCCTAGACCAACCAGTAGTCATCATTAGTAGAAGGTTAGTTCAACAGGAACAGAGGGGGAGTACCATTAACAGAAAAGCTTTTGCTGTGGTCTAAGAATTGAAGACGTTGAGACCATACCTCTTTGGGACTCACTTTCTGGTTCAGATGGGCCACAGTCCCCTCAGTTGGCTTGTGCGGATAACGGGTGAAAATCCCAAACCGTTGAGGTGGTCCATCTTCCAACAGAGAATGGACTTTATGGTGGAACATGGTCCGGGGTCAGACCATGCCAATGATGGTCTCTCAAGGTTTTTCTGCCTTAGTGAAGAGAACTCCCAAGGGGTTTGGGAGCTCTCCCCACTTTCAGCTGAGGGGGGACATGTGTTAGACCTAGCAGCCTTAGGGTGGTCTTCCCTCAAACTTTTTGCTTACCTCCTCCATTTTTCTGACCTCGGTTTTGCTTGCTTTATGACTATGTGCACTTTACCACTGATAACCATGGTGACATTGGCTTATCCCCAATTGGCATATTTAATTTACTTATACATTCCTAGTAGAGTGCACAAGACATGCCCAGGGCATGTAAATTAAATGCTACAAGTGAGGCTGCAGCACTTATTGTGCTGCCCACTTAACCCTTTCAGTGCTCATGACGGCTCCATGCCGTCATGAATCACGGGCGGCGTGTGCTCGTGTCGGCGTGGAGCCATCATGCCGCTGCCACTTTGCCCGTGTGGGACTAATTCCCCGCCTGTGCGGGCGAATTAGTGAGTGGGCGGGGTCATGACGGCTCCACGCCATCATGAGCACACGCGGCTCGTGACTAGTGACGGCATGGAGCCGTCATAAGTACCGGCGCACCACATGCACCCCCTAGCCCCGCCCGCGCTACGGCAGAATTCATGGTGCAGAGAAGGGTTTAAGTAGCCCACCCTCTAACCATGGCTCAGGGCTGCCATTGTAGAGCCTGTATGTACAGTTTGCACTGCCATATCGACCTGACAAGAGAAACCTCTTGCCAGAACGAAACCTTCCCTTTCTGTACATATAAGCCACCCCTAAGGTAGGCACCCACAGAGCAGGGTGTAATGTATTTAAAAGGGAAGACAAGTCCTGGTAGTGGAAAACTCCAAATTAGTTTTTCACTACTGCCCGGCCTATCTCTCCCATCTATACTACTATTATAAAGAGAGAACCCCAACCTTTGAGCCGGGTAATCTCAAAAAGTACAGCACCAATCACTACACCCAATACACCATTGGAAAGGGGAGATGTAGCAGAAGGACATAGGCTATAGATGTGGACACCATATACATTAAAAAAGGCAAAACAACCAAAGTGGAAAAGTAGTCCCTTGTGGGCCTAAGCGTGGGCGTTGGCGTGTCAAAGGTGGGCGTGGGCGTGTCAAAGAAAAGATGTGGGCGTTTAGAGGGGCCTGGCCCAAAGTACAAACAATAAACATATGCCAAACGATTTCACTGATTTCCCTGTGAAAGGCACACACTTCACCACACACTTCAATGTGCATAGCGCAAATGCGATTTCACTGATTTCACTGTGCAAGGCACACACTTAACTGTGCATACCGCGCATTTCCAAATCTATCAACAAAGGTGCGCACATTGATACATTATTCACGCCTTCGTGGGATAACATCAAACAAGGGCCGCGCCTTCACAAATAATACACTGTCACAGGGGGCACTCTTCAACAATGCCTATCACTCGCCTGAACATTTGCGCATTCGTCGGCGTTACCCTTCAAACATTAACGCCTTTGTGGGATGACATCCAAAAAGGGGCACGCCTTCCATAATAATACAGTGTCACAGGGGACAGGCTTACAAAAAAGCACGCCTATCATTCGCACTTTGTAAACATCGACGTTGCTTCGCACAGCCCACCAATCACGACACACAATGATTAACACACACACGAGTTGCGCTAATAAATATAACAAATCTTTAACCATTGGACAAACAACAACGTTGTCACAGGGGGATGAACGGAAACAGAAGAGACGCACATTTCTTACTCGAGCAAGCCAATTGACGGAACATTCACGAGACTTTGCTCACAAGAATCTGACTACTTACGTATGTTGCGGGAAAAATTTAAGACTTGCACAAACATTTCCGATTTTCAAACACTCAGCGTTATCAGTGGAACACTGCCAGGACTTGCGCCGATCATATTAAAAATAAATAAGACAGATTATTCAAGGGATCAAAAAGGGAAACAAGGAAATACCCTTTCACAAACAAGATATTTGCTTCAAAACCAACACTCTGCGTTATCAGTGGAACACTGCCAGTACTTGGGCCGATAATAACAAAAAAAACATCTGCAACATTATTAAAGGGATCGGAAAGGTTAACAAGGAAAAACACTTTCACAAAAAAACAATTTCCTTCGAAAACATCTGAGCGACCACTGTAACACTTGCTGGACTTCCTTAGCAAATGAGGACATTTGGGAAACTACAACATTCGCACAGGGGGGAACACTCTCAACAAGGACAGCAAAACTAAATTAGGTGTGGCTCAATAAAAACATGCGGCTGAATTAAACACACATTACTACCCAGACAAAAAGTAAAGGAAACACTGAACATCGGCAATAGTACATTCGTGTCTGTTTAGTGCAGCTTTACATAGTAGTATAGATATCTATATCTATATCTATACTACTATTCTAGAGGAAGAACTTTGAACCTTTGAGGCGGGTAAACTCGGGAACCACAGCGCCAATCCACACACCCTATACATTGTTGTAATCGTCAGGGTGTGCAGATGGACATAGGCTGTATAAACGTAATAAATATACGTTATTTAAAAAAATTACCGAAAAAAAAATAGTCCCTTGGAAGAAGCGCCGGCTGCGACGTGCGTGCCCGACGTGAGGAGCGCGGGGAGGAGCGGCGTCCAGGAGCGCGAGGAGGACCGGCGGACATGGCGCGGGGAGGAGCAGTGAGGAGCGGCGAGGTGCGGCGGACAGGCGGTGCGGCGGACAGGCGGTGTGGAGCGGCGGACAGGCGGGGAGGAGCGGTGAGCGGCGGATGAGGTAGGTTCTGTAGTAGGGGATCTCTGTGTATAGTCATAATCTAGTGAATAGTCCCGCCCATGTGCGTGGACCCCGGAGCAATCAAAAATAATCTCTTACAGTGTTGAAAAATGCAGAACTGCACAGACACTTAAGAGAGAATTTAAAGACAGATAATGCAGCCTAAAAAAGGCTACACTGTCCAGTACTTCAACTAGAAATTCCACCACAAAGTGCACAAAACAGCAAAGCCTGTACAGATTTCCCTTGCTTTAACAGCAAAAACCCTCTGGAATGATAGAGAGAAGAACCTGGACAGACAAGCCCCATAGGCTGCCATTATGTGGCTCAGAACAGGATACTGTGCCTTTAAGAGAACTTTCCAGAACTTCACAGTATCCCAGAATGCACTGCAGGTCCCAGTTACTTTCAGTTCTTTTTTCCGGCTCCTGCAAGCAGGACCCTGGAGCATTGAGCTATCCCTTTTCAAGGGTTTATTTGTGTTTTTTCACTATAATTTCGATTTGAGTGCTTCTAAAGTACTTTTGTGCTGTTCTTCTTGGTTTTTGCTCTTTTTTGATGTCAAATATGCCTGCATTATTTGACAAATGCCCGGAGTGCTCCAGGAAGAAGGCAAAATCAGACTCCCATGAGGTGTGTATCCTCTGCCTTCCCTCTTCCCACATCCCTGAGGACTGTGGGATTTGTCAAGGCTTCTCTGGCAGGACCCTGGAGGAAAGAAAGAAGATCAGGCTTCAGGGCCTCGAGGAAAGAAGGCTGAAGGCGCAAGGTGGGTCTGTAGGGGCTTCTTCTGCCCATGCTGAGGCCTCTGGGGGGCTCCCCAGGGGCAGGAAGACCAGCAAACGTCCCTATTCTCCGTCTGGATCGGTGGCACTGACCACGACGTCGAGAGGGATGACCACGGCCTGTTCCCCATCTCCCTAGGGCTCTGGGTCGAGGAAACGTCGAGGGTCGACGTCGAGGGAGTTACACAGGCCGCCGTCAAATCCTTTGACGGTTTCGTCGTCGTTATCGTCGTCGTCGACGTCGAGTGATCGGCATCAACGGGCCCGGCGTCGGCGCTCGCCGTTGAGGCGACACCGCCGTTCACCGTCGAGGAAGAGGAAGCGATCGACGTCGAGGGGATCCTCGTCGTCGAGGTCGCCGCCGAGGCGGAAGAGATCGCCGTCGAGGTGGTCGAGGTCGCCATCGGCGTGGAAGAGGTCGCCGTCGAGGCGGTCGAGGTCGCCGTCGAGGCGCAAGAAGTCGACGTCGAGACACAAGAGATCGTCGTCGAGGGGGTCGAGATGGACGTCGAGACATGGAAGGCGGTCGACGCCGAGGCATGGACGGCGGTCGACGCCGAAGAGGCGCTCGACGTCCAAGGGCCTACGCTCGCCATCTGGTCACCGTTCTTCGACTTCGAGGAAGCGTGGTGAGAGGCCTGATGCTGTGGGGGGCTCCCCACAGCCCGGATCTGGAAAGGGAAGCGGTTCACCGGGATCGGTGTACTCCGAGGTGTATACTCCTGGGAAGACAGCTACACCCCCGCCTCCGTTGCCGAGGGGTCTCCCTCCTAGGGCTCCGACCCCTCCTCCGTTACCTCCTCTGCCGCCGCCTCCACTGGTGCTGCGGCCTCATGTACCTGATAAGCCGCCCCCGGTTCCACCGAGGTCGGTCTCGTTGCCCAGGCTTCCGACCCCTCCCAAAGGGACTCCAAAGCCTCAGGTCCCGTCCAAGCCCAAGGCGCCCGCCCCGGGGAAGCCGGCAGAGCGGCCCAGACCTAGGAGATCACGGTCACGCTCCGGACGGAGAGGAAGATCAAGAAGTAGGCACAGGTCCTCCACCAGATCTAAGCATCACCATAGGAGGCGAAGATCGAGGTCTCGTACGGACTCCTCTAGGACTCGCTCCTATTCACCTACCTTATCGGACTCTCCAGAGACTAGGGTGTCTCCGGTTGACGACATCTGCTCATTCCAGGAGGTTCTCCTGAGGGGGGCTGCGAAGTTGGGTATCAGGGTGACGGCTCCTACACCTACGACGTCCGTGATATTCGAGACACTTCACAAGAAGCATCTGTCTCGCCCTCTGCTGCCATTGGTACCAGGACTGTTCGAACCTGCGGAGGAGCTGTTCCTCACGCCTGCGGTAGTGAAGGCTGCTCCATCCCGACTTCTGAAGAAGTACAGGGCTCCGGATTCGGACCCGGCCTTCCTGCGAATGGACCCAGTGCCCGATTCCGTGATAGTGACGGCGGCCAGGAAGTTGCATTCTACCTCCCCGTCCTCCACTGTGCCACCGGACAAAGAAAGCCGTTGGATTGACTCGGCTGGAAGGAAGGCTTGTGGGACTTCTTCCACTACTATGAAGGCCTCCAGTGATTCAGCTTTGCTGGGGCGGTACGGCCGTGCGCTGTGGGATTCCATGGAACTGTTTGCGGACCTTCTGCCATGAGACAGGAGGGAGGACTTCCAAGAAATTGTTAAGGAAGGGATGCTGGTTTCGAACCAGGCCATCAGCGCCGCGGCGGATATCTCGCTGTTGGTGGCACATGGTTACTGTCACAGTATCAACCAGCACCGCCATGCTTGGCTCAGACTTACGTCCCTCAAGTCCGAGGCGCAGCAGCGGGTTGCCAATCTGCCCTTTTCCGGGGAAACGTTATTCGGAAAACATGCTGGCGATGAAATGGCCCGCATGAAGGCGGAGGCTGAGACCCTGACGGCTGTGGGCTTGGAGAAGCCCAAAGACAAGAAACCCTACCGCCCGTTCCAACGACGGTTTGGTTCGCAGGGGAAAGGACGAGGACAATCTTCGGGGCAACAGCAGCAACATCAACAGCAGCAGTTTCGGAGACCCTTTCAGAAACGCCAGAGGGGTAGAGGTGGACAGCAGTCCTCTACCGTGAACAAAGGCCCGGCCGGGTCTCGACCCTGAGCGGTTACTTCCCCTTCATCCGTTACCCGCTCCGGTGAGGGGAGGCGTTCAATTTTTTCTGGCAGAGTGGAGAAAAATTACTCAGGACAAGTGGGTGCTGAATATTGCTTGCAATGGATACAGTCTTCGGTTCACCAGCCCTCCTCCATCGATTCCTCCGGTCAGCTCGCAGTATCAGCTGCGCGAGCTCCAGGCGGAGGCCGACATCCTGTTAAGGAAAAGGGCGATGGAAGACGTACCTCTGTCTCAAAGAGGAAGAGGTCTGTACTCCCGATTCTTTCTGGTCCGCAAGAAGGACAAGAACGAGTTCAGGCCCATTCTAGACTTGCGACAGGCAAGCAAGTGGATTCGCAGGGAAAAGTTTTGCATGCTGTCGTTGCATCAGATTTATCCTCAGTTGCAACAGGGGGACTGGCTGTGTGCCATAGACCTACAGGATGCATATTTCCATGTGCCCATTGCACACAAACACAGGAAATTCCTGCGATTTCAAGTCGGCACCAATCACTATCAGTACACGGTACTTCCGTTCGGGCTGAAGTCTGCGCCCAGGACTTTCTCGAAGTGCATGGCAGTGGTAGCGGCACACCTGCGGAAGAACAAGGTGTTTGTCTACCCGTACCTGGACGATTGGTTGATCAAGGCCTTCTCCTTCTCGGAAGCTCAAACGCACTTCCAGAAGACGTGCGTTCTCTTGAACAAGCTGGGGTTGCACATCAACATGTCCAAGTCTGTTCCGACTCCGGTCCAGTGCATTCAGTACTTGGGAGCCTCCATCAATACGCTGTCAGCAAGGGTGTCTCCTTCGGAGGAGCGACGATTATCACTCCTTCGGAAGGCTCAGGCTCTCATGAACACTCCATCTACGACGGTGAGAACGGTGTCTTCTCTACTGGGATCGATGGCCTCTTGCATCTTCCTGACGCCACATGCGCGTCTGCACATGAGACCGCTACAGGAGTGCTTGGAGGATCAGTGGGACCAGAGGAGAGGATCTTGGGACGACAAGATACGACTGTCTCTGCATGCTCTTCAGTCTCTGAAGTGGTGATGTTCAGCGGAGAATCTCCTGAGAGGGGTTCTCTTCCACAAGGACATTCCCACACAGACTATCGTGATGGATGCTTCTCTCCAGGGATGGGGAGCGCACTCCGGAGACTTACAGATTCAAGGGACGTGGTCCCCGACGGAGTCCACGTACCACATCAATTTCCTGGAACTCAGAGCTGTTCACTTGGCATTGAAGGCGTTTCGCCCGTCCTTCCAGACCGACTCTTTGCTTATACAGACGGACAATACGACCACGATGTATTACCTCAACAAGCAGGGGGGCTCGAGATCCCGCACTCTGTCGCAGGAGGCGCAGGCGATCTGGCACTGGCTTCTGGCTCGAGGACTGACGATAACGGCCACACATCTGCCAGGTGTGCAGAATGTTCAGGCAGACGAACTGAGCAGACTGATTCAGGAGAACCACGAATGGGTCATAAACGACGAAGTACTAGGAGAAGTCTTTGCAAGGTGGGGAACTCCAGACGTAGATCTGTTCGCCACCGCCGAAAACAGCAAATGCCGAGACTTCGCCTCCAGGTACTACCAGCCGGGGACGCTGGGGAACGCGTTATGGATCAACTGGTCGAACAGCTTTCTGTACGCTTTTCCACCCATTCCCCTGATTCCGACGGTTCTCATCAAGCTGTCCCAGTCCAGGGCGCGGATGATTTTGATTGCCCCGGAATGGCCCAGACAGTGGTGGTTCACGGACCTGCTTCACCGGTCTCTCCTTCCTCACATGAAGCTGCCGTGCAGGCCGGACCTTCTTACGAAGTTCGGGGGGCGGATGTTGCACCCCAACCTCTCGTCTTTGAGTTTGGCGGCATGGCTCCTGAGATAGTGCAATATGGCCATCTGAATCTCCCAGAGGATTACATGGACATACTGAAGGAGGCTAAGCGACCTTCCACTAGGACTTCTTATGCTTACAAGTGGAAGAGGTTTTGCATCTGGTGCAAGTCCAAGAACTATGACCCTACGACATGCAAGGAGGATGTCATCCTTCCGTATCTACTACATCTGGCGCAGTCTGGCCTTAATGTCCATTCCATTAAGGTTCATCTGGCTGCTTTGACTGCCTACAGGAAATGCCCTTCACAGACTTGAAGAAAGTATTCCCTCCTGTCAGGCTTCCTTCGCCTTCATGGGAATTGAACGTGGTGCTGTCCAGATTGATGAAGGAGCCTTTTGAACCTATTCATAATGCTTCGTTGCAGCACCTGTCCTGGAAGGCGGCGTTCCTCGTGGCCATTACATCGTCCCGCAGGGTGAGTGAAATTCAGGCGTTGTGTTGCCAAGAACCTTATACAGTATTTCATGCTGCTAAGGTTGTTATGCGTACTCACCCTAAGTTACTTCCCTAGGTTATTTCAGATTTTCATGTCAACCAGACTATAACTTTGCCTACGTTTTTTCAGAATCCTTCATCTCCAGGGGAAAGGTCTTTACATTCCCTGGATGTTAGGAGGGTGTTGAAATTTTATCTGGATAAAACCAAAGATATTCGTAGGTCAGACCAATTGTTTGTTAATTATGGATCAGTCAGGACGGGTCTTGCTACCTCTAAACAGTCCATCTCGAGGTGGATTGTGTCCTGCATACAATTGTGTTACTACAAAGCTAATAAGACCTTAGGGGGAAAACCTAAGGCTCATTCCACCAGGGGCAAAGCTGCCACGACAGCTTTGCTTCGTAATGTTCCCATTGCAGAGATCTGCAAGGCGGCCACTTGGAAGTCGGTCCATACCTTTGCTAAGCATTACTGCCTGGAGACTGATGCTAGGGCAGACGCTCAGGTTGGGCAGGCTTCGCTGCGAAATCTGTTCGCGCAATAGTGGTGTTATTTCTGTTTTCTCCACCGCCGCTTGGTGTGGGGATGGGCTTGCCATTCTATTCACTAGATTATGACTATACACAGAGATCCCCTACTACAGAAGGAGTAGTTTCTGTCCTGTAACTCCAGTTCTGTAGTAGGGGTATCTCTGTTATAGTCATAAGCGCCCGCCCTCCTCCCCGGTGGAGAGAGTTGTTCGTGTAAGGAATGCTACAGGTCTGGCGTGTTACGCCTTCAAAAAGAACTGAAAGTAACTGGGACCTGCAGTGCATTCTGGGATACTGTGAAGTTCTGGAAAGTTCTCTTAAAGGCACAGTATCCTGTTCTGAGCCACATAATGGCAGCCTATGGGGCTTGTCTGTCCAGGTTCTTCTCTCTATCATTCCAGAGGGTTTTTGCTGTTAAAGCAAGGGAAATCTGTACAGGCTTTGCTGTTTTGTGGATTTTGGGGTGGAATTTCTAGTTGAAGTACTGGACAGTGTAGCCTTTTTTAGGCTGCATTATCTGTCTTTAAATTCTCTCTTAAGTGTCTGTGCAGTTCTGCATTTTTCGACACAGTAAGAGATTATTTTTGATTGCTCCGGGGTCCACGCACATGTGCGGGTCTATTCACTAGATTATGACTATAACAGAGATACCCCTACTACAGAACTGGAGTTACAGGACAGAAACTACTCCTTATTTATTTATTTATTTAGGAGCGGTGAGCGGCGGAAAAATGAAGCAAAAATGAAAATCGTGAGCAAGAGGAAGCAAACGGAGCATTACAAAAGTGAGCCAAACGGTGCATTACAGGAGGAAAAAGTTACGTGTGCAGGTTACAAAAGCGTACATCGTGAGCAAGAGGAAGCAAACGGAGCATTACAAAAGTGAGCCAAACGGTGCATTACAGGAGGAAAAAGTTACGTGTGCAGGTTACAAAAGCGTAGAAAGTAAACATAGAGGTATAGGAGGAAAAAGTTACGTGTGCAGGTAGCAAAAGGAAGCAAACGGAGCATTAAAAAAGTGAGCCAAACGGTGCATTACAGGAGGAAAAAGTTACGTGTGCAGGTTACAAAAGCGTACAAACTAAACATAGAGGTATAATACTGCAATATATGGAGGAAGGCTCCGGGGGACCCACGGACAACGTCCGGGCGGGCGGGGGCCCTGAAGCCTAATTGCTCCCGGACAACGTCGGGACGGGCTGCTAGTATGATAATATTAGCATTACCTTATTACATTTTTTAAGTGTAATTCCCAATTGTGAAGAGATGAACTGTTCAAGTTTGGTGTCTCTGGAATTACAATTTAAAATCACAACTTTTGGTGAAGTCAGATTTTAAATTGCAATTCCGAAAATTACACTATTAGAAAGTCTGTATTTTCTTACTTTATCCATTTGGTACCTGCTGCCTGTCTTTGATACAAGTCTGGGGAGGGTGACAGCTGAGCTTTGTATATTCCCCCTAGACAGCCACACAAAATGTGAGCTTGAGTGTTACTTGATGGGCGATCATGAGAGGATGATATAGAGGAACTGGACCCAACTTCACTCACACCTGAATAGGCTTTGTTCTGTCCACACACAAAGGGCTGCATACTGCCCTTTAGTGAGTCTGGAGCCAGGGCAGAAAGGGAGGGCCTCTGTGCACTTCAAAGACCCATCATTGAAGTCTCCCCTACTTCAAAGGCTCAACTGGGTTTAATTACTGGACCTCTGACACGACAACTTCAGCACATTTCTGGACCTATGAAGACTCTGCCAGGAAGAAGGACTGCTGTGCTGCTGAAGGACTGAAAATCTGCTAGAGTGCTGCTTTGCTGGACTCCTGCCTTGCTGTGCTGCCCTGCTGCTCTGCTGCCTGCTGTTCCACCACTTCAAGATTAACGCATCACTTCGGCTGCATCCCGCTTCTTCATCCTGGACCGAATCTTTGATGTTGATGCAACCCGGGCCAAGGTAATTTTGCTCATAGGATCCAATCTATTCCCTGTAGCCATTCTGTGCTCCTCCACAGTCGGCCTGTACTTTTAACTTTGCAACGGTCCAGTGGACCCAGAGGTATCTTGTAGGTGCTTAGTGCTTTATGGCGCTATTTCGCTTTATTCTTTAGAAATTCATAACTCAAGTTCTAATTATTGGAGTTTTGTCGTTTTGGTCTTGTTTTATTTATCAAATGAAACAACATTTATCTTACCTGGTATAAAATTGCTTTTGTGTGGGGTTTTCTTTGTTTTACTGTTTGAAGTTTTGCACAAATACTTTACACATTGCCTTTATGTTAAGCCTGACTGCTCTGTGCCAAGCTACCAGAGTGTGAGCACATTTTCTTTTAAGATTTTGCCAGCTTCTAACCCTGACTAGGAATGCGGTTGCTGCCTGACTTGATCTCATACCCTAGTCAACCAACAGCCAAATTTCTAACACAGTGTCAAATTCGTTTTTTCCTTTCTTTTAGAAACCTTTGGCGAGATTAGCACCCTAAGCAGGAATCTGGTGAGAAGGGTGGTCCAACTTTTCCTGCAGCCATTTAAACAAAGGCTTTTTAAAATGTTTGATTTTGTTACAGTCCTTTCCGTATGTTTCCAGTCCTCAATCGCTTCAAAGCATTTCTTACTTGTAGCTGGTATTGATTCTGTAAATGTGTTAATAGAGCTGCCATTAAATACAACTGATATATCCAAAAATACTGCATGCACTGGAGATTAAAATTTAAAGGTATGTGGATATTTGAGTTTAGCACCCCAATCCTGCTCTGAGAACTGGAAACCTAAATCTAATTCCCAGGCTTTTGTAATTTTTGTATTACTTACTTTTTCTCGAGTTACAAACTGTGCATAAACTTGTGCTGTGCAACCTTTAAGGGCGAGACGGTGTACCATCTCCCTAAAAAAATCTGACTCTTCTCTAAGCTATGTCTCTGAAAAGTAATTTCTCAGCTGCAAAGCCTTCCTTTTAATTGAATATTGGTTGTTTGTCTAACTTCTTCCAGTGTCCTAAAGCTTTCATGATTCCACAATTGTTTAAGTTCCCATAAGCCTTTCTCTGCCATTTAAAGTATTAGACTAGACAGTTCTTCCAGGAGGTCTGGATTGTTCCATAACAGTAGACATTCCTGCTTACTATCTTTCTTTTATCATCTGATCCATAATGAATACATCAGACAACTGTGTCTGAGAACTTGAAAAATATGTTTTTATATTTTCTAACTTTTAAGAATTTACAAACAAAACATTTCAAACCATATTTCCCTGTCATTTTCTTCTTAAGAGTCATACAATATTGCCAATTATTCACCTTGATCACAAGCCATTAAAGCAACTGTGATATGGCCGCTAAGTGGGAAGAGCCCACCTCTCTTCTCCAGCTATAGACATCGTTTTTTCTTTGCTAGTGCATATGAATGATGTAAGCATCCCATTGATTCTTTAAAAAAACATTTTTGAAATAACATTCCAGTGTCTGAAAAAAGAATAGATACTGAGGTAGGGTAATCATTGTGATTATTTAAATCCTACTTATTATCAAGAGAGGTAAATGGTAACGCTTATTGAAGTCTTGCTTTATTTCAACAAGTAGTCAAGCATAATTTAAACTAGAAATATCTTCTAATGATGCAGAAAATAGTACTCCTAAAAACTGATTGGGTTGGTGGTTACCATACTTCAGCATACAAAGGTTAGATCTAGGGGTTCAAAGTTTATCAATAGAACCTGTCTCTTGGTTACATTTATCGTATATCCTGAGATGATACAAAACCTTTTTTTATGGTCTCAAAAACTGGCTTCATATTACTTTCCTCTGGAGTAACAGTAAGAAAAAATGCCACATCATCTAGATGGATTGTACGGATTCTTGGAGTATGTTTTGGCCCACATTGTTAGTGGCATGTGAAGGAATGTTAGCACTTTTAGTTTGTTTTTCTCCATTCTGGAAAAGTTCTTTATTTATGTCTGTTGATTTGGGATCAGTGCTTCTTGATTGTTAAAACCTTGAGTGCAAGTTATGAAGCAACTTCTGTTCATCTACAAAGTCCTATAATTGATTAACCACCTTTCTTTTGTGATTTTATGGTTGAATGAATACTGACAATTGTGGAACTGAGTAATGGCGTTAAAGGAATGTGCGATTGGTTACAGCATATGGGAAAGTTGAAGAATTTACATTTCTGTGAGCTAAAAAGGCAAGAGAAATGATTGGTCTCTGTTTGATGTAGCTGGTGTCAAACGTTTGTGGGATGTGATGAGCAGGTTAGATACTAACAGTGTTGGGGTCGGATATAACATGGTGGGTACTGAATGGATGACAGTATAAAGAGTAATGTGCTGTATAAGTTTGAAAATGGGTGTGGGCCAGGCTGGGAGGTTTAAAGAAGGAAGGTTCTGGGTATGGTCAAACTGATAGGTGAACATCTAAGTGAATGGTGGTTGCAGTATACACCATACCTTTCACAATATTGACCTGATACATTTAAGTAGTTAATACCTATCGAAATTTCTCAGAGAAAAAGTGCGGTAAAAAAAGGCAGAACATGTGCAATTTGTTACGGCAAACACCGACCCTGCATTTTATAACTCATTTTCACCCAAAAAACTCAAAATAGTAGATATTTACCACAGCTGGTAAATGCCACACACTGGTGTAAAGCATTTACCAGGTGCTGTTAATACCACTCGTATTCTGACCCACTCATGAGTTGGAGGTGTGGCATTTTTGTAAAACTGTAAACAGATTAAACCACCAGTTCAAGGGAAGATTTCTAATAAAGGTAAGTGCAGAAACCTATAGAGAAAATATTGTTTTTGTTATTAGACAATTTTCTTTAGATTTGTATGTATGTTGACTATATGCTAGACTCATGCTTCACAGTATTTGAATCGCCACATAAAAAAACTTGAAAATATATTTACTTGGTAATGATGAAAGCCTTATAAAATCAATGTACTAATAAGTCTCCATTTATCCCATTCCTGTGATACCTAGGTTTAGACTCTATTCAAATGTATAGAATTCTGTTGCAGCTTATAGAAACGAGGGTGGGATAGTTTTACATAGTGCGGGTATATGGGTATATTTTCTTTAGATTTGTATGTATGTTGACTATATGCTAGACTCATGCTTCACAGTATTTGAATCGCCACATAAAAAAACTTGAAAATATATTTACTTGGTAATGATGAAAGCCTTATAAAATCAATGTACTAATAAGTCTCCATTTATCCCATTCCTGTGATACCTAGGTTTAGACTCTATTCAATTGTATAGAATTCTGTTGCAGTTTATAGAAACGAGGGTGGGATAGTTTTACATAGTGCGGGTATATGGAATCCACACATACATATCACTTAAAAGTAATGCCTTGGGAGACGTTAATGATGGTTCTGCTCTAGGTTTTGGATCTGAGCTACATAATGAATAACCCCATTTATTTTTCCTTTCTGCCCAGGATGTTTGGTTCATACAGTATTGATGTGGTCATTAGCACCTCCTTTGGTGTGAACATAGACTCTATGAACAACCCACAAGATCCATTTGTTACCAATGGAGGGAGACTCTTTAAATTCAGATTTATGAGCCCATTGTTAATTCTCATAGGTAAGAATCCTGAGCCACTTTGTAATGTTAAAGAGTATCTCAGACATAACATAGCTTAAAATCTACTTGATTCCAGCATGTGTTGTTATTCTTACATGATATTCCTCTACATTTCTTATTTCTCTAAAGTTGTAACTGGCCACACAGTACTCAAGTACTACCTTTGAATTAGATGATTCTAGCATTTTTAGCCATCAATGTTGCAGTCAGGACCAGGTTTATATAACCTCAAAGCATCAACTACAAAACTGACTACAAAACTGATATTCCTGAAAATGATTATACCAGGCACTGAGACCTGCCTAGCACCAAAACTAGATATCTCCTATCCAAGCCCTCCAGATGGCTTCTAATATGGCTCCTCATTCCGGTCTAGCAACTCTTGCATAATAATTTACTCTATGTGCTTTCTGAAAGTGCAAAAGCCTATTGGAGACAGAGTTAAGCCTGGGGGTGGGTAAGAGTGTTGTCCCGTGACAGGAAGGCCTTTCAAATAAACATGTCAATAGTTTGACAGGTGGACAAAGAATTGTTCTAGATAAATCTAGAGTAAACGACTGGGCACTTTAGTCTCCATTTTTCAGGTTTTCCTACACATAATGGCAAAAAGGATGAAAGAGGTGGGCATCATAAATGTATTTCTTATTGCTCCCTAACTTCCTATTAAGGCTTTGGTTGCAAAACACCTGTTATCAACACTGAATTTTTCTCTTCAATAATAAGATTTTGGCTCAATCTTAGAGTGACACAAGTATTGTTCGTATTTGAACTATAGTCTCTACCATTTGTCCATAAACTCTCTAATCTACCTACTTTACCAAAATAACTTCATTCCTAAGGTTCTAGACAGCTCTGAAATCATCTGGTGATGGAAATTTGAATCAATCTTCTATCTTGTGTTTGAGCTAACCTAACTAGCTTTCTAGCATCAGACACAAACGTAAGTTTCTTATGAAGATCTGCTTACACTATTTGGACTATGCCCTCCTTATTTGATTTAACTTGATCCTTACTTGATCTTTATGTTTTAAACTGGTGGCTCCACACTTCTGGTGGAGAAGTGTGGCTCAATGGTTAGAGCAGGCAGACCTTGATGCAGAGCTCTGGCCAGGGACCAGGGTTCAATTCCCACCTCGGTGGGTCTCCGGCTCATTAATTCCCCTGACTGGATATTCTCGCCTCAGTGCCTGTTCTGATCATGGGTCCCACGCTGCAACTCTGGGCAATAGCTTGCTTAGTCTCCACAATGGCCCCAAAAGCGCTGGGATGCCTGGCTGCACCTGGGGGCTGCCCAGGAGTGGACATTTCCCAGGAAAGCCAGGAAGGGTTCCTAAGCGGTATACGGACAGCGCCGGGACACCTCCGGCGGAGGTAGCTGTGCGCTTTACAAATTCCGACATTTACATTTATTTTTACAAAGGGCAATTAAATAATCCACTGCAGCCTACGTTTGCACGAGCTATGGGTGTCTTCTATTGGGCCTTGGGAAAGTACTTTGAACCAAGGTCTAACTGCCATGATTTTTTTTGTCAAATTAAGAGTTTACTAAACTTAACAAACGTTCTTGTAAGGAGGGGAGAGAAGATTGCAACAGTTGCAGCTTTCTTGTGGTTTCTATCAGCTGTGTGTTGTAAAGGTTGGAGCCTGCAGCCATTATGCCAGGAATATTAGGAAAACAGCAGAGAACTCACATGTCCCAACATGGAAAAACGTTCACAAAGTTCTTTAGAATCTCAGACATGGGAAACACTGGAGAGCAAAATGGATGGAAAACAAGAGCGCAGCTAACAGGATACTATGAGAGAAAGGATAGAGTGAAGACCTCAGTCTGGGCTTGGCATGCACGAAAGAGTCTCAGCTGATCCTACTAATTTAATCACAGCCTACAATAAAATTTGTGGCATTTCACAAGGCTCAGCCTTAAACAGGGTCAACATAGGAGTGTTTTTTTGCCACTATATGTCCAAGACTGTAAGTTGTAACTTCTGAGTCACAGAGATTTTTATGTGTGCTTTCCTCTATGAAATCAAGAATGCACAATTATTTTGAGGATAAACTGCTGACTTGCACTCCTAATTATTCTTGGACACAGTGGTGCAGTTCGGGATACACAGGCTCAAACACTAGTGGTATGGATCATAGTTCCAAAAATCTAATTTCAGAACAAAGTCTCACCTTTGTCACCTAACCACAGTTAAAAACAAAATTATGGTTCTAGCTCAAGCATGCAAACCCTCAGAAATGTGACAGTTTTGGTATGCAAAGCGCACTATGCATGGCATAACTCACATCAACCGCCATGCACAAAACACCCATTTGCAATTGGCAGTGAAAAATGACGTCCCTGATGACAGTATCAAATGAGTGTGTTAGTTTGTTTATATAGTTTACATAGTGGCAGGTAACTACCATATTACTTCTCTACCTAATTCAAGCTGTGTCCAGCTAATGGGTGTAATTGTTTTCAAAATGCATGTGCTGCTAATGCACCATAGGTGTGTAGAGGTACTGAACACATTATACATCTTTTTATTGACCAGTAACTTTTTGTGCAGGTGAAGGTTGACAACTTGTGTCCAGTATATGCGTAACACGTTTTGTGACTCTGCAGAAAAAAGGTTTCCAACAGGGCAAACATTCTGCATACCAAATGCTAAGTAATCCGTTTTTAGTCAAACTCATCTCAGCATGACAGTTTCTACATAATACAGAAGACTTTGTGCACCAAGTACTAACTTATGTCCATAAGCCAGTGTCTTGGCCAGTGTCTTGGGTTCTCTGGAACCCAAGACACTGGGCCTCTGAAATGGGTTCCCTACCCACTCCGTCGCACCAAGTACGCAATCTGGGCATTATCATCGACAATGGCCTAACCATGGAGCCCCAAGTCACTAACCTAACTTCTACCTGTTTCACCATCCTGAGGTGGCTCAGGAAAATCATCTGGATGTTACCTGACGACACACAGAAGTCTGTGGTCAATGCATTAATCACCTCCCGTTTAGACTACGGAAATGTCCTCTACTTGGGGTCATCACAGGCAGTCATGAGACGCCTTCAACTTGTGCAGAATGCCGCTGCAAGACTGCTCTGCTAGTGCCACAGAATGGAACGCATGTCCGGTCATCTAAAGGCACTCCACTGGCTACGAATTGAAAACAGGGTTAAATTTAAGACACTGAGCATTATGCACAGAATTAAATGGGGTAATGCCCCCAGATATTTACAAGCCCTCGTGCAAACTTACACGCCGGCTCGTTGCCTGAGATCCTCATCTCAAGGCCTTTTCTGTGTGCCCAAAGTGCGCCGAGCGAGGATGGGGGGAAGATCTTTCTCCCTGTTGGGCCCCAAGCTTTGGAATTCTCTCCCTCTGTATTTACGCTTGGAAACTCGCTACATCCACTTTCGCATAGCCATAAAAACATGGCTTTTTAATCAGTAACTTGCTCCTGCCTCTCCTCTGAGTTTTATGACCTGCTCATTGGTTAAGTGTCTCTCAGCGCCGGGAAACCCTATTTGGGTAGCTGTCGCGCTTTAGAAGCCCAATAAATAAATAAATAAATATGTACATGTGCTTGATTTGCTTCAGAAGATGGGCTATCTGTACAAGTTTCACCACACTATGAAGGCTAAAAGTAGTGTGATCTTTTGCACCTTCAGTGAGGAAATGGCCTTACCACGATGACCGAACCATGTGTTGGAGTTTCAATGCAGCCATTACAACACATGAGTCTTTACCATGCATGTCGTTACAATGACATGCCTTAGGGAAAGCAGTGTTGGACTTTAAAATTCAACGCTTTTCCTTACTGTTGTGCAGACTGGATTTGGATTAGTAATTTATACGGCTCCGAAGTTCAGTGCTTTCCCTAAGGCATGTCGTTTTAACGATATGCATGTTAAAGGTATGCATGGTAAAGACGCATTCATTGTAAAAACTGCGAAGGTATGGCAAGCGTTGTAAAGGCATGCATTGTTCTGACATGCAAACCTTTCAGAACTTAGGTATTTTACGTGATAATGTCTTCTTTGCCAAGTGTTGCATATAGTGTACACTGTTCTTAGTAGATACTTTTTAATACCCTGTAGTGTATTTCTCTAGAGTATCACTGTTTGAAAACAGTGTGGTACAGACTAAACTCGCTCCATAGACTAAACACTGTTTTCTGTATCAACTTCATTTTTAAATGCAGGTTTAGTGACTGTGAATGGTTTGATACAGATAAAGGCTGCCAGTAGTAGGGCATTAGTTATGTAACAGAAGTTGGGTATCTGGAGGAACTTGGTTCTCTCAAAACAGTTGTACACAGATTGAACACTGTGTTCAGTAGGAGTTACCCTTCTATCTGTGGCTGATAAAATAAACTCAGGGACCCATTTGTTGTGTTCGATTTTAGATTCCGAATGAATTTCCCGATTCATGCCCTTATATAGGTGCAATTCGCATTGTCCATATATAGGCATGGAAATCCAGTCCTTACTTAGGCATAGCCCATGCTACCCAAATACAGGCATGGCTACTTCCATCCGTTCATCTACGTCACAACGAGTTCTTGGAAAACCAGACTCTTAAGCCGTTAGGGACTTCCCCTTGCTGGATACTGATTTCTCCAAGAACTCATTTATTATGCATGAACATCTATTCCTTAGGGGTTCATTCATGACGTTCAAATTCCCGACTTTTACGTCAATACTGGCATTCCTAAACACCTTCAAGGTATAAATATACTTTCACTTGCTATGGCAAAGCACGGTGTGGTTCAGTGCAGTTCGACTACCTACTTGCACGACGCAGCTCGCCACAGCAAGTCCTGAAGGAAGCCAACTCTCAAGCTGACGCACTGACTAGAAGCTGTCATCCTCCTGCCGAGAATCCAGCTCCAGTGTTTCTGACTCCTCTTGCGGGGTGATGGGAAATTGAGTCCAGGGAAAGAGATGCCAACCTCTCTCATTCTAAGGTATAGAGCTGATTAGAACCTAGAGAAATCTTTGGCCATTATTGGCAAAACTAAACTATAACTAAAGACAGCACCTACTTCTTCCCTGGTACTAGACCTAGTTTAGGTACACTGGGGTAGGCGTACTTTAGTAGCACCAGTTGAGTATTTTAGCCTGTGTTATTTATGTATGTATTTTTATATATGTCATAGCAACAGACAATGCTATTGTCTAGTGTTTTGGTTTCACCTTTGCACGGTGTTATGTTAGTATGTACTTGTTAGAAGTTTAAACGCCATTTTCCTTTTCTGCTGCCTCTGCACATGACACATTTTGTTATTAAAGCTTTTTGCCTAGTTGGATATTTTGCTTCACATGAGAATAACATCTTTGCTTATAATATCAGCCTTGCTTGGTAAGCTATGTCTGTACAGTGAGTGCCGAGGTCTTCAAGGTTATTTCAACACAGCGCTTGTTGTTTGGATTGATCAGCGCACTGAGTAGACATAATATATATGCAGCTGTGGCCAACTTTGGGTTCAGGTGCGATTAATAATGCACTACACAGAGCATGAGTTACACACTTGATGAATATCCGCATGCAGAGAGTTGGTGCAGGAGATGATGTGATCCATTTCTGCTGAACCCAAAGGTATGGGCCCGCCCTTCTAAACCCAAAGAGACCTTCTGTAGATATAATATAATATACTAGCTAGGGAGGGTAAACTGAGGTTCTATTTAGACCTTTTGCCTTTAGCATTTTAACATGCTTTCTCCCTTTGTATTTTATGGAATAGTAACCATGCTGCTAACCTTGTTCCTTATAATATGTTTGCTTGTATTAGCTAAGATACTGCGCTTGAGAACACTGCATTAGAAATAAACCTTTCAAACTTGCACCTGTCCTTATTTACTCCTCGTTCTGGATTGATATGTTAGTATAACGAAAGAGTGTTCATGTGTTCCACATTACCTGAGGTGTTCTTAGTCCATGTTCTGGGTTGTCTAAATCATTGGGGTTCGGTAAGAACCAATGAGACACTGATTGCTAGTCTGGTAGGGGATTTTGGATATTAAGGTGAGTTTTGGCACACCCTAATTCACTGAGGTTCTAAGTCTCTATGCACAGTTCTGTGTGAGAGCAGGATCCCTGCGACATGGGGCCCAACGTGGGGCGGTCCTATTACATGACACTTGATATATCAGTCGTTAACACCCTTCACTATTGTTTCCGGAAAACAGTGGTGTCGGACAAACCTACCTATACATACATAGGTCTTTTCAAGCTTGATTCTTTCAAAACGATTTCCTTGAATTACTAGCCAGTTGTGCTACGTACTTTTTATTGTACCTTTTTCTTTCCGTGTCACTATGGCCGCGGTAGACATTCCGCTACATAGTCGCATTGTTATGCGCAATCATTTGCAGACTTATAATGTTCCCGTGGATGGCATGGCTCTATAATTAGGTCGTTAGTGCAATACATAACCTGCAATCTCCCGGGCGGGGCCCAGGTGGTGCGGCGCTTCCTGCCTGACAGGGCGGTATGAAGCTTAGTCTTGTAATGGTCAACGCTCTGATGAACAAGCACCCCCAGGATGGCTAGGAACAAGACGCCGGGGGTTGATGGCCTACCGGTTGAATTTTACGCGAAATATATCGACGTCCTGGCACCCAGATTGCTAGAGGTATATTCTGAGGCCTTGAAGCTGGGGCACTTGCCTCCGTCGATGAGGGAGGCGATGATAGTGCCGCTGTTGAAACCTGGTAGGGAGGCTACTGATGTCACCTCATATAGACCGCTGTCCATGTTGACGGTGGACTATAAAATCTTAAGTCGAATCCTGGCTACCAGACTATTACCGCATATGACCACACTGATCCACTCGGACCAAGCCGGGTTCATCCCCACTAGGAACACATCAATTAATATTCGCCGCCTGGTTCGAGTGCTGGAAAGCCAACTGGAGCCGGATCATTGGCCGGCGGGGCTGTCAGTAGATATTGAGAAAGCTTTCGACAGCTTAGAATGGGAATACCTTGACAAAGTACTAGAGAAATTCGGCTTAGGCGAACAGTTTGGGCGATGGACGAGGGTTCTTTACTCCCTTGCGACGGCCAGGGTGAAACTCGGCTCTGTGATATCCGCCGATTATCCAGTATGTAGGGGAACGAGGCAGGGTTGCTTGCTCTCCCCACTGTTGTTTGCGTTGGCAATGGAACCCCTAGCGGCCCAGGCACGCTCTGGGGAGGCGTACAGCGGGATGGTAAATGGTGAGCAATCGCACTACATTTCACTGTATGCGGACGACTTGCTGCTGTATTTGGAAGATACGGGACCGGCGCTGGAAGGTGCGGTTGCAATGCTATCAAGCTTTGGTAGATTGTCGGGCCTCAAGGTCAATTGGACCAAGACATGCGTGTTCCCGGTAAGGACGAATATGCCTCGTCCGCCCCTGTCAGTAGATGTCGTCTGGGAGGGAGCGTGCTTCACATATTTAGGGGTACGAATATATCACGAACCCATGGATGTGCTTGAAGGGAATATAGGACGCTGTATTAGGGCCCTAAAGGGATGCATGACCTTCTGGGCGTCCCTACCCCTATCAGTACAGGGTCGGGTGGCACTGCTAAAGATGGTGGTCTTGCCCCGATTGTTTTATTATTTTCGCACATTACCAGTGTGGATACCCCAGAAGGTTTTTAAAGAGTTGAGGACACTGACAACGGATTTCTTATGGGGACATGGTAGGCGCAGAGTAGCATTGAACAAGATGATGAGACCCAAGCTTGAGGGGGGAATGGCGGTCCCTGACTTCAAGCTGTATTATTTGGCGGCGCAGCTGCAGGTACTGACGCAACACGTTGCCAAAGAGTTTAGAGGCCCGGATGAAGCCAGAGGAACAGGCATTCAGAGGCATGTATTGTCTTACATCATCATGCAACAGAAATTAGATTTGAGGGGCCTAACCATGGAGGAGATAACCTTAAGACTATGTTGGAATAGGAGCCTAAAAAGAGCGAAGGTGAGGCGCCCATATGCACCAGAGATCCCTTTGGGGATGCTGACGGCGCTGCCGCATGGGGGGGATTGGTCCTCGTTACTGGAATGGGAGGACCTGGGCCTACAAATGATGGGTGACTTGTATATTGACGGGGTATTGGTACCCTTCAATGTGCTCCAGGAACAGTTTGGCCTCCCGGATGGGAGCTACCTCCTACATGCGGCGGTGACGGCGGCGATCCAGAAGCACTGGAAGACAGGGTTAACAGAGCCATGTACAACGATGGCCTGTCAATATGTAGTTATGCCGGCAGGCACGTTTAAGGCGGTTACCTGCCTCCATTCTAGAATGTTACTCGAGGGTCTGGAGCCGCTCACGTCTCTGAAGGCAACCTGGGAAGAGAGTATAGGGAAACCCATACCGGATACGGTCTGGGGGCATATCTTGAAACGAACATGGAAGGGATGCAGGAATGCCCGCTTCCAGCAAGTGCATTTCTTTGTGATACATAGGGCTTATCTGACCCCAGGGAAAATACGAAGGTATTTCCAGGTGCTGGATGCAGCGTGCTCGCGATGCTTAACGCCTGAGGTGGAGCTGGACCATTTGCTGTGGAGTTGCCCGAGACTAGGGTCATACTGGTCGGAGGTGGGGGAGCTTCTTAATACAGTTACTGACCGACAAGTAGAATTTGATATGGCAACATGTTTGCTGCTCTGGTTCCCTCACACGGCCAAGACGAAAATTACAAACAAATTTATTGATTTAGGACTTATATTGGCCCAGAGAGAGATCACGTGGCACTGGAAGTCGAAGGAAGGCCCGTCACCCAAGAGATGGATGAACGAATTGCAGAAATGGGCTAGGAGTGAGGGGGTGGTGCGGTTGCGGCAGGCCACTCGCACAGCAAGTGAGAAGGGTCTAGAAATGGCAACGGCATGGGACACAATAGTACAAGCTCTGAAGGATTATTTGACTGCAGAGGAAGATTAGGAGATGACTGGTGAGAGAGATTCCACGAGACATGAAGATCAGTAGATATGGATCCTTCAGGCAGAGCAGATTTAATTGAGTGCATAGGACTATGGCCCACATCAGCAGCGGTTGAGGGGGGGTGGGGTAAGAGGGTAGTTATCAGGACTCCGGGACAAATAGTGGAAAGATGTGGGGAGTAGCTTGCGTAGATATAGGCGAATGAGGGAGACCCCACGAACAGATATGCAATTAACATATGGAATGGTTACCTGATGGGGATAAGAAGTCCCAGAATAAGGAAGTCCCGACGCGCGAGCAGACAGAGCAAGTTGTAAGGGACTTGATGTACTTTCCTACCTTTTGAACATTGTATTTGGAAGTTTGTACTGGGTCCGGGGTTAGGAGTTATAAAAAAGCAGATACTAAAATGTGTGGGTAACCGGCTGCCTCTATGAGGTGGTTTCTTTGTTACACTTGACGGATTGGGCACGAACGCCGCCCAGCCTCCGGGAGGTGGGCGGAATGGCTGTGTGCAATTTTGTTCTTGAACTGTGCCTTATATTGATCGAGGTTGGGAAGGTTGCCTTACTGTGATGTCGATTTATAAATCTGCAATAAAAACATATTTAAAAAAAAAAAAAATGAGCAAGCGCCCCCAGAATAAGGATGATTTTTCTTTCTGGCTTGCCGAGAAGTTTGACCAACTGGAAGCGGTATTTTCTAACACGACTCCTAGTGAAAAACACAGGATTCTGACAATTAGCATGCCTAAAGACTTGATCCTAGAAGCTGGTGACTGTGAGTCATGGGGTAAGATCTTTGTGGCATTGTATACGAGGTGCTTTGGCACACCACCAATGACTTTCCTTCCGACGGTCGTTAAGCGTGTTCAAGATGAACAAGGACCTGAGGCAGCGGTTGAATTGGGTATGCGCCTCTGCGGCAGTTTTGACGTAGTTTCCGATCTCGTTCTTGCGAATGTCAAGAGAGATGCTGTGAGCTTTCAGGTGTCTAATGCTTTGCAGGCTGTGCCCGATGCCGACAAACCCCGTCAGTTACCGAGAACTATTGTGGCGGCTTAAAAAACCGTAGGCCGCAATAGTTTGGGAGTCAAGCCATTTTCCACTAAAGAGAAAAAGCAACCCCAGGGGCCGAAGTCAGAGACTGACAAACAGCCCAAGGCCAAAAAGCAAAATTGGCTGAAAAAACAAAAACATGGTAAACAACAACAGCAGAAACAGGAGTCTCGTCCTGCATCACCAGTGCCTGCACTTACTGAACGTATTTATGACTTGTGCAATCGCGTAACGATAAAATCACCTGATCGTTTTCAGGTTTCTGAACAACGCTCTCCTCGTTCTTTTCAGGAATCATTGGCCTCACCGACCGGTGGTGGATGAGGCGGCAGAGGTCGGGGTGGCCAGCAGGGACGCGACCAGCCCCGACCGAAAGACAGTAAAGGCAAGCAGGACGATTCAACACTGAAGAGACCCCAGTTTCAGAAAAAGAAAGTTGCCTCTTTAAGAGCGATATATGCCACAGATAGTGAGAACACAGCTTCGGAATCAGACATGGGCTCTGACCTTGCTGGACAGCGCAGCGGAGATTACTATAGTGCGAGAGGCCCTGTGTCCGCTACTGAATGTGACAGCGACTGACCAATATGTTGTTGTGGAGACAGCTGATACTAGAGTAGCTCACCCTGATAGACTTTTTAACATAGTCCTTTTAATTGAAGGTGACATACAACGTATCATCAAAGGGGTATTTTGGGAAAATCTTACGACTACCTATGACATTTTGTTAGCGGAGGCTGGCTGGCCCCCACCTTTTGTGCTCGCAGCTCCGAGAGGGGGGGAGGTGATCCTCCCTAGTGTCACGCACACAGTGTCAAAATAGCATGCGCTGAATTTTTACAGAAGAGTGGGCTAAGGCTCTTGCGCCGGCTCTGTACCGTACACTGTGTGGTTGGGATACATTTTCCCCACACCACGAAATTCCTTTACGGTCTATGCCACAGCCTCAACCTCAATATCCCATCCGACGTGAAGCTAACGCTTCCGTCGCGGAAATCCTTGAACAATTGGAATTTCAGGGTGTGATTGAAACTTGTGTGTCACTGATGAATAACCCTCTTGTTACTGTGACCAAGCCTGACGGCTCGTACCGTTTGGTATTGGATTACCGGCATTTGAACTTGCATTGCCGTACCTGTGCAGTACAGAATACTCACGGCTCTGCTCTTGTGGATGGTCTTGTGCATAAACGGTTTAAAACCACACTGGACATATCCAACGTTTTTTTTGCCCACAATTTGGACGGACTGAGTTCCCAGTGGATTAGTTTTACCTGTGGCGGCAAACAACGCCAGTATAAAATATTACCGATGGGCTATAAGAATAGTCCGGTCGTATTTGCTGCCCGTATAGTCTCTCTCTTAGAGAGGTTAGACACTGATGCTTGTTCGTATGTGGATGACATTTATCTCACAGACGACGAGCTTTGGGCGCATCTGTGTCGCGTAGACCGCATAATTTGTAACTTTGCGGACTTTGGTTACAAATTCAACTTTGCAAAGTCCCACATTGCAGAGAACACAGTGTTGTTCCTGGGCTACGAGCACAACAATGAAGGTCGAGGATTGGCTCCTCACTTCTTGGAGAAATGCGCACAACTGCTCGCTCCTACAACTCTGAAAAAATTACAGTCCTTGCTGGGATTTTTGAATTTCGGGCGTACTTATATTCCCGAATATGCCCAGCGTATCAAGCCTTTGTATGCTTTGATACAACCTCCTTTTACCAAATCTTGCTGGCTGCCAGAACATTCAGCTATTTTGCAATTTTTGCAGGCTGATCTTCTAGAATCTAAATTCTTACTGACTCGTGATAACCACACCAACCTGGTGATAATATTCATCCCTGGGGTGGTGGTTTCACGTACCTTACTTTTAACGAAGGAGACACAGTACCTATTGCTTACAAGTCACCCTTGTACACTTCGGCTGAAATGCGGTTTTCCTCCGTGGAAAAAGTTTTGACCGCAGTGCAAATGGCGATTCTCAAGGAACGTGCACTGTCGCAGAGAAAACACATGTTGGTTGTGACCTCGTTTCCTGCATTAGAGGCAGTGACGAAAGCCAGTGTACCAAATTCTAAAGCTTTGCACCCGTGGTGGATACAATGGGCAGCATCATTGACGTCTCCGATGTCACGTTTCTTTTTGATGCCTCCTTACAGTCGCAGGAATTTTTGCCGTATGAGTTTGTTCATCCTGCCCCTTTGGCTATGCGGCCTTTGGAGGACTTCCATTGCATCATATACACTGATGGTTCAGCGCAGGTTGCGCATGGGTCTAAGCATGCATACGTTTCCGCTTGAGCTATTGTAGTAGGTGCCATGGTGAATGATGAGTTCAAGTCCAGGGTCGTGCACACGCAGACTCTAGGGGACTGCACCGCACAATTGGCAGAGCTTCGTGCTCTGATGCTTGCATTGGAGTACGCTGATCCTGGTGTGACAACTCTTATTGTGAGTGATTCTTACTACTGTGTCCAGTCTTACAATGAAAACCTGTTCTTTTGGATTCAGAATTATTTTCGTGATTCCAAGGGTAGCACAAGAAAACATAAAATGATCTGGGTCCGAGTGGTTGAGCTTAAAGAGCAGTTCCCCTCGTGTTTGTGATTCATACTCTCGGTCATCAGCGCGTGGGAGTCCACGCTGTTGGCAATTCGCTTGACAATGAGGCAGCAAAATCAGAGATATCGACATATTTGGTTGCAGCAGTTACACGTTCCAAAAGTAAGATTGGTGATGATATCTTGGCAGCTGTTGCTGCAACTGAGAAGGGAGGTAAATATCCAGAAGGATTCCCTTCGAAGTATTCATACCACTTAAGTCCTGATAAAGTTCCTTATGTGAAAATACCTGACGTTGGTGGGAGGTTGCTTCCCAACGCGGCCCGCAGGCCCACACTAAGTACCGCAGCCCATGAAGGTGTTGCGCCTGCGCATGTGGGCGCTTCGGCTACTGTAGCTCAGTTACAACAACGTTTCTGGTGGCGGGGGCTGTACAAACAGACGCGTGATTATGTCCTTCAATGTGACATTTGCCAGCAGATTAAGCCTTCAACTGCTGCGCGTCCGCTCCAGACACAGTTGTACATTTCTAATAAACCCCTTGGGTGTGTTTATTAACCCTGGGCGAAGGACTTCGCTACGCCCACAGAGTGGGCGTAGTGTTGCCTACTTTGCCCTTTGCAAAGTAGGTGTAGCAGGCAACACTACGCCCACTCCGTGGGTGTAGCGAAGTTGCCCGCCACCCGCCTCCCTCCCGCCCTCCCCTACATATCTAATTTGTGTAAATAGTAAAAGAAAAGTAAATAAAAAGCACTTACCTTGTCCGCTGCGTCAAGGGGCTCCCTCTTCTTGTTCGCGCCGCCGTAGGCGGCGCGTAGTGGGGCTACGCAAAGTGCATAGGTGGGCGTAGTTTCTCGCCCACTTTGCATAGCTTCATCCAGCCCCACCACGCATACTACGCCCACCCTTAGTGTTTATTTAGATCACTGCGGTCCTTTTTCTTCTGATACTGCGTATAAGTACATCTTAGTAGCAGTTGATTCATGCACACGCTTTGTGTGGGTGTGGCCACACCGCAGTGCTGGTTCACGGACTGCCATACGAGACTTGCGTATCTTTGTAGGGATTTTTGCCTGTGGTACCTTCCATTCGGATCAGGGTCCGGCTTTCGCCTCTAAGGCGTATAAGGATGCCATGACTTCGTTGGGGGTCCTAGTCAAGTTTTCGTCTCCATACTGACCTGAGGGTAATAGTGTTGTGGAACGGATGAACCGAGATTTAAAGCATTCTTTGACGGCTCGAGTTATAGGCACTGGCAGGAACTGGCTGGCCCACCTCAATAGTGTGCAGCGTGCTTTTAATAATCTCCCTAGAAGGTCTCTGGGTGGGCGGACCCCATACGAGATGCTCTTTGGTATCAAGATGTGTGTCCCGGACGTTGACGGTCTAGACTCGGTGGCTCAAGCTGCCTCCTTTGACGTAGATGAACATTACAATGTTTTACAGGATCTACAAAAGATCAGAGACAGTCTTGCAAAGGAACATTTGCCCTACACCTCGGATGATGAATTGCAGATCCCGGTAGTTGGCTGGCTACCCCAAGTTGGAGAATTGGTTCAGGAGAAGATCGATAACAAGAAAGAATTTGGTCCCTCCTATCGAGCTCCGGTTCCAGTGCTTGGAGTGAAGGGCACAAGAACAGTCATTTTACCACCACTTCCAGGTCGTAAGGAGAACAGGTATATCTCCATTGACAATGTCAAGATACACAGAGTGGCCGATTCTTCTTAGTATGACTCCGGCAGTCTCATGTCCTTCGATTTTGAGAAATTCTGTTTTGGCCCCGGTTTCCAATCCTGTGCCTGATGTTGCTCACGAGTTGCCTGCAATTTCAAGTCCTTTATTGAGTATACTGCCTGGTACTCAACATGATGAAACTGACTACACTTATCCTACTGACTTATCGATGCCTGATTTGCAAACTTGCTTAGCTACAGAATCCAGATTTTCATTTGACACTGTTTCCCACACATCAAAAAAGCCTTCGAAGATTTCTCTTTTGGCAAGACTGTTTAAAAAACATTTTTTTATTCCCCCTTGGACTTATATTTGGATGGTGCTTTTTTCCATTTACCTTTTTATGTCACTTGGTTTTGTGTTTTATTTTTTCCGTCTCGTCAATGGACATTATGTTGAGGAGAGAATATGCATTTGACATATCAGTGGAACATTGGCTCCCCATTCCTCATCACATAGATTGAAGAGAGCCTTGGCCTTAGTTAATATTACTGCTTGGCCTGTCTTAGATGGGATTGTATGGGATGCTGTTCGATTTCAAATCCATGGGCCCACTGAGGTTATAAATGTCCCTAATGTGCTTAGAGTGTCTATGGGGGATGTAGTTAAACAAAATATACGTTCTGATGATTGGGATGTTCAGGCCGTTGAATCATTGTTTTCTGATTTGAAATATTATGCTGCCTTTGGTGCTGAAGATTTGTACTTGGAGTCTGTTAATGACGGTGATTTGTATTGTTATTAACATTTTGGCAATCACTACCTTCATAAAACTAATAACAGGAGACTCACTGTAAATTACACCCAGTGGGAACACTGTCCAGCTCCTATACAAGGCAGTTCTGCTACCTTTTTGAAAAGGTTCACTTACTTTACAGATTTTAATCAATCTAATCCTAATGCCTTTTATTTTAGAATGGGTGAAAAGTCCACATCCAAAGTTAGACTTACCGATACTAAATTATTGTATTCAAAGTCCTTTCTAGACCAGTTGGCTGTTGGGGTCTACGAGTTGTGGAAGGTATACAATTGACCTTAAATCAGTTTGGGGTTCTAAAAGCTGGCAAGTGCAAGGCACTGGGGCTTTGCACCATGCATACCTCATCCCGAACCATATGTTGTTTTTAAATTCTACAATTTCACAGACAACATGCTTTGGATTGGCCACTCCTAAAAAATTAAGTGCTCCTTCTTTTCCTGTTTAAGGGAATATTCCGGTTGGAGTAATACTACAAAATTTTCCATGAGAGAGTTACAAACTCTGTTATTGAATTCCTCCTTTAACATATCCAGTTTGGATCCCAAAGGCTGGTTGCTCTGGCACAGATGGGCTGACTCATGCCAGCATCGTTTTCTGGGTTTAGCACATGGCTTTACACAGGTCAGGGTAGATCCCCGTTTAGAAAGTGGCCATTCTGTGACTACCTATTCTGTAGGCAAATTATGTCAGAATTGGCTCAGACATTCTACCTTGGCATCAGTTAAACTGCATTTGTCTAAACTGACTGACGATATTGATCTGAATGATTTCATAAAAGGCCCGGCTAAAGGTAGATCTAAAAGATGGATATATGCTGTTTATAACAAATTCTGGAAAGCTTCGCAGATTGAGGCAGCTACCCACCTTAGAGCTATAGATCAAGCTAATTTAGAAAAAGTGCTAGCAGTTGTAGATAACAGCATTAACACGCTCTCTTCCCGCATTTACACGTTAGATAATATTGTGTCATCTGTTGTAGATATTGTGCAAGATGAAGTGTCTGCGTTGTACCACGGTCAAAATCAGTTGCGTTCCATTATTCAGTTTGCTTGGACTTTGCACACCCTTAAGGCAGGAAAAGTGCCTTGGCATTACATGAATACGTCATCATTGTTTGCCCCTTTTAATTTGACAGACAAGCAGCGCTTACTATCTATGAAAGATGCTTCTTTTTCAATGTTGCACATTGAAAGGTTGGAGCCTTTACCGTTTTCTGTGGCTGAAGTCAATACTGCTACATGGCTTATTCACGGTTTAATAACTCTACCGTTTCCTTAGTTCGAGTTTAAAAACTATATGAAGTACTTTGCCATTGGTAGATACGAGCCTCTTGGAAGTTCTTATCTCCATGAAGCCTGGTCGCTTCCTTTGACATATAGATGCCTTAGGGAGGGAAAGAAAGTTTATTTGAATGGTGAAGAATGCACTGAAACACCGGATCATTCCTTAATGTGTCGACATGTCCAATTACATGGCTCTTGTAATCAAAATGAGCCTTATTTAGCCTGTATTTTGAAAGGTACCCCCCATGCTTGCAATCGTTCCCACATTCACATTACTGGCAAATGGGAGTTATTTACTTTTAAACAATGAGGATTGTTGTGGGTTAATAAAAGGGATTACTTATGTCGTTACAGTCAGTGAACGTGTAG
The DNA here is from genome assembly GCF_964261635.1 of Lissotriton helveticus. Classification (NCBI taxonomy): domain Eukaryota; kingdom Metazoa; phylum Chordata; class Amphibia; order Caudata; family Salamandridae; genus Lissotriton; species Lissotriton helveticus. The sequence continues at coordinate 167,414,107 of NC_136071.1, read as the reverse complement.
TTTGTTGCAAGAATGTAATGTATCCACCCCCGCATGGAAAACTTGATGTTTCCATCTGGCCTAAGATTCCAACCTTGAAAGCAGAGTTCAATAAGATGAGTCGCATAAGAGCTCTATTGTCCCAAAAAAAAGTTGCCCTCACATCTGCTCGTGAAACATTTGTCCTTCACGTGGCTAACACCCGCACAGAGGTGCATGCCTTATTAAATACTGATTTCCCCTTGCACTTCGGTGAATTAATTCACACAATCTTCAATGCATCCTCCACTTCGGGGCTGGCTCACTTTTTTTAAATTTGTAAGCAGTGGCTTAGTGACTTCTTTCCAAAAGATTTTCGGAGTCATTCCAGCTTTCTTCCATTCTATTTTTTCCAGCCTGTTTGGTGGATTTCCCTTACTACTGGCTCTTGCTGCTGGTGTCCTATTGCTGTTTTGTTTATTTCAAAATGGATGCTCATCCTGTATTACACGGCGAGCTGTCTCTGCTAGGGCTCCTTCGCGCCCGGATGCTTGAGTACTATGGTGCGCTGCCTCTTGCTACATTGAGTGCAGCTTATGGATTATCGTTTCGATTTTCCTACTTTACATGCGTCCAGCCTGTCTTTCATTGCCTGGTTGCGACTTTGAATGGGCCCTGGATTTGTGTCTCTGCAATACGGTGTCTCCCGATGCGGATTATAATCAATTTATGAGTCCCTTAGTTGCTTATGAATTGCTTTGTTCAGATGGAGGGATTATGGCCTTTGCAGCGATGCATGGAATACCGGGTTGTTGGAATGTGTTTGCAGCGGCGCAGGATTTCTTGTCTCGCAGCTTCCTCGAGAACCCACCGAGTTGTCCTCTGATAGTGCAAGAGGCTCCGGTAATTGAAGAGCATGTATGTTCTTTCCCTTTGTTACATTGGATGGCCGAATTATTTTCGGTTGATAACAGTGACTTCCTGTTGGAGGCTGTTTCTGCATATTTTGCATATTCATTATTAGGATGAACTGTGTTTGCAGTCTCGTTTTCTTGACCGACACCTTTCATTGGATCATTGGATTTTTTTAGCCCTCAATTTTTGAAACGCTTACCTATTGACTTTATCAATGTCCAAAAAGCAGGATTTTTTTCCTTTTTTCCAAAATTATGTTTCTTTTATCTCTGTTTTTAAGGTACCAAATTGGAGACTTGTGTTTGAACTATCGATCTTGAACTCTGCGTTCCTAAATGTGCCTCTTCTTACTTGTCCTATCAGTGCTCGGATCAAAGGGAGGGTGTCTTGTGTTTTGGTTTCACCTTTGCACTGTGTTATGTTAGCATGAGCTTGTTAGAAGTTTAAACGCCATTTTCCTTTTCTGCTGCCTCTGCACACGACACTTTTTGTTATTAAAGCTTTTTGCCTAGTTGGATATTTTGCTTCACACGAGAATAACATGTTTGCTTATAATATCAGCCTTGCTTGGTAAGCTATGTCTGTACAGTGAGTGCCAAGGCCTTCACGGTTATTTCAACACAGCGCTTGTTGTTTGGATTGATCAGCGCACTGAGTAGACATAATATATATGCAGCTGTGGCCAACTTTGGGTTTAGGCGCGATTAGTAATGCACTACTCAGAGCATGAGTTACACACTTGATGAATATCCGCATGCAGAGAGTTGGTGCAGGAGATGATGCGCTCCATTTCTGCTGAATCCAAAGGTATGGGCCCGCCCTTCTAAACCGAAAGAGACCTTCTGTAGATATAATATAATATACTAGCTAGGGAGGGTAAACTGAGGTTCTATTTAAACCTTTTCCCTTTAGCATTTTAACATGCTTTCTCCCTTTGTATTTTATGGAATAGTAACCATGCGCTGCTAACCTTGTTCCTTATAATATGTTTGCTTGTATTAGCTAAGATACTGCGTTTGAGAACACTGCATTAGAAATAAACCTTTCAAACTTGCACATGTCCTTATTTACTCCTCGTTCTGGATTGATATGTTAGTATAACGAAAGAGTGTTCATGTGTTCCACGTTACCTGAGGTGTTCTAAGTCCATGTTCTGGGTTGTCTAAATCATTGGGGGTCGGTAAGAACCAATGAGACACTGATTGCTAGTCTGGTAGGGGATGTTGGATACTAAGGTGAGTTTTGGCCCACCCTAATTCACTGAGGTTCTAAGTCTCTATGCACAGTTCTGTGTGAGAGCAGGATCCCTGCGACACTATTACAGTATTATTTTATATTACTGTTTACACTGTACACATTATACTTCGCATTCTGTCTAACCATTGTAGCAGTTCACCTCTCTTGCATGAGAAAATAGACTGTGCAATAAACCCTTTTTATTGAAACGCCCGTCTCTATTTTTCTGTGCCAAACTCTGTAGAAATGAAGCATGCACAATTGACTGAGTGAAATAGTTATCTATTGTTTCCACGACTCTAAAGATATTCTTTTGGTCTAGGGGAAACAAAGTTGTCATGTTTATGCGGTTGTCAGAGACTAATCCCTTCTTGTTTACTCGAGAAAGTTTCTAGTGACCTCTGAGTTAGCTGGCACACACACAATTAAATTTAGTATACTTGATAGAGACATACTAACCTCAGTCCTATGTCAAATCTATAGTGTATATTATTCCAATGCGGAGAGCCTATTGGGAATATAGGAACTACACTACACATTAAGTGTATGGTTTAGGTTAAGTGCTGCACATACAGAAGCTTAGTTCACCTAAGGTAGTTGTATATATGATGGCATTAATGATGCTTCATGCTATTATGATCTACTTTGCACTTACTTTCTGTCCTCTAATGTCATTCTCTTTTATAGAGCAATGTGTGCAAAAGAAGCATTGATGATGTCATCATTGATGTCATCAATGATGTCATTTGAGATGGCATCAGTGATATCATAAATGATGTCATAGAACATGTTATGAGTGATGTAATATGTGAGGTCTTAAGCAGTGCATGGGGGCGTCACAAGCTATAGAATTTCTTTGTTTTTTTTTAGTTCAAAATGTTAATGTTGCCACAGAGATATTCACCTAACTATAACGTCTCTTTAACCTTTGTTTTTTTCAGTGAATTTCTAAAGTTTTTCTTAAAACCAAAAACTGATCTTTTTGTCAGACCTAACTATAAAGTTAGCTTTACTTTAACCTTTTGTGTGTTTTTAGTGAATTTCTAGGGGTATTTTTTTTCAACATAAATTAACATTTTATTAAGCCTGGGCGGAGTTCGCAGAGTTCAACTCTGCGAAGTGATCCAAAAACTCTGCCACGCTATGCAGAGTTCGCAAGTGGCAGAATGCGCTTGGTCATGCCTGTTCGCATTGATTTTCAGCGCCGGGTGAAAATCAACGCAAATGGCACCATGTGCAGCGCAAGAGGTCGCTGCTTCTTTTCTGCCACTCGAGTAGATTTTCTACTCGAGCAGCAACTGTCTCAACGCGAACAGAAGGTTTCTCAATGCAGGCAGTCACAAACACCCGCGACTGCCCGCATTGATAAATCATCCGCCCGTGTTGGAAAATCTAGCTGGGATTTGGATTACTCTCCCTCCGCCTGCCAACTTGATGTTGGGTAGCATAACCGAGGCAAAATCTCACCGGGAGATGGATTTTTCTCGCTTGCCCACTTGACAATGGGGAGCGTGAGCAAGGAAAAAAACTAAGTGGATCGGAGTTTTCCAGAATCAGCATGCTCAGCGGAGTACAGAAAACTCTGCAAACTCCGTCCGGGCTTATATTTTATTACCATATAAAAAGCCATCTCCCTGCCAGGTGCCACAACAGGTCATCTGGCCTTCACTTGTTTTAACAATAATCAGGTTAGGGGTCACTAGGGGTGACACTCTGTGTGGCATTTTATTACCACAAGTCCGGACGTCCAGATTACTGTGTAGGTTTAAAGAGCTTGGGGGTTCCCCTAGGCTCTGGTAGAGAACCTGATATCTGAGACCAGGCCACAATGTGTTAGTGTTTGGATTAGACAAGCAAATGATGCCAGAATTTAGTTAAATATGCACTCACACATCAAAGTTTCACAACCCTAAAAAGGAAATCTGCCTTGTTCTTCTATATGCTCACGAAACTCCTCAGTAAGTTGCAATATCCTTATAATGTACAACAGGAAGGTCATTTAACCCTGTCATCAGCAAGGTATAGTTATCTTCATATCATTCAGCATTGTTAGGAAACGTACATTAAATGATCCTTCACTATGGATTTGAAGATCAGAAGTATAAATGTAAGTACTAAATGGGGGGAGAGCAAGGCCTTTCCAGATGCTGATGCTTTCTCTGAGAAGTCATGTTTGAAGGTGAACCTTATTTCTTTTTTGTGTTCAAATTTCTTTATTGAATTTTTATAACACAAAAGAAGGTCTTACCAACAACAAATACAAATATTACTAATGCATTATTATAGTAACCATTATTCCAAAGAGGTGGTTTGAGAAGTAATGTAGATTTGCTTCTCATACTGAAGTAGACTACATTTGACACCCAGTCAATCATCATTCATCCTCACTGGCTTCATCCAACATGTTTTATGATGGGATTTGCTTCGCTTCCCACAACAGTTAATGATTTTGCTATTCAGGGATAACAGCATATTTACAAGTTTGAGCACTAGGTACAACAAGAGATGGTGAGATTTATCGAATAAATATTATATTGTGCACTCTTGTCTTGCCCATGTGATTTCTTTGAAAGGTTGTCATCAATACATTTTTTTCTTTCCAGTCTTATTTCCATTCCTCATTCCCGTTCTCAAAAAAATGAATGTCACCACGCTTCCCAGTGACATATTGCAGTTTTTTACAAGTGCTGTCAAAAGCCTTAAGGAGAAGAGGAAAAAAGGCAATCACGAGGTGAGTGCAGCCCAATATCAGAACAAGCATTTGCAAAGCAATTGGTCTCACCTTTGGGATCTTATACGTTTTTACCTATGCAGCATATTATCATGAGTGCTAAGAAATGTAAGAAAGCTGCATATTTTTGAGAGCCATAATGAAACTATTAAAGACCAAACTACAAGGCCCACAATGCAGCGAGTACATGGTTGTATCCTCTATCCTCCTACCAAAGAATGGGGTTGTGAAATGCTAACTAAACGTTAGTTCCTGGATTTCTTATGCTTTTATTTTGTAGGCAGTGTTAGGTTACACAGCCCAGTGGGGGAGATGGCTGAGGTGTCTTTCAGATTTAATCGTCTAAATTAACACGACTTAGAAAAACTTCTGTGGGCTTCCTTTCCAGAACAGCGAGAAGCAACAGTTAGAAGTGTTCAGACTTGACACTCAGAAATAAGAATTTAGTTGACTGCTTTCACCACCACTATGAAGTGCTATGCGTGAGCAAGTGCAGCCCAGGCGGCACTGCTGACTCGCTACAGCCACCAGGGAAGTAAAAAAGCATGTGCAATGCTATCACTCTCACATTTGTGAAAGTTAGAGCTATTACCGTTGTAAATGAGTGTTTTTTACTTTTGTTTGCAGTGGAGTGATCGTATTTGCATAGCGCTATTGCCATTCGTATAACTTCGCGGCGCTGGAGAACCATAAAATGGGAAAAAAGTTAGGAAGGAAGGGAGGTGGAAAATAATTGCCACCAAAAGAAAAAGGAATTAAACGCAGGCTTTAATTAAAGTCCTTTGACAGTGTTGTCATATGTATACAGTAACAAGAGGTTTACAACTAGCCATTGCATCACACGCTGGCAGCAAGAGTTGCAGTACATGCAATTTCAGCTGAAAATCAAACACAACTAAAACACAATCCCACCAAAACCAGCTGACTGCACTGCTCATGACTAACCAGAGAACATCTTGTCATTGGGCATTACCTAGCGAGTAAGACATGATGATCAACTTTTCAAAAGCGCAAAGCTCTGTCAAATGACCCTTTAATGATCAATCAAGTCCAGAGCAGGACTGTGCAGCCATTCTTTCAGAAATGTTACACTTTTTTTTATCAATAAATACATTGCGTTTTTTCGGTGCGTGCCCAGATAGTGACTCAGTTCACATGATTATTTTCAAACCCGGATACCTATGCAAAGTTGAACAAAGGCCCCAGTGGCATAATGAAAGTTGAGGGGGCCCCCCTGCAAAGTACATGGAGGGGCCCCCTCCCCGGGCCACCACCTACCACTTTTGCAGAGGAGGCCCCCTGGCGCTTGAGGGCCCACCCTCCACCGAGGGGGCTGCGGGGGCTTATCTTATGCCACTGTGAAAATGTCAGAAATACCTCTTATTTCAGTTAAGGAGCAACAGACCTACAACTTCGGGCCATAAGACATCCACTTTAACACCAGGTAAAAAACAGAACAAATTCATTTTGCACTGATATAGCAACAATAATTAGCCCATAGTAAGCTTATTCTATTTTGGCCACAGCACAAAAATAGAAAAACTTTCTCATGTGCCCCGGCCGTGATGTCTGTGGGACTGGCAGGTTTTTGTGCCCAGGGAAGTTTGTGGGACTGGCAGGTTTCTCTGCCTGAGGAGGTCTGTGGGTCTGGCAGGTGTTTCTGCCCGTGGAGGTCTGTGGGGCTGGCAGGATTCTCTGCTAGGGGAGGTCTGTGGGACTGGCAGGTTTCTCTGCCTGGGGAGGTCTGTGGGACTGGCAGGATTATGTGCTTGATGAGGTCTGTGGCGGCAAGCCTGGGGAGGTCTGTGGGGCTGGCAGGATTCTGTGCTTGATGAGGTCTGTGGCGTTGGCAGGTTTCTCTCCTTGGAGAGGTCTGTGGAGATGGCAGATTCTGTGCCTCTGTAGCCCTGTGGGACTGGCATGTTTCTGTGCCCGGGGAGGTCTGTGGGGCTGGCAGATTTCTCTGCCTGGGAAGGTCTGTTTGGGTGGCAGGATTCTGTGCTTGGGGAGGTCAGTAGGGCTGGCAGACTTCAGTGCCTAGGGAGGTCTGTGGGCCTGGCAGGTTTCTCTGCCTGAGGGAGGTCTGTGGGACTGGCAGGATTCTGTGCCTGGGGCGGTCTGTGTGACTGGCAGGTTTCTCTGCCTGTGGAGGTCTGTGGGACTGGCAGGTTTCTCTGCCTGGGGAGGGCTGTGGGGATGGCCAGATTCTGTGCCTGTGGAGGTCTGTGGGACTGGCAGGTTTCTGTGCTTGGGGAGGTCTGTGGGGCTGGCAGGTTTCTGTACCCTGGGAGGTCTGTGGGGCTAACAGGTTTCTGTGCCTGGGGAGGTCTGTGGGACTGGCTGGTTCTTGTGCCTGGGCGGTCTGTGGAGCTAACAGATTTATGTGCTTGGGAGGTCTATGGGTCTGGCAGGTTTCTGTTCTTGGGGAGGTCTGTGGGGCTAAAAGGTTTCTGTGCCTGGCGAGGTCTGTGGGACTGGCTGGTTTCTGTGCCCTGGGACGTCTGCGGGGCTAACAGGTTTCTGTGTCTGTGGGACTAGCAGGTTTCTCTGCCTGGGGAGGTCTGTGGGGCTGGCAAGATTCTGTGCTTGGGGAGGTCTGTGGGGCTGGCAGGTTTCTCTGCCTGGAGAGGTCAGTGGAGATGGCAGATTCTGTGCCTGTGGAGGTCTGTGGGACTGGCAGGTTTCTGTGCTTGGGGAGGTCTGTGGGGCTGGCAGGTTTCTGTGCTTGGGGAGGTCTGTGGGGCTGGCAGGTTTCTCGGCCTGGGGAGGTCAGTGGGACTGGCATGTTTCTGTGCCCCGGGAGGTCTGTGGGACTGGCAGGATTCTCTGCCTAGGGAGGTCTGTGGGGCTGGCAGGTTTCTCTGCCTGGAGAGGTCTGTGGGGATGGCAGATGCTGTGCCTGTGAAGATCTGTGGGGCTGGCAGGTTCCTGTGCTTGGGGAGGTCTGTGGGGCTGGCAGGTTTCTGTGCCCTGGGAGGTCTGTGGGGCTAACATGTTTCTGTGCCTGGGGAGGCCAGTGGGACTTGCAGGTTTCCCTGCGTGGAGAGGTCTGTGGGGCTGGCAGGTTTCTCTGCCTGGGGAGGTCCGTGGCACTGGCAGGGTTCTCTGCCTGGGGAGGTCTGTGTGGATGGCAGATTTCTGTGCCTGGGAAAGTCTGTGAGGCAGGCAGGTTTCTGTGTCCGAGGAGGTCTGTGGGGCTGGCTGGTTTCCCTGCCTAGGGAGGTCTGTAGGACTGGGAGGTTTCTGTGCTTGGGGAGGTCTGTGGGGCTGGCAGTGTTCTGTGCTCGGGGAGGTCAATGGAACTGGCAGGTTTCTGTCCTTGGGGAGGTCTGTGGGTCTGGCAGGGTTCTGTGATAGGGGAGGTCTGTGGGGCCGGCAGGTTTCTCTATCCTGAAGAGGTCTGTGGGACTGGCAGGTTTCTGTGCCCGGGGAGGTCTGTGGGACTGGCAGGTTTCTGTGCCCGGGGAGGTCTGTGGGACTGGGAGGTTTCTGTGATTGGGGAGGTCTGTGGGGCTGGCAGGTTTCTCTGCCTGAAAAGGTCTGTGGGGATTGCAAAAACAACAATTGATGGACAGAATGCAGACCAATGTCATACATTGACCCCCAGTACAGAGATCTGGGCCTAAATCCATCGTTTCTTTGCACTCCACACCACCCCAGTTCAGACATGGCCATATGTAAATCAGCCTTGACCCTGTGCCTCATGGGAACAGTCCAGCCCGAACTGCCAAGCCATGTCTTCCTTGGACCGGAATCAAGCATCCTAGGACCTGTTTCTGGCTATCAGCCGTCTTCAGCCAGGATAGCTTGACTCCAGTGGTGTGGAGAGCACCGGACTCACGTCTGAGCATACCCGTCCCACTCGAGGTGACAAATGCAAAAACAACAATTGATGGACAGATACAGAACAATGTCATACATTCACCCCAGTACAGAGATCTGGGCCTAAATCCATGCAGATACCCCTTCATCAGGGGTATCTGCAAAAATAGGTACAGTATATTGCAACAATCGTAATTTAGAGAAGCGTCTACACATGTGCTTACTCTGTAGGTTAGGCATATTGGTAAACTCAAAAATCAAATGTGAGCATTTGAAACAATCATTATATCGGAGTGCGGAGACGATTGAGAAGGTGAACTGATATTATCACGTTCACATACTCTACCTAACCAGCTGGGCCGCTAATGCGTCATTCATTGACCAAGCGCCCTTCTCCCTGCTGCAGTGGTTTCAGGCAGCGTTGACGGGTAAGCCCCGCTTTCGAAAACCTCATTTAATACGTAGCCGTTGTTCGAATGGTTTGGTAACCGCATTTTCCCCCCTCTACTTTTTAGCCTACCCCGAGATACATCCGCAGCATCGTTTGTCACACAGCCCCTTTGGGCTCACAGCCCGGGCTGTATCTGTTGGTTTCATGCAGTTTCCTGCTACAAACCCAAGTAAGGACGATTTTGGTATCTTTCACATAGTGCCCCTTCACGCGGCCAAGTATTAACCATTTCTATCAACCATTTAACATCACCCTTATGAATTTAGCGCACGATCAACCATCACGATCATCTGTAAATAGTGCACGCTATTTTTTTTCTTGGTTGTCTATCCTTAACCTCTTCTTTTGGCACTTCGGCTGCCTCACACCACTGTGTTCAGTTCACCTTCTCAATCGTCTCCGCACTCCGATATAATGATTGTTTCAAATGCACACATTTGATTTTTGAGTTTACCAATATGCCTAACCTACAGAGTAAGCACATGTGTAGACGCTTCTCTAAATTACGATTGTTGCAATATACTGTACCTGTTTTTGCAGATACCCCTGATGAAGGGCAGGATAAGCCCGAAATGCATTGGGAATGCCTAAAATTGAGTTTATGATGCCAACATTGTGGATTTTGTGACAGCCAACAAACTCCTACAAATAATTAAAACATCCAAGCATCTACATCTTGTCCGAAGATTCTTTCATTATTTTGTGATATTGAACTGCTGATTACCACGTATAACTGTACAAATTGTTCTTCTGTATTTTGTTTAAATTTTGTGCATAAGGATTCACACTCAGAGGAGTGTACTGAGCAGTGCTCCAGGTTTCCAGATTAGCATCTGGATATTTTCCCCACTGTTAGTACAAAAGGTCAAGCAGGGCCTTTTCGCCTAGAGCACGCACACTGTTGATTGTTGATTAATTAGATTGTCTAAAGTATACAAGATTAGTTAGACTGCAGAGTGCATACCAGCTGTTTATTCTCACGGTACTCAATTATGCAGCAGGAAAGGCAAATTATGCGGTCTAATGCCGCACACTTTGTGATACTTATACTTAACTTTTACACCTTTTAACCCCTTCGCCGCAGGGCTAATTCACCTGCTGCGCTGGGTGGGAGGGGGCGCGTGCAGCGCCACGGTGCTTGTGACAGCTCAGCTTGTCACGCTGCACGGTGGCGCTGTGCTCATGACGAGCTGAGCTCGTCATGAGCACGGCTGTTTCTGTGGAACGTTCAGCACAGCAGGGGAATTATCCCCACGTGTGAGCGCCGCGCGGGTCATGACGAGCTCAGCTCCACATGAGCACAGCGCCACCATGCCTCAGCTCGTCATGAGCACGGAAGGTGTTAAGACTGTTCTGGCAAACGTTTCATCTCAGTCTCAGTTTAACAGCCAAACAGCAAAGAGTAACTGAAAGGTGGCCTGTCAATTTTAGTGAAGGGCAATCGACTGTGCAGCAATGCATATTGCTGTATTTTAGTAACTTTTATCTGTCTCAGCTAGAAACCATTTTTTTCTGCAAGCTGCAATTTATGTAGCACCACTGCCACCACAGCCCCAATCCTCACCCTCTCTGCCCCAACCCTGCCCCCACTCCACCCACTCACACCCTGATGTCCCGTTCAGCTGGACCTGCCCCTTCAGAACTGACATCACCCGGCAACTAGAAATCCACAACAAAAGAAATCGGGTCAGTTTTGGGGGGAAGTGGGTACCACTTTGCCTTGATAAAGTTGGGCGAAACCGGGAAACTTCTCCCAAAGTCACAGACAAAGGTGTAAATTCATAGGTGAAGAGTGCATTTTCTTGCGCCCACAAACTTCAATAACGATTTTTGTCTTTTCTGTAAAATCCGCAAATTAACTTAAATCGCAGGTGAAACTGATGACATGCACTTTTAATCTTTAATGTGTAACATAACCCCCCCTCTTTTCCAAACAACCTTCATGTACCAAAGGCGCCTTTCTCTTACTAAATGACTTCACTCTAAACTGGAGACCTTACGCACACAAGTGGTCGTCGCAATGAATTTTGGGTGGGGTGCACTTGTCTGCGGGGGGTGGCATAGACTGGCGGAACAGACAGACTCACCTGCGTGAGCCACAGAAGACAGGGCAAACAAGGCTAGTCAGAGAAATAATGAAATTATGGCAGGCGGTTGCCGTCGCACGTTACCTCTCAATTGTCTCCACACTGGCCTCTGGGATACCTCCTCGTTTCACAAGTCAGCAATGCGCATGACAATTGGTCACCAGCCCCACCCTAAGGGTTAAGAGTAAGACCGCGCAGAAGCGGCGGTGGAGACATATGCACGCTGCGCAGTGTGCACCATTTCCATTTTTTTACATTTTACCATAAAATTTATGAAGAAAAGTCTAGAGCGAGCATAAGTTACATAACCTACCTATATTAATTAATTACCATCCCAGACGGTCAGTGATGTGTAGTGCTTGCAGGCACCGCTGAGGGGGCCCCTGGAGCGCAGGGCCCCCCCGCAACACAGGGGCTGCGGGGGCCTGTGTTACGCCCCTGCTTATAATTCCATGCCACACAATTCAACTATAAATAATTTAACCCTACAACATTCCATACCACATAACTATAATCCTACAAATACACATATTTCCACTTCACTCCATACCACATAATTCCACATCACAGAATAACATTCCACACACCTTAATACCACTCCCAACCACATAATTACACTCCACACAACTCAACTACACATAATTCAACTTCAACCTATATAATTACACTTCACACAACATATTTACAGTCAACTCCAAAACACATAATTACCCTCCACAAAATACAACTCTGCAACATGTTGCATAATTCCACTCCGCATAATTATACACCACGCCACTTAATTCCACACGTCACACAATTCCACAATTCATCCCCACGCCATTTATCAGACAGCATAATAACACTCCACATATATCACTCAGCTCCACATAATTAACCTCCACATAATTATGCTCTACTCCATACTGCATACATACAATCCACATAAATCCAGTCTATGCCACGTGGCAACACTCCACATAGCTACACTTCACACCATGCCTCATAATACCACTCAACATAATTTCACTCAACACCGCAACTTCCACGTCACACAATTCAACTCTATACATTTCCATTCCACACCACATAATTCACAACAAACTACATAATTCAGACTAACACCACAAATGCACAACACACCACATACATCCAATCTACACCACAAAATTCCACATCATGCTACAATATTTAACAGCACACCACATAAGTAAACTCTACTACATACCACTCCACAACACAAAATACCATTCCAGATAATACCACTCCAAGACACACAATCCCATCCACTCAATACCACATAATTACACTGCACACCATGCCATATTATTTCACTACACAGATCCAATCAACGCAACACAATTCCACAACTAACAATTTCAATCCAAACCATATATGTCCACTTGACACTACACACATTCCCTCTACTCTAAACAGAAAACGCATAGGTAACATGCATAGGTAAAATGCATTGTCCTTTACAACTTTAATAGCGCTAACTCTCACCTTCAAGTGCGTCCCAGCAGATGCTGTTTCTGGAGCTGCAAACTTTCTGGCCAAAGTCAGCTCTGTGCTGCCTCAGAGGAGCAGAGCCCTGTGGAGAATGCTGTCTCTGGGGCCCCCACCCCCATCCTTTCTCCTGCCAGCTCTCCTCTGCGCTGCCTCCTGCGCTGTCTCTTGGGCCCCCACCCCCATCCTTTCTCCTGCCAGCTCTCCTCTGCGCTGCCTCCTGCGCTGTCTCTTGGGCCCCCACCCCCATCCTTTCTCCTGTCAGCTCTCCTCTACGCTGTCTCTGGGGCCCCCACCCCCATCCTTTTCCTCTCCGGTCTCAGAGGCTGTGCCCTGTGGGGAATGCCGTCTCTGGGGCAACCACCACCATCCTTTCCCCTGTCAGCTCTCCTCTGGGGCCCCACCCCTATCCTTTCCCCTGTCAGCTCTCCTCTGCGCTGCCTCCTGCGCTGTCTCTGGGCCCCCCACCCCTATTCTTTCCCCTGTCAGCTCTCCTCTGTGCTGCCTCCTGCTCTCTCTAGGGCCCCCACCCCCACCCCCACCCCCATCCTTTCTCCTGTCAGCTCTCCTCTGCGCTGCCTCCTGCGCTGTCTCTGGGCCCCCACCCCCATCCTTTCCTCTCCCGTCTCAGAGGCTGTGCTCTGTGGGAAATGCCGTCTCTGGGGCCCACACCCCCATCCCTTCCCCTGTCAGCTCTCCTCTGTGCTGCCTCCTGCGCTGTCTCTGGGGCCCCCACCCATCCTTTTCTCCTGTCAGCTCTCCTGTACGCTGCCTCCTGCGCTGTCCCTGGGGCCCCCACTCCTATCCTTTCCCCTGTCAGCTCTCCTCTGCGCTGCCTCCTGCGCTGTCTCTGGGGCCCCCACCCCATCCATTCTCCTGTCAGCTGTCCTCTGCTTTGCCTCCTACGCTGTCTCTGGGGCCCCCACCCCCATCCTTTCTCCTGTCACCTCTCCTCTGCACTGCCTCCTGCGCTGTCCTTGGGGTCCCCACCCCCATCCTTTCTCCTGTCAGCTCTCCTCTGCCCCTGGGCCCCCCACCCCTATCCTTTCCCCTGTCAGCTCTCCTCTGTGCTGCCTCCTGCTCTCTATGAGGCCCCCACCCCCATCCTTTCTCCTGTCAGCTCTCCTCTGTGCTGCCTCCTGTGCTGTCTCTGGGACCCCCACCCCATCCTTTCTCCTGTCAGCTCTCCTCTGTGCTGCCTCCTGTGCTCTCTCTGGGGCCCCCTCCCCACCCTTTCTCCTGTCAGCTCTCCTCTGCACTGCCTCCTGCACAGTCTCTGGGGCACCCACCCCCATCCTTTCTCCTGTCAGCTCTCCTCTGCGCTGCCTCCTGCGCTGTTTCTGGGGGCCCCACCCCCATCCTTTCTCCTGTCAGCTCTCCTCTGCGCTGCCTCCTGGGCTGTCTCTGGGGCCCCCACCCCCATCCTTTCTCCTGTCAGCTGTCCTCTGTGTTGCTTCCAGCGCTGTCTCTGGGGCCCCCACCCCCATCCTTTCTCCTGTCAGCTCTCCTCTGCACTGCCTCCTGCGCTGTCCCTGGGGCCCCCACCCCCATCCTTTCTCCTGTCAGCTCTCCTCTGCATTGCCTCCTGCGCTGTCCCTGGGGCCCCCACTCCTATCCTTTCCCCTGTCAGCTCTCCTCTGCGCTGCCTCCTGCGCTGTCCCTGGGGCCCCACCCCTATCCTTTCCACTGTCAGCTCTCCTCTGTGCTGCCTCCTGCTCTCTCTGGGGCCCCCACCCCCATCCTTTCTCCTGTCAGCTCTCCTCTGCGCTGCCTCCTGCGCTGTCTCTGGGGCCCCCACCCCCCAGACTCTGGCTCTGATTGAAGAGAAACAATGTCACTTGTTACATGTGTTTCTCTTCAGTCCTGGGTCAGAGCAGGGGCTCAGAGCAGGCTGCAGACAGCACCTGCTTTAGAGCAATCCTCTCTGCAGATGAGCTGAGGTGGCCCCCTTCACAAACTGAAGACACCGCCTCCTGTTTGTTACCCCTTCTGCCTCAAACACTATAAATCCTTCTTCAACTCCAGCAGGAAAGGAGCTACAGAGTTGTCTTTTTTTTTATTGTTCATCCCAAAATAATTTATGATATCTAGCGTGTCTATCTTTTTCTAAAAATAGAGCACTGACTGGACATTGCTCCATTTGTAGTTTACAGCACTTTACAAAAAAATACCATATTTCTTAAAGCACTCTGCAAATTGCTAAATATCACTTCAGCAGAGGGCCCGGCATCCTTGTTCTGGGACTGGAGGCTGACTGAAGAGAAAATGTTTTACTTTATTTCTCTTAAGGGCGAGGGGCTCAGAGCAGGCTGCAGACACAGCAGCTGCTTCAGAGCAAACCTCACTCTCTGCCGAATAGCTGTACCGAAGACTGCCCCCCCCCCCGCACCGCGGGGGCTGCGGGGGCGTTTGTTACACCCCTGAAAGGCCCCTGTTTTACCACAGTCAGTAGGCACTTTAACTGCCTCTTTTAACTGCCTATTGACAGCATCGCTGTGAGAGAATATGGGCTTCTCAGCACTAGCTAGGGAGCTTTCTGGAAGGTATTATACAGCAGCATTTAGAGCCGGCAGATGAAAGGCATAACAATGTATCTGGTAAGAGAGCAGGGGGGCACAGCAAGCACAAAGGTTTCAATTATCATACAAAATTGGGGCTGAAGGCATTGACTTTCTCCCTGTAACCTTCATGATCAGATTCCTTACTCGGGTTCACCTATTTGGGCAAAATGTTTAACAAGGAAGACAAATGGAATATTGACGTCCAACTTCGAAAAGAAATTCCACAAAGCGGACGGCGGGTCCGAAATACAGCTTTTTGGAAACATTTGAGCAGTGGCATTAACCTTTTAATCCTAAAATGGAGATAGGGAAGGCACGGCGAGGATGTACATTTGAGTTGCCAGCCGAAAACATGCTGCTCCAAAGCGTGTGTGCATATAACAAACTCAATAAAACGGACTTAATACCAGTTCTCTCAGTCATGCCATTTTCTTGTAATGCTCCACGGTCATGGCTGCTGAAGAGCGTTTGGTGCATAAAAACACAGCTCTGCCCCCCTCGCAGCGCCCTCAGACACCCGCAACACAACACTGTGGGACGTGCTGGGATAATACTGCCATGCCTTATGATGTTCCCAGGGCACAAGTCGTAAAAAAAGAAGTGGGGGGACGCTGTCACCGGAAGTGACGTCACAACAGGAAGTGACGTCACGGAAGGTGCCGAGCGCCTCGTCCCAGAGAGGCCAAAGAGTGAAGTCCAGCTGTTTTGCAGGGGGTCCCCCCGGTAAAATAAGTGGGGGGGCGCCGTCCACCCGCGTGGTACCCCGACTCGAGCCCTGGATGTTCCCAAATGATAGGGCCACCCCACTGGAAGCTACAATGTAAATCAAGAAGTAACGGACAGAAAGCAAGTAAAAACAGCGACAGGCCGAATGCAACAAAAAACAAGCATTTGCAATGCAATAGGTCTCGCATTTACGCAAGTTTGAGCTATTGACATTCTAAATGACAATGCCTTTTATTTTTGTTTTAATTTTTTAAAAAGATAAATAAAAGGCATTGTCATTTACAATGCCAACAGCATAAACTCGTGTACATGCGAGACCTATTGCATTGCATTTGCTTGTTCTATAATGTGCTTATTATGGATTCCCTGTTTCAGTGTAGGATATTCACAAACATGATGCCTTTCAGTTTTGCGAAAACGTCAGTGAGGTAAATATGGATGTAAGGATTAGTGTAACAGAGACGGCAATGTCATCTGTGTGGTTGAAAGGTGAGGGTTTGAGTTTGGAAAAACATGGTAAAAGAAGAGAAGAATCTCGAAAGAAAACCTACTTCAGTAAGTTCACTGTGAAATGAGAGCGTGGATGGAAATTGAGGGTGATGGAGGGAGGAGAAAATGGAACAGTATCCAAGCCAAATAAGTAAGGGATAATGTTATAAAACACCCTTGTGCAATATCTCAGGATAAATAATACGGAAACACGGTAAGTTGTTTGAAAATGGAACGGTAAACTGAAAAAAAGGGGGTTCAAGAGAGATGGTCAGTTGGGGCAGGATGGGAAAGTCTCATGAAAGAAGTCATAAATGTGCGCCTATTATCGTTGGCATAACTGTAGGTAAAAAGTTGATGCAAAGAATCAAACGGTTGTTGGCGTCAGGGAAAAAAAAAACCATTTAGCTGAAGGAAATCCAAGCCCAGTAAAGTAAACAGCCATGCCGGTTGCGTTAGGTCTGTGTGTGTCATAAAAATGTATCGCAACATCAAAAGAGAGAGAGTCGCCCTCTGACCCAATGCCTGTTACGATATTTAAAACCATACGAGTTAAAAAAGTGTACCCAATTGTTACGGGGAAGCCCTCTCATAAGCGAGCAAACACCAGTATCCCTGAGATGAGGCAATAGTGACTAGAGTTAATGCTCGCAACACGTGAGGGAAAGTGCGCCTAGCACATGTTAGAGAGTAAGAATGTGGTTGGTTATAGCGTGGTCATACTTCTGGCGGGTGGAAGACTGAACCGATAACCGTCCTCATTGTCAGTAAAGGATGGTAGTTTCCGGTAAGGAAGTAAGTTGAATTAAGGAGAAGATGAGAGTTTGCTATCCTAGTATCGTGGGTGGTTAATAAAAACATTTGCTTAAACTAAGTGAGAAAAGCTGGCAAGCAATTGATCTAGTGTGGAGATAACTAATAAATAATGTAATTACCATTAATAAAAAAAGGCGTGACTCGAGAATCGAACTCTCGATCATCGAGTTGGTTCACTGACCTTCTGTCAGCTGTGCGATATAATCTGCACAGACAAGGCAAGTCGTTGACTGCAAGTAAGGCTCAGTAAAACTAGATGGAAATAGACTAAAAACTAGAGAGATGTCAGAACTAAGTGACATTAGGTTGCTTCTAGAACATGAATCCAAGGATGTAAAACAGCGCTCCTAAAAAACAGCGGCTGTGAAAGTTAAAGAGTACTAAGGACGAGACATGCACAACATTTCCCTTGCGGGAGCGAGCAGGTGCACCATCTGTTTGCAAGATAATTACAAACAGATGTCGTCAAAGCTCGCTCGTGCACGGGAAATGCCAAACGTGCACGCGTTGCAATAGAAAGCAATGCAAAGCGTGCACGTTTTTGGCCAAAAAAGCTGATCGATTCCAAGAGGTCCCCTCCTAAGCAGTGCATGCGTTCTGCATAGGCGTGACCTAACCAGCGTGGTGGGGGGCTTGGCAGCCAGGTCTACAATTATAGGCCGCCCATTAGGTCAATTAAGTTACGGCCGCGGGCTCGAATTCGGACCAGCACTACCCCATGGTGCGGGGCCAGGGCACGCTCTTGCGGGGCCAGGGCACACTCTTGCATGTCTGCAGCTTCAACTTATTGTAACCCCTGTGACCGGGTAACACCTACGTCCTGTAGGCTCTGCTCCTGAGCGGGCTACAAAGAGCATCTTATTCAGGCTTCTCATCCCTATGGCAGGACATTTTTGCCAAGCCGGCGCTGTTTTCAGCTCAGGCAATGTATTTTACACATTTAGGATTACAAATGAAGTATACAACAAGTAATACGAATATATTACCCCTTCCTACTCTGATTCTGCACACTGATGTAAGCTGTATTGCCATCCTGCTCAAAACACCGCTCACAGCACAAGCTGGGCTGCCAGTACACACACACCAAACTATACCTCCTTTCAGTGAGAATGCGTTGGAGAAATAGGATACTACTATCGACAAAGTTTAAAGATGTCAAAAGCGTAGTATGATGCCTACACACCATGGCTAATAAAGCAAGTAGGGGGAGGAGACCTGGCGTCCGTGAAGCCAGCACAGTGCTAAGCCTTGGAAAAACACTTGTACAAATAAAACAAGTTACAGCCAAGCGGATGTGAAACCAAATGCGTTTGGAGACACTACCAAATGAAACTAGCCGAGGAATGAAAAAAAGGAGGAGGGGCCATCACAAACTGTACAGTGTGATGGCCAAACAAAATGTTCTCTACCTGAAATCGCCAGGGATGAAATTAAGGAGCATTTACACAAATGCACCAATAACAATCCAGCATTTCTGAACTACATCTAGTAACCAATGGCAATCTGTGGGTTTGACAAAGCCCACAAAAGAGATAAAACGTGTCGATCAAAGCTCGACCTAAAAAGGAAAAGCTGTCATAAAAAGGATATCATCTATCTAAAAGGGGCCCTTTAAAGTCTTCAGCAGGGCAACTGGCCTCCCAAGCCCAACTTATTGATGCTTAATGTAGGACGTGCAATAAAACAAATCCCCATAAAAAAATGACTTTGAATGCAAAAAAAGTTGCTCATAACAAAAAAAAAGTTAGCTTCAAATATCTTCTAAAAAATGTACAAACAAAAATAATGATTTTAATGAAAGGTATGCTTATGTATTAAAACATCGCATTTCAATTGATTATAAAATATTGTAAATAAAATTGTATTAAGTGAGTTGCTGATCTCTTTGTTCTAGTGTCGAAAGTTTAGTTCCTTGAGCTATACCTCCTGCTGATTGTCCATAATACAAGCAATATGGAGGAAAAAGTGAATCAAATGAATGTATTTTCATAACACATTTTTTTGCCGCTGGAAAATGTTTTTCCTCCTAGAGAAAATTTTAAACTCCGTGGTGTCCTGCCCTGCTTCGTCAGCTGGACCACTGGGCAGACTGGTAGGGTGAAGGTTGGCTGCAGAGGGATGTCGCCACGGGAGTCGCAAGAAGGATAAAATACCCCCACATTGAAACATATTGCACTGAGTGAGGGAAGACTGGCACCCCAACTCTTTCTAGGAAGGTCTGATGGTTCTCCAAGCAGCGTTTCCTTCATTCCTTGTTGCTGTCTTTCCTTTTTCCTCATTTTCATTTTCGTTCCTTCTTTGCATTCTTTTTTTCTTCCTACCACGCTGTCTTTCCATTACCTCTCACTTATTATTATTTACTTTTTGAAATGTGTATCATGTTTTGGTCTCTGAATATGTTTGTCTACTTCACCACTCATTGGGTCCCTCCCCATGGAACTGTCATGGTATAGTCTTTCTGTGTTGCTGCTTTGTCACTTATTGGCGTTAGCTTCTATCTTGTGACCTGTGAGTCACAGATCAAAGTTAAGAGGAGAAATTGAAAACTATTTCATATGTCCTGTGGCACCCCTTCTGAAGCTGGTGTTATAGGTGCTTCACTACACCCTTGAATGCAGCTGGGCCTCTCACAGATCTTGGTTATGCTAAATCATCAGAATGTTTTTATGGGTCCCTTCCACAAAATTGAGGGACTGGAGTATGTGTATTTAAGGAAGGAGATTCAGTGACAGAGAGACAGAATGAGAAATTATGAAAGTTAGAAGAGAACAAACAAAAACAGGTCGAATGAGTAGCAAATAAAAAAGATAAAAGAAGGATAGAGGAACGAAATCTAGAAAAGGGAAAGAAGAGAGAAAGAAAAGAAAAAAGAAAGGAAGAAAGAAAGAAAGAACGAAAGGAAGATAGAGGGAGAAAGGAATGTATTAATGAATGGATTTGGAGAGGAAAGAAAGACGCAAAGGATAATTAAATAAGGAAGGGGTGAATACAGGGTGGAAATCAAGAAGTGGTAGAAATTAAACAAATATGAATGATGGGACGCAGGAGGAAAGAGTGTATAAAAAAGGGAGAGTAAAAGCCGGAAAAGGGAAATAAAGGAAGAACTAAAGGAAGAAGAAGGAAAGAATGGAAGAGGTATGAGAAGAAAGAGAAAGAGAAAGGAATGGGTGAAGGGAGGGAGGGGCAGTTAATAAGCAAAATGGAACGAAGGGAAAATGAAAGACGGGAGAAAGAAAGCATGAAAGAAATGGGGAGGAAGAAAGGGACAATGTAAATGGTATGAAGAAGTAAGTAGGGGGAAAGGAAGGAAAGAAGTCAGGAAGAAACGTAACCGAGAGACAGTGACAAATGTGTGTTTATTTATGACATGATGTGATTGGCGTTTCCTGTCTCTGCAAATTAAAACTCTGAGGCAATGATTCTATGTTGGAGGAATACGTGCTATTTACCGCACCTGATAGGTAATGATACCCTAGGGTTCGTTATTTATCAGATGAGATGAATAGCACATGTTATGGGTTTCTGGGGAATATTGTGCCATTTTAGTTCTCACGTACAAATTAACAAGAGCACCACCCAAATGTCCATGTAAACATGAGTGTCACGTGTATACCTTGGAGCAAGACATGGAACTCATTTTCTAAGAACAAAATATGAAAGTACAGGAAATCCAGGATAGATTTAATCTTATAAATGACAGTAATATTTATTTACAGAAAATAAATTCTGTTCTGATTTGATCTTAAAAAAACACCAGCCAGTATTCCCAAATTAATAAATTGGATTCAGCCGAATCGAAGCTTATTCTTTCATAAATTAATAACTCATGAGTCACAACATCAATATCAAAATCAAAATCAATAAAATATTAGTCACTTATAAGATGAAATCTATCCAGTACTTCCTGTACTATCATATTTTGTTCTTAGAAAATGAGTTCTATGTGAAGGCTTGTTCTAAATTATACATTTTAGTTTGCACTGCACCAAATCTACTGTAAATATTGTACAAAGCTCACCTGTTAATTTCCTTTAGGTCTGACATACTGCAAATTAAAGAAAGGATATATTTAATGCATCTGGTAAATATCTGGGGCCATATTATCAAGAACAGGCGATAAAATTATTGCTGCTTTATCGGCAGGAAACTGCCGCTAAAGCGGCGATAACGGCCTTGATAATATGTCCTTGTAAATTCCCATAGCAGCCCAGGTTCTGGTGTTAACCTGGGCTGCTATGGAAATTCACAAGGGCATATTATCAAGCCCATTATCGCCGCTTTAGCGGCAGTTTCCTGCCGATAAAGCGGCGATAATTTTATCGCCTGTTCTTGATAATATGCCCCTTGGTGTGGTAAATATCACCTAATTAATAATTCTGACTCTACTGCAAACAAGAGTTTGCGAAAGAGTCTGAAAACACTGACCCACTCGTAATTTGGGGCTTATGTCAAGTTAATAAAAGGTAGTAAGGAAGAGAGAGAGGTTAATGGAAGGATGAAAGAAAGAAAAAGGAAAGAATGGATAGAAAAGGAAGAGAAAAGGAAGGAAGGATGGGAGAAAGGATGAAAGGGAAGACAGAAAAAACTAACAATGAACATAGACTGAAGAAATGAAGGGAGGTAGAAGGAAGGAAGAAGGGGGAATTAAAGAAAATAAAAATGTTGAAAGATAGAAGGGAAGATAAACAGAAAGGAACAAAGACAAAGGGGTGGCAAGGGAATGAAAAAGGTGAGAAGAAATGAACTTAGAAAAAAAGGAGGTAACAAGAAAAAGAGCAAGGAAGGAGGAAGGAAAGGAAAAATAAAGTAAACTAAAGGGAGAAAAATGAAGAATAAAGTAAGATGGCAAATAAAGTAAGGGGGAACAAAGAAAGAGAAAAGGAAATAAGAAAGAAAGAGTTATTAGTAATAAAGTAAGAATGTATTTGAGGCCAAAGATTGAGGTTCACCTTCTGTAATGTTGTAACTAGACGTTAGCGTCAGGGCAGTAGGACCCAAGGAAAAAGGGAACCCTGGCAGGTGAAGTCTAAAGGGGAACCAGAAAGAAAGGAGCAGTCATGGGAATAGGAGGCTAGAGAGGGGATGCGGAGAGACAGGCTCTCCCAGCGATGTTCAAATAAAAAAATCAAATATACACCATCATGTTGTGGTTATAATCGATGTAAGCATGGTGCCAGGAGCCTACTCGACCCTGCTGTGGTGAGGAATGATACAATTCTTACCTGCGATTAGATGGAAGCCTGCTACTTACACACTCGCTGCATTGTCTCAAGCCAACTGTCTACTGAGGCCAAGTTCCTGCGAGTTTTCTGCTCTTCTCGGTGGCCATTTTGAGGTCAGGCATTTTGTCCAATGGACTTTGTTGCTCTCGTGGTGGCCATCTTGAAGTCAGGTGCCCCTGCAAACTTTAGCCTGTACCTGAATTGAGGGCTCAACAACTAAAATACAAACCGTACGTTTGAGCCACATGCCCAGCCTTTGGCAACTATCAATAAACTCGTGCACCAACCTCCCTTTGACCCTCACAAACTAAAGCCAAACAAAAAAGAGAACAAAGATGAGAAACGACAATTATTAAACAAATTGAGACACAATCCTGCTGCAACTGCTGTGCAGACTGGCTGCATGTCAGTGTAATGGACGTTACTCTGCTTCATACCCAGGAGTATTTAAGCCCGGACTTTCAGTAACCATCTCTGTTGTAAACGTCACTGGGCATTAAGGGACATCCCTACTTCTTTACTTCGTCAGGCGCACACTCACAACTTTGGTACTAAACCACTAAAGCAGTGGCCTTTTCCTTCCATTAGCATATGTCACCCTCACTGGATTCAACACAAAACACCCTGCCGAGACCAGCTACGCTCGGTATCTTGTTCCTACACCCCTCCGGAACAGCTGACTCTCATGTCTGGCAGTGGCATGGGTACAGTGGCATGAGTACCTGCTAGCAAGAATGGCTTGATGACTTTGAAGACTTCATCAAGGGTTCACAGGGCAGTGACTCAAATCAACAACTCATTACCCTGTCCAACGTTATAGGTAAAGACGTTGGACAAATCTGCAACTGAAACCTCTTACCAACATGTGCGAGATGCACTTAACAGGAAGTTTCTCCACAAAAGAAACATTGACTTTGAATGTTACACTTTTAATCTAGCCTCCCAGGAAAAGAACAAACCCATGGGGGAAGTTCATTATGTGTCTTAAACGCCAAGCATGTTACTGTGAGCTTGATAACTTTAATACTGAGGATGCCCTCCGCCTGCAAATTATAGAAGGATGCAAATCAGAATCACTACGTTGACACCTCCTGAAGAAAAGGTACTTGCTGGATGATATTTAAGAATTGACCAGGCAATGATCAGGCAGAAGAGCACACAAAGAAAATGGAGGCAGGAAAGGCAGAAGAATGTTAGCAGGGATTTCAACTCCAGTTGCGCCAGAATGAACGACACCTGTCTGACCGTCAGCAGGGTCCTAGAGCTATGGATATTCATTGCAGCCCTAAACAAAGTGGAAATAGAAGAGAGCAACAGTTAGAATGTTATCACTGCGGACAAGAATAGCCATTTGTAGGGTCCTGCCGTGTCATGGGTCAAAGATGTAGGTGTTATGGAAAGGACAATCACTTGGGAAAAGTGTGTAGAGCAACTCAAAAGAATCCAGACTTCGACATCACGCAAAGGCAGTATGCGGTTGGACAGAGCACGCCATTAGTTCTTCAGAATCAATTCTACGGTTGCACGCTACCTACAGATCTAAACGCTCCATGTACCATGACTCGAGATCCCACACATCTACATATCAGGACAGCGATAAATATGTATGCATGGTGACAATCAAGATAGGTTAAAGAACTACCCGAGACTACACATGAATGGGGAAATATCTGTCCAAATTTTTACTACACAGTGGGGCTTCTTTTAACTTCATCTGTGTCATGGAATACCACAAAATGAGCCTGAAGCCTGAGCTATAAAAAGCTGCAGTGCAAGGGTACTCCTGGATGTCCAAAGAGCCACTGCTAGGACACTTTCAAACTACTCTCACATATAAGGGGAGAACAGTAGAAGCTCAAATCTATGTAATTGATGGACCTGAAGCAGCAGACTGCTTACTTAACCTGCCCAGGGTGAGCATTGGATACTATCGGAAATACTATAGAGAGCCCATATACCAGGTAAACCAGAAAACCCTTTCAACTACATATCAAGACATCCCAGGTTGTCCACAAAAACAAGAGCCTCACTAGTTGAAGACTACATTCACTTTGTCAAGGACCAGGCCGGACCACCTTCCGTTTCACTTGAAGCTATCAACAAAGCCACTGCAGAGGATGCCACCCTTCAAGATGTAGTACATCATCTCCCAACGGACATGTGGAGATACCTTGAAGGAGGCAGGACCAATCAAAAGATAGACACCAAAGAACTGACCTCTTTGCAGCACAACAAAAAAGAATCACAAATGTTAGATCTGTGATAAAGCATATGATGCCATGTGGCACTGGGCCAAGCAGGGCAGACCACAATCCCCACTTGGGAGAATCCAGCTGGTAATGCTTCTCACGCTCCAGACCAGGAAGCGATGGTGGAGTGGGGCCACAACAAAAAGACCAAGCTGAAAGAACATGTGGCATTCACCAGAAAGCAAAAACATCAACCATCCAGGAAAAGGTTTGGGTCATGGTCAGACAAGAACAGAGAAAAAAGACGGATGGCCTCTATCATGAACATCCATTACAAGTGACCAATATAAAAGGAACTATGATAATAGCAGTCTCGATGACAAGAGGATAACCAGAGACATTTCTCATTTCAAGAAATGGGAGTTGGGAGTCAATAAACCTGCAGCCATCTTAAAGGGTGACACCTCTGGAACTAATCAGGAACAAGCCAGAGGAGATGACCCAGTATTCACTCTTGTAGCTGCAGCACCAACTGAACCAAGCCCGCTATGCCCATCACAGTGAACACTTTAAAAACCTGCCCGACCTATTGAAGAAATCTAAACATCTATGTCAATAAGAACAATCAACATTTTTGTGAGTGGGGGGAGATCTAATGGTGTAACTGGACGTTGGCTGCAGGGCAGTAGGACCCAAGAGAAAAGGAGACCCTGGCAGGGGAAGTCTAAAGGGATACTGGAAAGGGAGGAGCAGTTATGGGAACAGGAGGCTAGAGAGGGGATGCATAGACACAGGCTCTCCTAGCGATGTTCGAATAAAAGAATCAAATGCACACCATCGTGTCGTGGTTATTCCCTGCTCCGTCATGACACATCTTCTAGCCCAAAGTTTCAGATATTGCTGTCCTAGTCAAATACATTGACAAACACTTCTTCTAACCGGAGGCATCAATGGGTGACAATAAAGAAACCACAGACAACCAAGGTTTGTAAGTGGACATAGGGCAGTTATAATAAACAGGACTTGATTTGTCATCATTGTCAGCATAAAGTGATAGATTGCAGCATGATAACTGGTGATAAACTAAGACTCCCAAGTTCACTGTCACTTGGGTATGTGCCATACCTTGATGCCCCTAGTATTCCTCAAAAATTGATAATGTCCTTAACAAGCAAGCTGAATTGTTAGAGATGGTACAAAAGGGGGTGGTAATGGACGGAGCATCTGAACCAATCAAACACTCGCACCCAGTCAAAAGGTCTGGGTTTAATCCATCACCGTTCTTTAACCCACTCTGCCACCCCAGTTCAGACATGGCTATATGCAAATCAGTCTGACCCTGTGCCTCATGGGAACAGTCCAGCCCGAACTGCCAAGCCATGCCTTCCCTGGACCGGAAACAAGCTTCCGAGGACCGGTTTCTGGCATTCCAGCCGTCTTCAGCCCGGATTGCTTGAATCCAGTGGCAAAGTGAGCAAGGGACTCACGTCTGAGCATACCCTGCCACACCTATGGCGGCCAACAGCGGTACAAAAGGGGTCAGACTGATTTGCATATAGCCATGTCTGAACTGGGGTGGCAGAGTGGGCTAAAGAACGGTGATGGATTCAACCCAGATCTTTAGACTGGGTGTGAGTGTTTGATTGATTCAGATGCTCCGCCCATCACCACCCCCTTTTGTACCGCTTTTGGCCGCCATAAGTGTGGCAGGGTATGCTCAGACGTGAGTCCCTTGCTCACTTTGCCACTGGATTCAAGCAAGCCGGGCTGAAGACGGCTGGAATGCTAGAAACCGGTCCTCGGAAGCTAGTTTCCGGTCCAGGGAAGACATGGCTTGGCAGTTCGGGCTGGACTGTTCCCATGAGGCACAGGGTCAGACTGATTTGCATATAGCCATGTCTGAACTGGGGTGGCAGAGTGGGCTAAAGAACGGTGATGGATTCAACCCAGATCTTTAGACTGGGTGTGAGTGTTTGATTGATTCAGATGCTCCGTCCATCACCACCCCCTTTTGTACCGAATTGTTAGAGACGGCACATATTTGTATCGGATATTTTTAACTGATAGTATACTGTGTGTCTTTCCTTCTATTCTCAGAACCGAGTGGATTTTTTGCAATTGATGGTTGATTCTCAGACAGAAGACATTCCAGCATCCAATGGCATAAATCTTGGGTACAAAGGTAATACCCTAAAATGTATCCATTAGTTAAGTGGGTTTTAATGTCTAAGATAGTGTTGGAAATCAGCAGATCTGAAAAGTAGAGTAAGTGAGTTATTTGTTTTTAAATATGTATAACATACATCATAACGCCATACAAAGTATATTTACGATGATCAAAACCTAAAAAAGGAAAATAAAGGGTTAAAGAAAAAATACAAAACATGCAAGTGAATTGTGAAAACAAACATTCATCCATACAACAGAAAGGCATGCAATTAATGGAAATTTTAAAAGTTGAACTGTTGTTTCATTAGAGCAAGTGGGCCTTCATCTGAGATTTGAAGGAACCAATGGTGGTCTCATCCTTAAATTCTTTAGACCTTGAATTACACAGCTTCACTCTGGTCACCTTATAGTATATGTATTGTAGTGGGGCTGAGGATTGCTTTCACACAGTTTTAAGTTAGCATGAGCTTATTAGAAGTTTAAACGCCAATTTACCGTTCTGCTGTCTTTTGCACACGGCACACACTTTATTAATTGTTTAAAGTTAGGCTGAATGTTTTGCTTCACATGAGAATAACTTGTTTTGCTACATTGCTAAACTTGCTTTGTAAGCTTAGTCTGTACAGTGAGTCCCGAGGCCTTCAAGGTTATTTCAACACTGTGGCTGTTTTTCGAAATGATCAGCGCACGTTCTAGACATAACATGTATGCAGCTGTGGCCACCTCAGATACTGGCGCCTTTAATAATGCACTCTGTAGGCATGATTGAACACACTTGGAGAACATTCATATGCTGAGAACTTGTGCAGAACCCAATGTGATTAACTCCTGCTAAATCTTTGAGGTATGGGGTCGCCTATGCAAGCCTAAGAGACCTTCTGTAGTTATAAAATAGCCTATTAGCAAGGGAGGGTGAAATATAGGTATATACTTAACCTGTTTCCATTTAGCATTGAAACATGCTTTCTCCCTTTGTATTTTATGGAGTAGTAACTATGCTGACAATCTTATTTCTTATCATATGTCTGCTTGTATTAGCTAAGATGCTGCACCTGAGATCACGGCATTAAAAATAAACATTTTAAACTTGCTCGTGTCTCCCTTTACTCCCTGTTCTGGACTGGTATGAGAGTATAACGAAAGAGTACTCATGTTTCCCACCTTACCTGAGGTAACCTAAGTCGCATGTTCTGGGCTGTCTAATCATTGGTTACTTTGCTAAAGGAGGAAGAGCTAATGAGACACTGATGCTAGTCAGGTAGGGAATCTGGGTACTAAGGTGAGTTTTTGGCACACCCTAATTCACTGAGGTCCTGGGTCTCTGTGCACAGTTCTGTGTCTGAGCAGAATCCCTGCAACAGTATTATAGATGAGATTTAAAATCTCTTTTTGATGGCTTTTTCAAATCCAGGTTGCAATGTGGGCTCTGGTGGAACCATGGGGCACATGCATCAACATAGTAAATTGCAAATACCTTATTGCGAATTCCTGAGAACTGTAATTAGGTAATTGCAATTTACAATGCATGAATTTCAAAGAGTTTCAGACTGCGATTCCTAGGAGGTCGCAAATCGATCTACCTAATATTAATGAGGTAGATCACAATTTGCGACCCCCTAGAAATCGCAAAATTCACAGGGATGGTGGCCTGCGGGGGTCAGCAGACCACTATGTCTGTGATTGTTTTGAAATAAAACAATATTTTTTTTTGTAGAGTAGCCCAATTTCCTTAAAGGCAAACAAGATGTTTTACAAAAAGTCAAATGAGAAGTTATCTTTTCTTGTTTTTTGAGCAGGCACTGGTCTGTGGGACCACTGCCTGCTCTTAAAAATGCTTTTACAAACATTCACAAAGGGGAAGGGGGTCCCTTGGGTACCCCTTTCCATTTGCGAAAGGTTACCACCTACTTGAAGTAGGTGATAATATGCAAAAGGTTTGCAACCACATTCACGGTCACAAAACATTCATGCATACTGTTAGGATTCGGTATTTGGAAGGGATGCCCTAAACATGCCCCTTCCAAATACTGAATCGCAAATCTATTTTGCGATTTGGTAACAGTTTCCCAAACTGCAAATTGGGGGTTTGCTGCATCTGAAAAGCATCTTTTATGTGTTCACAAACTGGCCGATTCTTCAAAACGGCCCATTGGCGAAGGCAAAAATGCTTGATGCATGTGCCCTCATGTTTTTGTCTGGACAGCATTAATTGCCTCAATGGCCCCATTACATCAATTCACACAGAGAATGTGAGTGGGCTTTACATCAGTTCCCTACAGCTACTTTCCTTTTTGTGGCTTTCATGCTTTGTATGGTATGGTCAGGCTATCCATGAAGCCCATGTCATTTTGAGGAAGGTTACATTATCTCATTTGTGTTGCCATTTGGTTCTTTTGTTAGGCTGCAGAATAAGATGGTCCCCATGCAACAGTCATGGAGTGAGTCGCACTGGGCTATATATTGAAGCAGGAAGCAACATGAAGAAGTGGCATGCAGTAGATCCGGAGTAGTGGAGGAAGACCCACACCGGTGGTGCTATAGGTTGAGGGCTGAGCACCTCCCAGCACCCACATGAAGGAGCGAGAGATATGGGATGGCAGCCCCAATGTCTGCATCCAATGCAGTGGAAGGTGCCCAGGTGGCATTAAGGAAGTCTGGGCCCTCCAGGTGCACCAACCTAGAAGGGTGGAAACACATAATAGGGCCAGATTCGCAATGGTAAACTGAGAAGAAATTATATCTTTATGACTTTCGTATTCACAAAAGGCATTTACGAGTAGTAACATTAGACTTTTGTCCAAAACTTAAGGTATATTGAAAATCGTAAAGTTAGACTTTCGTCTCAGTTTACCTTTGTGAATCGGGCACCCAGTGTGGTCAACTGATGAAAGTGGGAGTAGCTGCTAGCATGTAGGAATTTCCATAGTGGAGGTATTTAATGACTGACGGTGACTGAGTGTGGCCAAGGAGGTGAAAGGTGATGTTTCCCCCAGAGCATGAGTCGACTGGAACAGTTTGGGCAGATTGCACAGATAAGTACAAAGAAGGGCGTTTCTCCATCAACCCCCAAATTCACCTACAACCCGCACAAGGGACTTTGTCACGTGAAACATTTGTGGGATTGTAAATTGAACCCAGTGACCATGAATAAGTAGTAGGGCAATATGTATGCTACCCATACTGTAGACACTAATGTGACCCACTGTTAGGGCCAATAAACATTTCAAGTGCTAACAGCTGGAACCAAGGGGTTATCATGGTACTACAACATAACCAACCTGTGCTTGGAACAGTGGTTAAACTCAAAGCGCGAGACAATCTGCGGTAGTAGCCTCACTGATGTTTGAGTCCAGTGGCAAAGGAGGACTAGTAGAAGAAGCAGAGAAACAGGTGGTAGCATCATCTGACCCGACAGACAGCCTGGATAGCCTATTAAGAGTAGTGCAAGAAAAGTGAACTGTCCTTGAACAAAAAAATCAAAACAGTAGCCATAGATGTATAGTTACTAAGGTACGATCAAAGAAAGCAGTAGTAGTGAATTTGAGCTGATAGACATTGCTGTGCGAAGTATGAAATTGCTTAAATCAGCAAAAACAGGTCAGAGTTACTAGAAATTGAATGTGGCTTAGAATTTCCGGCAGAAAATACATAAGGAAGAGCCTACAGAATTACCAGTGGAATAGTTGGGCTCCAAGAGCATGCAGAGAGTTGGGGAAAAGCTGCCGACCTGAAAAATTAGATGTCACTGGTGGTTGTGCCTTAGGGCCTCTCTAAATTCTTTGTGATTGAGAGGGTTCATAAAGCACTGGTCCTGCCTCATCAATCAGGTGCCCCCTCACACACCCATCGGTCAATTGTAAAGCTCCTGAACTATCGAGACCAGGATATTATCCTGCGGAATGCCTGCTCACGCCTCTCTCTGGCCCTTCAAAGTGGACGATGCTATTGTTTCTCTATTTCCAGATTACATGACAGGAATACAACCACAAAGGTGGTATTTGATGAAAGTGAAAAGGAAGCTCTTCAAAGCACAAAGTTGCTACATGCTGTTAATCGAGATGAAATTAAAGGTGATACATGAGGGCTGTGCCCTCTTCATCAGATGGGTCGGCCATCTGGGACTGGCTAAAAGAGAAGAATATCTCAAGTGCAAAAGGAGACATTAGCAAAAAACTAAAACAAGACACACATCAAAGGCCAGTATGAGGCACGAATAATTGATGTCCAATTATGGCAGAATGTGTAACCACAGAGGTAGATGCCCTGCCCTCTGATAAGTCGAGTCAGTTGCATGATCTAGAATCATCCCAGGAGGATACCTACGACAAGCCAACTTGACTGAGAAGAGGGAACTGGGGTTAATTTATGACCTAAGACCGTCGAATATATCAACAAACCACACACTAGAATGTAAAGCCTGGGACAGCAATCATATCTGCAATGCAAAATTGTGAATATTTGAATGCCAGCACATACTTGTTACAGGACATTAATATTACAAGCTCCTGTGTTCATTTGAGCCCTACCAAATGGCACCACACGGGGACAGGCCTGAACAGAAATATGAGGAACTGTCAGATTTAAGCCAACATGTAAGTTTCTCTATTTTCTGTGTGTTCATTGAGAAGTAGCCAGCTGTGGAGTGAGCAAGGCTAACTACGGACACAGCAAGGTTCCAGCTTCCAGGTAGCTAAGTGCTTGACCCTGGCTAATTTAAAAATGCTTAGCAACATTTGGAGGGAATCACTAGAACAGCCTGTAATGGTGTAAACAGTAAGGGATGGCCTACTATTTCATATATATGACTCCTTTACACACCTTCTGTGTCCAAAACCTCTCAAATTATTTAACTGCAGAGGGTATAGGGGTATAGGGTATAGAGGGTTCGACAAAGCATTGTATGAGCTACTATCATTACTAAATGCTGATCACAAGATTTATCCACTCTGAACAGAATGGCTGAATGCCAGGTCGCAGTGCTCCCAAAATCTCAAAAGACAGGTTCAAGTTCTAACAGAGGTCCTTGTAGCATACTCATTAGCCTCAGCGGTGGCACTTGACGTAGAGAATGTCATTTACGCCGTGGGTTGATCTTACCTATGAATATATGATGTTACAACATATTCCATTAAAACAAATACTTTTACAATGGGGACTTTAAAATGCAACTGCCATTACAACGTACGTTTTTACAACACCAGCCATTACAACACATGATCATAGGGATACATTGAAAGTGCCATTACAATGTATACCATTGCGACCCATACTAATAAAATGCATACCATTACAATGTATATTAATTATCCTATGTAAAACAAAGACAAATGTTACTGCCATCAAATATTTAAGAATGTATATATGACCCAACAATTTGCTCGGAGAAAGAAGCTACTTGAACCTACGTCACTATACGCTTTTTAACTTGACCTCTGTTGTTGCCATACAGCGTCTTGACCGTGACCCCCGTGACCCTGACGTGTTGCGCGTTTTGCATCGGAGAGAGCTGGAGCCGAGACACGAGGAATCGGGATGTGAGGCAAGCCCGCTTGTATCATAGGGAAGCTTCTGTATACGTCCCTGCGAGCAACTCCCCCCCGCTATCTGCCATCTGCTGCCTGCCGCTGCCCTTTAAGCGGGCTGAGTATTATTTAAGCCCCCTGCCTGACCCCAGCTTGAGCCTCTGCCCAAGGGTTCAAGCAAGGCAAGGGAGACAAGAGGAGAGGAGAGGACAGAGAACCGGCGCCGGTGCCTAGTGAGAAACAGAGCGGTGTGGACCAGGAGGG
Source organism: Lissotriton helveticus (assembly GCF_964261635.1). NCBI lineage: Eukaryota > Metazoa > Chordata > Amphibia > Caudata > Salamandridae > Lissotriton > Lissotriton helveticus. The sequence goes on along the minus strand of NC_136071.1, from coordinate 167,381,461 downwards.
AGCCTCTCCTCGCAATATGGCATATCTCTATTCTCATTAAGCCTCGCTGGAGATACATAGCGAGGTTGTCTAAGGAGGAAAAACCCTGCTTTATGATACTGTAAATTAGAATCATTTCACGAGGAGAAGCGGAGAAGGGCACGAGGCACGGGCGCAAGTATAAGATTAAGGCACAATAGAGGTAAGTGCCAAAATTTTCTGGCACCAATTGTATTTACCCCTAACCCATTTCCTGAGGACTGTGTTTTGGGATAATATTGGGTGGTTACTTAGCCGCAATAGACTATAATTTGAAGCGCTTGTGTGAAGTGCTTAAGTACGTAAATGGCCCCTCAGAAAAACAAAAGCACATTGGGAACAGCAAAGAAAGCAAAGGCCAATGCGGAAAATCAACAAACTATTCGAGAGAGCCTGATGTGCCTAGGGGCTGAGCAAAAACTTAAACGTGCCCAAAGGAAAAAAGAGAAAACCTCCAAAGAACCACAACAAGGAGGAAGTAAGGGAAATATAGCATCAAATTCACCTAAAGTTTTCGTGGGAAAGCACTTTAAAAGGGTCTTTTCCCCCGCTAAATCCACGGCTACTGAAGAAGGGGAGGAATCTTGGAAAGGGGGCTCCTCTTTAATCTTTGATGAATGCTTGGCAGACTCTGTAAATCTGGTCAATCGATCGGTACAGTCTTTGACAGGCCATAAGGGGGCAATAATGTCACCGCAACTTTCTTCCTCTCCGCGATTGTTACGACAGACATCAGAAGAGCAGATAGCCTCGGCTCAAGGCAAATTGAAGAAGTAGCCCAAAACTCAGATGGAAGATTAAATGGAACAGAAAGGCCGGTTTTACATGGAGACAATTGTCCAGCGTATATGGATAAAAACGGTGACATTAACGGCGAAAACCAATCGCTAGAGATAAACTTAGAATCTTCGGAAACCCCTGCATCTTCAATCTTGGAATTGATGCTAATGGTGCAAAAGTAACAATGTTAAACCACGTTATTTAAATAAGTCAGAAAATGCACCTCTCTAAAATTGAGGGAGAATTACATGGTATTAGGGGGCAAATGCCATCAATGTTAAGACTTGTCTCAGACCCTCTGTTTACAGCCCCGGTGAGGGAGGGGGAGGAGGAGGTCGGAATCGTTGATCCCCCATTAGCTAGCCATGATGTCGAAGTCCTATCTAAGGATCATGAAGTTTATGTTTCAAGATGGCCAATGTTGGTAAAAAGAAGGGGTGAATACATAAGCTATGGTTTATCAAAACGAGTGAGATTGACAGGAAGAGATGCACAAAGAAAGCGTAACACAAGAGTGACGAAAAAGAGAAGAGAGCAGAAGGAGTTAATAGAAGTACTTGAACAAGAACATAAGCCTGAAACCTTTAAAATCGTGAGTGAACCAAGATTAACTAGAATAGGACCATAGAAATCGGATAGGATGGTAGTAAAAAAGGAGAGTTGTAGTAGGAAGCAAAACCATCATGAAAAGGTGATAAAAAATACAAATTACATACCGTTCAAGGTAGCGAGTATACACTCCCGTAAGGCTCCCCTTAAAGATAAGGTACACCGGGAAAGCAGTTCGGAGGAAGGGCCCAGAATTAACACACATCTACCCCGGGGGGACCTAGGTTGGAAGAAGAGGAGGATAAAGGGAATAAGTGGTTTTACTTTGAACAAGTGAAAATGGGAAGGGGTGGGAAAAAAATCAAAGAAGAGTTCTTACTTAAATCGATCCCACCTTCTTAATACATTTGCCCACTGCCCAAATCTAACAGGAATAGGTTCAGAAGATCTCCAACAGGTGGGATTTCAAGCATCCTGTGATGGTAAGGAGTTTACCAAGGTACAGCTTTACTCTGACCTGGTCAAAACTGCAATATTAAATGCAGAACAGGAGATACGTAAAGAAGGGATTAGACTAGTGCCGAAAGAAGAGGTAGCGCTAGTATACAATGTCCCACAGCAGAAAACCTTCTTACGGTTCCATGCGGGGCTAGGAAAAAGACAAGTGAAGCTACCCGGAAATGAAGTGGACCAAGGGTTGGAAAACTTCAATATAGTAATAAATAACTCAGACCTGATGGAGGCCTGGAAGAATTGGAGTAATAACATAAGCTCTGCAGGTCCTTCACACTGTTATTTGGAGGGAACCAAATTTAACGGATCACTAAGCGATGTAGAATAGGTAATGGGGCAGCTACATAGCACAAAACTGGTCTCTTGGAATATAAATGGCCTAGGAACTCAGCCAAAGCAAGAAGTCTTGAAAGAACTTGCAAAAAACAACGAGATCATTTGTATACAAGAGACCTGGCTTTGTGGAGAGCCCCCTGTAGTTGAAGGGTTTTGACAAATCTATTGACCGGCATTAAAATCTAAATCTGGCTGCCCTGCAGGTGGCTTGCTAATTTTGGTATCAACAAACTTAGTGATTATGGTATGCCAGTTATCTGTGACGTGTAAGTGGCTCTTGGGTTGTAGAATATCAACAACGTTTGCTGACAAAAAATATGAAAACATGTTGATTCTGAATGTGTATATGCAATGGGGCTCACCGGAGGAATACGGGGTTGAACTGATAAATTTTAAGAATGATATGGATTCACTCTGTGATAAGTATGGGAATGATTTGATTTCGTTGTTGGGAGATTTTAACCATAAATTAAGCCCAAAATTGTCAGATCCTTGGTATACTGAAATTTTGGAGTCATATGAGATAAAGAAAGCAAAGTTCCCTGAAAGTACAATACCGACTGATGTGGCTAAATTGGGTAATTACTTAGCTACAAAAAGGTTTTTTCTGCTTAAATGGTAGGGTAGCCCAAGATTGCCCGGCAAATAAAACATTTAAATATGGGACCAAAATTGCCTTATAGACTATGTTTTTATGCTGCCATGGAATTTTTAGCTAGTAAAAGATTTTAGGATTAACCCCACGGAATGTAGTGACCATAAACTAATAAAATTGGAGCTGGTAATATCCCCACAGTCTGCTTGCGATAAAGTTATTTTACAAGAGATGGATTACCCAAATCGGATAACCACTCGGCTATCCGAAGCATTTATTGAAAGGTTAACTAGACTACAACAAAATGTTAAGTTAGGATGCCTGAGCGGACAAAATCTATCATGGTTTGTTGAGAAAATAAACCAACTAGTTAAAAGCATAAAGTGTAGAACTAAGAACAGATGCAAGAGCCCCTAAGAACAAAGAAAAGTTACAGGTTAATCAAGGAAATTGGTTTAATCTAGATTGCTTAAATAGGAAAAGAGAACTAATGAGAGAAGAGCGTAGGCTACGCAAAAAGTTTAATCAGGCTAGGGCTGAAAATCTTGTCCAAATAAATAGAGAATATACCTCACTACTACGCAATGCTAAAAGGGTCCACAAAGTAACTTGTTGGGGAAATTTATTGGAGGCAATCGAATCTAAGAATATACGTCAGTTCTGGAAACTAATACAGTCAGCTACAGAACCTTCGGTTGCCCCAATGATTTGCGTAGTGGAAGAGGGGGCTTAGGAAGACTATCTACAGAAACCGTATGCCCTGGGGAGCAGAACTGGGAATGAGAGATCAAGGGACTGGAGAGGCCTTGTACAGGACTTAAAGCAAGATTGCTCAGCAGTTAATTTCCTAAGTATAATAAGGACTCTGAACCTAGCAAGAGCAGCAGGCCCAGACAATTTACCGGCCCTGATATTAAACTCAAACCAGACCTGGTGGGCGGAATTCTTCTCTAAAATGTTTTCAGTAATCTTAGAACAAGGGAAGATCCCCACAAACTGGAAGGGTGCAATAATAAGGCCGATACATAAGAAAGGGGATGTCCATGCCCCTAAGAACTACAGACTAATTAACCTATTAGATATAGGAGAAAAGATCTTTGCGAAAATAATACTAAGCAAGCTAAAATACTGGGTAGAACAAGGATCTATTGTGCCAGTGGAACAGGGTGGGTTTAAAGAAGGCCATTCCACTATAGAACATTGCTTTACCCTGTGGGCATTAGCCATGAAATCGATAGAGCAAAACGGTAAACCGTTTTGTTGCTTTGTCGATTTCCGGGCGGCTTTTGATTCAGTGGACCGTAATAGCCTCTGGGAAGTGCTGGAAAATTATGGAATGCCGGAGTTACATAGTGGCAATTGGGCCCAGGTCATTAGAGATACACAGGGATCACTAACTCATAAAATATTAGTAAAGAATGGCCTTAGACAGGGGTGCGTTCTGGCACACTTGCTTTTTTCAATCTTTTTAGCGGATCTCCCTGCAGTACTGGAAATCGAAAGAAGCGCGAGTCCACGTATGAATAGAAATAAAGTGCCATGCCTTTTATATGCTGATGATCTTGTGATCCTTGACCAAACTGAAATGGGTCTACAAAGGAAATTAAATGTGTTTAAAAATTACTGTGACAAAAAGTTTCTGACTGTTAATATGGAAAAAACAAAGGTCCTATGTTTTGGGAAGAGAGTAAAAAATTTGAACTGGTTTTTAGGATAAGACAAACTAGATATAGTAAGCGAATATAAATACTTAGACTTTTGGTTTGATAGCGCATTAAAGTGGAGCACTCATTTGGAGGCACAAGCTGCAAAGGCTTTTTCGTCAGTCGGTGGGTTGAAATTTTATTATAAAGATTATGGTGATATGTCACACAGACCGGTTTTAAAGGCATTTGAAGCTATGATCCCCCGCAAGTTCTTTATGGTGCAGAAGTGCTCTATTTGAGCGGCAAAAGGGGGTGGGATCGTGAAAAAGGAAAGATTCTTAAAATATTGCTGTCTTTACCAAACTGTACTATGGTTCAAGCAATTAGAATGGAGGTAGGGCTAATAGCATGGAATGTAAAGACCCAAATGTCCTTACTAAGATTCTGGAAACGCCAGGAGCCTGGCGGCGGACAGAAGGTCTCAACATGGTGCAGAGAGGAAATCCAAACCAGCGGCCTTTGCTGGGCACGAGATGTAAGGAAAATCCTCCAGATCGTAGCTGCGCACCTAAAATTGAGCCTTTCACCGCCATCCCTGGATGTAGTCTTTACTAAGAAAATGCTTAGGGACCAAGGGCTCCTATACTCTAGATCATGATTATCTGAGGGTAAAAAAATCTGTTAACTGGGTATGGAGCGAGTGGGAAAAGGAGGTTCGGTTACCATACTTGGATTTTTTGCCCAATAAATGGTTAAGACAAGAAATCCTAAAGGTTTGTGTGGGCATAAATCCATGGTAGACAGAAGGAAAAATAAAAGCAGCCTTGATCCAACCAAACAGTATTTGTAAATGTGGCTTAGGAGTAAGAAATGATATCTTACACATATTGCTTGACTGTATATTGATTTTAGCAATACGGAAAGTGTTTCTACGTCCAATATTTTTAAAATATAAGGTGAATTCACGTGCTCACGCCGCTTGTCTTCTAACGGAAATGTCATTTCTAGATAATACAATTGTTCTGGGGAAGTTTTTGAAATCAACAAGAGAATTTGTAATGGAGACAATAAAGGAGGGTTGCAGATTTTAAAGTTTTTAGAGTTCTCCCAATATTGAGGCTTTTATGGTTTTATATTCTTGTAAATTGTGTTAAAATGAAATGTGGTCTAATTATGTTATCACTATGCGGACCCAAAGTTTTCTGTATGGTTTATAGTCTATGGTCTAAATAAACACTGTTTATGATCATGATCAGCATCATATATATATCACAAACTTTAAAAATATATATTTTTAGGACGTACATCACATTTTACAAATAAACAGTGTACACTCAGTGGCAAAACCAGCATGTTCATACAAATCATAAGAAACTGGTGTCCTTCCACTATTTCGACTTTAACAGCCCAGCCATCACCTACTCAAAATGGCTGCCATTCAAAATGGAATGTAAAAAACAACATTTTACACAGTGCATTAAAAATAAACATTCAGTCGGGTTCTGAATCACGTGGAAAATGCAATTCTGACATATATTACCTTTTACATTTTCTAAACCCCTAACAAACATATAAATTCTGCAGACCACCATTTTGTGCTCAATGGTACACAGACTTCCCTGGTGACCACATGCATCTGGATTAGGAGGATAAAACAGATAGCTTGAAGTTCAAACACCACCATCTATTGACTAAAGTAAGTGCAAGTTTTAAACGAAGCACAATTACATAGAAAATAATTAATTCACAAATCTAAAAATGTTTTTTTAAAATGTTTGAAACATTCACAGATCTTGACCATACAGATATAGCAATACAATACTAATCTTCTGTGGAAAGTAAGTGAATGTTTTAGACAAATCATAATTAATTTTAAGCTAAAATAAAACCCCAAACATAAAATATATATTTGTTTTTATGATACATTCAGACTTGGAACATACAAATACAACTATCAAACTTGATTAAAATCTCTGAAGAAATATTTCTGTTAGCTTACTGTAAATTATTTATTTTACATGAAAAATATATAATGACATTAAAAAAAAGTGATTTATCTTGTGGCAGTTGCTGGTCAATGGTGGGGGGGCAAAAATACTTTTCTAACTCCGAGGGGTGGTTGCCTCAGGGAAGTTGCTGGTCAGTGGTGGGGGCCTAAATTACAATTCTAACTAACTCCACATGGTGCTTACCTCAGGGAAGCTGCTGGTCAGTGGTGGAGACAAAATTATTGTTCGAACTCCTCTGGGGGCTTGCCTCAGGGAAGGTGCTGGTCACTGGTGGGGGCAAAATTACTATTATAACTCCGCTGGGGGTTTCGTCAGGGATGGTGCTGGCAAGTGGTGGGGCCCAAAATCACAATTCTATCTCCACAGGGTGTTTGCCTGATGGGAAGGTGCTGGTCAGTGATGGGGGCCCAAAATTACTACTCTAATTCCGCTGGGTGGTTTCCTCACGGAAGTTGCTGGTCAGTGGTGGGTACCAAAAGTGCTATTTGAAATCCCCATGGTGTGTACCTCAGGGAAGGTGCTGGTCAGTGGTGGTGGCCAAAATTACTACTCTAACTCCGCAGGGTGCTTACCTCAGGGAAGGTCATGGTCAGTGATGGGGGACAAAATTACTATTCTAACTGTGCCGGGTGGTTGCCTCAGGAAAGGTGCTGGTCCGATATTGCTTTATGAAATGTAATCAATAAAAAGCAAGTTATACTAGCCCTCATTACGATGTCGGGCGGAAAGCCTCGGACCGCCGCCCTACATGGTAGGTTTAAAGTCTGACCGCCGCATTAGGATGATTGCAGTCCGAGTTTAAACCGGTGGGGAAATCCGACACAGCTTAGAAGGGCTCAAAGAGCCCGTCAGTCAGTCGGAAAGGCATCCTAATCCCTTAAGGATGGCATTTCCACCGTTTCCAACAGCCAATCCATGTCGGCCTTTCCAACATGGATTGACTGTTGTAAACTTAATTTACCCCCGGGCCTGGCTTATGAGGAGTGTTACCCCTATCCCAGGATGCTTGTTTCCAGTCCATGAAAGACCTGACATTGCAGTTCGGGCTGGACTGTACCCATGAGGCACAGGGTCAAGACCTATTTTCATATAGCTGGGTCTGAACCGAGGTGGCGAAGTGAGCTAAAGAATGATGATGGATTCAGCCCAGATCTGTGACTGGGGGTGAGTGTCTAAAAAGTTTCAGCGCTCCGTCCATCATCTCCTTGTGTTTGCTTTGTTCGACCTAAGTTGGCAGGGTATGCCCAGACATGGGTCCCTTGCTCACTTTGCCACTGCATTCAAGCTAGCCTGGCTGATGAGGGGTGTTACCCAGAAACTGGTCTCAGGATGGTTCTTTCCGATCTAGGAAGTCCTGGCTCAGCAGCTCGGGCTGGACTGTACCAATGAGGCACGGGGTCAGACTGATTTGCATATAGCTAGGTCTGAACTGGGGTGGCGAAGTGAGCTAAAGAATGATGATGGATTCAGCCCAGATCTCTGAATGGGGGTGAGTGTCTGAAAAGTTTCAGCGCTCTGTCCATCATCTCCTTGTGTTTGCAGTGTGGATGAATACTACACATCAATTACTGAATCTGAGTATTTTACTGCAAATGAAGACAAATGGGGTACCTTACTTAATTACTTTGAGGACACATGGATGGCCATCTAAGCAGGTTAGGTCGCAGAAGGAATCCAATGTTTTCTTTGAAATAGTGGAACTGTTACATGACCTGCTTAGAGAGTGAAGCAAAGACTAATAATGCCATAGAGGGATGGCACACCTTCTTCAACAAATCAATCGAAAAATCTCACCCAAACTTTCCAAATTTCCAAGAAATGAGAATAGCAAAATCATTGACTGGGAGTCTGAACACACAAATTTGTTGATGGTGGCTTCAGACTACCTAGACAATATTGTACACATTCCACACTTCTGACTGACACTAACACCTATTCTATCTTACTTGCCTGTTTTGCAATTTATTTTTAAAAATTAGATTGATTTCTTTACACTTTGGTTTTAAAGAAATCATAATCTTTCTTTAATCTTAGAGCCTGAATACAATGTCGGGCGGACAGCCTCAAACCAGTGTTCAGAGGCTTTCCGGCCGACATGGTAGGTTTAAAATCGGACGCAGTATTAGGATGACAGCAGTCAGAGTTAAACCTGTGGGGTTCTGACGTGGAGCCCGTTGGTCCGTTGGAAAGGCTGCCTAATTCTTTAATGATGAAGACTCCGCCATCAAGATTGTTATATCGGTTTCCGACAGTCATTTCATGTTGGCCTTCCTGACAGGGAAAGGCTGTTGGAAGAGACACTAGGGGCCCCTCGCAGGGTCCCCTTCCCCCCTGGCCCTCCCATACTGGCCTGGGGGGGCACATCCCTGCACCGTGTGGCAGGCACCGTGGCCTTCCACACGGTGCAAGAATGTTTGAAAACATCAATTTTCCAATAGGAGCTTGTGCTGCGGGCGTTTTGCACCCGTCACACAAGCTCCCATTGGAAAATGGATGTTTCTATCCGCACTAAGGGCCTGATTACGATGTTGGTCAGAAAGCCCCCGACCGACAGTCAGATTCTCCTAGACCGTGTAGGAACCCATCTGCACGATTACGATGCTCGGAAGGGGAACTGTTTGGTCATTCCGAATCAGTTCCGACCGGCATTCTGAGATTCTGAGTCGGTTGGAGCCGATTCATACAGCTCAACAGACAGCGTTTCTGACTGACCGAGTATAATGTCGGAATCCAACAGCCTTTCTGAATCGGTCTGTCTGAATAAAAATGTTGTCTGGCCCCCTTTCATCCTGAGCCATCCGGGTTGGGGTGGAGGGGGTACCCAAAGGACACCCCTGTAAAACCATGCACAGTGTGGCAGGCACGATGGGGTGCCCGTGACAGGGTGCAAGGTTTTTCGCAGACACCCATTTTCCCCATAGGATCCTGTGTTGTCGGTCAGAACACAGGCTCCTATTGAAGTCAATGGGAGTCCTTGCGAACGGTCTTCAGAAGCATCATAAGCGAGTCGGTCGGAATTGAATCCGACAAGGATTAGTTTCCGACCAACATCGTAATCAGGCCCTAAGTGCGGGGGCATCCCAATTGAGTTGTCGCAACCGCCGAACTCTAGTCGGGTGGTTCCTTGCCTGCAACGGTGTCGGACGGATGCTGTGCATCAGGTAGGGCCGTGTTTCCTCCAGTACTCTCCTGCCCGCCTGCTGTGCTCCTCTAAGGCTAATTTTACTACACCCAAATTCAAGAAAGCGCGGACCTGCAACCATGCTCATGCTGTCTAGGCAGCCCTACTGTAGGACGCCCCCCCTTTTCAGCTGTGCGCGACTGACAATATACGTCTTTTACACACTTAAAATTCAGCAGTATACATGATAATAGGGCCATTCATATGGGTAATCCCTCCATATAGTGAATGTGATAGTTTTGGTTATCATCAGCACCATAACACCTTTACAGATAACAGTGAACCCTACAAGTGGAATTAATAATATTAGTAGTAATAATAAAAACCGAGCAAAGGAGGCGGTCAGCAGCAAATAGTAGAGACAGCTGGAGAGATGGCATAAAAAGACTGGACAGTGACAGACGGTGGGGTGGTACAGAAAGGAAGCAGAGCAACAGGTGGCAGGGAATGTTATCAAGAGAGACTTCAGCGATAATAGCAGAAGAAGAAAGGGCGTGGTTGCAAGTGAAGAAGACAGGTAGGGAAGGATGTCAAAGACAGGGTAGGGTGGCAAAAACAGGGTGTGCAGCAGAGGAAGAGAGGGCAGTATGTGGTAGCACAGGAACATAATGCATCCTGTTACTCAAGATTTCACAGACAAACTGGCAAATCATTACACGGAAAAAAGCAGACACATTGGACTCATACTTAAAACAGAAACAAAGCACCAGCACTAACCCTTGCAAAAAACAACAAGCCAAGAATACTCTAACCCAGCCTCTCCGTTCCTTCCAACACATCTCACACGGTGAATTTATGCACCTGGTCAAAGCAAGCAGGTCTGCCGGCAGCCCTTCTGACCCGTGTCCACCACAAACTTTCGGGACAAATCTTTTAACAACCTCTGTCACTCCAGTAAGAAGAATCATCAACGATTCCTTAACTACTGGAATATTGCCAGAAGAACTTAAAAAGTCACACAAACGCCCTTTACTGAAGAAATCAAACTGGACCCGCTGAACCCTGACAACTACAGACCCATTACAAATGAACCTTTCCTGGGCAAACTGATAGAAAGAGCAGCGTTCGCCCAGATGTCACAATTCATTGTAGAGAATGACACACTTTCAGACTTCCAAACAGGATTCCATCCGGGAAGAGGAACGGAATCTGCCCTCCTTGCCATCTGGGATGACCTGAAGAATACATAGACCGCAACCAGGTTGCTGCGCTACTTCTCTTGGACTTCTAGGCTGCCTTTGACATGGTTGACCATGACACTCTGAAACAAAGACTCTATTAAGCCGGCATATGGGGAACTGCTCTAGACTGGATCGCGTCCTACCTTCGAAACAGAACTAATGTCATCCATATCCCACCTTTCTCGTCCAAACCATACTCCACAAAAGCAGGGGGCCCTTAAGGCTCCATCATCCCGGCTGCCAGACTACTCTTGCATATCAAACTGCGAGACCACATCTCACTTGCCTTGAAAGCCCTGCATAGGTTACCGGTTGCCAAAAGATCCACGTTCAAGCTAATTTGTATCACCCACAAAGCAATACATGGAATGGGACCGCTCTTCATCAGGAATAATATCATCAAACAAATTCAACAAAGGAACTTCCACTCTAAAGGGGCATCTCGCCTCAAAATCCCAAGATACAAGAAATAAACCATGGGTGGCACATCCTTCTCTGTTCAAGCAGTCAAACTATGTAACTCTTTACCCCCCAACTGAAGATCTACCGACAACCACACTATCTTCAAAAAAACAAGTAAAGAATTGGCTCTACCCCACATAAGCACCATACACAAACAGAATTTTACAGCATATCCCGCTGTATATAAGCATTTATTTTCACTATAGATATGTACCTATCTTTGTGTACTGCTTTGTATAAACATGTGGAATAATTATGTTGTTTAAAAAAAAATCATATTTGGTCTACATGTACTTGCTTCCATTGTGCATCTATGTACCGTCCATGTACTTGCATCTGTGTGTATGTTACTTTTCTCATGAAAAATCATATCCAATGCACTACCCTATTTCTCATATTGTACTTCTATCAATATCTTTAATCTACGTATACTTACCTCCTTTATGCTTCTATATACTTTCAATGTACTTATGGATCTATATATTTATCACTTTATTCTAATTTAGCATTTCCAATGCACTGCCCAATTTCTCAGCCTATACTTCTCTCAATATAGCTTCTAGCCCAACTTTCTGACTCACCTCAAACTCCTTTCTACTGCTCTTTCCAATAAACTACCCTATCCCTCATCCTAAACATCTATCAATATATCCTCTGCATCCACTCTCATTTATCCCAAACCCCATACCACTAATATGATCCCCAAAATAACCCTTTCTAGACTTTCTCCTACTCCACCCCTCCTTGCATCATCTGACACCTCTTTTACTATACCGATCCCCCTAAACAAACCTTTCTAAACTCTTCCCTCTAACTCTTACCCTACAAAACCCTTTTTACTCATCCAAAAGCCTCCTCCTACTGCTATGACCTAAAAAAAAAAGAATCCTTCACTCTTCTATCCCTCCGCTATCCTTTTCAATCAAAATATTAGACTAACATGTTCACTTCCCAAATTCCATATTCCACTATACTAATTCACCACTAATCCTTTATGGGTTCCAGAGTAGCATGCAAGTCGCCAATAAAGCGTTTCAACACCCCATCAGGGTTACAAGCGCTATATAAATGCAAACATTTTTCCCTTTTCTGCCCCTACCCAACCCTTCACAATCCAAATGACTGACTAACATATCCACCACTCAAATTACTTCATATGTCAGTATACTAATTTTCAACACTAAACGTTTATCGGTTCCGGAGTAGCGTGCTACTCACCAGAAAAAATCTTCAACACCCATCAGGGGTAACAGGTGCTATATGAATGTAAACCTTTCTTCCACTTCTTTCTCTCCGCTATCCTTCTCACTCAAAATACCTGACCAATATCCACCACTAAAATTACTTTCATATTTCACTGTACTAATTCACCACTAATCCTTTATGGGTTTCCGGAGTAGTGTGATACTCGCCCCCCCCCCCCCAAAAAAAAGCTCTTCAACACACCATCAGGGGTAACAAGCGATATATAAATAGAAACCATTTTTCCTCTTCTATCCTTCTGCTATCATTCCGAATCCAAATAACTGACTAACCTATCCACCACTTAAAATTACTTAAATGTTTCACTATACTAATTCAACAATAATCCTCTATGGGTGCCAGAGTAGCATGCTACTTGCTGAAAAAGCACTTTGACGCCTCATATGGGGTAGTAAGCGCTATATAGATGCAATTTTAATATAATACAATACAAATCTGCCCAACATCGTAATCAGAGCCTTATGTGTTTTTTAAACCAAAAGTGTTGAAATAAGCAATGATCCTGACCTGGGCCTAAAACCGCTAACTGCATAGGAATTAAAATGGTTGGTAAAACATACATCAAAATACTTACATATATCTAACTACCTCCCTCCTCTCTCCTTACAATAAACAATGCCACCCACAATCACTCTTTAACAAGTAAAATATGTCTTACCTGACCGCAGCTCTTTCTTGCTTCCGATCTTTACCGTGACACTCCACAGACTGTAGAATCAGACGAACAACCATGAAAGGAAAAAAAGGAAAAAAGGACAATTTCTTGCATTGACTTCAATGGAAAAGCATGGGAAAGTACAGAAAATAAATGTTAAAAAAATAATAAATGTACTATTTTTAAAACGTTTTTATTGAATTTTTTTTATATATTGATGCTTATTTTAATTATTTTTTTCTCATATTTAATTCAGTGTTATATCCTTTTTAAAATAAATGCATCTTTTTACTATTAAATTATATGTGGCCTATTTCATTATTTCAATAAAAATAAATCTGATAAAAAATAAACTTGATAAATCTGTTATTATAATTTTAATATTTACTATATATATGTACATTTGTATGAGTGTAGGTATGTCCATGTTTACCTAAAATGATCTGTTTTATCAATTTATTTTATATTTACTAAAATTAAGAAATACAGTTTTAAAAATAGTACACTCTCCTACACAAAACCCCTATTTCTCCAACAAATCTATGCCACACTAAGGGGTCGATTCCGATTTGGGAAAAACCGCTCCGAATAGCTGTTCGGAGCGTTTTTCCCGTACGAGTCGTACCCTTCAACGTCCCCCGTACGTACGACGAAGTACGACGAAGTACCAGGAGCTGGACTACTTACGATTCGTACAGAGACCGTACGAATCAAATCCCCATACGAATCTCCCTCATAACCCGCTGTACGCGACATCTGTACGGTTCGCTGCTGCTTTTTCCGACCCGGCAAGTACGATTCGTGTTGGGTATGCACCGTACGACCCTTTTTCAATGGGAGCTGAAAACAGCCGTAAAAGCAGAGTTTGCCCAAAAAGAGGTATGGAACGCCCCCCCGGGTACGGTGCGTACACCCCATGATCGCAGGGATACGCTGCGTACCCCTGCGATCATGGGGTGTACGCACCGTACCCCGCGATCTTGGGGTGTACGCACTGTACCCCATGTTCGCTGGGTGTACGTTGCGTACACCCTGCGACCGCGGGGTATGGTGCGTACACCCCAAGATCGTAAGGGTACGCACCGTACCCCTGCTATCAAGGGGTGTATGCACCGTACGGTGTGTAAGTGATTGTGTGCATTTCCGTATGAATCGCCCTTACCTGACATGGACCGTACGAAGAGCCTCCTCATACCCCGGTCCGGATCGTACTCGTCGAGTCGTACGGCATGTGTACGAGTCGTACGGTTCACTGTTTCAACCTTGCAATACGTACGGATCGCGACGATTCAGACGGATTGACGGAATACGGATCGTACTATGCAACTCGGATGGACGGGTACGAATCGACGGCGATGGTTCCGGATGAAAACAGTACGGACGTTTTTTTTCCAGGATCGGAATCGGCCCCCAAGTGTTAAACTCCCATAACTATTATTTTTAATAATTCCTAAAATTATAACATTATTACTATTATTAATAAAATAAATTATTAAAACACCCTAATTCCTTTGCATCCCATGCCATAGGGTGGGTGTTGCACCCTCATAATTATTAATTTAAAAATGTTTAAAATTATAAATATTAGTAATAAAATCAAAACTGACACATACACAAATGTTAAAATGAATACCTGGGTATTAATACACTACCCCATGCAAAACCCCTAATTTCCTTGCATCCCATGCCAGAGGATGGGTGTTACACCCTCATAAACATTACAGTATTTATTTCAAAACTACTAACATGATTATTGCAATCAAAACTGATTAATACTCAAGTATTGAAAGTCATACCTGTGTATTAATACACCCCCCATCCAAAACCTCTAATTCCCTTGCATCCCATGCCAGAGGGTGGATGTTACACCCGCATATGAGTTCCTTTTTTCCCCATTAATAATGTAATCAAAACTGGTTAATACCCAAACATTAAAATTAATACCTGGGCATTAATACACTCTCCCACCCAAAACCCCTGTGCCAGAATGTGGGTGTTACATCCTTATAAATATTATTATTATTTTTTAATTACTAACAGGAATATTAAGGGTGAAACAGATGAAATCCTTTTTTCCCATTAATGATAAAATCAAAACTGGTTAATACCCAAACAATAAAATTAATACCTGGGCATTAATACACTCTCCCACCTAAAACCCCTGTGCCAGAAGGTGGGTGTTACATCCTTATAAATATTAATTAATATTTTTTTAAATTACTAACAGGAATATTAAGGGCGAAACGGATGAATACCCAAGTATCAAATTTATTAGTACAGCTCCACATCCACACACCCTCATTCCCTTGCATCCTGTGCCAGAGGGTGAGTGTTACACCCTCATAAGTATTAATGTAAAATTTTGTATTACTTAAAATAATATTAAAATCAAGTCTGATTAATACCCAAATATTAAAAATAATACCTGGGCAATAATACACTCCCCCACCCAAAACCCCTAATTCCCTTGCATCCTGTGCCAGAGGATAGGTGTTACACAGTCAGAAGTATTATTTTTAATTAACAAAATTACATTAATTTCAAATAGACAGGTTATAAAAAAATAACTGGGTATTAATACTCTCCCCCAACCAAAACCCCAAATTTCCTTGCACCCCGTCAAATATTAAATTTATTTATTTCGAAATTATTTAAATTAATGGTAAAATCAAAACAGATTAATGCCCAGGCATAAAAATTAACACCTCTGTATTAATCTACCTGACACCCAAAACACCTAATTCCCTTACACCTTGTGCTAGAGGGTGGTGGTTGCACCCTCATAAGTATTAATCCTAATTATTTTGAAATTCCTAACATGTATATTAAACTCAAAACTGATTAATACCCAGGTATACACATAGAAATCAATACCTGGGTATTAATGCACTCCCCAACCTAAACCCCCTTTTCCCACTTTTTAGAAAAATTTCAATTAATAAAATACATATTAATATCAATATAAATAAATCACTCAATTATTAATAAATCAATAAATACATAAACATCAGAAAAAATAAAAAACAAAACTTACCTAACCCACTTACCTAATATTGTGTTATAATAGCATAAGTTGTAATGGCATATGCGTTATAAAGGATTGTGTTGTAATAGCATGCATAGTAATGAATGGTATATGCATTGTAATTGTTTTGTTGTAAAGGCATTACAATGTAATGCCTGCATTGTAATGGTTGTTTCCCCTTACCTATATATAGCCTTAAAGAAAAAGGAGACTTGGTCCTAAAATTCAAACACAGTTGGATCTAGATGCTGTATACAGACCCTTTGGCCAGACTATGAAAGTGGGAAGTACATATGGGGGAATAGACGGTAAAGAGGGGCATGAGAAATGAATGCCCCCTTCACCCTCCTGGTTTATGCTGGCCATGGAGCCACTAACACAACACTTCCAGCGATATGGAAAAGTGAATAGAATAGATATAGCTGAATGCCAGCATATGATATCTTTATATGAGTAAGATATTCTCGATATCCTAAGACCCAAGAAACACAGATACTGGAAATAAAACAACATTTAGATACATTTAGTGACCTGTCCACCCAAAGGCTAAACTAAACAAAACCATATTTTCCCACTGCATAGTACAAAAACAGTCGAACAGCAATGGGATGTTCCAGTCCTTTAAATGCCTGCATCCATGTCTTTCAGATGCCTGTAGGTACAGATTTACCACACAGATAAATATGTAATAGAGGGTAAACCCCTCAAAGCTGCTGTGCTTGCAATTATGGTATGTTATGTCAAAAATAATTTGTAAAGCACACTTTTCCCAGAAAAGGACGTTCAGATGCTAGATTGCAAAAAATAAAAAAAACAGACATGTTAGAACGACAGAGAGCTTAAGGCAAAATAAAAACCCATGTTTTCGGCATTTTTTAATTAGTGAAAGTTTTGTTTTGAGATTAATATTGGCCCAGAGCTCATTCCATATTTTTTCGAGCCAGGTAGGAAAAGGTGTGACTGCCACACCGATGTCAAAAACAATGCATAGTACAAACAATAGTTCAGAATTGTTCAGGACTTCTATGGAGTTTTTGATGGTGATCCCCCTGTCAGTGGTAGACATGATAGATGTTAGAAAGTGGTTTTTTTGTCATGGTCGCCCCCCACTTTTTGCCTAGATGCTGTCTTGGTAGATCTGAAAGTACACTGGGACCTGCAGTGCCAACCAGACACCAGTTCTATTTCCCTTAAACTATAACTGTAAATTGGTACACCCAATTGGCAAGCACTTATCACTCCTTGTAAACCCATAGTAAATAGAAACATACACCATGTAAAAGTATGTCTGCAGAGCTACTGTAGTAACCCTGCCCGAGCAGCCTTTCTGCTCGAGAGTGACTCTGCATTCACCATGTGCTGGAGCCACACCACTGCCTTAACATAGACACGTCACTTCTTAAGTGCCCTCCTAAGCCCAGGAGGTAGAGTGCATTTTGTAAAAGGTGTGGATATACATGTACCCACATATATACCCCTACAGTAACCCTGTCAAGCAAGGTTTTACTGTAAGTAACTAGGCATCCATGAAGTAACATGGGCTGGCTACCGGGCAAACTGAGTTAGCCAACTTCATTATGGAACAACCAAATTGTGTTATGTTTGGTATGAAACACCATGCTTTTTCACCCCATCTCATTTCTTGTGTTGAGGGTGAGCTAGCAAAGCTTCATGGAGAAGTGTGGTTTTGCTAAGTGATGCATTTTGACAGCTACCACGGATCCTATCAGAACCAAGGACAGCCAAGTAACCTCTGCAACCGGACTCCCTGGGCAAGGTAACGGAAGATTAACTGTTGAGTCTTGGTCTAAGGGCCCACAGAACCTTAACCACTAGAGGGCTCAGTTGAGCACACCCTGCAAGTATCGCAATTCTAAGTGTGTTTTTCCCATTGACTTTGGTGAAAGTTTGACAGCTTTGTTACATTTCTTTACACTTGAAAAATCTATAACTTTGGTTATATGCAATCTATCAAGTTTGTTTTGGTGCTTTTACTTACATAAAAATCCAATCTATTTTCATAACTTTGTGTCAAAGTTTCTTTTGAGTCCTGTCACTTATTGACAATGTTGGTACTGTGAAATGCTTAACACAATGTCACCCTGAGTATGCCAGACTGCTCAAGCTACACTACCAGTACCGCTGCTAAGAGTGACTCCGAGGTCCACTCCTGTTTATTGTGTTAGTATAACATGATAAGGCCTCCCAGCCATATCACATAATACTTACACCTTGCAACATTGGTGTTTGTGCGGTAGGATCTAGAAAGTGTTTAATTTGGACCACCTGACAATAAATTGTTTTTTCCTTGTACGAAGAAATCATTAAAATTGTCTTTAGATTTAAGGTAAAGATATTTCTTTTTTAGATTTTTCTAAAAGCTTGATTTAATAATAATTGCTACGGCTCTGTGTTACATCCCTATTCCAATTGCATTAAAAGGTTAAAAGGTGTTTTACAAAGCTAGGTAAATGTTTTTTAAAGTTCTTAGGAGTTTTTATTAAGATCCCATAACTTTATTACAACCAGTAGTGCATAATGAAGAATGTTCTGAGCCTAATGAGCCCATTCTCTCTATCCTGAAGATCAATGATATGAGGGCATTTTGCAAGCTCAGAGGCATTAGCTTTAGGACAACCTCTAAAAGGGAGGATCTGGACCAGGCCCTGAAAGACTATGAGTCTGCGAAACTCGATAGGGATGACCACTACTCTGTGGGACACACCGAAGAAGGAGAGGATATGGTCACAGCCAAAGTTGGTGAAGGAGAAGATTTTTATGACCCAGAGTCACAGATCTTCCCCAGACCTCCTTCACCAGTGGAAAGTGACAGAGGTCACTCTAGAATCCCCTCACCTGGTAGGGTGGTAGGAGACTTCTATGACCTGCTTGATGTACTCTCCCTAGAGGAAAAAACATTGGACATAGAAGGAAGGAAACTAGCCCTTGATATTAAGAGAGCTAAGATGGGCTGTGTGCGCAAAGATGCTGGCAGCAATTTTAACAGAGATAAAGAGGAGTCTTTTGACCTCAACGTCCCCCAAGGATTTCTCTCAAAATGTAACGATGGAGATGACATGGAGATGACATAACCAAGTGGTTTGCAGCTTTTGAGAGAGCTTGCATGATGAGGAGGTTAGGTCACCAACACTGAGGCTCTCTACTTTGGGATTTATTCTCAGTGAAGGGCAGCAATTGACTTCTGACCCTTGATGAGAGTGTGGCTGTGTCCTATTCACACATGAAGGAGATACTGATTGAGGGGTTTGGACTCTCCACAGAGGAGTACAGGCTAAGATTCAGAGACGCCCAGAAGAGGCCAGACCAAACCTGGGTCAACTTTGTTGGCTCCTCATTCATGGATGGATGGATAGGTTTTTATATAGCGCAATATCACCGCCAGGTCTCAAAGCGCTTTGCATTGGGAACCCGTCCTGGTTTTTCCCTGTGAGATAGCCCCTACTGGGTACCCCCAAGGTGAAAGCCAGGCATCCCGCCACGGGGGGCCATAGTGGAGATTAAGCAAGCTATTGCCCAGAGTTGCAGAGTGTGAACCTGTGATTCGAGTAGGCACCGAAGCGAGAATTACCGAGTCCGTGGACATTTTGGGCTCAAGACCCTGCCGCGTTGGGAATTGAACCCTGGTCCCGGGTCTGTTCTCAGCATCCGGGTCTGCCTCCTCTAACCAGTGAGCCACAGCACTGAAGAGCTGAATTGTATATAATCAAGGGGACACTTATACTGGGCTTTATAATTTGATTGTCAAGAAGCACATTTTGATTAATTGTACCACAGATAAGACTGCATCTGGTAGAGTCTGACGTGTCTTCTTCTGTCAAGTTGGAGAAGAAAGCAGACAAATGGGTCCAATCCAGGGTATCCCAGAAAAAGACCCACGGTGGAGGTGACCCCGAGAAGGGTGCTCAGACTTCTCAACAGGGGAAGGAGGTGAGCATCGACAAAGATAAAAAGAGAGTTCTCAAAAGACCCCCAAAACCCTTCACTGGAGGGTGGGCCCTTAGACTCATCCCAGTCCAAAGGAAAAGGGTACCAGGGCAAAAGTTCAGATCCCAAGAAGGCTAGGACATGCTTTGACTGTCATCAGCCAGGGCATATGAGAGGTTCTCCAACATGCAGCAAGAAGTTCCCCACCGGTGGACATTCCAAGAGTTTAGCTAGTTTGGGCACAGGAATGGATGTGTTTTCTGCAGAGGACAGAGGTTACACAGAAGCTATTTCCCCTGGGTGGGAGGACGTTGAACCTCTGGATGCTCTGCCTGACAACCTGTCTAGGCCCAGGCATAAGAGCCAGTGTTACCATGGTAACAACCAAACTGGTTTCCCAAGAGAAGTACATTCCTGGTGCTAGTCACCAAATTACCAATTTTGACAATGAGACTAGGCATCATCCACTAGCTGTGGTAAGCCTAGATTGGGGAGGGGTTTCTGGTCCTAAACAGTTGGTGGTGTTCTATGCCATACCAGTTCCATGTCTGTTAGACAACGATCTGGAGACTTTTGCATGAGCAGAAGTAGAAAAGAGGGTCCATGCACGTAATCTGGGCCTCTCTGAATGGGTGTGCATGACTACAAAAGCACAGGCTGAAATGAAGCATACTCAAGAGGACTTGGAGCCTGAAAGTATGGCCCAAGAAACCAAGTAAAATGAAAAGGGCAGGAAGACTGGTGACACAGCTTCCAAGAAGTCCAAGGGTCAGGGGGAGAAATATTATGAGGATGATGCCCCCTGATGCCTGAAGAGGGAACTGCAGCTGAGGAGCTTGGGCCTGACCTGGCAGAGGTTCTGAGTGCAGGAGGACCCTCCAGAGAGGACTTGTGTACAGGTATGCCCTATCCTAGGGGGCCTGAGACATCAAGCTGCCAGGCAAGAAGAGGGAGATGTGAATGGAGATCTGAGGGTCTATTAGAAGGATGTACTCCTGGCCAGGGACCCCAAACCAGGGGCAATCGGGAGAGTTGTGGTCCCCAAGTATACAGGGAATTCATTCTGACATTGGCCCATGACATTCCCCCTTGCTTGACATCTAGGACAGACTAAGACCTGGCAAAGGCTAGTCACCCATTTCTTTAGCCCCAGATGTCTGAGAAGTTTAAGGAGTTCTGTCACTCCTGTCCAACCTGTCAAGCCAGTGGCAAGACCAGAGCAAATACAAAGGCTCCTTTAATTCCACTACCTGTGGTTGGGACTCCCTTTGAGAGGGTAGGGATCCCCATGGTTGGTCCCCTTCACTTAGTGGTAGTGGACCATGCCACTAGATATCCAGAGGCTTAGGACCACAACTGATCCTGCAGTGGCAAATGCATCTTCTCTGGGGTTGGGTTTCCTAAGGAGGTGGTCTTAGATAGAGGGACCAACTTCATGTCTGCATACCTCTAGGCTATATGGGATGAATGTGGTGTGAGTTACAGATTCACAACCCCCTATTGCCCTCGGACAAATGGCTTGGTGGATTGATTGAACAAGACCATTAAGGGCATTATCAAGAGACTCCCAGGTAAACTCAAGAGGAGATGGGAGGATGGGCCAGATGGTCTGTACAGCCAAGGAAGGGTTCTTCCATTTTGACAGACCCTGAAATAGGGTATTCTGGGTAGCATAGTGACATACACCCACAAGATGTTGTCACTAAACAGGGAGTGTTTGCCGCAGGGACCAGTAGCCTATTGGCCATTGTCTCTCATGCCCTCGAAACCCCCAAAACTAGGATTTAAGGAGCTCCCCAGGCACCAGACCCTCAGATCTAACTTGGAATCTGAGAAGGGGCATGAAGAAGATGCGTCACCAAAATCAGGATTTTGGACACTGCTTCAGCGCAAAGAGAGGACTCTTAAGTACCCTGAAGAGATCATATACTGAACCCGAGTGTCCTTCATCCCAGCAAGAGGGACTTCAGTCGACACTAGAAATACGAAGCAACTCCCCCGACTGATGGCACCAGTCAACTGCAACCTGCAGAAGAATCAGCATGTTGCACCACAAGAATTGCAACCCGTTGAGCCTGTCGAGTGTGAGCCCAAAGAGAAGTGGTGCCTGCAAGCCTGGAGTGGTTGCTTCACTCAAAGCAAGTTTCGAACTGCTAGTCCACTCCTGTCAACCTCCCGCCGTTGAAGTAACCCAAGACTACATTTGCAGCAGCCAAGACTTGGTGATCACCAGTCAGATGATTGACCGCTCCATCAACATCTCTAGCTCAATAGTACCTCACAGCAACAGCGGCCATTGTAGACAGCGAACTCACTGCTTTGTTCCTGCATCCTGAAGAAAGTGTCGTCGAGTGTGTGGTAAAGCATCTTTGGCATGACCCCCTCAGTGATTGACAATTGCCTCTGCATCTGGAGCCACAGAGCATGATAGAAGAAATCCAACTGTTGAATCCAGACCAGGTTCCCTAAAGGCCTCTACGCTCCAAGGGTAGAGTGTATCTTCATAGTGAAGTGTGATTTTGCTAAGTGCTGCATTTTGACAGCTACTGCGGATCCCGTCAGCACCAAGGACAGGCAAGTAACCTATGCACCCGGACTCCCTGGGCAAGGTAACAGAAGAGTGACAGTTGAATCTTGGTCTAGGGGCCCGCAGAACTTTAACCATGAGAGAACTACACTGCGCTCGCACTGCAAGTATCACATTGCTAAGTGTGTCTTTACCTCATTGACTTTAATGGTGAACTTTTGGCAGATTTATTGCATTCATTTATGAACACTTCGAAAATCTATAACTCCTGTTATATGCAACTTATTACATTTCTTTTGGTGCCTATATTTACATAAAAATACAGTGCTGCAGAGCCACACGACTGTCTTAACATAGACAAGTTCCTCTTAAGTGCCTTCCTAAGCCCAGGAGGTAGAGTCCATTTTGTTAAAAGTGTGGACATATATAGAAGGGTGATGGAAGCACACTGCTTCACCTCCCAGCACAGTTCCCCCCGCCTGGTAAATCCCGTTCAGTCTAAATGCTTACTTGACATTTTGCTGAAGTGTTTCACCAAAGTTGGTGCAGGTTAGTGCTGTTAATCTCTTGACACAAGTGTTTCTGGATATTATCCTTCATCAGTAGAGATAACAACGAAATTCATCTGGGGTTGCTGAGAAAGATGCCACAATCCTCCCAGGTCTCTGTATCTCTCTCTTGTGCACAGGTGCATCTCCAAGAGCTCGTCAGCTCAGTGGCCCAAGGGAGCCTTTTTAAACAGAAAGGGGATGGGAGCACACTGCTTCACCTCCCAGCACATTTCACCTCTTTGCATCCTGGTAAATGCAGTTCAGTCTAAATGCTCACTTGAAATTTTGCTGAAGTGTTTCTAAACTAAAGTTGCTGTCTTTGACCTCACAGTTTCCTGGATGTAATAGCGGGCCCACAGAGTCTTTGTACGGTCAGCGCTTTAGTTTTTCACTAGTCAGCGGATAAAAGACACGCTGGCACAAGCGCGCAGCGGACGTGCGCAGCAGGTGCACCAAAGGCGCGCCAAAGGCAAGCCCGTCTGCGGCCGTCTATGCCCGGAGCGAGTCCAGCGTCAGAACCCCTGGTCAGTTTGGATCCCACCTGTTCACTGGAGCGCAGATCCTGGGCGGTGAGTGTTGTGGCCCTAAACTGGTTCTTAGTGAGGTGCATTTTGAGGAGTCTCCCTGTACGGTCTGTGGCTTCCAGCCTTCCCCTACTTTGGACATAAACACTGATAGGGAGGCAGGGAATGTCGAGGGGCTACGGTCGGTGAGGAAGGGGGGAGGAGATTTTTCCTTCCCGATGGGAGCACAGTAGCCAGCAGTAATAGTCAGGCTGACTGCCTTGGGGTGGGGGGAAGCCACCACAGTGAAAAAGCCAACTGCTTGATAATAGATCGCTGAGCAAGCACAAGTATGATCTAGGTCTCTGCCCCTCACGTAGTCTTCCTTACAGAGACTTGGATTCGTCAGGCCTCTGGTCCTGACTGGAATAGCTCCCTTCTGGTGGGATAGTCTGTAGTTAGTCAGGACAGGATAGGTAATGCAGGTGGTGGGATAGTTATAATTCCCCGTGACAACCTGAAGGTGTACAGTGAGCCTATAACACAACTGCCTGCGGAGGCCCTACATTTTGTGGTGAAATTTAACAACACTTCCACAGTACAGGGGATTCTTCTCTACAGACTGCCGGGCACTAGAGCCCCTTTTTCTCTGGCTTTACAGACCCTGCTTGAATCTTGCACAGATTACAACTCACTTATTATTCTGGGTGAATTTAATTTTCATCTTGAACTCAACAACAACCCCGATACCAGCCGGCTTCATGATAACCTAGCAGGCTATGGTTTTCATCAAAAAGTGGTGGGCCCTACACCCTTGGTGGGTCATACGCTTGATGGGATTTTTTCTTCTAACTCGTTTGTCACACTGAATAATCATGTCCCTATTCCCTGGTCTGACCACTTTGCAATCTATTTTAACCTTCCCTACTTACTTCACATTACGCCGGACACACGCTCGACACAATCTTCTCCTCCAGCAAGCACATCTCTTTCAATCACGCCACAGGACTCCACTGGACGGACCACAGCTGCGTCCACTTCAACTTCAGAAAAACCACGACACACCACCACCCACAACAAGTCCCCCGCAGAAACTGGAGCAAAATTACCACCGACCAGCTCACTACAGCACTAAACCAAATCCCTCCCACCAGATCATCGGACCCAAACCATGCAGCCATCAATCTCGCACAATGGATCACCCGCTGCGCTGATGAATTAGCACCCGTGAAAAACCACCACAACAAGCCACGAAACAAAAAAGCCACCTGGTTCAATGACGACCTCAAAAACTCCCCAAAAAACTGCAGCACCCTCGAGAAAGCCTGGCGAAAAAACCCAACGACAAACAACATGACCGCCCTCAAGGACGCCACCCGCAAACACCACCAGCTGATCCGATCCACCAAGAAATCAGCATTCAAGGATCGACTCGACAACAACGCCCACAACAGCAAGGAACTCTTCAGCATCGTCAAAGAGCTTACCAACCCCAGCGCCTGCACCAACGACATCACCCCCTCTCAAGATCTCTGCGACTCTCTAGCCTCATTCTTCCACAGCAAGATCGCTGACATACATAACAGCTTCGGCGAACAATCCACTCCCCTCACCACCGAACTGAAGCCCCCCACCACCACCCTTTGCGCCTGGACCCCAATCAGCACCGAAGACACCATCCGCTTGATGAATTCCATCCACTCCGGAGCACCAACCGATCCATGCCCCCACCACATCTTCAACAAGGCCGTCTCCGTCATCGCACCCCAACTCCGGTACATCATCAACTGCTCCTTCAACACCGCTACCTTCCCGGAAAGCTGGAAACATGCCGAACTCAGTGCCCTCCTGAAGAAACCTACAGCAGACCCCACCGAACTTAAGAACTACCGCCCCATCTCGCTCCTCCCATTCCCTGCCAAAGTCATAGAGAAGACTGTCAACAACCAGCTCGCCGCCTTCCTCGAGTCTAACGGCTCCCTCGACCCCACACAATCCGGCTTCCGAGCAAAACACAGCACCGAGACCGCCCTCATCGCAGCCACAGGCGACATCCAAACACTACTCGACAACGGGGAAACAGCTACCCTCATCCTCCTGGACCTCTCAGCAGCATTTGACACAGTCTGCCATAGCACCCTCGTACAACGCCTCAGCAATGTCGGGATACAAGAAAAAGCATTGGACTGGATCATCTCGTTCCTCGCCGGAAGAACCCAAAGAGTCCGCCTCTCCCCCTTCAGGTCAGAGGCCTCCGAAGTCATCTGTGGAGTACCACAAGGATCATCCCTCAGCCTCACCCTCTTCAACGTCTACATGAGCCCCCTCGCATCCATCGCACGCCTGCACAACCTTAACATTATCTCCTACGCTGACGACACACAGCTGATCCTCTCCCTCACCAAAGACCCAAACACCGCCAAAACCAACCTACACGAAGGGATGAAAGACGTAGCCGAGTGGATGAAGAACAGCCGCCTAAAACTGAATTCAGACACGACGGAAGTCCTCATCCTTGGATCATCCCCCTCCGCATGGGACGACTCATGGTGGCCTCCGGCCCTAGGCAGCGCGCCCAAACCTACGGACCATGCTCGCAACCTAGGATTCATACTAGACTCCTCCCTCTCAATGACAAGACAAGTCAACGCCGTCTCGTCATCTTGCTTTAACATCTTACGCATGCTCCGAAAGATCTTCCGATGGATCCCCACCGAAACAAGAAAGATGGTCACCCAAGCACTTGTCACAAGCTGACTGGACTACGGAAACACCCTCTACGCCGGAACCACAGCCAAACCACAGAAAAAACTCCAACGCATTCAGAACGCCTCGGCCCGACTCATCCTAGACATACCACGCCACAACCACATTTCCGGTCACTTGAGGGACCTTCACTGGCTCCCCGTCAACAAGAGAATCAAGTTCCGTCTCCTCACCCACGCACACAAGGCCCTCTACGACCTAGGACCCAGTTACCTCAACACGCGCCTAACCTTCTACACCCCCACCCGCCATCTACGATCGTCCAATCAAGCCCTCGCCGCGATCCCACGCATCCGAAGAGCCACCATGGGAGGAAGATCATTCTCCTACTTAGCAGCCAAAACCTGGAATTCTCTTCCCACCCACCTCCGCTTTACACAGAACCACCTCTCCTTCAGAAAACAACTCAAAACATGGCTGTTTGATAAAAAGCGAACCCCCTCCCTCAAGCGCCTTGAGACCCTCTGGATGAGTAGTGCGCTATACAAATTTTGACTTGACTTGACTTGACATACAGCAGGATAGGAGGAAACCAGCAAGCCTAAAAATCAGGCAGTGGGACAAAACCCAAGGCACTGAATTGGAGCAGGTACTAAATAGTTGTCCCCCTGCTCAGGTTTCCGTTAACAACGAGGCTGCCAGACAATTTCACAGCTGGATAGCCAAGGCGGTAAAGAAAGTGGCCTCTTTGAAAGAAATGAAACCCAGAAGAGCGCTGGCACCATCTCCAATGTACGGTCCGGAACTGAAAAAGCTGAAAGTCTTATGCAGGAAAGCCGAACGTACCTGGAGAACAGAATACAGGATGGAGCATAAAATACCATTATTTTTGCAAAAACCACCTACTATTCAGCAAAAGTTGCGGAGACTAGTAACTCTACCAAGCAACTTTTAAAAAATGTTTAGGAACTATCTAAATCGCGGCAGAATGTACGTTTTAGTCCTGATTCTGTGTTCTGTAATAAAATGGCCAGTTTCTTTCAGAACAAGATCAATGTGATTTATGAGGAATTACAAAATAACAGGCAGGGAGGCATGGATGGTCAACATGTCACCACAGATGACTTGCAGCTGTAATGTCAGCGGAAAATGTTCCACTCACTTACTCCTGTTGAAGTAAATGAATCCATCTGTACCACCAAGTCGGGGTCACCATGAGGTCCCTGTCCTCTGACGGTGATACATCGGGTGTCCCAGACCATTAGTCAATATCTAACGCCCATTTTAAATCAGGTGATCACGTGAGGGATCTACCCGTTGGTCTGGAAGAAGACCTATATCTGATCCGTCTTGAAAAAGCCAGCACTTGACCCGTTAGAGGTCAAGAACTATCGCCCTATCTCGTTCCTACCGATTGCAGCCAAAATCCTTGAGAGGGAAGTCAATTAGGAGCTGACATCTTATCTAGTCAGCAACAACCTGCTCGATTGTAGTCAGCATGGTTTTCGAACATTGCATGCGACCGAGGCGGTGCTAGTTATGGCAACAAAGGAATTTCAGAGAGAGGTGGATGGGGGAGAGAGCAATCCTCATCCTTCTTGACCTGTCAGCTGCATTCGACACAGTGAATAACACGGTGTTGGTGCAAAGGCTGAAGACAGTGGGGATTGGGAAGGGGGCCCTGTCCCTCCTCTCTTCCTTCCTAGAAGATAGGAGGAAAACTCTATACTGGGAAAGCCTGCAGTCAGATACCTTCCATCTGCCATGTGGAGTCCCATAGGGTTTGGCACTGTCACCGACAATCTTTAATATCTATGTGACCCCTCTCGCCAGTCTCATCAGACAGCATGGGTTCTCGTTTGTGTGGTATGCTGCCGATACCCAAATCATCATCTGGGTATCAAAACAGTTGGAGCAGGTAGCCTCTAGATTCCATGCGTGTCTGAGTCACATCATGAGCTGGATGAACAATAATTACCTTAAAATCAACACGGATAAGACGGAGGTCATGGAGTTTGGTGGCGGTCCAGCACTGTAGGATCATACATGGTGGCCGGTCAAAGCGGGTACCTGCCCAACACCTATATTTTATATGTAAGGAGGGGCACACCTTTTTATTCAAATACTTTAAATAAATCTACCTTTTAAACTATCTTTAAACACAGCGTGCTGCCTAGGCATACACAATGTCCCAATTGTGTATATCAAACTATAAAGAAAACAAGTGAAACCACTTGACCTGAGAGCACTGTTTCTGATCCACCCTTAAGTGGTACTAATTTCTCTTTTTTACATATGCAAACTTAACCAATAATCAGTCTGTATAATTAACAACATAAACCCAAATCACAATAATAAACCATCAACTGGTGATTTTTACTTATGCGATATGAACAACATAATTAAACAATTACAAATTATTTATGACACTTGGATTCCGTAACATGTTTAGGTTCCATGACATATTTGAAATGTTGCCCTATGCATTTCAGGCCATGAGGCCCTTCGTCCGGGGCTCAATCTGAAAGATAAACATAAAGGGCCCGATTCACAGAACTAACTTAAGACAAAATCCTAAACTTACTACTTTTGGTATTCACAGAAGTTAGGATTTTGCCTTAAGTTTGTCTTAAGACAGACTTAAGACAGACTTAAGTTAGGATTTTGTCTTAATTCTGTCTTAAGTCTGTCTTAAGACAAACTTAAGACAAAATCCTAACTTCTGTGAATACCAAAAGTAGTAAGTTTAGGATTTTGTCTTAAGTTAGTTCTGTGAATCGGGCCCGGACTCTCTTTAACATCCGCATTTGTATGAACGTTTCAATGTCCAAAAAAGCAAACCAATACATATCTCAAAGAAACCTCATGTGCATATTACGCAAATAGAACATTCTGTATGATGATTCAATGAATTACATCGTCTGTTGTATGTTAAGTCAGTGTGAACAAAAATAAATCCAACTTATCAACTGAAAGAAAAATAAACTAATAACAATCAGAAATGCTCTAAGAAAACAACATCACTGGTAATCGAGAAATAAAAAAACTGCGACAACTCACTTTTTCACGGTCTGTAGAGTAATGTAACAAGCCAACACCTTCCATAAAAGTAAAAAACCTGGGGATCATCTTCGATAATAAACTGGGTTTTTCAGCACAGACAAACCATGTAACTTCCACCTGCTTTTATATCTTGAAGTTATTGCGGAAGGTGTTTACTTTTATTTCACAGGAGTTACGAAAAACTATGGTGGTAGCCTTAGTCCTATTCCGAATAGACTATTGGAATGCTCTTCTCGTTGGCAGCGATAAGGCACAGAAGACAAAACTGCAGCCTATACAAAATGCGGCCGCTCGAATACTCCTAAATATTCCAAAGGGACACCCCCCCTCTGCGGCCATTAAGTCATTACATTGGCATCCCATACAGCAACGCATGGAATTTAAGGTCCTGTGCCTTGTGCACACGACTTTATATGGTGAAGCAGAGACCTATATGCAAAGAATCTTTCAGTGGTACATTCCTACTAGATGTTTAAGGTCAGCAAATTCCGGCCCCATGTGTACTACGAAAGTTCGCAAAGCCAGGTGGGGCAGGAAAAGTGTATCACTGTGTGCAGCTGGGTTGTGGAACCAACTGCCTTTGACACTCAGACTTCAACCAAGCTTGACAGTTTTTAGGAAGCAGATTAAAACATGGTTATTTTCAGCATCTTAACTGTTTTAGTATAATACACCTATACCTCTTATCTCACCTTAGCGCCAAGACGCCTCTGCTTTCGAGCGCTGTATAAACTTAAATCCTATCTTATCCTAAATGCTTAACACATGTTTGTTTGAGTTCGCCTCACTGCATAAGCCACACTACCATGACTGAGCTAAGGCTGCTAAGAGTAAATCTGTGGTCTACTCCTGTGTATTGTGTTAGTATTATGTGATAAGGCCTTGCATCCATATCACATAATACTTCCACCTTGCAACAACAGAACTGTGTATACTAATAATATTATGCAAGTTACTATGTTTCTTTAATAAGTTACTACTGGCTTTATCTTAGTCATTACTTAAAGACCTGGACGCACTCTAATCAGCAAATTTAAAAATGTAAAAGTAGTAGGGTAGTACTCGATGAACTAAAACTCCCAATAACTGAAGGGGGACTGGAACCTTCTAATTATAAATACTACTGTATAGCAGCACAATTCCTATATGTTGCTAAATGGACTCCTCACTCCAATGAACCTAAGGCAGAATACCTAATGGTGGAAATTACATCAATTGCCAAAGAAACAAGGAGGTCTCCTTACAAATCCAATTAGGGACAAGGAGCAATAGATAATCAATATGGTATATCCCTATTTTACCAAATGTGGGAAAACACTCTCTTTCCACCAATAACTTTAGAACCCATCAATACCACATATCCATCCTCAAAAGTAAAATGATAAAGCATAAAAACTAAAACAATATATAAAAAAGAATGTTTAAGAAAATTGTACAATTTATTGCATACAAAAAAGTATTACGCGCATAAGAAAAGTGCCATACAAAAGATTTAAAAATGTGACAATTCACATAAAGAACCATAAAATACAAGTGATCAATACAAATAGGGAACAACATAGTACAAGTTGTCGATGCAGTGTTTCGGTATCATTATAACACCTTCATCAGGACAAAGTTCTTATATTTGTTTGGTATTGATTCCATCTCTTTAATCAAGAGATTTTTGAGTCTCCTTCTTGGAGATGGGTGCTTCAACGTATATTCAGTTAATTTGAAGTCACCTTCCGAGTATGATTCCTTCGTCTTTTTGGAGTATGTCCTTATAACAAGGTCAAGGGAGCCACCGAAGTCTGGTAATATGTAGCTTGTAGCTGTCCACTGGTATGAATATCGGCTTTTAGCAACTGCGCATGACTGGATTCTTTGATAGTAGCGCTATCTTTCTGGTAGGTTGCGTGAAGGCGGTATCTTTTTTAAATGACCAGCCCTATATCTGGGCAATCGGCCTCCCTGCTCCACTTGCTCCTTGTTTTTCCGTCATTAAATCAGACACTCTATAGTGCCTGATATATGGTGCAAGAACTGAGAGCAGGCAAATGCCTAAAATAGTGATGGTGGTAGCATGGTGGTGGAACAGATACACTAAGTTGAAGAGAGTTAAGCAAATATACAGCCCAGAAATTCTCTTTCAATATCTTAACTACTGGGCTGACACTCGCTTAGAGTTTGCGGTGTACTAATCAAAATAAAATATGATATGAACTTTGTGTGTAAAACTGAACTACAACTACCAAGATGCTATGGGGTAATAGCGCTGCTACATGCAAGCAGTGGGTTCCTACCCACTTTCACGTTTAAAAGGCTCAAATGAGCCACCCCCAAGCTGATGAGCTTTGGAACGCCTGCACGCTAGGAGTGGGATTATACCTGAGAAAATTGGCAGCTTGTCAAGCAACCCGTAAATAATCTCTACTGATGAGGGAGGAATCCCGAAACACCGGTGTCTAGAGATATGATTTCAAAAGACGGCATTAGCTGAAAAATCATATGAACTTTGTGTGAAAAGCTGAACTACAACTACCAAGACACTATTTGGTAATGGTGCTGTTACATGCAAGCAGTGCGTTCCTACCCACTTTCAATGTTTGTTTTAGGGCATTGATGCATGCTGCCAAGGCCACATGGCACAGTGGCAACACAGAGCAGCCAACTGGCTGAATATTACAAGCAAGACTGACATGAGGAACTGGGTGTAGAATAGTGTTCCATTTATAGGGGCAGTGCATTGAGTTGTTAGGCCAACCACCCACAGGATTAAAAACACCCAGCGAAGAATTCTTGAACTAAGTGATGAGCTGCAATAGAGGCTCAGATGAGAGACCCCCATGAACGAGCCCAGTTTCCTAATGTGTCTCTCCCCACGAACGATGCTGTCTGACGCAAAAAGTGCTGTTAAGAAGCAGTGAACTAGTGGGGGCCTGACGTCAGCTTCTATTGCATGTGGTCACTGCTCATACTCACCCCTATGACAATGTATGACATCAGAGTAGATGATGATGATGATGCAGTACATGCAAATGTGGCGAATTTAAGTTTAAATGTGCAATTTGAAAGTGGTTGCTAATATTGAGGAAAGATTGCTGTAATGTTCTGTTTTGTTATTGAAAAATATGTTTTTGAAAAAAAAAAGGAATATGTAATGTGTTGTTAGCATGGTGCTTCACAAAACATTCCACATCATAAAATAGGCAGCAGAGATGAACACAACATAAGGCACCCCTACATGACATAGCATAACATAATACACCCCAACATGAAATATTATAGCACAACTTAACACAGCGCTCCATAAAATAACACAGCAGAGCCCAACATGACATAACAAAGCACAACCTAATATGACATTGCAGAACACACTCCTGATTCGGCATAACAATCCGTAGCATAGGAAAGCATGATGCTACATAACACAACGTACCATAACATAATAGAGCATTGCACAGCTTGAAACAACATCACAACAAACCATAACATAAACAAGCATAGCACAGCATGAAGTAACATAACAGACCTTAACATAACACAGGATAACATAGCACAACACACCCTTACATAGTACAGCATGACCAAACTTTAATGGAACCTAGCATATCACAGCATATCACTGCATGACACATATCACACCACCCATAACACAGAACAATACAGCATAGCCCACCGTAACACACTTTAACATAATCTAGCACACCATAACACAACATAAGTCATACAATATACCAAAACAGCATGACACAGCATAACACACCATAAAACAATAAAGTATAGAAAAGCACACAACACACCTAACAGACCATATCATGATGTAACATAACACATCCTAACGTAACACAGCATAGCACAGTATAATATGACATATCACACCCCAACATAACAAAGCATAGCACTTCATGATATAACTCAGCACGCCCGTATATAGCATAAAAAAAGCATTGCAACACATTATAACATAACAAATTATAGCTGTGCCCAACATATAACAACACACACTAGAATAGCACAACATAGCACAGCATGACACAACATAACATTTTGGCATAACATAGCCTAGCATAGCGTAATATAATCCAGTGTATCATGACATACCACAGCGCAGCACATAACATAACACATCCTAACATAACAAAGCATAGCATATATGCTATCTCACTTTCCTGATTATCTTCTTTCCACAGCACTAACCGATAGTGAAATTATGGCCCAATCCACGATCTTCATATTGGCTGGATACGAGACCACCAGCACCGCCCTTGCATTTCTGTCCTACAACCTGGCGACCCATCCTGGCATTCAGCGGAAACTGCAACAAGAGATAGATACTCTCCTACCCAACAAGGTGAGCCAAAGTTACCTGCCAAAGGAGGATGCTAAAGGGACTACTTTGAGGGACATGAGAGAAGGGCGAACAGGATACCTGCTGGTCTTTGGATGATGTTCTATTCCCATGCACCTCTAGTTGGTAACTTTCTGGGTGTAGAGTAGGTGTCACTTGCCTGGTCTTCTTTTAGTCTCATGGAATTTGGTTGACAAAGAACCATGACAGCTAACAGCCACCCTTGTGCCCTGATCACAGTTGTTTACACGACTCAGAACATCAGTTAGCTGTTGTAGCAGGTTTAAAAAAAAAGCAAACTACTCTTTTCGTGCCCTTGGGCAAAACAAAAAGAGGGGTCATAAAGAAACTGCCCCAGCTCCTGCACCATACCTCCAGGGACCAATAAATACATGGGTAAATTCCTCTCTGCATGTACTTTTCAACTGTGGTGGTCACTTAAATAACCTTCTTGACCTTGAGGTGGGATGGATGCAGTGTTTGGGGATGAAAACTTCTTTCTAATTTTGTGAAAGTCTGCCCTTGGGCAGGTGGGTGTACAAATAATCCTTCCAGACTTCTGAGTTAAAAGATAAATCAGAAAATTCTACCTCTCGGGTAGGGCAGAAGGATCGATGAGGCAGAAACCATTTTCCAGGTACTTTGGTAAAGTCGGGGATGGGTGGTGGAAAGCAGAGCATCTTGTAGCTGCTTCAAAGAAAAAACAAATCTTTTAAGATTGAGAACTGTGGGGCATATTACCAAGAATAAGAGATAATTATCGCTAAGCTTGGTTAGCGGCTATAATTTTATCGCCGTGCTTCGCCTATTTTTATCGCTTAGAAACTTTGCTATTATCAAGGTTTATCTCCTAAGCGATAAAAATCGGCCGAAATGAATGAATATCGCTGAAAAGTCAGAGATATTCATGCATTACCGAGCTAATGCTCTTAGCCATGTTATCTACCTACCATTGGATAACATGGCTAAGAACTGCTCTGGGCAGGCGTTAGCTTTTGGAGATATTCGCACTTAGCGCGAATATTTTCAAAAGTAGGTAATAGGAGATAGCGATGTTAGCGACTGCCCACTTTGCATGTCATTAGCGAAAATTATCGCTGACATGCAAAGTGGGCCCCAAGATGATCGCTATCTCCTACTAGCTGTCGCTAACTGGTGTTAGCGACAGCTAGGTAATAGGGCGATAAAATTATCGCCGCTTTAGCAGGAAAAATTCCCGCTAAAGCGGCGATAAGGCCCTTGGTAATATGCCCCTGTCTTCCTTGCCCTTGGGTAAAGCTGGGTTGATAGGTGCTTGTGCCAAATAACTCTATACAAACAATGACCATAAAAAGTCCTTGAAACATCCTTGATTTTAAGTCCAAATTTAAAATTTAAAGTTCATAGATAATGCTTCCTTCCTGCTGAGAAAATAATGCAGTTTCTCAAAACATCTGAATTAATTTAAATAAAATCAAAAAGCACACAGACAGTAGCAGCCTCTGTCCTCATGTAAAGTCTGGCCTTGATCTCTCTAAAACTTTATCTACAGCCTCAGCTAAAACTTACATATAGGAATTAAAATGGAAACTAATTTGTTGTGGACCATCCACCGTATGTTTTTCCTGCTTCACCAATCTGTTTGTAACTTTTCCCGAATTGTATCTTTTTAGCCCTTTATTTCCGAATAACGAAAAATGGAGCAAAACTAAGGACGAAAACAAAAAAAGATCCTATGGATTCAGTTATAAATCATCATTATATTTTAAATGTTGAAACCTAAAAAGTAACGACTTAGAAATGGCTATATTAAGGTTTTCACAACATCGTAACTCTGTCCGTTATCTTCTGCTCTTGACCACATTTATAACATCACAGCAACCTCAGAAATGAAAATGATTTATTTAGCTCTCTCCCATCACTCCTTACAGATATTTGACACAAGTGCAAACTTTAGGAAAAGTAGTTTGATTTTGCAAAGAACAATGTCTAGAATGTTAGTCTAATGTGTATCTTTGGATTTGTTATTTTTTTTGTCTATCATGTGTGCATGAGTGCCCATGTATATGCAAAACAGAACACTACCTATATGAGTGTAACCTGTATGAGTGATGTCAGCAGATGGATGGATACTAATTGTTTAAAGCTTAACTCCAATAAGACATAGGTATTAGTTTTCGGAAAGGACGCTTCAGTGTGGTCTGCTGATTGGTGGCCTGCCGAGCTTGGCCCCACTCCCCTTCCGGTAGTAAAGGCCAAAAATCTTGGTGTCATTATTGATTCTTCTCTTGGTTTCTCTCAACACATAAACATGTTGACATCCTCTACTTATTACACCCTTCGTATTCTTCGAAAAGTGTTTCCTTTTATTCCAGTTAATCAACATAGAACAGTGATGGCAGCGCTGGTCATATCCAAGTTGGATTATTGTAACGGGCTGTTGGTAAGCGCTTGCAAATCTGTGACTGCTAAGTTACAGGTTCTCCAAAATGCAGCGGCCCGCCTTTTGGTCGGACTTTCCCGGTTTTCTTCTGCAAAACATGCCTTAAAAGAATTACACTGGCTGCCTATTATAAAGCGGATTCGCTTTAAGGCCCTGTGCATCGCCTTCATGGCTTTACATGGTATTGGCCCGGAGTCTTTGCAGAATCTTTTTCAATGGTATTTACCCTCTAGGACACTTCGCTCCTCTTCTGCCAATAATGTTAAGATTCCCAAATACCGCCTACAGAGATGGGGAGGGAAAAGCTTTCATCACATTATGGCCAGGTGGTGGAATGCACTTCCCACTCATCTGAAATCAGCTCAAGATCTTCTGCT
Organism: Lissotriton helveticus; assembly: GCF_964261635.1. Lineage (NCBI taxonomy): Eukaryota > Metazoa > Chordata > Amphibia > Caudata > Salamandridae > Lissotriton > Lissotriton helveticus. The sequence continues at coordinate 167,344,821 of NC_136071.1, read as the reverse complement.
TTTTAGGAAAGATTTAAAAACTTGGCTCTTTACCATCTAATCTTACTGTGCTCTTTCTTATGTGGCAGTTTTGATGTGTTTTGCTATGCTAGCGCCTAGACGCCTTCGGGTCGTAGTGCGCTATATAAATAAATACATAAATAAATAAAATCTCCCAAATATCGGGGTGATTAAATATTTTCAGCTGTAAAAAATGGCACGTATATTTAAAAACAATTAGGGAAACTGTGTTTCATTTAGGCAACCTTTTAAATGTAAAAATCTGTTCTTGGTAACTCTTGGCCAAAAATGGTACTGGACAGCAATAGCCCTAGTAAATTTAAGTATAGCAGCCCCAAACAAACTGACAATCTTGCAACACTGAATGGATGCTTGTCAGTAGTCCATGCAGCCCATTTATTTGACACACTTTACAAAGTCACTTTGGCATTCTCATAGAAACAGATCATTTGTTCAAGAATGAGTCCAAATTCAACAGTTCCATGTTTTCATCAAAATATGGTATGTACAATGATGGTATATGTGTATGCAATATGAAACATACAAAGCAATATATTTGTCGGTAGTTCAGCTCAAGTCTCTAACTCATATTGGAAAAAAGTAGTCAGTACAAACCAAAATGCCAGCAAAATCATGTCAAGAGACACGAAGAGAAAGCAAACTCAGTATGGCTAATATAGGGAATCTCTGGTACAGCAAGATATGGGTAGAAGAGAGTATGATCAAATATAATATACAAAGGCACATGTAATTGTACAAGAACTCTTATCAAGGTATCAAAGTTATCAAAATGCTTAGGGATTCTTGAGTTCATTAATCCAAGCATCACAGAACTCATTTAATGATGAAGAGCTAGTAAAGGAACTCCACCAAAAAAATTGTAAAAAATCAAATTGATTAAATAAAAGCTAAATCTATGAGGAGCCAATATTAGCAGGCAGTACTCAATGCAAATGAAAATCTAATGCAGTAATCAGATAAAGTTGGCTGGAAATTCAACTAGGGAAATGTTTAAGAGTTCAGAGGGTGTTAGGAGGATCCATCAGCCGACATAACTTCTGAAATTCACTCCCACTTTTAAGCTAACTGGGAAGATGTTATACGGTAGTCTACATCTATGTATGTACCCTACCAATAAAGTAAAAATGGGCAGGGTATCAATTCAGAAATAGAGGAACTATCCAGTTACAAATTACTTATTCTATTCTTTTCTTCCATGTTGGGTCCATGAATGTTAGAGTTCATTTTATTAATTCACGGACATTCTCTTCCGCTGAATATTGCAGCAATTTCACCTCCCGTGGCTAGTCTTTCTTGACATATCAGCAATTATCAAGGCTAACTTATTTTCACAGCAGCTGGATTGTGGAAAATGTGCTACTAGCGGAGCATTTTCAGTCTTGTAGCATATACTTCTCCGATGTGAAAATTGCAAACTTGCCCTTTGTGTTTAGATCAGAAGGATGAATTACCAAGGGCAACAAATGCTATATATTGTTTGTGTTGCGAGTGCAGTGAAAGTTTACTTGAAGGGCATTTGCCTTTGAGTCAATGTTTTTGTATTCAAAGAGAATTAACAAACAGTAGAGTTGTCACATTTGTAGGGGCAAGTCACTGTCAAGAGGGACAGTTTGGCCATAAGACTGACACTCTGGATCATGGTTCTATAGGTTCCTTGCAATTCCTTTTTAAAAGCAAACAGAAAGTGCTAGTGCCTCGCAATGTATTTCCTAATTGGGTTCAAGTCTGAATTGAAGGTAGATACACATATTAAATTATTTTCATAATTTGACTGAGGCCTGGGTTCAAAACGAAATTCACTAGGGCAACACCATATCCTCATGAGAGCCTTCTACTGAGTCTAATTAGATACTCCCTGCTGCATACTCCTTTCTCTTTTTGTATAGTTCAGATACAGCTTTTATGAAAGTTGCAATAGAACTATTTCTGGATGGACTCCATTGCTGCATACTATGTTGTTCCAGATTACCCTAACATGTAGAACTTGAGGTACTAGTTGCTAACTATGTAACCAGTCTTCTCATGAATGCAGTTTAAAGTAAACATTAAAAAGTACATTGTAAAACTACATAAATTAAATTGAAGGTCTTCAAAACAAGTCTATTATCACAATGTTTACATAACAATCTTCAACATAGTGTATTAATGAAAAAAGCTATTATCTCTGTAATACGAATGACTAATGTAATCTATAAAAATTACCATCCTGTATTAACTATCCTATTAGATTAATAAAATATAGGTTTCCAAATACCTGTTCTCTCTTCTTGGTTGTGAAGCAACTTTTTCTTCTAACATAAAGGTAGTGAAGCGTCAAAATTTTAGGAGAAAAGTTATACAATATTAACACTTTTAAAATGACAATCTTTTACTTCATTTTCTAAAAAGTGTTTGGTTTTTCCATTATAAATTTGCCTCGATTTTCATATTTATGAAAGGCAGATTTACTATACAGCACCATAAGGCAGTTTTGTATTTTAGAAACTGTTCAGTTTAGCTTTTTTCATAAAATTGCCCACATTTTGCCTCAAAACAAGAAAGTATAACTAAAGGCCCCTTTTGCCACTGTAACATATTGAAAAGCATAACCCATGAAATAATTTCAAAGTAGGTCTAAAATTCTTGAAAAAGCTACAATGATAATGTCCAGTCCTGATAAAACTCTGTTGGTGATAGCCATCTCTACTTAAATCAATTTCATGAAGAAGTAATGGAGATAAACTACGGTTCCAAATCTTTACAAGCAATGACACAGCCAACAGGTTCACCTTTCAGTAGTGTATGTAGAAAATAGCAGACACATTGTTTGAGGAAGCAATGTCATGGGTTCAGCCAGTGGTATGGCTATAAAATACTGTGAGAGGTGGTTTTATGATTGATACTTGTTCAATTTGTTGAAAAAGAAACCAGGTTCAAGCAATTAGTCCGAATGCTAAGAAGTTCCTGTACTTTGACCTCTGTGTGTTCTGGCCTGCAGCAGCCAAGAATACATAGCTAAGTGTTAGTCTAATTTGCAAAACACTTACACCCTCATTATGGATGGGGATACAGTGCTTAATTTGTAAATGAATAAGTGCCATGTCCCAAAGTTTTGCTTAGGCACCAGTGCAGAATACCAAGGTTGCTTGGACTTAATTACACCTCATACTTCTTTAATCCCCCACCAGACTCACACGTCACCTCTATCTCAGTCTATTTCAGCCCAGCTTTCTCTCTTTATCACTGTTTTACATATTTCTGTTCCTCCTTATTCCACCCTTTTGTGATTTTCTCTTTTGTGTGCTGGATCAAAGTTTGTTGGGAAAATTAGGTGTTGGTCCCCAAAAAGGAGTGCCCATGGGCCCCACCTCCAACCACCGGCTGAATTGAAGCACTAGTAGTAGCCAACCCTGAGTGTTAATTTTAGGGAATTAGAAACCAGCCCAAATGCCAGGTCTTCAGGCACTTCCCGGTTGCCCTATTGGCCTGTTGGACCATGTTTGTGGAAGCTAATGTTGTGTAAGCAGTTGCAGTGGCCATTAACAGATATTTTTATGAAGAATTGGTAATTACGGTCTTTAGTACTTCTCGTGAGATTATGGTGATATTGTCCATGTGGGGGTGTACAAAGCAAATGCCTTTCTCCAATGCTTGACTTTGATCATAGAAAATTTAGCTATATTATATGCTTAATGGTTTTGTAGGCAGCACAGATATCAAACAGAATCAAAGAGCATGCATACCTTGGGTCCATGGCTTGGCTAGTTGTGCTGTAATAATCAATTGATTATTGTTAGTTGCTAAATGGGGGTTGAACCCGAAACAAAATTCACCACATTTTCTCCTCAAACCGTCCCCTATTGGTATCTAGTAAGTAAGTACAAAATCTATTCTTTTTGATTATTTAAAACCATTACGAAAATACAATCTAATAAAACATTTTTTGTTAGTTAGCCTTTTCAGTCAGTGCTCTTTTAAAATCTGTATATATTATAAAAATGCAGGAATGTTCGAGTAGTTCCCAGTGTGACAATTTTTCTCTGAGCCTCCGGAGTCTGTGCACAGATTACAGTTTGGAAAGGTTTAAGTTTTTTGTTGTTTTTGTACTTACACAGATGCCACCGGGCCTTGCTTGGATGTTACTAGTTTCAAGAACTTGACTAGCTTCCCATTTAACTGCGGGTCACTTGGGTTAAAGCAGGCAAGCACTGCTTGTCTCCGGTCCGTATGCCTCGTTCGTTAAAGTGCCTTTTTAGGAGATCTGCCCTTTCCTCTTTTAGCTTAATGCAGGAGCATATTAAATGTGCTATATCTTCGTTTCCAACTCTGCATAGCCTGCATAATTTCCTGCAATTCTCTCTCAGCGACGGTGGATGATATGGTATAGCTGGAAGGATTCCTAACCTGTATTTTAAAAAGGATTCTTTTGACTTGCTGGAATACCCCAAATCGAAGTATGCCTGTGGCCCAATTATTTTATAGCTGCTCAGAGTCATTCACGCATGGCTCCTATGTGGTATCTAGTGATAAAACACAGGATTTGATGTATAGTTAGAGTTGCCAAATGAGCCTGGTTTTAAGCATTTTTTTCCACACTCCATATGCTTGAGATAGGTTGATAGTCTGTCTGTCATAATCTGAGTCTGTAGCATGCCTCAGTTATTGGAGGGCATCATTATAAAGGCAGTTTCATTGATGAATGTGGCGACATAGGGTGCAATTGCTGGCATACTCATATTGAGAAAATAGGTTTTGCAAATATTTAAAGAAGGAGACACATTATCTCCCATCTTACTACTTATAGGATTTCAATGAGGGGATTCAATCTAAGATCTTTTGTGAGGATAACAAAGAGGGTGATAGTATGGAGATCCTACCAGCTCTTTAAAGATTCTATAGAGTCTTTATGACAATTCTGCAGTTTTGGCAAGGTGGAACTGAAATTGAGGCTGCTAAGAATGACCTGTTCGTACTTGCAGTTTTAAATTATCAAAGATATTTTCATGTTCTTCTATTGTTGTATTAGTGTTTTGCAGTGGCCTTTCAGTTGCCACTGGTGAACTATTGATTGGCCATAGATTTTGCTCATTTGAACTCTTTGCATTTGAAATATTGTATTTGCTCAATGACCCAATGTCTACAAAATATATGCATGATAAATAAATGTTTTATCTTTCTTAAGCCAATCAACGCAGAGGTCAATGGTGATAGCACCCAAACTCCTTAGGAAACAGTAGGCTTTATCGGTGGGGCAAGATGGCGCCCGCACGGCTGGACGTGCAGGACGTGTGAGCTGACCTCTCTCTCTGACCCACAGGTGATTTGCGAAAAACTGCGAGAGAGATGCTGGCTTAAAGAGCTGAATAGAGCTGAATTGATCTTAGGAAAGAAACGAAAAAAGAATCGTGTGTGAGTTTCTCCTTTTCCTACCTTGTGGAGAGCATAGCAAGTGCACTGCAAGAGCGACGGAGAAGACGGAGAAGAGAACGCTGACACTGATGCTGATGTTGAAGGTGTTCATAGCGCTAACGAGACTCCGCCGAGCCTGGTGGGCGGCAACTTTCACAGGTGTTGCTGCTTGGCTCCGCTGCGAGCATACTGAACGCCACTTCACGGGAGGCTGTGAGAGAAGAGGTGCTGCGAGAGCTTTTTTTGAAATTGCTCCGAAAGGCACACGGAAAAAACGGGATCCCGAGATTAACAACACTGCAGCCGTGAATGGAGGTGAGAAGAATATAAGCGGGGCTGCGGCTGCGGTAAAGAAAAATGGGGCAGGGTTAAATTCAGAAATCTCCAGTCTCGCTAGACAAACGCTCTCTACCCTGTTCCTAGCTGCAGAGGAAAAAAAACGTAAAGAAAAAGAAGCGGCGCGCAGCCCACAGTTAAAGAACAACACGGGAGAGATTATTACCTTAACGGAGGGGTCACAGAATGATAATTTGCAAGAACAAGCTCCAATTATGACGCCACAAACTGTTAATACACCACTTGAAAACTCATTTCTAAATGAAAATATTGGTGTCATAATTGCAGATGGAGAGCCTACTGAGACTAGTAACAGACTATTAGAGGGACATGCTACAGAATCTCTTGAGGGCTCTAACATGGCAGAGAAGGGCTTTAACGTTAGGGTAGATACAGCTGCATCTAATGAGGCAGAATCCGTGGATTTCTACTCAGTGTCAGAAAATTCAACCTCTTCATGTGAAGATTTGGCCACACAGTACTCCACACAAATGCATATGGAGGAAGTTGAAAGCGAGGTGGACGATGATGAAATTGATGATTTCACAGAGGAAAGCCCTATCACTGTGAGGGGTGAAGGGGATGCTTCTATGATAGAGGGAGCTGTGGGAGGATATCAAGAAGGTCCAGCAGGCAATATTACTTTAGATACAATATATCAAACAATCTTGAGCCATATGGACAAAACTGAGCCAGAAAGCCATAAAATACAAAATTCCTGCCGGAAGCTCAAAAACTCTATCCGTAGATTAGCAAAATCACAGGCAGACTTCGGGGAAAGATTTACTGAGGTCGAAACCAGAATATCTAATATTGAGGATGAATTGCAAAAACAGAAAGTGGCCACTGAAACGTTAAGTGCTAATAAAGAGGACTTATTATGGAAAATGGCCGACTTTGAAAATCGCGCACGACGCAACAATTTAAGACTTATGCAAATTCCCGAAGGAAAGGAAGGACAGGATCCACGTAAGTTTATTGTGGAGTTGTTCCAGAAGGCATTCCCGGACTTGAAAAAATGGGATTGGGAACGAGAGATTGAGCGTGCCCACAGGTATCCTTTTAACATTCAACTTCGATCTGGACAGAATGCTACTAAACCAAGACCTTTTCTAGTAGCATTCAATAGTTTTCGTGCTAGAGAAGATATATATATGCACACTCGACCAAACAGCAAAGGCAAGTGCGAAGGGTTTACTTTCTTTGCAACCTCGGATTATAGTAAATACACGATGGATACTCGTTGGCAGCTTTGACAGTTGGTGAACCAATACCAAACAAAGGGAGCACAAGCTTATATTATGAACCCGGCTAAGCTTAAAGTGATATATAAGGAGAATACTCGTTTTTTCACTAATGTTACAGCAGCAAAGGAATACCTGCAAAATATTAAGGATTCTTAGATCCTAGATTGAATGATTTTGAATGACTCAGTTGGTATTTATCAATGATTTTGCTAAGGAACTAGCCAACGGACATGCATTTTGTATGAAACTCAATATAGAATGTTCTTATCATATTATTATTTTTTTTTTTACAGGAATGGTTTAATACTTAAGAGACATATAGTATTGTCTAATTCTGTTCCTAAGAGTAAAACTGGGATTAAGAATAGGAAGATTTAGATATAATGAAATTAATCGTTTCTTTATAAACTACAAAATGGAAGAAAAGAAGCCTGTGGGGGGACAGTGGGGGTTTGCTGCTCATTACCATCACCAGGACCGGGAGTCCGAAAGCCTCGGTAATGGAGGGGGGGGAGGGAGGGGGTGGAGGGGGAGGGTGTTCAGGGGGTTGTTCGTGGAGGGTGGCACTGGGGTTAAAGGGGAAAAAATCCACGTTGGGGTCTAATGACTTTATAGAGAAGACAAAGAAATTAAGTTTTAACAAGAGAGCATTATTTGAGCGTAGGATGGGATATAGGATGGGATGTACTAAAGTAATCATTAATCATGCAGAAGGTAAAGAGAGCGGGAAATTACGGTAATGGGTAGCAGTATTAAAATATGTTCTTTTAATGTCTCTGGCCTCAACAACATAAATAAAAGGAAAAGGATTGCATCTGAAGTCCGTTTTTTGAAGCCAGATATTTTGTGTATACAGGAGACCCATCTTCCCTGGGAGAAAAGGGGGTTAGCCACTGAGTTAGGATATACAGTTTTAGCGGCATCTCAGCAAACAAGTTTGATAAGAGGGGTAATGATATTGATGAGACCGCGTTTAGGTATACTTGTACGCAGCTTAACTGACAAATGGGGCAGATGGGTGATAATAACATTAAACATAGGAGGTACTCATGTAACGATATGTTCTATATATGGATCCAATTTGGACGAGGCGGAAGTATTCGAATATTTAAATTCTGAGTTGCCTAACTGGAGTTCTCCCCTAGTGGTATGCGGCGACTTAAATATAAATATGGCCGCGGGGGAATTAGAGGCTGGCCCAGAGAACTATAAGGGGCGTAAACCTTGTGTATTCAAAGCAGTATATAATTTAGTTAAACATCATGCGTTGGTTGACATTTGGAGTAAAAACTTTCCAATATCACCCGGGTATACTTATTACTCCTCACCACATAGGAAATTTGTCCGTCTGAACTACTTCTTTACTTCAACTAGTATCCAATCACATATTAAGATCCAACTATATCCCAGGGTAACATCGGATCACTCCCCTTTAATAATTAAGATACCCCATATTGGTGAAATGCGACAAAATAGGAGCTTTTCGTTCGATAGGAAATTGTGTTTGGATGCACAATACAGAGAACACATGGGTAAATGGATAGCAGAGTTCTTACAGAATAATATGGGTTCCGCTAATATTGAAATAATATGGGATACATGGAAAGCTTGTTTTAGAGGGGAAGCGGTGAGTTTTGGACTTCATAATCAAAATCTGCAACAGGGGAAGATGCGGGAATTGTATGATCAGCTGTGTAAAGCAGAAGAAAATTTGATAAAAGAAGTGGAGAAGAGGGATAATATGACAAAAATTCAGGAATGTGAAGGGATAATCGCCAAATGTCGTGCCCATATCACAGGAGTTTGGTGTGAGGAAATAGCTAAGAAATACTTAACATATAGAAGGTATATTCATGAGTACGGAGAGTCTATAGGACGGGCATTAGCCTTAAAATTAAAAATGAAAGGCTCTACCCGTCAAATTATGAAAATGCAAGATAAAAATGGGGCAATGACTGAAGATACAGAGAAAATATTGGAAATATTATATCAATTTTATAGTGAATTATATACATGTCAACCTAATCCCTCTCCTGAAGCTTTTCTGCAGGAGGCTATACACAGTAAGTTAACCGATCTTGAGAAAGAATTATTAGACCAGCCCTTTTCAATAGAAGAACTGGAAAGAGCAGTAAAAAATACTCCAAATGGAAAAGCAGCCGGCCCTGACTTTATCCCAGGGGAGGTGTATACATGTTTTTTGAACCTTTAAAAAACTTTATGTTGGAGACTTTTAGAATGGCACAATTGGGGAGGGCCCCACTGTCTTAGGATGATGCTTCAATTGTAATATTTCCTAAAAAAGGGAAACCACTGGAACAGCCTGCCTCATATCGTCCCATATCTTTGCTAAATTGCGATAGCAAGATTTATTCAAAGATGCTTGCAAACCGTATCTCCAAGGTTATAACACCATTAGTATCATTAAGTCAGCATGGGTTTATCCCAAATAGAGGGACTATATCACATATTAATAAAGTGATCACCTTGATAGATATAGCAGAAATCGATAAAAGAGACTTGGCGTTGATATTACTCGACGCTGAGAAAGCGTTTGATCGTGTAGGGTGGGCATATTTGTGGGCAGTAATGAATAGAATGGGATTTGGCAAACACTTCTTGAGAGCTAATAAAATACTATACCGCTCACCTAATGCGAGAGTTGTAGCTATCGGTAGAAAATCAGAAAAGATAATTATTACAAGAGGTACTCGTCAGGGGTGCCCCTGTTCTCCACTTCTTTTTGCGTTATTTATCAACCCATTTTTATTAAAACTATCAGAATCACCATATATTAAACCCTTCATAGTCTCATCTATACCCCATTCAGTATTCGCATATGCGGATGATATGGCTATCATCACCACAGACCCAAGACAGGCTATGATAGAGATCGAATGCTTGGCTATAGATTTCGGAAATAGCTCTGACTACAAACTAAACGCTGCGAAAACGCAGGTACTCTGCTCAGATACTGTTCAATTTAATGATCACAGAGTCACTCATGAAGTGACATATTTAGGAATTATAATTAAATCCCATACACAGGAGATAGTAGAGGCTAATTGGGGCAAAATAATGCTACAAATTAAACAATCCCTAGATAGGTGGGGGAGACTTCAATTGTCTATAATAGGGAGAGGCAACATCATTAAGATGAATGTATTAGCGAAAATCTTATATCTATATCGAAGTATTCCCTTAGAGATACCCTTAAATCATATTTACAAATTGCAAAGTTTATGTACAAAATTTTTTGGGGCACCCAGTAAAACTAGACGAGCAATGAAATAGCTGACCCTGCCCATAGAGAGAGGAGGGCGTGGGATCCCGGATTTTGTGTTCTATTATTATGTTTGTTTTTTTACAAGGAATGAGAATATTGTTGACGGGAGAACAAATTGAGGATCCGGCAGAATCCCCGTCGATATTTTATCTACTATTAGGGGAACATGTGAGGGGATGTTTGTTAAAAGAACTGGAGGGGAACTACTATAAACACACTCGATTTAAGGTGGTTGAATCCGCATATAAAGTCTGGAGAAGGGTTGCAAGGATAATGAAGTTAGAGAGAATTGTGTATCATACTCCCTTTTCTGCGGAAAAAATACTACCATCGATATTTTGGGATAATGTAGCAAAGGAATGGAGCAAGAAAGGTGTGAGTAGAATTGGAGATCTATATGATACTGATGGAATATTCAAATCTTTCTCTAATATGAGCAGCAAATACCATTTACCTCAGTCATCTTTTTTTAAATATCTCCAAATTAGAGATTTTTGTTCAAAGAAATTAAACAGATCTAGCCCTAATAAATTAATAGAGGCTGTCCAATCAAAAAAAAGGATAGGCATGATATATCGATTGCTGATGGATTACAAACCAGATGATTTGAACAAATATAATGTATATTGGCAGAATCAGTTAGAGGAAATTGATCTAAATATTGCGGATTATATTTTGATGGCTAAAGATATATGTTTGTCCGCCAATCTGAAAGCCCAACTATATAAGACAATATTCAGATTATACTATACTCCTAAACGTATGGCAACATGGGGGCCTATGTATGATGGAAAATGTTTTCGGTGCGGAGGGGAAGATGCAGATATTGTTCACGTTTTTTATAAATGTTCGAAATTATCGTCTTTTATATCTAGTATAGAAAAATTTATATCTTCAGTCATACATCATCCGTTTAAAATATCCCCCGCACTTATGTTAGTTGGGGGAGGACAAAGTGTTAATGAAAATGAGAATATATGTAAATTTAAGAATTTCTTATTTATCGCTATGACTATAGCTCGATTATGTATACCTACAGAATGGTTACAACCTGAAGCACCGATGTTTGAATTCTGGAGAAGGAAATTGTTTAATATATATGAATTAGAATGGAATTTGTATGCTTTAAAGGGTGTTAGGAAAAAACGATTAGGTATATTGACATGGGGAATACTCAAAGAGTATTTGGATGAATAATTGTTTACTTTTTTTTTTCTATTCTATATATGTTTTTTTTTGTTTACAGGGAACCCGTCCTTCCCACCTACCTGTTATAATCAAATATCATTGTAAAAGAAGACACTGAATGTTTATCTTTTTTAAGTTGTGAACGTAATACTTGTGTTGTCAAATGACCCAACGATGGTAATAAAAAAACAAAATTCAAAAAAAGGAAACAGTAGGCTAATGCTTGTTTTAGAAGCCATGCTTTGGAAATAGGAAGTGTGTGGAGACATGTCTGGTTAAGGTTTTGTAAGTCTTTTAAAGTTGGTATAATTAAAATTCAAATGTTTTAGGAAGATGAATGACCTAGAAGGGGGAAGGCACCAGATTTGTAAACCATTCACTTCAGGATAGTAGGCCCATCAAGCATAAGTTCTGTATCTAAGAGTTGGTAGTGTAATAAGATCTCTTGCACTATATGGGTGATGCATTTGTGTCAAAAAAGAAAACTGTATATCACGTATAATGTTTCACCTCTCAACCTATGGTATTTTCCATTAACTGTAGGCTCCTGCCACATATGATGCACTTATGCAGATGGAGTACTTAGAGATGGCAATTAATGAGACCCTCAGAATGTACCCGCCTGGAGGACGACTTGAAAGAGTCTGTAAGAAGACAGTGGAGGTGAATGGTGTGACAATCCCAGAAGGAGTAGTGGTGATGATCCCGTTATATCCACTTCACCGAGATCCCGAGTATTGGTCAGAACCAGACGAGTTCAATCCTGACAGGTATCATTAACATATGAAGGGTGCAAGAAGAGGACAGAGTGATAGCGAGGAGGTCCATTAATTTTATGACTACCTATCAATGATTCAAGTTACTGAAGAAATAAGTGCACCGTGGAGAAGAAAACTGGAATAAGTTAAGACTGAGTTTCAAGTCACTTTTATGAGCAGTTAGATTAAGCTAAAATTGTGGTCTCTTACAGCACCCATTGCAGGACTAACCTGAGTTTTAACTGAGCACAAACGTATATGTTACAATAGAATGTGAGACCTTGGGCCTCATTATGATGTTGGTCGAAGTTGCCTCCGACCAACATCTCTGCGGTTGCAGAACCGACAACCTCTGGTCGACACTCCCAAAACCGTAATTACTGTGCAACCGCACATGCTGTGGTCGCAGACTCCCATTTTCCTATGGGACCCTGTTCAGTGGCCAGAAACTGTCCGCAGCACAAGCTCCCATAGAGAAATAGGAGTTTCTGCAAATCTCTGTACTGTGTGGCAGACACCATTGGTGCCGCCCAGACCTACAACGGTAGGCCGCAGAGTGAAGGGGGCCCTGCTAAAGGACCCCAAAGTCACTTTCCGACAGGCTTTCCATGTCAGAAATCCCGACATGGAAAGCCTATCGGAAATTGACATCACTATCCCGACGGCGGAAACACCGTCTTTTAGGGATTGGCAGTCTGCAGTTTGACAGCTGGCCAGCCGACAGTAGCTGGGGGCGGCAGCTGTAATGAAGGCTAGAGCTGCGGCTCCGTCTAAACTCACGGAGGCGGCCGGCACTAGGGTCGGCGCAACCGCTCCCAGCCTGCTACCCCAACTGCTGCCCCAACCGCTCACTCCCCCTGGCCCTGCTTGATGGTAGGGCCCAACCAAAGACTTTAAGGGACCTCCAGGACCCCACGCTGCACCTCCACGCTGAACCTTGTTTACACCTCGTGGGCCTCCTTGTTGACCCCCCAAACCCTGCAAACCCTGCAAAACAGAACAAGGGAGAGAGAAAGACCGGGGCGGGTTGGCCCAGTTTTGTACCGGACCAGACTTTAGGGATTTCAGGGAATCTAAGGATCGCCAAGAATTCAGGGATTTTAAGGAACATCCACTCAGACCCCTTGGGCCATTTCCACCGGCCTTTTCTCCAGCAGCCTGTTGTACAAGCAGCAAGTCCGCCCAGAAAGCTGCAGTGGAATCTCAAAGGTAACAGTAAAAGCAATAGTAAGGCGCATTCATGCTACAGGTATACAGTATGCCTACCAGCTTGCAACAGCTCGCCGCAAAACATTAAGGCAGGGCAGGCGGACATAGTCCATAACCCACTGCATAGATAGCAAAATCTCTGCCATGTGATGGCTATATCCACCCTTTCTACCGGGTTTACCCTGGGGTAAACCCGGTATAGTTAAAGTAGGTTAAAGCAGGTGCCTAAATATGGTGGGATTCCCAGGAGGACCAGGTGCAACCGAGCTCCTGGTACAGACACCTCCTAAACTCCAGACTCCACTCCAAGACGCGAAACTCTTCTATCTGTCCTCGGTCCCCCACCGCCACACGTACTTAGGACCCGGACAAGGGCATCACTACCTCAATAAAAACAAGTACACACCTGCTAGTGGCAAGACCAAAGCAGAAATCTAAATCCACCTCTGGGGATATGCCATCACATGCAGGCGCATCTGGGGGAGCAGCGACCCGGCCTATTAATCCAAAGACATACGATTTGTGCAGCTGGGTACGGACCCCAGATTCGACCTTTGCAGAGTGTATCCCTGGCACCAATAGTCGGGTGCCTCAAAGATAACGCAATCAATGCTTCCTCACCCACAAAGATGCAAGGCACACTTTCGATGGGCACTGATAGCAACAGTGGTACCGGACCTGCATTCGCATCAACTGGAACAGAAGCTTCCCATTCAACAGCCACAAGCATAGCACCTAGGGAAGCCAGTCCCTTCCGACAGAAGAAAAGGTACCATTCTTGCCATAACCTGGAGGCTCAAGTACAGAATTTGAGCCTCCCAACATGGAGGAAAGAACGCAACAAGGAAGCCCCTACACTGCCACTGCCCTAGAGGGACTAGATGGCATCATCAGCCCGTTCGACACCTCAAAGCCGACTTCCCACACCTTGCACGCAGAAAACAAGGCAACAAAGGGTGAGCCTCATCAAGACCAAACCTCGCACATGTGAATTGAGGGCTAATGCATCATCTTCGACTCTTTTTCAGAGCCAGAATTAAGCTGCTCCCTGTATACATCACCTTCGCTACTACCATTTGAGCTCTCATGCATGCAAGATATTTTGCTAAAATCTGTTAATTCCTCCTTGTCTGAAGCCATAAATGCTCTAACATGGCAATCAAAGAAATTGGAATTACATATGGAAACCATCCAAATAATGGCACTTACAATGGCTGACATGGCCAAGAAAGTTGGTAGGATTGAGGCAGCCAGCAGCAGTCCGACCCCCTCATCCAAATGCCAGTGCCCAGAGATAGTGGACAAAGTGGCATCCCTTGCCAAAGTACTTACCTCGTTGGTGGAGGAGTTAAAACTAAAAAATAAAATCTGCCAGGCTCACAGTCCTCTGGAGACAAAATAAATGAGCCTGTAGATGCAAGCAGAGATCCTGCTCCCGCTCCCAGCTAATCTAAGCAGCAGGCTAAAACCAATGCAACCTGGTTACCTCATCCAGAGTAAATGACAGAGCACAGCAACCAAATAGTGAATACAACTCCATACAACCTAGGGATTACAGGCCCTCAGGGGGTGTCTCAAATAGCACTGCCCATGTCACGTAGAGAGAAGAAATGCCTCAAAAAACAAACAAAAGCATTTAAATGACAATTAACAAACACTTCTTGGCACAAACCAAGCAACAAAGCAGGAAGAAAAGAACCACCAAAGCGGAACACCGATGGTGGAAATAGTTCACCTTTCTTCCACATATTGCTTAAAAATGCAGATCCGCCGGCCACCCCAGAACCGGGTGCCCCAACAACAAAAACTATCACAGTGCAGACATATGCACAGTCTACTACGGGGACCTGCAAGGCACAAATACTGCCCACTTCGCAAGGGGATAAAACACCCCAGGCCTGGACTGAAAAGCCGCAGACAGTAAACATTCAAAACTTTCATCCATGGGGCAAAAATGCCAATGACAACCAACAGAGCACTCTGGCCAGTGATTCAGGTATAACCACTCTAACTCTGCACCCGAGGGCCTCCACTCCTTGGCCTCTCAGTTCTTCCCAGGCACTTATATAAGTCTACCAACTGCATCATAATATGGTCCAGGGTCAGAAACAAATAAGCAAGGGAGTCTCAGCAATAGAGAAAGTCCAACAGAGCAACCCATTTGGTTCGACATAGTGCACAGGGGCAAAGTACTCTCAAGCCCAGCACAAGGGGCAGAAACAAGCACCTTAGGGCACTCACAAGATCCATGCAGCATTCACCTGCATGCCCTCAAAACTTCAGCTATACAAAGGTGCTCTTATATGGACAATTGGACATTAGTCTTAGGCCAAATACCTCTGTTCTAGAGGATGGACAACCGTCAAAGACCAGTATGGCTATGTTGTATTTTTCAAGAGGCAATATGGATGTCCTTAACAGAACAACCATCCTTAAACTTCTACACCATATACACTCGCTGTCTCATATCACCTCCAGGGATATTTCTAGGGTGCAATTTGTAACCACGACAAAACAACCTAGGAAGGAACAAGCCATCATAATCTGGTGCGGCGCAAGCCTATCAGCAAGTGGGGGATCGACATCCAGATGGTCGACAAGGAAAATTACCCATTCATCTTCCACACACCCCCAACAATATTCCAACAACTTCTGTCCTGAAAGGGATCAGCCAAGGGGCAACTCTTCTGGAAAACGCAAATATGAACATCAAGTGCAGGGTGGATTGCCAGCATGGTGGTAGGTTTGTCACAGCGACTAACGTAGACTGTCCACCTCCCCGGCTTCCACCTTCTCCAAACTCAGTTTACTGGGGTTGGGTCACCTCCAACATGGACGACAAGACTTGGCCTCAACCCTAACATGCATCCCCTTCTTTACAAGAAGGCTATAGAAAGCCCTCAAATATTAAACATCCTCACTTGGAATGTTGCAGGTATGCATCAGACCCTATAAAGCCCGACGGCAATCACGCTCCTTGAAGGGACAGATCTTTTTTGTGTGCAAGAAACTTGGGCAACTACATCTAATCCCCTTACAGGCTTTGCAGGATTTTTCAAATCAGCAACAAAAACCAGGCTATTTGGGAGACCATTTGGGGGCATTTACTCACACATAAAGCATTCCCTGAAGCTGAGCTTTACGTAAATAAAAAACACCTCCACCATGGTTCTAGCTGGCATCCTGAAAGGACTCAATGGTGCTGAAGGACCACTATCTATCCTACTGATCAATGTATACTATACCCCCCACGGCCAAGGAGCCTACAATAAGTTCACCTGGCTGATCAAACACATTGAAAACTTGATAATACAACATGTATCACTGGAAGTTATCATCCTCGGGGACTTTAACATGCACTACCGAGGAGGATGGAACGCTGACGGTAGTACAATAGGGAGCACTGAAAAATTCAACATCCTCCTACAGACATATAACTTAGAATCAGCTAACTTCCTATCTACACTGTCCGACCGGGGTATAGTCCATCCACCTACCTATAACAACTAGACAACCATTGACTATATCCTACTGAGCCAGCGATTAGGGAAGTTCAGGATAAGCTACGAAGTGCTCCCTCAGACTGAAAGTGACCACGCAGCCCTCTTGCTGCGTTTAAAGACCTCAGCAGAAAGCCAACACGTTCTCAGCCACCCTGGGCAATCAAACTGTGAGGAACAGCATAGACTCATGATGAGAATCAAATGGGTGCAAACCACCATTAATAAATTCGACTCATGGAAATCCACATGGACTGGCTGGATGACGAGGACCACCGTTCAAGAAATCGTAGGGGAATGGGAAAATCTCACACCAGAATTGGCCACGCTGCTTCATGGAAGCTTTCCCCGCATCAAAACAGGGACGGGAACTCATTATCCAGGCTCAGCTCCACGGATCAAACAAAGTGCACAGCAATTAAAAAGAAAACAAAAAGGCACACACATAAATTGGAACTGAAGCCTCTAAGAAGCAGCTTCAACTTGCAAGAAAGGCTCATAAGCATCTAGTTTGGAACCGAAAATGAGAAGACTCCAAGGAGAAACAGATAGTGATGTAGTGATAAGGCCCAACAATTTTGGGGTTACTTAAATAATCTAATCCATGAATCCTTTAACAGAGGGAATTCAATGGGAAGCGCACGTGAAGTCAGTATACACTTGTGATCAAAAAGCCACATATGTAAAGGTTCAACACACACAGAGCAAACCAGAAATTGAAAGAACTGACCACCCCAGGCCCTCTGTGGAATATACAACCTCAAGCATGGCGGCTGTCCGCACTGTTCTAAAAAGGATCTGCAAAAATAGAGCGCCGGGCCTCTTTAGGGAGGACATCAACCTCTGGTCTACAAATCTTGCTATGTTGTATGTAGAATAGGGGCTTATAGAGGAGGGGTCACATTCTTGGAGGGGTTCACTGCTGCAATCTATTTTTTTTAAAGTGCAAACACCTACCCCAGGAACTACTGGATGATCGCTCTGCTGGACATTGAGGGGAATCAGCTATTAATCTAGCTGGATGAAATAAAGCATCAAGATATAGGAGGAGACTTTACGCTCTATAAACACTCAATAAAAAGGAGCATGGAAAGATTATAAAAAAACTTTTCTCCATTATATGTGAACGAAAACAATTGAATAATTGTTCTACATTGGTTTGTTTGTATGTGGTTATACTGTAAGAAGTAATGTAATAGTCTTATCCATTCGTGAAAATTTGTGTTTTTCGCACAGTTATATGTAAATTGTGATATATGTAAATGTGTACAGTATATGTTAAAAATGTGTGTGTCCCTTTCTGAAGGCCATAGTCCTTTGTTTAAAAAAATGAGAATTTGAAAAAACAGGGTAAATAAATAGGCCGATCACGGAAAGAATATAGCGTGGTTTATTCAAAATTAATAAGTTAAAGTGACTAGGATACCAAGTATTTTGTTATTTAAACTAGACATTGAGGGGAAGGCATACGCAAGCACCCTTTTCCAGGAAATAGCGGACTGGGTTTACTCAGAAGGCCACCTGCCATTCTATCAGACCGGGTTCAGACCAGGGGGCTCTACTGTTGACAACATCACAGTCCTATCATATCTAGCCCAACAAGCTGTTGCCCATCGTCCACCCCCAGTCTTCGCATGCTTCATTGATTACTCAGCGGCCTTCAATGGGATTGACAGAAACAACCTCTGGCGGAAACTGGTGGGGTGGAACATCAGTCCAAGCCTACTGAGAGCCATTACACCATTGTACTCGGGAACCTGGGTAAGGATAAAACTTTCCATGGAGTCGGCTACAAAACAAATCACCACTGACCAGGGGCTAAAGCAGGGCTGTGTCTTGGTACCGCTACCATTGAACCTGTACACTGCCGATCTGGGCCCGGCACTGCAAGGGGCTTCTCTCGCCACCCAAAAAATCAGAGGCAAAAAAATCCATTTAGTGCAGTACACCGACAAACTTGTTCTTCTGGACCACACAAGAACAGGCCTCCAAAAAGCTCTCAACGCCCTATCTGAATACAACATCAAATAATTGCTGACAGCTAATGCGAGTAAATCTAAAACTCTGATCTTTGGAAGCTACCCAAAGAAAAATCTCATTAAGCTGAGCTTGGGTACTTTGAGCCTGGACTGTGCGCAAAGTTACAACTTCCTAGGCGCCTGGCTAAGTGAGACTGGCCTCCCTTCGCTCCATCTACAAAAACTGCGGCTGAAAGGAAAGATGGTCACGCACTCCCTTTGCAAGCTGCATGCCACTCTAGAAAGCCCAACACCTACAGTTATTCAAAGGGTACTGCGGGCTAAACTCCTACCATCACTCAATTATTCGCAACAGGCATTCCCGGGAATGCTTGCGGAAGACCTGTAGAAAATTCAATATGCTGCGTATAAAAAAAATATTGCTGGCCCGCATCCACAAGAAACACCTTGATCAGGCTTACCTTAGCAAAATACTACCACCGGGCAACTATGGCCCCAGCTAACTCCATGAAGGCCATCACAAAAACCCTTTTCACAAAACCTAACAATACCTAGTCCATTAAACTTTTGGCAGCAAATGAGCTATTGCAGCTAGCCATTGAGAATATGGACTTGAGTATAATCGACTACGCCGCCATCAAATTAATTGCGTTTTTGCTCCTGCAAACTGGACATGGAATCCCTAGTTGCCAGGGCCTTCCACAAAACTCTGTGCCTTCCACAAGTTCTACAAACGACCAAGTGCCACCTCACGCATGCCGTTGGGAGTCAGGCATTATATCAGATCCTAGCCGTAAGACTACATCCGCTTCCCATAAAACCTGGAAAGCACTCACTGATATCACAGAGTGTTGTCTATGCAACTATAGAAGGGAGTCCCTGGCACATATACTCCTATGTTGCCCGGCTCTGCGGCAAGCCCGTCGAATCTAACTCAGACCCACACTCCTCCTACTGGGCACTCGCACAGTAAAATATGCTATCTGCCAGCTCTACATCCTGGATACAGTGAAGAATATAGCCAATTTTGACAAATTCATTGACCAAGCTTGTTCATTCTTGAAAAAAAATGGCTCACGGAGAGAGTGACTAATAGTTTGACATGCTCCATCATAACAGAACCCCACTCTGCAAGGACTACTTTTCCTTAGGGGCTCAACAAATGAACAATATTGATACTTGAATCTTTATCTGCTAACTACACAGTCAGCAACGGCTGTGTATATACCCTTTTGTTGGTACGATTTTAAAGCTTGATTCCGTTTTTAATCTATGATATATGGTTTCAACTTTACATTGTAATGATTTTAAGTAATCACTAAATAAACGTATTCATTCATTCACATAGGTTTCGATGGGGCAAATCAGAAACATGTCTCGCAATTCAGTAGCAGTTTTTTAATATGACCTTTCCTGCATGTGATGCAGTCCGTTATGCAACACTAATGACCAGTTATCATGACATGGGTATTCATGGCAAATCTTATCTTTATAAATACTCCTTTATGGCAATTATAGTCTACAATATCTCCCAACCACCATGTGCCATACCCTGCATGCCCAAATACTTGAGTTCAGCTCCTTAATTCTCCTCCAGACATAATACAATTCTTCTAGCTGTTTTAATTACGCTGATGATAAACATATTAGTGCCATGCTACAAAGTCTCCATGACACCATGATGTCATTGCTTGTACCTTGCTTTGTCAATGTCACTAACTAGTTGACTGCAAACCACCTTACCCTGTGCAGTGGCCTTCAACATTACAATTAAATAATGAGGGAAACTGCAGCTGTCTCGTCCTTTTTATACTGTTTTACGGTGTCTATACTCCTTTGTATGCTATACTATCGCACAGTAGCTTTGTACATCCCATGAGAATGGTGCTGGTGGCCAGCTTTCTTTTAAAGGCTCCTCTATCCAAAGTTGTGTGGCCACGGGAGGTGATCTTTCACTTGTGTTTATGGGCTGCTCAATATGAGATGTATATTTGGCAGTATAAATATAAGGGTTCAATGCATTTCTATTACCAAATTATTCAGGCAAAGTTTGATGCACATATATCAGCAGCTAATTATATGGGTAGCCATTTACTGTGCTGGGCCTTATGCAAAGAGCGGCTGTCTACCCCTGAGTCTTTACTGGTTATTGCATCAAATTCCAAGTCTGTCGTAACTGAGGCCAAGAAGGCTACAGCATGGATGCTATATTTATTTTCCTGAATCCATGCTCGCCCTATGACATTTTATAAATTAGGGAATTTGTACCCCTTTCAACCTCTACTTGCTGTCCTTACCTGGTGAACCCACCATAGCCCTTGCACTGGAATGTTTCAAGCTTGAAGCATGCTCTTCCCATCTAGCATGTGGGCAACTTGTCTCTGAAAGAGATGTTTCAATCTATGGGCAAAGTGGCTGCTGCCCAGGGCCCCCCTTCTAAGGGGCACACTGGGAAAATGAACTTTCTCTCTATTTGGCCCTTGTATATTCTATTTCTATGTCTAGAACTCTCGCCCTCCCTACCTTCCTCTACCTCTGACTCATTCTATCTTGCCAGTGTCATCTTAAGAATTTCTGAGGTCTCAGGCAAGACATTTTTCAACTAATTTTCCGTGATCCTGTTGAAGCATAACAAATAATTTAGTGTTGTTTGGCATCATGCGAGCTTGAATTAGCAGGGAATCAATAATACATTCAAATTTGTTCCTTATCGGGCCCCTAAAATGTCTTGCTCAGGGAGCCAAAATCCTTAAGATGACACTAGTGTCTGAGGCACAGCTTTCACCCCTGGATCTGTGAGCCCAGTCTGTTGCATGCACCTGTGCCAGGCTTGACTACTGTCACTCCTGAATTCCAAGGTCTCCATGAAGTTCTTCTTTAACCTCCTTAATAACAGGTTCGTCTTTTGATCCAGGCAGATAAAGCCACTGGAGCTGTCGTTGCACTCCTCCTCAGGGTTTGTAGAATTTGAGATGCACAAGTAAATGTTACTCTAAGCCAGAAGTTACAATAGCATCCTTCTTTGTCCTGTGCAGACACAGCTTCATTTACATCAATCCTAGCTTTTTTCTTATTGCTTTTATCAAGAAACCAAAGGTTGTTGAGTCGAGAGTCTAAACTAGAACAACCATCTTGCTGGGTAGTCACCATGCCCAGGTCATTTTGTAATGTTAATTTGGGACATATGTGGAATTTATCATTACGCAAGTCATGAGTTTTATAAGCATGACTCCTGGCAAAAATCTTCAAAACTATGTGTAATTAGCAAAGTTTATTATAAACTTTTATAAAGTGCGCAAAAGCAATCTTCCCAACTGCACAGTCTCTATGCATTTCGTTTGCATTTTCAATACCCGTTAATATATATTTTCTTAGTTATATTCTACTTAAAATGTGCTTTCACCAATCAGTAAAACTTTTCAATTGATATCCGAGGGTAGTATTTAAAGAGGCATCATTTGTGAATCCTACCAACATTTTTCAGCAAAATACCACAGTAAAGATGTAAAAGGTTCACATATTCGACTCTGGATCTCCTCCACAATACTAAGACTGTAGTGTAAAAAATTAGTCCATTGTCACTTGGCAGACTGGTGATTTGCTCTCACATTGTCCTATCCTGTGCTGCTACTGTCATAGGAAAAATGTGCTGAAAATGCACTCTTTCAATTTCATTATCATAAACATTTCTTGGGTAGATAAACCTACAATACTTTTAGGTAGGGTTACAATACAGAGTGGGCCACTTAAAAGATCACAATGCAGAGCCAGTATACAGGTACGCCCCATTAAAAGATCACAATCCAGAGTGGGTATGTACGTATGCCTCTTTAAAAGATCACAATCCAGAGTGAGTACATACACTACTTTAAAAGATCACTAGTCACCATGGGTCAGTTCTGTACTGCTTTCCCTAGCAGTTGCATTGTACCCACACTCTATCTCTCGACAAAAGCTACTTTTTTCTCATTTTCTACCTTGTCTCTCATCAGCGGCTCCTATTCTCACTTCTCTTCCCTTGTCTCTAACACACAGTAGAGCCCCTTCCAGAAGATGTCATGTTTCCTACCTTTTCCCACTCTGCCCCTCGCTCAATTCCACTATGGCTGCATTTCCAAAGTTTGTACCTGTTTTCTCAGTAACCCTGCTATATTTTCATTACCCATGTCTGTCACTGTCCAGCAGGTTCTATGTTCTCAACTTTAATCCTCTCTGTTGTTTTCTCCTTACAAGCCTTACTTTCCCATTACAATTACCTGTTGCCCGTCTCTCTCATCTGAATTTTATGTTGCATTCTCAGTAGTCTATCTTTAAGGGTCGGACTTGGGAACCAAATGTGGTCCTCGAGATATTGCTCAAACAAGTCCTGTTCCCTTCATCTCCTCTTGTAATATCTCTCTTTCCATCCATCCATCCATCCTCTCTCTCTCTCATCTCTCTCTTTCCACTCTCTGAACATTCTTTCCCTGCACCCCCCCTCCCTCCATCTCATTCTCCATCTTGAACCCTTCCCTGCCTGCTGCTATTAATCTTGGGGAGCTGGGAGAAGTGTCAGAGGCACCTGGGCTTTTAAAACCGACCTCCAAGGACTCCACCCCACCAGGGATATGCCAGGTGGAATAAAAGGCCTGTCAGACCTTGCTATCTCTGTCCAGCACTGCCTGCTGTTGTAATTTCCCCTCTTTCTCATGAATAGGACCTACTCCCTACTACTTCACCAGTCTAAAACCTCTATCTCTCTTAAACGATTACTGATCTATACCCAGCTCTTCTGGCTCTACCTTGTGCTCCCTTCTCTGTTGTCCAAGAAGCTGCCCCGTCTCTTGCACCCCAGCAGTGCTCACTTTTACTATCTGTCCAAACTATCCTATTTTCCCTCAGAAGCTCTGGCTACATTGTATTTTATCTGTCGCTTCCTATTCACAAATGTATGGGTCCCTTGGCCAAATGCTAGCAGGTTGGCTCAGATTGGAAGGTTAAAAGTAGAAAGATGTGGGTTAGCATGCAGACAGTGGAAAGTAGAGGAGATCTATTTTCCTAAGTATAAATTAAGTTTTGGTGCATTTGAGGGATAGCATGGCTTATTATGCTATTTCCAAATGAAGCAAGTGTAGGGCCCATGCCTTTGTGTACTGAAGTGCACATAAAAACATTTATTGGGTAGTATATCGGAATATCGTACAAAAATTATATTGTTCTACGGAAATATAGATAGATATAAAATCTAAATAAAGTGTCAAGATGCCAGTGGCGGTTAATGCAGGTAAGCACAGTAGGGTGGGCAGGGGTGGTCGGGGTGAAAGTAGCCCATGACGGAATAAGGAATATAAAATAAATAAATAATTTAAACGACTTACCTTGCGCTCGCCGCATCGCTGACTGGGCGATGCAGCAAGCACAAGGTAAGTGGTTATAATTATTTATTTATTTTATATTCCTTATTCTGTGGTATGTCACTTTTATCCACCCAGCCCCGCCCGACCGCACTAACCTATATATTGTTCTCTTTAAAAGGATCTCACGGTGGGTTTTCACTCTTTCATCTAATTTTTTTCCAGGTTCAGTAAGGAAAACAAAGACACTCAGGAGCCATATACCTTCCTGCCCTTTGGAAGTGGGCCCAGGAACTGCATCGGAATGAGGTTTGCCCTTCTCAATGTGAAGGTTGGAATAGTTAGCCTGCTGCAAAACTTCAGCTTCCAGATCTGCAAAGAAACACCGGTGAGGAACACAATTCTACTGTAGCATAGCTTTCTTCTGAGTGGACTACTCTGCTGAAAAAATGACTTACTCAGCTTGTGTGCTATGGGCCCAATTCACAAATGGAATTGAACATCGGCAGCCACAGGTCTGTTGCCTTACATGGGTGAAAAGTTGCAGCTTGTTGGAATACTAAAGGTTTAGTAATGCATGCCTGGGAATATGAGAGTTGCAGGAGTCCATACCTACTCCTCAAAAAGTTTTGTGAATTCCTTTTTTCTGAAGTGTGGAAATTGTTTTGCCTGTTTATTTGTACACATTGTGCAATTATGCCTGGTGAAATGCGATTCCCTGGTGCAGTGAAACATTTTCCCTTTTGGAGAAAACATACCCCACACCAGCATTTAGGGTGTTTTTTCCACTTTCCACATAGAAAAGAGATTTTCTCATGCAATTGGCCTAGACAACTCACTCCTCAATTCTTGAGTTGGATTTACTCACACACAGTGTGCACTAATATGGAATGCAGCATATGGGTGCAGGTCAACTTTTGCGAATACCTTGCACTCGTAAATTGAGCCATTTGCACCAATAAGTCTGACTTACACATGTAAACAGTATCAGAAACAATGAACATATAGAAAACAAATATTTCTAAAAATGCAGATTGGCACTTTCGTGCTCCTTTGAGCATCTACTTTCACCAATATTTCAAAGGTGCACAGGTTCTTAAATTCTGTGTTTTCCCAGTAATCACGTTTTATGCAAATCTGACTGACTGATTGACTGAATATTTATAAAGCGCACTATTGCCGAGGCGTTTTGGCTCTGAGATGTGTGCAATACAGGAGAGGCTGACAGATTTAAAGCTTGGTGAAGAGCCATGGTTTTATCATTTTTCTAAAGAGAGTCCTACTGGACTGTAGTCGTATCAGTACAGTTTAGCCGCTTGGAATGAGAAACCCTTTCCTCCCCACCTGACTTTTCTTATCTTGGGGAGATGTACTAGCCCAGTGTTAGTGGACCTTAGGCAGAGTAGTGGCACATATCGGGGAAATCGTGGTTGTAAATCCACCGCACCTCCTCCATATAGGGCTTTATGCACTAGGCAGAGGGCCTTAAAATCCACTCGCCGACGAACTTGTAGCCATTGGAGCTGCTTTATACTGGCAGACGTGGGCTGATGTTTAGGTAGATCAAGCAGTACCCACACGGCCGCATTTTGGAGTGACTGGGGTTTGGAAAACTGCCTTGCGCCTGCTCCCAGGTATAGAGCGTTACAATAGTCTAGTCTGAACAGAACTAAAGTTCCGACTACCGTTTTCCTTAGTGAAAAAGGAATAAAAGGAAGAATCTTACGCTAGATTTTCAGCGTAAAGAAGCAAGTCGAGGTGACTTGATTTCTTTGTGGGGTGAGCGTTAGATCTTTATCGATCAGGAAGCCTAGATTCCTAGCCTTGGGCACAGGGTCAGGGCATGTTCCGGCTTCAGGGGGCCACCATAGTTGGCCCCAAACCGAAGATTTCTGACCAAACTCCGCAAACTTGTTTTTTTCCATATTAAGTTTCAGAGAGTTAGTGTTCATCCATGCCATCAATGCTGTAAGGCAATTACGGAACCGTTCTGCCGTCATTTCCACTCTTTGCGTAACTGACACCACTAACTGGGTGTCATTGGCGTACGACACAAGCATAAGACCGTGTTTTTTTAATAGTCTGGCTAATGGTGCCACGTATAGATTAAACATAGTCGGGGACAAGGGAATCCCTGGGGAATTCCACATGGGAGAATTAACTTTCCTGACTGAAGTCTATCCCAGTAAATAAGTTGTTCCCTGGATGCCAGGAATGATGTTCGTAAGGCTAAAGCCTTATCCCTGATGCCAACAGCCTTCAGCCTTCGCACCAATACTGCATGGTTTACGGTGTTGAAAGCTGCGGTTAGGTCAAGCAATATAAGGGTGGCCCTACCACCTCCATCCATCACCTTGTGGATCACTTCTGTTGCCATGATCAAGGCTGATTCAGTAGAGTGCCGAGATCTAAAGCCATGCTGGGGTGGAGTCAAGGATGTTATTCTGGTCCAAATATTCCGTCAGTTCATAATTCATAGCTTTCTCCAGTATCTTGGAGGGTAGCGGGAGACAGGATATTGGGCAATAGTTTTTGGTCTCCAAGGGATCAAGCGTGGTTTCTTTTAGGATAGGTCTGATACAGGCCTTTTTCCAACACAGTGGAAAGGCCCCTGAACTCGTAATCTCATTTAGTAAAGGGGTCAGGGATGCACTGATCTCTTTCGGAGCCAAATGTAAAATGTAGGGGGGGGCAGTGGTCAATGGGGGACCCGGACTTGGTTTGCAACAATAGGTCACATCTAACGGTTACCAGAGAACATAATTTTATTCATAAATATAAGGAGTGGAGGGAAACTTGATATTAGTAATGCAATGTGCCTTCATATATTATGAGCGTACTATGAATAAACATATTCCAGTTGTGGCTTTGAAATTAACAAAATAGTCTGACTGTACAAGGCGTTGAATCCAAAAGTTAACAGAAAACGTCCTTTTCTCATCTCAGTGCCCAGTATGGTAGAGTCTTTAAGGTAATTAATAAAAAGTGGAGATGAACTGTATTTGGAAACCTTTATTCTCCAGCTCAACACCACCAACGTCCGAACTCACCAGGATCAAATAACTCTCTCTAATTGAACCTTTACCATGGAGACAAAACTAACATTCCGGGCATTAGCTGGTGACCTTAAAGGTGCAAGAAGATTTTAATACATTCCCCTTACACAATACAATAGCAGAAAATGTAATTACCAAAACCAAGAATCGGAAACTTAAAAGCATATGGAAACAACAGTAATAAGAACAGCACATCACTGTGTACCATAATCATCAAACCTTACAGGTGCCCTCCTACATCTTAATGGAGAAGGTTTCACGACACATCAGGACAATCTCCATCCATACCATAAGCAGAGATGCTCGGTAAACCACCTGCGTACTTGACAAGCCTGGATATGCTCCACGTACCACCAGTGGTCACCGTCACTACATTCTTCTTTATAGCACTAATGGAGAAAGGGCCCATGAATCCAGATGTCCCCTTCCTCCCTTGCTTCGTCTTCTTCACAAAAACCTGATCCCCCACATTCCATTTCTTAGCTTTGACCGACTTCTTCACATCATACCTCCATTTATATTTCAGTTGATAGGACCTAATCTTGTCCCTCCTCAGTTCACCATCATCTTCACTCATTCCTCTGATAGGCAACCAAACTGGATTCAACTTGGAATTAGCCATTCTACCCCTTAATAGCTCAGAAGCAGACTATTGCTTGACTAGATTAGGAGTGGTACGATGTGCGCATCATGTCTCCCTCAACACACTCCTAATGGACACTCTAATTTCCTATCCCCCTTGGGCACAACTCTGGCCACTCTATTCATCCTCCCTGTAAGCCATTGGCCTGCGGTGCATAAAGAGCCATTCTCAGGTGTACTATGCCTAGATCATTAAGGAACTCTTGTATCTCCTGTGACAAATATTGCACCCCATTGTCAGTCACTAAATATTTTTGCACACCCTCACTCATGAAAACATCCTTAAGAAGCTAAAGTACAGTCCTGGTATTGATCATATTTACACATCAAGTCTCTACCCACGTAGAGGTGTAGACCACTAAAGGAAGCACAATCCTCTCAGCCGCAGGCATCAAGTCAAAAAGGCCTATGATATGCAATCCCAACTTGGACCAAATTTCCTCCATAACAATGACCAGGGACAAAGGAGCACAATTTGTGACATGGGATGTGTCATTAGTCTCACAAAGATGACATTCCTTAACCACCTTCTCAACCATCCAGTCAATGATTGGCCACCAGTACCTTTCCCTCACACAAGTTTTTCTGAGGCTACTTCCAAGGTGCCCATAATGACCAAGATTAATTGCCCTATCTCTCAGACCACATGGAGAAACAGCTCTGTCACCTCTCATAAGATTCCCTTGACAAAAAGTCAGTTAATTCCTTACTGACCCAAAAAGTTTTGATCCAGTGGCTTATACTCTGGCCATCCTTTTATGATAAAAATTTTGAGGACAGGAAACAAAAGATCTTCTTCCATGCCCTTGGACCACTCCTCCACCAACAAAGTTGGTTCCATGACCCAATTCACACCCTCAACGCCCACATCACTCTGTTTGTACTGAAGCTGCAACCGTGCCAAATATTCCGCTGATTTATTCACCAACCCCGGAAGGTACTGTACCTGAAAATTGAATTCTTCAAGTGCTTGAGTCTAGGAGTCAAGTGATCACTATGGTGACAAGAAAAAAATTGAACTAGAGGCCGATGATCACTCCTCACCAGAAAAGGAATACCCCATAAATAAACTTGAAATGCCTCACTGCACAGAATATACTCAAAGCCTCCCTTTCAATACACAAGAAGTGTTCCTCTGCACCTCTGAGTGCCCTACAGGCAAAAGTGACCACTCTTTCTTCTCCTTCAACTATTTGTAACAGCACCTAGACCCCTGATGCTGGTATCAGTGGTTAGAATAGTTTTGAGATTGGCATCAAAGTTCCCAAAGTGGGCATCCTGACAATTTCTGACTTGACCATCACAAAAGCCTATTCACACACCTCAGACCAGCCGAAATGCACACCCTTCCTCAACAAAATCCTGATTCGCTCAACCACACTTGCAAACCCCTTCACAAACTCTGAATAAAATTCTGCAAGGCCCAGGAATGACCTAACTTGTTCTTTATCACTAGAAGTTGGCGTATTCACAGTACTCTCTACCAGTTCAAATGTGGTTTGTATGCCCTCACTAGAAATCATAATGCCCAGGTAAGTGACTGACATAACCCCAATCTGGGCTTTCTGTTTCTTCACAGTGAGTCCTCTTTCACACAACCTTTTCAACACACACCTCAAAACAACCTCATGCTCACTTTCACCCTTACCATAAATCAGGGTATCATCCTGGAAAAAAAGACATTGTCCAGATCACCCATTACCAGTTTCACGATGAAAACAGGCTGCCACTGAGGCCATACCAAACAACATCCTTATGAAGCAATATGCTCCCTAAGGAGTTACAAATGAAGTCAAATGTCTAGAATTCCGATGTAGCATCACCTGATGATACCCCGATGACAGATCCAAGACACTGAAAACTTTAGCTCCCTTCGATACATTGGTGGACTTCGAGATGTTTGAAAGTGGCTGACGGTCCAGCCAAATCCACTCATTTAAACCACACAAGTCCACACGCATTCTAATACTACATACTTGGGTGCCAGTACCACTGGTGCCAACCACTCGGAGGCTTCAATGTTTTCAATGACCCCCAAATCCAACAGTCTTTTAAGTTCCATTCTTAACAGGTCCACCATCATGTTCAGTACCTTTTGCACCTTATGCACAAACGGTTTAGCTCCCTTTTTCAGAATGATACTGTGTTCAAAGCCCTTGAAGAGACTTAACCCCTCACCAAACACCGCAGGAAAACACTGGAAAAACTGTTCACCATTGCCAGAGTTATCAACAAGCACCACTTGATCCCTTGGATTACCAGCACCAGGAGTTGAAATATTCCCCAAATCACTTTGGTGCCTCTTCCCCAAGAGACTGTCACCTCTCTCTGCCACATATACTGTCCCAATAGTTTACCTATTTTTAAAATCAATTTTGGTGACAACATAACCCAGTACTTTAATACGTGACCCACCATAACTAACTGGATTAAAATGTGGCTGGAACAGTTTGACATCCTCCTTTGCAAATTTCTCATCCCACTGCCTGTTTCTAATCATATTGAATGCTGAATCCGAGTCTGCCAGCGACACATACGTTTGTCCCTCAACTTCAATCTCAAACTCTGGCATTGTCACTTTTTCACTCTCTATTCTCATCATTCACACTGAAAACTACAGTGTGCACACCATCCAACGCACTTTCCATCCCTTTTATCTTCTCAACCGATCGACACACTCGCGCATAATGTAATCCAATTCCATACTTCTTTACCACCGACCTTCTAGCATAGCAATTTGGACTATTTGAATAATGAGCAAAACTCCCACATCTGAAACACTAGGTTTTCTGCAAATCCGTATGTCCACGTTCTGTGAGTCATGATCCGTATATCCACGTGTCTGCAATTCGTGCTAGGCACTCCTCCCCTATGCCCCAAAGGACACTTTTAAAACATTTTCACCCCCGGCCTGGAGTGCTGCATCATTCATAACACCATGAATACACTCTGTATATGATTTTTGTCCCAAACCACTGCACCTTTCCTTATCTCTTTCACCCAACATGAGGTATTCTCCATCCATTCCTCAATTTGCACGGCTTCCACAAGCGACAGGTTCTTAGACAACACATTCTCCTTCACCTTGTGCATCTCACCAACTGATCTCTAACAAGAGAATCAGACAACTGGGAGCTAAAGTCTTTAGAGAAGCAACATCATTTCCCACCTTCTCACTGGGTTGCTGCACCCTAGTGAATTATCTGTGATGGTATAATACCACATTGATATGTGATCTAGAGTACCGTTCCAGCATTTTCATAGACATCTCATAAACATCCGAAGGCTCCCCATCTTCATTACCAATTGGCAGTTCATCAATGCTGTCATAGATATATTCTGTGCCTCAATGCCAAGATTGTGCAGCAATATGGCTTGCTTCCTGAAGGCAGAAAAATGTCCTCCCTCTTGCCACATTGTAGGACTCAAAAACGTCTTTTACCTTTTCCATGGCAAAAGAGGCTCACCATTTTCTGAGAGAAAGGCAGGGGGTTGTGACGTACTGGTGGTTGTCATTTTGTCTTGCGGTATACACTTCCTAAAATCGAGACAGTTTGGAATAAACAAATCTAAAAACACAAAAATATGGGGAGAAATCTGAAACAAATAAATCTCATCAAAGTGTCACTTCAGTGTACTTCTCAGAGCGCAGAGTCCATAAACGACGATTTAAAAAAAAAAAAAAAAAAAAGATCTCCTTAGCACGGTGAGCAAGGAAAAGAGACTTTACTCTATAACCACTTGGATGCTAAGGCCTTTTCCATCCTTGTCATGTAATTTCCATTGAAATGAATGGCAACTCCATGACGAGCTGAGCTCGTCATGGAGTTGCCATTCCGAAGGGGTTAACCTCATGACAGCACATCACTATGCTCATGAAATCATCCCGTCATGCGTGTGACGACAACGTGACAGCCGCTCCTCCAAGGAAGAAGAAATAATTACAGCTGAAGGAACAGTTCACCGGCACTCACTAGATTATAGAGGCCAGGAGAACCAAGTGTCGAGCGTGTGGACTGAGGCTTGAGCTTCCACAAATCAATTTGCAACTGCGTTGACTGAGGCTTGAGCTGGAATAGCTAGGACCAATAGAACCTTTACCATGGAGACGAAACTAACATTCTTGGCAGGAGCCGATGACCTTAACGGTGCAAGAAGATTATAACAGTCACACATAAATCTTTTTTTAGGCACACCAACTCTTCATCATAGTTAGTGGAAACCACAGAAATGATCCCTGAAAGTGTGGTCTTATTTCATACATTAATTTTAAAACTCTAACATTTAACAATTGTCCATTGTCCCTGCCCCTTGGAGCATATATTAACCTTAATGGACATAATTCCTCACACAAAATGTATAAGACCCAGTACCTAGCTTCCTTTCGTATTAGTTTCCCTCAGAACCACCCTGCCTATTTTCTTCTTCACATTCCTCACTTAAGACTCAGAGGTAATGAAGTAAAGAGTAATGAAGTTTACTAGTGAGTAATCTTCAAAGTAATGACAATTTCGAATGCGTGATGAAGCTGCTACCAACTTGCCCATCTTCCTTGTCACATTTCCAACTTAAAATAAGACTTTCTATCAGATTAAGGAACATTTATAGTAAGTAATTGATCTATTCCTGACTCATCCATTTTCCTCCTCATATTCCTTACTTGTTTGACTTTCAGTAACGAAAATTTCTTGTAAATACAGAGCAATTACCGACTCAACAGTCTTTGAGTCACTAAGCTTACTCATGTAAGATCTGGACTCGGACTGATAAAGATTTCAATTAGCATGTTTTGTGTTTCCGGAAGACAATTAAGGTGTTGAAAACATACAGAAGCTATCTGTCCCATTTTTAGGCAAATGGACGATCACCTGTGCACATCCAAACACACCTTCTGTGAAGAAGAATAGGAGTGTAAAAAGTGACAGAGTGGTGGATGTATACGATGGTCTATTATGGTTGCCCTCTCCTTCACGTGTCACCGCCCCCCCCTGCTTCACTTACCAGCTGTGATTTAAATTCTCCCCCTCTATCTTTCATTTTACTCAACACCAGATCGGCCGTTAAACATCACCATGAACTCTTCACTCTTTTAGACACTGACAAACCCGATCTTTTATTGCTGACAGAAACGTGGTTCACTGAAGCCTCCCTCCCTTCCCTCCTGGCTACCCTTCCCTCGACTTATTATGCCATCCGCTCAGATCGCCCTGGCGGGAAAGCGGGTGGAGGCGTTGCTCTTATTGCCCGCTCTGAGCTCCAGTTTCATGTCCTCCCTTTTCCCCCCCTGGGCGGAATCGACTATTTGGTGGTCCGCTCTTCCTCCCTTTCCCCCCATCTAGCCATAGCACTCGTTTATCGCCCTCCTCAACCTACTCCCTCCTTTCTCCCGGCCTTTCAAGACCTACTTGGCACCCTGGCTGTCAACTATGCCTCGGCTTTGGTCCTCGGGGACTTTAATTATTGGCCTTCGGACCCCAAGGAGTGTGTGTCATCTAAGGAATTCTCAGAAACCCTTCTTGCTCTTAATTTTATTTCTTCTGTTCACATCCCTACTCACACTCACGGGCACATCCTTGACCAGGTCTGGTCCCTTAATTGTACCCTTTCCACGCTGGCTGTTGTCCCTTGCACTTGGTCCGATCACTTTATAATTTCGTTTTCCCTCAGTCTCTCATTGGCCAAGACCCCCGCTCATATCAAGAACTCATGGGCTCGCAACTGGGGCAAGGTCAACTTGTCTGATCTCTCGATTGCACTCCGGGCCTCCCTTCCCCCTCTATCGGGACTTGATTCCGCAGCCCAAGCCAAAGCCATTGATTCATGGCTTACGGAAGGAAGCGATCGTCTAGCTCCTCTCCGGCGTACCTCGATTAGGCGCCCCAAAGACGCCAATCGTTGGTTCAACACCGAGCTGAAGGAATTGAAGCTTACGGTTCGAAGAGCTGAACGCAAGTGGAGACTGGATTACTCCCCGAATACCAGGACCCGCTACGTCCTCCTCCTGGGGACCTATAAGCAAAAAATTACTGAGGCCAAAGAAAGCATATTTCTCGGCGAAAATCTTAGCTGCCGAGAATCAGCCAAAGGAGATCTTTGCCATCACCCATGAGTTGGCGTTCTCTGACCGGACCACACTCAAGCCCCCTCCCTCCCAGAAACTTTGTGACTCACTGAATTTTTATTTTGTCGATAAAATCAGGACAATTAAATCTAACATTCCCCCCCCTTCCCCTTCTTTTGTTGACTCTTTCCCTCACCCAGTTCCAGCTTCTTTTAATTCCTTTCCTCCCCTTTCTGAAGAACTTTTTGTGTCTCTTCTCCCCAAAATTAAGTCCGGTTCTCCATCTGACATATGCCCGGCTCACATCTTACGGCAGATTTATACGGTTTGCTCGTTGCCCCTGCTGGACTTCCTTAACGATTCATTGGCCCGAGGGGTTGTTACTCCATCGTTAAAAGCCGCTTCCATCGTCCCTATTCTGAAGAAGCCGGGAGCTGACCCCTCTGTGATGGCTAACTATCGCCCCATCTCCCTTCTCCCTTTTCTGGCGAAGGTGCTGGAGCGGCATGTTACATCTGCACTCAGCTCCTTTGCCGAGGAGAATGGGAGGTTGGCCCCATGTCAGGCGGGATTCCGCCCAAGGCATTCGACAGAGTCAGTGGTGGTGTCAGTATCAGACACCCTCAGAGAGGGTTTGGACTCCGGTAGACCTCAGGCGCTGGTCCTTCTGGACTTGTCCGCCGCTTTTGACACGGTGGACCATTCCATCTTGCTTTCCCGTGTCAAGGCGGCGGGCATAGGAGGATCAGCCCTTATCTGGCTTTCGTCCTTTTTGAAGGACCGGACCCAGGCGGTCCATCTTGGGGAGTTTTCAGCTACCCCCTGCCAGGTCCAGTGCGGTGTTCCCCAGGGCTCTTCTCTCTCTCCTTTACTCTTTAATCTGTATATCGCTCCGCTCATCTTTGCGCTACAGCAACTGGAGGTCTCGGTATATAACTATGCCGATGACCTCCAGCTCATTTTCAATCTTTCTTCCTCTCCTGACCCCATCTCCAATTTCCAATCTACTCTATCTTTCATCAGGGACTGGATGAACTTCAACCACCTGAAACTCAATCCCGATAAAACGGAACTTGTGGTGACGGGTGGTTGCTCCAGTCCCTGGAATTCTCTCTTTTGGCCCCCCTCTTTTGGTTCTCCTCCTGCTCCTGTTCCCTCTGTTAAGACTCTTGGTATTAAGTTAAACAATCAACTTACTATGCACTCCCAGATTGGTTCTGTGGTTTCTTCTTGCTTTCTTACTCTTCGCACTATCCGTTCTATTTCCCGTTTCTTTTCTTTCTCTGCACTCAAGCTAATTATGTCCGCACTGGTCCTGTCCCGCCTGGACTACGGGAACATTCTGTACAATGGTATCCCTCAGTACAGCCTCCGTAAATTGCAATTAGTGCAAAACCAGGCTGCCCGTCTTGCCTTTGGTCTGCCTAAATTCCACCATACCTCCCCCCTACTGAAAACCCTTCACTGGCTCCCGGTGCGGGAACGCGCCCTGTTTAAATTAGGCTGTATGGTGTTCCAGGCCAGGTCTGGCCTGGCCCCCTTATTTATATCTTCAACCATCAAGGCTTATGTCCCTGGCAGAGACCTCCGCTCTTCGGCACAACTCCTTTTGACTGTGCCCCGGTATCGGAAGAAAAGACAGGGGGGCTCAAAATTCTCCTTTCTTGCCCCCATGTTCTGGAACTCTCTCCCTTTTGATCTTAGGTCCCTCACTGACTATTCCGCCTTCCGCAAAGCTTTGAAGACCTTTTTATTTCCTCAGGCTCTTCTTTAGCAAATTGCCTTTTTCCTCAGTTGCTGTTTTTAGTTGCTGTCCTCGCTCAGTCAGTCGCCTTCTACTTTAGCGCCAAGAAACCGCCCATGTGTATGTTGCGCTCAATAAATATTTTAAACTTAAACTTATTATGGTGCCGTGAGCACTAAAACTCAAATAAATGGCCCTTGAAGATGAGTATAGTTCATGACTGTACATGCAGGCCATGTTAAAGTCTGGTGTGCATTCCATATTAAAGATGAACAGGTGGACAGAGTACAAAGTTTGATAGGAAACTGCGTCATCTGCTCGGGGCACACAGCTTGTGTACTCTGGTTCCGGATCCGAAGCAGAGTTTGAGCAGCATATTAAAACTGTGTTCTGGGCCTGCCATTTTTAGCGGGTTTACCCCCTGACCTTTTGCTTTTTTACCTCCTGTTGTTTACTTATTTTTCCTGCTTTTAGGATTCTGGACACTTTACCACTCCTATTCAGTGCTAAAGTGCATATGCTCTCCACGTAAATTGGGTTACTGATTGGCATTTCCATCATTGGCATATTTGATTTACTAATAAGTTCCTAGTAATGTGCAAAGGTGTGCCCAGGGTCTGTAAATCAAATGCTACTAGTGGGCCTGCAGCACTGGTTGTGCCACCCACATAAATAGCCTTTCAAATGTTTCTCAGAGCTGCCTGTTGACCTTGCAAGTGCACCCACTTCCCAGGCCCTAACCTTCCCTTTTCTTACATGTAAGGGTCCCTCAGGTAAGCCCAAGGTGCCCCTGTGGACAAGGTGCAGAGTATATGTAAGGTATGATGTGTACTGGTGTGTTTTACATGTTCTGCTAGTGAAATACTGCCAATTTAGTTTTTTACGATTGCAATGACTAGCTCTTCCATAGGCTAACAGAGCTGCCTTGTAACATTTTTACAAGTGTAGCTTTCCATTGGGAACAGCTTAAGATATGGAGTTTCAGCTCTCTGAACTCAGAATCTAATAACACACCTTTTAGTAAAGGTGGTTTTTAAATGGTGTATTTGAAAATGCCACTTTTAGGAACTGCCTATTTTCTTGTCTAACCATCCTGTGTGACTCTGCCTGCTTCTGGATTTACCGTCTGGTTTTAGATTGACAAAGGCGGTTTGTGCATTGTATCCAGACACTCACACAAAGGGAGCTGCAGTGTGCCCTGCATATGATGGGCCATCCTGGGCTAGAATGCAGGGCGAAGTTGTCACTGACACCTGAATAGGCTGTGGCTGCCCTGCACAATGCTATCTCCACCCCCTTCAGTGAAACTGGACCAGGGAGAACAGTGCTGGTTTTACTGAGCAAGAGAGACATTCTGAACAAAGACTTCAAAGAGAAAGCGGGGTATACGTGTTAGACCTAAAACCCCAAAACTATAGATTACTGCTGGACTAAGAAACCTGCCAGGAAGAAGGGCTGGGAAAGCCGACAGGAAGAACTGCCACTTTGCTGCATGGTTTGCTGTATTGGCTTGTTTCTTCTTGCTTCTGTCTAGGGCAGTGAGAGGACTGGACTGTACTCTTATCATCCTGCTGTCTAAGTAGCTTCTAAGTATCTCCAAGGGCTTGATGTAGAGCTTGCCTCCTGTTGGATGTTTCAGGAACATCAAAAACTTCAAAAGAACACTTTAGGACTAAGGACTCTGGCAAGAAAAAGAGCTGCAAAGAGCAGTACTACCCCTTTACTGTTTGCTGCTTTTTTGGGTTATCCTGCAGTTGCTGCTTCTGTCCTGGGTAATGTAAGGACTGGACTGAACTTTTGTAAGTCCTGCTGTTAAAGTTCTCCAAGGGTTTGAAGGAGAGCTTGCCTCCTGTTGGAAGTCTCAGACACACCAAAGACCTCACCATCCTCTGGGTACCTGCGCCTAGAACTACCAACCGCTGTTAACAATGCCGCTGCCAGCTACCTGACCTGCTCGGACTTCAATGAGTACCACCGCCCTGGCTTCACTGATGCCATCCAACGCGTCACTGAGCCACTGATTACGCCGTGACCTGTGAGCACCACACGTTGCACCACCTCGCTTCACATTGCTGCCCTGGTCTCACTGATGACAATGCTCCAAGCTGATGGCATGGATGCTGCCTGCACCGTGGCCTGGGGGCACTGCTCGTGAGGTATATGAAACACTGCCACGTCCTGCACCACAGCCTTGGTCCACTGACACCAGTGCCATTGACTCCAGATCGTCAACCGACGCCTCTTCCTGCACCGCATCCTGTGGGCCCCAGACATCGCATTGTCCTGCTATGCACCGCATCCTTTGGTCTTCCGACAACAGTGCTTCAGCAGTGATGATGCAGCTACTTACACCGCAAAATGTTAGCACTGCAACAAGCACTGCCCCACTTCGCACCGCAACCTTGGTCTCACTGATGCTGACGGGCGCCATCACCTAGCTACTGCCTACACTGCGACCTTAGGGCACCGCACACAGCAACGCTCCACTTCACACCTCAGCCCGACGCCTGCCGATGCCAGCGCTCCTGACTTCCACCTCACGGAGTTTGATCTACAATGCATGTGACTTCAAATGTTTGACGACTCTAGCACCAACCTCCTGAAGGTCCACAACGCTAAGCATGGGCGTAAAATCCGTTCCGTTCGCGGAATTTGCGTATTTTCTGCATTTTCGCAGTCCGCGAATCTCGCGAAATTGCAGAAAAATCCGCGAAATCGAGTGCGGGACGGATTTTCAAAAACTGAAGTACATGAAGCACTTACAGGGTTACAGCAGGTGCCCAAGTTGAAGCTAATTTCTTTGTAACCATTTACAAAACGGTTACAAAGAAAGTAACTTCAACTTGGGCACCTGCTGTAACCCTGTAAGTGCTTCCTGAGCGGCGCCTCCAGAGTTGTTGCCTACTTGCAACTATTCTCTGACCCTGCTCTGACCCTCGAAGCAGGGTCAGAGAATAGCTACACGTATGGCACAATGCTCCAGGCTGTCACAAAAATTAAACCTCAACAGGAAGCCCTTACAGATAAGAGTGAGAGTGAATTTTTTTTTATTGTTTCAGTTAATTAAATCCACAACAATACATTTAAAAGAATCAACTAATGTGTTTAAAGTTTCTTAATATATAAGTGCAATCTCTGATAATAAGTTCTAAAACATTCACAGTCTAATACAGTGTTTGTTATTTAAAATAGAATGGAGTGAAATTAAAATACAGTCTGTCTAACTTAGTTCAAGAGTTCTTGTTTTTTTTCCTCTGTTAGGTTCCGGAGAGCCCTCTCCCCGAGCTACCACTGTCGTGTTATCCTTTTGCGGACAAGGTGGCAAGTTGTGTTTTAGCGCTTGGGAGTGGGCTGCAAGGAACTTTAGTAGTAGACAGTTCAATCGCGTGTCTATTGGGTTCAAGGTTGCCATGATTGCAGATCTGCACGTTCTTATGCCCCGCTCGTTCATAGACTTTTTTAAAAGAGAGATTCGAGCTTGAGCTAGGTTCGGGCAGATACAGACAAGATGAATAAAGTCCTCATTACTCCACCCACATAGTCTACATATTTTGGGTCCATCGTGCACCCAGATTGGTTGGTCCATAATCGATGGAAGTTTCCCCAAACTGAGTCCCATTAATTTTTGTTTTCTATGAGCTGGGAATGTGATTGTTAGATATGGGGCTGCCACGGGTGTTTTGTAATTTGATATGACCATCCATGCGTGTTTTCTGGTACTAAACGTAGCTTTATCAAGTAAGAGGAAGTGGAATTTTGCTGACTTGTTTATAGCATGTTTGAACGCCGGGTAAGGCAGGTTGAGTTCCAAAAGTTTTCTTGTTCCAGTCTCAGTTATGGCCTTTTCAAGATACTGATTATATGGGGACTTAACATCAGATCTTATTTCTTCCCATAGTGCTTGGTGCAGTTCCAAGGCTGACGTATTCTGTTTCAGTGTATAACAGTACTTGATATTTGTGTATTTTCTTCCCAGTGTTTCATTTATTATTCCAAATTCTAACCTCGTCTGAGCTGGTGAGGCTCCCTGTTGTATTTGGAAGGTGGATTTGAAGATGGCTGTCTGCATTTTGTTAAGCAGGTCCGCATTCTTTCCATGCAATCCTACACTGCCATATGACAGGGTTGGAAGAACTTTTGCTTTTATTGTTGCCAGTAGAGGTTTATATGATGGCCCCGTAAGCTTTTTGGCCAGAAATCTAAAAGCAAATGAGAGGGAGTTTGATCTCTGAGCGATGTACGACATTTGCTGCTGATGGCTTTGTCGATTATCAAAGTAGAAGCCCAAGTACTTAAAGTTTGACACGGCCTCTAGCTTTGTTCCCTCAAGGTAGATGTGTGGGCTGGCTTTCCGCCGCCTGGTGATAAGCATTGTTTTTGTTTTTGTTGTGTTTATCTCCAGGTTGTTGTTTGTTATGAATTCTGCCAGCCCTACTAATAACCTTTGGATGCCAATCTTCGTGAGGTTCAACAGTACCACGTCATCCGCATAGGATAGATGGGTTAGCGGAAAGGAGCCAAGTTTAGGTGGATGGGATGGAATCTTATCTAGACTTGATGTTAGGTCTGCCATAAAAAGGTTAAAAATATGGGGGGTTAGGACACAGCCCTGCTTGAGACCTTTGCTGGTATTGATTTTTCTTGAGAGCCGTGTTCCGTTCCCCAATTTAACTTCCATCCAAGTCTTGGAATAAAGGAGTAAGATCCCTCTCAGGATTTTATCCGGGATGTTCCAACTGCGCAATTTCCTCCATAAGATGTTACGATCTACACTATCGAATGCTGCCTTTAAATCAATGAAACATAGGTGAAGGGGCTGTTTTCTTCGGAGATATTTATCGGCTAGCACTGAGAGAGACATAATATTTGTCAGTGTCCCAGTCCCTTTCCTGAAGCCTGTTTGGTTCAATGGTATTCTCTTTGTGTCGTCGGACCAGTTTATTAGATCTTCCAGGACAAGGGATGCAAAGTACTTCGCCTCCACATCTAGGAGGGCGATCAATCTGTAGTTAGCTGGGGATGTTCTATCTCCTCCTTTGAATATGGGTGAGATTATGGAGCCCTGCCAACTTGATGGTATTTGATTTTCGCTTGTTACCTCTTCAAATAATTTTTTTAATTTTCTGCACCAGAAGTCCGGATCAGTTTTGTAGACTATTGGAGGGATCCCATTCGGCCCTGGAGCTCCGTTGCCACGTGACTTCCTTATGATTCTTCTTATGTCCTCTTCGCTATACCGTGTTTGTTCTACCTTGTTTGTTGCGTCCTTCTTCTCCTGTGGGCTAACCACGTCACGGTGGAGCCTGGTTACCAAAAGATCCCCGTCTGGAGATGGATTAGCTCTGCGATCATCCTTTGGGTTTGGTGTTTGAATGCAAGAGGTTCTGATTCCACCGCTGGGAGTAATGCTCCCTTTTCTTTTTTTGGCCACTTCGTTGGTAATTTGTTGGGTTGCTCCTGGGTTGGGCTGGTCTAGTGTTACCTCCGCGAACCTCTCTGTTAATAACGCGACCCAGTCCGCTTCTTGGGCATTGGATGATGTTGGGTTTGAAGGGTGATTTAAGCTGTTAATGATCCTCCAAAATGCGTTTGAGTTGGTGTTCTTGGCGGTGCAGAGTAGTTTTACCCAGAAGTCATCCTTCAAAGATCTTTTGTGTTCTCACATTTTCTTTTTATATTCTTTTTTGAGGGTTTGTCTTTGGACCCAGTCTTTGGATGACGTAGTTGTCTTTTTTAATGCTCTGGCGTTTCTCCTTATCTCTATTTTGAGTTTTGCCAGGTTCTTTGGCAGAGAAATTTTGGTAGTTAGAGGCTGTGATTTATTTGGAACGGACATACTTTCTGTTAATTTTCCCGTAAAGTTCTCCCATTTTTGTATTTGGGTACCTGTTGTTAGCTCACTCTCTATTTTTAGTCTGTGCACGTTTGCCTGCAACTCATTGATGTTGGCCGTTGTCCAGTTAAGTCGTTTCAGGTTAGTGGTGGCGAGGTTATCTCCCACTGTATTGCAGCTATGGTATTTGGTCAGTTTTAAATTGAAATAAATATGCTGATATGAATGATCACTTTTTGAGGTGTATTCTATTGAAAATTGCTGGACGAATGGCAATAGTGGAAGAGAGACTTCTGTATAATCAAGCCTTGAGGCCGTCAAGGTTCCTAGATGAGTGTATTGCGGCGGGTTGTCACCTTTGGTTCTTCCGTTAAGGAACCGCAGCCCGAGGAATTCCAGGCTTGTTACCAGTTTTCGACCAATTGGATCGAAGCGCTCTGTTTGCAGTTGAGTTTGAGGTTTGACATTCCAAAATTCATTGTCAGCTGCTATAATCTCATCATCCTCAGGTGTGTAGATTAGGTTTGAATTAAAATCACCTGTTACGATGATTTCCCAGGGTGGATTATTGTTTCGAATATCCCTGATTGTGGATACTAGCTGATCTAATGCGACTTTCACCTTTGGAGGTGCGTAAAAGTTAACCAGTAGTGTCGGAGTTGGTCTGCCCGGCATTGATAGTTTTATTAATTGCATGTTTGGCCCATATGGGGCTAATTGTTCTGAGTTAATCTTGATGTCCGACGCGATATAAACTGATAAACCCCCTTTTGGTCGACCATAGTGGACATTTTTCCTTGCTGGTATGTTGAAGTGAGTATACCCAACAAGAGGTAGCTCCTCCAATGCCCATGTTTCTTGGAGGGCAATGATGTCGCATGCTGTCCAGTTGTGGGGTGGCGAACCTTCTTCCATCCATTTCCTGGATCCGGCTATGTTCCAGGACAATAGGTGGAGGATTTCCTGGGTACTATCCTTTTGGGGCTTTTGGCGAGGTCAATTATTTTTCTGTTTGTTTAATGTGTCTGTTAGCCAGCGCCAGTAGGCGGCGTCTTCCTTGGAGTTTATTTGGTTACCTGTTGTGGTTGGGGGATGGATTGTCGATAAAGGGCTGTTCCCTCTAGCGTTCAGTAATACTGAAATTACCTGATCCTTTTTTTCTGTCAGGTTTTCCTTTTTTTCCCTTTGTCGCCGGACATCAAAAGGGCCTGGGTAGCGTGGTTTTACCGGCCTGGAAAGTCTTATGCCCCATGAATCGAACCTCTCTCTAAAGAATAGTATTAACTGGGCGATTTCTGCTGTTCGCCATGTTGTTAATGTTTGTTCCAATGAACTAGTTGTGTCTTGCTTGCAAAATTTGACTGAAAGTAGGTCAATGTTAGTTAGGTGTTGAAGCCCTTCAAT
The DNA here is from genome assembly GCF_964261635.1 of Lissotriton helveticus. Lineage (NCBI taxonomy): Eukaryota > Metazoa > Chordata > Amphibia > Caudata > Salamandridae > Lissotriton > Lissotriton helveticus. The sequence continues at coordinate 167,301,836 of NC_136071.1, read as the reverse complement.
GTTGGCGTAAAGTTTAAACAAATTTCCCCTATTGAGGATGTCATGCCGGCCATGAGTTTCGTATTCTGGGGTAAAAAAGAGTTGTTTGAGGTGTAAGTTGTCATTGCTAGACCGGTTCTCAGGGCCTTTCCCTAGTTCTGGTATGTTGTCTGGGCTGATTTTGCAGTGGGGCCCGGTCCCAGCGGATGTTTGTGTTCCGTGCGTAGTGATTGCCTGTGCACGCTGGGGTATCGTGGTTATTGTGGTCTGGTTACTCTCTTTCGTTAAGCCTCCGGTCGTGGCTGTGCTAGTCTGGGGGGCTCTGATGTACTCAGACTCTGTACCCCTCTCTGGGGTGGCGTCATCGTTACAGTTCAAGTTTATGTGACGGACTCCGTGCCTTAGTAGTATTTTTATGCCCATAGTGGGGGGTAGACTTTTTCCACCCCAGACCCGGCTTTTCCAGTCTACGGTCCTTTCAGTTGTTTTTGATGGTACCTCCTGGTTGTTATTTGCGTTAGTAGGTATGCCCTCTGTTGTGGAGTCTTGTAACGTACCTTGAGACCTGCTTTGTCTTGGGAGTGATAAGGAAGCAGGTGCTCGACTTGAAGCTCAAATTCAGTAACACATTAACCAGCCCCCGGTTGAGGCTGGGCAGGTGTGCTTTTTCCCCATAATCTACAGTGGTGAACCAGAGGGTGCTGTGATGAACTAGAAGGTGCAGTTGTGAACCAGAGGCTGCTGTGATGAACTAGAGGGTGGCAGTGGTGAACCAGAGGGTGGCTGTGATGAACCAGAGGGTGGCAGTGATGAACCAGAGGGTGACAGTGATGAACCAGAGGGTGGCAATGATGAACCAGAGGGTGGCAGTGGTGAACCAGAGGGTGCTGTGATGAACCAGAGGGTGGCAGTGATGAACCAGAGGGTGGCAGTGATGAACCAGAGGGTGGCAGTGGTGAACCAGAGGGTGCTGTGATGAACCAGATAATGGCAGTGATCAACCAGAGGGTGGCAGTCGTGAACCAGAGGGTGGCAGTGATGAATCAGAGGGTGACAGTGATGAACCAGAGGGTGGCAGTGGTGAACCAGAGGGTGGCAGTGATGAACCAGAGGGTGACAGTGGTGAACCAGAGGGTGGCGGTGGTGAATCAGAGGGTGGCAGTGATGAACCAGAGGGTGGCAGTGGTGAACCAGAGGGTGGCAGTGATGAACCAGAGGGTGGCAGTGATGAACCAGAGGGTGGCGCTGCTAAACTGCCCGGGAGCCCTGTGGGTGTGAGCCCCCGCGCTGCTGAGCTGCCCAGGGGTTGTGAGCCCACGCGCTACTGAACTGCCCCGGGGCCCAGTGGGTGTGAGCCCCCGTGCTGCTGAACTGCCCCGGAGCCCTCTCAGTGTGAAAATCATTTGTGCTCAATTGCCTGGGAGCCCTCTGGGTGTGAGCACACATTGTGCTAAGTGCCCCCCTGCCCCCAGTACATATATACCCGTACCGCACAGCACCATTATGCTCTTGCACCATGAAGTCTGGTGCCTGGATGCTCCTGATCCGTGTAGGTGGTACCACCGTCTGGTGCAGTCAAAATGTAAAGTCATAACTTGCTTCACAGCACCAATAAACACGTGTCCGCCCTGGCACCCCAGACCTGGCTACATATGCGTATGTACCAGGCGTGGAGCACCCGCATGCCACTGCACCCTACTGCCCAGCGCCAGCACATGTCTGTACTGGGCAGTTTAGTATGAGATAGGACATTGTCCAGCAGCAGCAGCTGCATGCGCCTGAACCCACTGAGCAGGATCAGAATGGCTTTGTACCAACACGCGCAGCAGAGCTATCTTGGACATCTGAAGGATTCTGGGGTCCTGTGCCAAACTTATTTTTGCATTCATGAGTTTCCCGAGCGCCATCCCTGTGTAGCTCCTGTGACCAGGAGGCTGCTTTCTCCTCCTCTGCTGCTCCGCTCGGTCTCTGGCCCTTTATAAACAAGATGCATGTGAACTTGCATAGAAGCCCCGCCCGTTTGGCCCCGTCCACCACACACTAGCGGTATGAAACGTCTTCCCGCCCGTCCCCACTATAATGGCCAGCTCACTCAAGGGACCTCGGCGCCTTTTGGCGCGCTGGCAAAGTTACAGGCACACGTGGTCACATATTTGTGCAAGTGGCACAACAATCCGCGAGTTTGCGGGAAAATTCGCGAACTCGTGGATTATTTTGCCATTTCACACGAATTCGCGGACCGTCCATACTTACACAACGCTCTGCATTTCCAAGGTACTGTTTGCGGGCCTTGCCGTCGGCCTGAACTGTTGAATTTGTTTGATCACGACACTGGGATAGCCCAGGACAGGGCTATCGACTTTAAGGAACTGTCTTTTAAGTTTTTTCTTGCAAATTGCATACCTTTATTACAGTATGTGGGATGTTTATCATTTGGGTCGTGTTTACACAGATACATATTGACTATTTTTCTAAAACTAGTGTCCTTTTGTAGTTTTTTAAGTGCATTAGTGTGTGTTATGTGCAAATGCTTTCCATATTACCTCTGAGATAAACCTGACTGCTTGTGCCAAGCTATGAAGGGGGTGAACAGGTGTTATTTTTGATGTATAATTTCCTTATCCTGATTTCAAGGAAGGGTCTTTACTTGGACACGGTGCATACCTCTGCTAACTAGAGACCCCCATTTTAACACTGTTCAATAAAAGAATGCCTCCTTTGATTTGAAGGCAGACTACTTTTGCTATCCTCAATGCCACTTAAAAGAAAATCAGAACCTCCGATCTTCATTATTCTCAGCTCCAATCAGAAAGCCTCTAATTCAATAGATTCTACTTTGACCATCATGAGTGCCCCTCAGAAAATGCATTAGTTGCAATGTCTAGGGATTTCCACGAAGCCGTGCCCATGTCGCTAGGTGTGGCACCAATGTCAATTTGAGCTTGAATTTTAACAAGTATGAGTTAACCTTTCTACTTGACATTTAAAACTCATATCACAGAAGTCCATTGCAAATGATACATACATAGGCTGTCTGGCACTGTCTCAGTGTGTGTACGCTAAGATGCAAACTGTGCATATCCTAGAGACAATTAACTTGCAATAGGTTGAGTTCCAAGTAGCAAGACTACGCCTACAGCCTAACACATAAAGCCTACCATCGGTTAACACTGGAATTGAAGATCAGGTATAAATCTGAGAAACATGTGCAAAATACATGGTAGAATGTGGTGGCAAGCATAAGAAAGAATGTTCCTCATTATACCACCGTCTGAAACCTCTGGACGTCTCACTTGGCACCAGTGAGCCAACAGGTCTAGACAATGTGGTTGTGACCATACAAATAAAATGGACCACAGCTATAGAATGCCCATTTCCCTAAGGTCAGATCAGAGAGAAATAATTTCAGTTCACGGCATGATATGATAGTCAACCATTCAAGTAAACTGTCACGCTGATGGCCTGCAAATAAGGACGTCAATGTATTAATGGTCCCATCAAACAGTCGAGAACCAATTATCAAACAGTGACTGTGACTTTGTCACTGGAAATGATCAGTGTTATTCAAGCACTTGTTCACCGGTATTGTCCATTCAATTAAATATTTCAGAACTTAGGGGCCGATTATGATGGCGGACGGACCTGAGTCCGTCCGCCACCATAGAGTAGGAGGGAACCTCTGCATGGTATACGGAGTTCCCTCCTGTGCAATTAGGATGTGACCACCACCCTGGCGGTCACATCCTCTATTTTTAACATTGCGGCGGGTGCTGCTTGAAGCAGCACCCGCCGCAATGTTAAAAATTAAAGTTGTGCATTTGCATACACAAAGCGGCAGGCACCGCGCGGTGCCTGCCGCTCTGTGCACGCAAATGCAGGGGGGTACCATAGGTACCCCCCATGTGCACCCCCCACCCCCTTCACCCCTGGCGGCCCGCAACGGGCCCCCAAACAAGAGTCCGTATGCCTTTGCATGGCGGACATGCCGCCGTGTAAAGGCATTGAAAGTCAGACATCCTAATATGGCTGGCGGTGTCTGATAGACACCGCCAGCCATGATAAAGCTTTTCCGCCGTGGTCGGAAGGCGACCGCGGCGGAAAAGATGCAGACTGAAAAACGATCCCCCAGCCATCCTAATCTAGCGGGAGGTCTTTTTCAGTCCGCAGCGGTTTTCCCGCATCCTCCGGGTCGGCGGTGGCTTCCGCCGGCCCGGAGGATGCGGGAAAACCGCCATCGTAATCTGCCCCCAAGTTCGAATTGATCATCAGTGTACCGTGGCACCTCCCCCTTTTTTGTCATACAACTGTCTATTCTCCATGCCCATCAACAACTTAATACCTGTATTCTCAGAGACCCTCAACAAATTATTACTAATTTGATATAACCCAATATTTTCTTGTTTTTGGTACCCTCCATCAGTTTCACAACTGTCTCTGGTACAAGATCTTGTGGTTTTCAGTGCTATTTGGAAAGTTCATGAATCTTAATTTTGCATATTCCATTATCCAAAGAACCCAGATGTGTAATGTTTCCAGTTGTCCATCAAATAAATGTGTGTGTTAGGTAGCTGATGGTCATATCTGCTGCTGGGTGCATTTCTAACCTGTGTGATGCTTTTGTGGCTGGTCAGGTATGTCTTGAACCTAATAGCCTGTGAATTAGAGCTCTTTATATGCCTCTCAAATTTCATCTAATGTCTCATGGTCCCGATTTTATGTCACCGATGATTTATTTTCTTTCCATTGTTGCAGATTCCACTTGAGTTGGATACCAAGGGAGTCATAAAAACCAAAACGCCAATGTACCTAAAACTTGTGCCCAGGACAGCTGCACCAGTAGAAGATAAATGATTGACACAAACCACACACGTCCTTCTGCAAAGCCTCCATACTAGCAGCATGCAACCAATTGCGAATATCACCCTGGAAATTGAAGGCGCAATATATTATCCAGCAACACCCACAGTTGAAGCATTTCCCAAAGAACTCCTGTCCTTGACCTCATATCGGTTTTTACGCTTCGCCTTTGGATTTTGTTTTCTTGTTTGGCCTACGTCTCCTGCACCTTAATTGCTAAAATCAGTGTTGTGTCATCAATTAACATAATCATGCCTTGGATATGGGGTTTTATATTTAGCGCAACCAATTATTGCCTCTTAATTCTCAGTTATGCATCTGTAACAGCATGGCTGCTGACTTGAAACCATGAGGATAGCATCACTCATTGACATGCTGCTACAGGCACTCGGCAACTTTCTGTAAACCCTGAAAAACGTGCTAAAATTGCACGTCATTCGACTCTTCTTTTTTCCGGCAGTCGTGTCTTCATGAGTGTTAAAAAATAAAACTTTTAGCGCTGAAGGGGAGCTGCAGAAATCGGGCACTTTCAGTTAAAACTGTTGTTGCGGTGAGCCATCCTATAGAGCCACTAGAGCCGATGCTGGCAGCCCCCCGGGCCGCGCCTGTTCTCCTTGGCATGCGGCTGTCAATGACCAGGAACCTCCCACCACCTCTTGGGAAGATATTAGAGTATCCTTAGTCCTGTCAAACAGCATGTCCGACTCCGGTGCCTCCAAAGCTCACAGGGATCTCTTGGCAGCGGGGAGGCCGCATCACCAGTCGACATGTACAGCAAATCCACCCAGGGGCGGCTCTAGACTCATGGCGGCCCTGGGCAGGGAGCGTAGGTAGGGAGCCCCAGAAGAGGGGGTCTGGGCGGGGCACAGCGCGGAGGCCAGTGAAGAGGTGGGATCAGGGTGTTTGGAAGTGGAACAGAGTCGAAGGCCACCAAATCCCTGCGAGGGGCTGCCACACAAATATGTATCCATCCTCAGAGGATTATTATATTAAGGATATATATTGGCGTGGTGACCCCTGGGGTTTGGTGGCCCTGTGCTGGTGCACAGCTTGCACATGCCTAAGGCCACCCCTGATCCACCTGATAGGCGCGATCTGCTCTAGGTTTAGGAAGAATATAAAACTGGTTGATAGTGGGAGGTTCTCCTACTGTTAACTTTCACAGAAAGGGATAGTGCTTGATAATGTCCTCTGCTCCTCGGAACTAATATTTTCCTACATCTGACCAAGAATTATCTTCTGGGCACAGACAAACAGAGTCTGAAGGATTAGCACTGATACTTAAACGTATTAACATGGTGTTGTTTTAGAAGACGTATTGATTTATATAGAGAAACAATGAATTAGCAGAATAATGATCAACAATAATGTGTGAGAATCTATTACTAGATGGAGTCCATACTGTCTTAAAGTCACTGCTTAGCAGCTAGTATATTGCACATTCAGATAAAAGAGTAAATAATCTGTGCTGATCTGATCCTCAAAGTGATATGTGCCATCAGGGAATGATAGGATCATTTGATATGTTGGCAACAGTGGTGGTTTATTGAAGAAGGTTAGGCAAGTGCATAAAATGTTAAACATTTGTATGCAACTGTGGGGCTAAATTAGACTTTGATGGATAGGGTGCTCCATTTCTACATTAATGGAGTACCCTCTCTATCAAACTCAAGGTCTGCATGCTCAATTCGGAAGGGGTGGATCTTAAGTATGTCAACAACGGAGTGCACTCCTGCTCCAGTGCTTACATAGTACTCCAATTAGCCACCTGACTGCCCCCCAATTTAGAGTGATCGATCATATATATATATTTCCCATGGTGTTGGTCACATTGTTTTTTCATTTTTTTTTTAAAGTTTGTTTTAAAAAAAGAACAATATTGTAAAGATTTGATGGGCGTCTGTCATATTCGTTGGAGCCATCCATCAAACGTTTATATTATTAACTGGAACTGCTGTGAAGCCAGTACCTGCCACTTTTAGGAGCTGTCCACGAGGATGGTGGACAACTTTAGATTTGGCAGGCATAGGCCCCTGAGGATGGTGGGGCAAAGGTCATCACCATCCAGATGGGCTCTCTGCCCCTCCAAAGTCTAAGTCAGCCCCTTTGACACCACAGAATTGGTGACTAAGATTCAATTGTATAAGTTTACTGGAAAAAATTAATTTGAAGGATCTTTTTCAACAAATGTAAATTTTTATGAAACACATATGGAAATGGAAGTATAAATATTGATACCTAAAAGTGATTTTCAGCCACCCATACTGAACAATACATCGTATTTTCCAAAAAGACATTGCTATAATGTTATTGAAACTGAAGAAAGATTACAAAGTTATTAGAAGATCAGAATGTAAAGCAATACAAGAATTATATCATGTTGAATTCAACATAAAGGGAAATTCTGTTGTAAACATAGGCATGTACTTGTATAATGAATGCGCCTTACCTTAGCTACAAAGAGGAGGTTACATTAACTTAAATAGTGATCCTATATACTGATTCTACTAGATAAAATATTAATGAAGAATGGATTACAAAGAAAATGTCACAATTGTTCTCAAACACAAGTTCTTTCTAGTATATATACAGAGATAAGAAGCAATCAAGGACATTGTGATGTTACTTTCTTTTCAATAGGTGATTGTGCTTTCTGTGCTGACATTGATAGATTTTATAATTTAGCTTCATTATTTTCTTTATAGGCTAATATTTACATGAGCATTTTTTTCAAGGAATTTATATTACATCATCGTGATTGGGGAATACAACTTGGGACTTGTTGTAAATGCAGTGATGTGTACAGAGTTGTTTCATTTGATTTGGGTTTATTTTATGTTTTAATACAAATTGAAAAAAGTAAGTCATCAATCATTATGACATAATATAGAATCCGTGTTTATAGGTTGACTAAACGTGGCTAAAGAATTTGGAGAGTTCAGCAAATATTTAAATAATGTACATCACTCCATTAAACTAATTTTGGAAAGAAGATGTCCAAGACAAATCTTTTTATTTTTGCAACTTAGAGTGGAACATAATCAATTGATCAAGGATCTCTATGGTAAATAGACAGATTGCAACATCTTATTACTGGCAATGAGCTTTAATCCAAATTCAATAAAAATAGCTTCCTGTACAGTCAACTATTGTTTGAAAATTCACAGTGTCCAACGAAGAACAATGTGTAATTTGTGGGAGAGAAATGCTTGATACATTTCATACATGAGGCTATTCAGAACAAATATTAAAACAAATGACTGATAATTTCCCCTGGATTTCAAGTAGGGATCAATTGAAAGTGTCAAGTCAGAAAGAGATGGAATAATGTACACATTTATTTATTCAGTTTAGCAGACATGCCTGAATTAATAAAAAAATAAATTGGCAGAAAACATTTATTAAAGGAGAGGTTAATAAAATCTGAACATCACAATCAGTACAACTACTCTTGGACCAGAAAAAACATATGGGCACAACACACCCTTGTTTTTAATGCAATAATTGCAGCAGCATATTTAAAGGTCATTATATACATCACACAAAACGTAAGGGCAATAGCATTTTATGAATTTAAAGAAATATTACATTTGATTTATATTTATGTGATCTAATGCAATGTGGAATATTATATATTGACAAACTTCTTATAAAATTACAGTCGGAATAGGAAAATCACAAATCATCAAGAACACATTCATATTCAGTGAATCACTCCCTTTGCAATTATCATGATATAGCACAACTTTGCTGCCAAACTTGCGAAATTGTACCAAAACATACACCTGATGAAGACATGACGACGATGCTTTGAGAAGAGAATGTTCTTGTATCCTTTTTTGAGTGCCTCGAATGTCTAATGTAGGCTTTTCCCTGCTTTTTGTGAATGGAGGTGTAACAAGAAATTTGGGATGTCATCTTAAGAGCACCATAAATTAAATGGTTTTGTCCTCTAGCTGTATATTACTGATACAGAAGTGAACATAAGGTTGAAAGGCAACAAAGCCAATGGACATAAACCATAACTTTAGTGTTGTCTGGGAGACTTTGCAGGAGAACTGCATAGACTTTGGATTGATTTTTGAAGGATTGCCTCGTATTGTGAAGCAAATTACTTGTCAATAAGATTGCTCCTGTGAAGCAAGGAAATTTAGATAATTTTCTAATATTGAAATATGGTTATTGATTTGGTGGTTTTTAATAATTATTTTGTTTTAGAAAATGACTTTGATACCTGCTAAACGAGTGACAAAATAAAGTCCTGAAATGTGAGTGTTCAAAATCAATGTTATGTGGGGTGTAACTATGTACAAAACAGGAAGCATTGTAAATACCAACAGAGTTTTAAGTTCATGAACTGAAAATAATTATTTCTCCATAATTAATTAAAGAGTTTGAGGAATTCCTTAAGAGTGTCCTCTTTCATATCAATGAAGTAACTGTTTCACTCCATGATCCTGGTACGAGCAGACCCTGGAGTAAAATGGAATTGATCAACTTAATCCAAACTGGGATGACTTCCCGTACTAGCAAAATATAAAGACTGATTGGAATTGCTTTAGGTCCTACTGATTTGCCTCGCTTGAGCTTCTTAATTGCTACCAAGATTTCACTCCCTCTTATTTTGTTACCTAAGTACTTTTGCTGTTCTGAGCTAAGTGTAGGTGACTCCTTGTCCCTCAACCAGTCGTCTAGGTCTTGGGCAACTGGTGCTAGATCCTCAGTGCAGAGAGCCTGGAAGAATGCATGAAAAACCACTTCTATTCCCTTGACGTCTTGGTCTTTTAAATTTGTATCCTCATCAAATTCCAGGCATTTTACTTCAAACAAACAACCGCGTCTCAGCCCCACACTAAAGCGTTTCAACTAAAGGTCTTGCTCACGGTATGTGAGTCTGTTTTCAGTTGCAACTTATAGACAGGAGCCCAATATGGCCGCTCGGAGGCATTATGGGAGTTCTAGTAGATAGCAACAATTCCATATATATATAAAAAAAATCAGACATAACTTAATTTGAGTTGCAATTAACAAACCATATCATCTGTATGAGAGCATCTTTATAACATTTCATTCTACTATTGTTCACACATAGGGGGCCTATTGCGGTTTTTTCGCATCCTCCGGGCCGGCGGAAGCCACTGCCGGCCCGGAGGATGCGGAAAAACCGCAGCGGACCCACCAAAGACCCACCGCCACATTAGGATGGCTGGTGGGTCCTGGTTTCCGTCCGAAGCTTTTCCGCCGCGGTTGGCGTACAACCGCGGCGGAAAAGCTCTAATATGGTGGCGGTGTCTCTCAGACACCGCCAGCCATATTAGGATGGGCTTTAAAAAATGCTTTTCCGCGGCGGGTTTTCCGCCGTGGAAAAGCATGTGGAACTTCACTGCGGGGGCCCGTTGCGGGCCCCCTGGGTGAAGGGGGGTGCACATGGGGGTACCTATGGTACCCCCCCTGCATTTGTATGCAGAAATCGGCAGGCACCGCACGGTGCCTGCCGCTTTCTGCATACAAATGCAATGTATGCATTTTTACCATTGCGGCGGGTGCAGCTTGAAGCCGCACCCGCCGCAATGGTAAAGATAGAGAATGTGACCGCCAGGGTGGCGGTCACATCCTAATTGGACAGGAGGGAACTCCACAGGCCATGCGGAGGTTCCCTCCTCCTCTATGGTCGCGGACGGACTCAAGTCCGTCCGCGATCATATTGGGCCCCATAGTCTGTATTTAGACATTAAAGTGGTGGTCAATTCATTTTAACTACATTGCCAGTGATCACTCAAGGCCTCATTTATGAGGTTTTGCTGTAGGGCAGTGCCTCGGGACGGACTTCCTGCTGCGCTGCCCTAAGGCAAAAGAAAAGGGCAGGAATGTGCTGTATCTATCAGATACAGCGCATTCCTGTTCCTTTCCCCTGTGCCGGTGCACAATGGGCCGCATTGCGCCAATGCAGGCACCTTTGCACTATGGGTCAAGGGTGCCTGTGTTGCAGGGATGATTATTTTTGTGCAGGAAGGGAGACCTACCTGCACAAAAACAACCACAAGAGGCTTTTTCCTCTTTCTATGTGTGCTACAGAAAATTCCTTGTTGTGCCTCCTTACGCCTCCCCTTACGTCTCCCCTGGAGAGGCGTACGTTTTTGGCGCTGCCTCAGATTAACGATTTCTAGTAAATCTGGGGTAGTGTCTAAAAGCCATGGATGTTGCTGGGAATGCCCCACCAACACCCATTGCATGCCCCTTTAATGCAGAAAACGGTGTTAAGGGGAACGATATTTGCGAGGCAGCAACAAGCCAAAAAAGTGGCTTAGTGTTGCTTCGTAGATATGGAGCAGGCTCCTGCGCCACGGAACGAAACAAAAAGTGTTCTGATTCATTTGCTCTTCTACTCTCTTTCAGGTACCCATTTATCCAAAACAGAGTAAAGGAAACTAGTGGAATGCCTGGTAGCAGTCCAGAAAGGGGAAGTCTGCAACAGGGGAGCCCACCTAGGTGGATACCTGCACTGTTATTGGGGGACTGTGTTCAACCCTTGCCCATTGGCATCATAAAAAAGAGAGTTATTTGATTGGATATTGAAGCTGCTGGAAAAGAAATAAAAGAAAGATGAGCGTAATCCTCTCCTCCGTGTCCTTCATTGAATTTAAAGTTTTCTTAATGATTACTAGGAAATTTTTCATTATCTCAATATTTTATATTCACTGGTTAAGATATGTGTCATTCAGTAGACAATTTCTGACCAAATTACATAATGGTTTCAACGTATTAGAGGATGTGGTTTCACATATAGTCGGTCAAATGCACTTATCATTAGGTATATCTTACAGTGGATGCCTCAGATTTTTTTTCGCCTTGATGTGTTTACATGCTGGAAATTCACTGCATAGTGCTTGACGCTTTCTAATGTGCTAACAGGCAAAATGAGACTGAGACATCAGCATCTATAGTTACGGGGAGTAATGAAATGAACAAATAAATGAATCAACAGTGCAAAGGTTTTATCCAAGTAAAAGACCCATGGTGGAGGTAAAGTTAGTGATTTCACTATTATTTGGCTGTTGAACTTTATGGCGCCTCGGAGATTCAGTTGAAGTTCAAATAAAGGAAATTTAAAACTTTACGACCAGACATTATAGAGCAGCACTGAATGCCAGTAATAGCAATTTTGTGAGTTTGTATTTTTCTCGTGGCAGTTATTTATTTCAATGTGATTTAAGCCTGCTCAATGAGGCGGTATTAGACAACCATTCAATGAGGCATGTATGAATTCATGAATTCAAGTATTTGGTGCGGATTGCTTTAATTTCAATGGGTGATTCATTGCCTTAGTAGGCCTATTCAGGTTTTTATACCTCCAACAATGTGCACTTTAATATAGTAATAGATTTTTAATGATATTGCATGCTTTTTGAGATGTTCAAATGAATGGTTGGTACTCGTTGAGGATATAAGTAACGCAATATTTATGCCAGATAATGAGATTTTTAAAGTATTTATTTTATGTTTGTTTGATTGGTATCAGGGGAAGAGCATAATTGTTTCGCTAAAAATGACGCCTTTTCAGTTTGGCAAAGGCTTGCCAGCTCAAATGCGTAACTCTGTTCTAAGTCTATTGATGGAATAATCCAATAAACAGTGGATTTATCCATACTTCAAATGCTGTCTTTCTTGCCTAAATGGAGGATGTATGTGTATATATATAGATATATATATATTCACTGAAAAAACCATAGGTTTCACACCAGTTATAGTTAGCTCGAAATTTTACTCGCATAAAACCATTGAAATTCCCACGTTATAGTTAGTTGGACTCATTATAACTTGCGCGTGCAATGCACGGCTGATGACGTCACATATTACATCACTCATGACATGGTTAGTGACATGACTCATGACATCACTGATGACACCATCCAGTGAATGTGTGTCTTTTAAAAAAATAAATATGTGTTATATATGTATATGTAAAAGTTGATGGAAGAATAAATGTTTAAATAAGTGTTTACATGGATGTTTTTAAAAAAAAAATTGATTGGTTAACTGGTTTATTAAGTGTATCTTAGTGAATACATATATTAGAGAGTAATGTTTAAATATTTAAATATATGTATTAGTGTTTCACTTTGTGTATAAGTGGCTGCATGGGTTGGTGAGTAGCTACATGTGTATGTATATGGGTTATTAGATGTTTTTCTTAGTATCAGTATGAGTGTGTGTATGGTTTGGTGGGGGTATTACTTAGCACATAGATGCATGAATGACTGACTCTCTCTTTGTATGTGTTTTGAAGACAGCATATGTGCAGGACTGTATGGGTGGATGAGTGTGTATATGTGTGTGTTAGTGAGTGAATGACTGTCTCACTAGTGTCTTTATCAGTAACTACATATGTTTTAATCTAGTATATGTAAATATTGATGTATATAAGTGTGTATATGTGAGAGTGAGGGATTGCAAGAGTTCCTGTTTAAATTAGTATGTGTTTCTATAAGTGATTGTTTAAAAGAGTAAGTATGTGTAAGTTTTCTTAGAAGTAAAGTGGTAGTGTGTGTATAGCTGTATATGCAAATAAATGGATGTTCAATAGTTTATTTGCATGTGTGAGTATGTGTGAGAGTATCTTTTGGATGACTGTCGGTGTGGAAGAGGATGTATAGGTGTTTCACTACATATGATGAGTGAGTATATTTATGAGTGACTATATAGAACTGTTGGTGAATGACTGGATGTGTATATAGATGGTGGAATTATTGAATTGGTTGTTGTAACTGGTATGGGTATCTCCATTTTTTTGAAAATTTTTGTTTCTATTTTTGAATATGTGTTTCAAGGGTTACATTACAGTGAAAGGAGGTCTGTCACTCTGTCACAAGGATGGTGTCATCAGTGATGTCATGAGTGATGTCACTAACCATGTCATGAGTGATGTAATATGTGACGTCATCAGCAGTGCATTGCACGCACAAGTTATAGTGAGTCCAACTAACTATAACGTGGGAATTTCAATGGTTTTATGCGAGTAAAATTTCCAGCTAACTATAACTGGTGTGAAACCTATGTTTTTTTCAGTGAATTTAATAGGTTTTTTAAATGCTAATTCCTAACTATAACTGGTGTGAAACCTATGGTTTTTTCAGTGAATTTCAAAGGTTTTTTTAATAGCAAATCTCTATAGGTATGAAATGTAATATTTTTTAGAATGAATTTTATATTGTATATTTATGTAATACTATTTATTTTATGTATATTTTTCCCTTTTTAAAAAAAAATGTTTGCCTTGGTACGCTGCCGGTGCGTGTACCGATGTGCTCACCGGTAAGCGCAGTCTTGCCGCGCCCCGGTTCGCGTACCGGTGAGCGTCCCATTAGCGCTATTGCCGCGAACGAAAACATCATCGTGACGTATCGCGTAGCCGCGTGATGCGTCTGATGACGCACGGCGTAAGCGCTCCCGGAAGCGCCCGAGCGCATACGATCGCGCAACGTAAGCGCCCCCGGGCGCGCCCCGGGGCACGTAGCGTAAGCGTGTCGGGTCATGTGAACTGAAAATAACACTCTTTATTGGTTCAGAACACTTTTGGTTTCCAAATGATGAAAGACCGGGTCATGTGACCTGAAAATAACACTTTTCATTGGTTCAGAACAGTTTTGTTTTCCAAATGATGAAAGCCCCCACCTTTTTCCTCATTCTCACTTTGTTCTTTGAGTGAGGAAGACCTGTTTTCATTCATTGAGAATTGGCTACAGTAACAGCAGCAGCAGGAGCATCTGCACCACCACCACCACAAGGACCACCACAACACCACATTACTCAAAATCCACTGGAGCACATATCTTGAGACATAGCAAAGGCACATCGGGCTACCAGTCCCTACAATTTTGCCAAGTTTGGTGGAAATCCATTCAGCCGTTCGGGCTAAAAGTGAGTCCAACCGCCCTATGGAAATTAACATGGGGAAAACACGTTTTGGGACCCCCTTTTATCTCGGCCCCCGCTTGACGAACCCCCCCCCCCCAAACATTCAGGGAAGGAGCAGAGCGGAGCGGGCCATCTAATTTGAGAAATTCAGCCAATTCCGTCCATCAACGCCAAAGTTATTCCCAATAGAATGTTGCGGATTTCCTATGGAAACTAGGTCCTAATTATAACTACCTACTGGCGACCGCCAGTAGGTAATATATATATATATATATATATATATATTTATTATATTTATATTTATTTATCAGAAGGTAGAAATGTGGAGTGCTGGTATACTGCCTGATCGCTGGTGGTGCTTTTAAACAGAGCTACCTCACGCGCTAAAGTATCAAAAAAATATTCCAACCTCAATATGAGAATCATAATCAGCACTCAAAGAAAAGGAAAAGAAACCTGTTTATTGGGTCAGGATTTCCCGGGCGAAAGAACACAGAGACACGTTTCGGCAGTACAACTGTCTTTCTCAATCTGTGATCCGCCATTATGAAAACTAAATTTTCACCAAGTATAAGTCAAAGCAATACTCTTTCAGTCATAGAGTGAAGCATAAATTATGCAAAAAAACAAGTAGAGAACTCTGGGTAGTTCTCAAGTTTAAGTGGAAAGCAGCTCCTGTATGGGAAACATCTAGTACCATGCTGGCATTGCATCACAATGCCATTACATCGCGGGTATTACGACTTGCGCTGGATGACGCTATACCCTAAGGAATAGTATGATTTACTATTCCAACACCTTCATACTATTCCTAACTCCAGCGCCCTCCAATGCAAGTCGTTGTAACGACTTGCGTTGTAAAACCTGCGAAATAACGTTCTGCAATCATTTTGATTGCGTTGTAACATCACATATTCCTCCTGTATAGAGCACCCACAACACCAGCGACACTCTAGATCTGCTCACCTCAAATGGCTGCCTTTCTATTAAAGTCTTCAAGCATAGAATAGCACAGTGCCATCCACGCCAAGTTAGAAAGGGACAAAGTCTTTTGTCATTTCGACAGCAAAGTCTTTAAGCATAGGACTAGCAGAGTGCTGTCCATGCAGAGCTGTAAAATGACAAAAGCCATTTACTACTCCCAGGCACAGTATTACAGCTTTGAATTGGTAAACTAACCATCCAAGCCAACCTAAAATGAATAAAAGCAACCCCTGACACAGTATTTCGCTCTACTTAGGGCTCTTCAGAGAGGTATAGCTTTGGCCAGACACAAGGGAGCACCCAGTATAAGTCAAAACAATACCCTTTCAGGCATAGAGTGACGCATAAATTATGCAAAAAAAGAAGCAGAAACTCTGGGTAGTTCTCAAGTTTAGGCGACACTCTAGATCTAATCATCTCAAATGTCAGCTTTTCTATCAAAGTGTTTAAGCATAGGATTAGTACAGTGCCATCCATTCCAAGATAGAAAGGGACAATGTCTTTTGCCATTTCTACAGCAGAGTCTTTGAGAATAGGACTAGCACAGTGCTTTCCACTGTCACCTTAGGGCACAAGTTATGGATAACTACAAACAAAATTTCTATGATTTTGTGTGTTTAAAAACTGAACCTAACTATAACATACCTGTAACATTTGTTTTATTTGTAAATTCTTACTTTTTTGTTCATTTCCCAACTATAACGTCCCTGTAAACTTTGTTTTTTCAGTGAATATATATATATATCCATACTACTATTATAAAGAGAGAGCTGAAACCTTTGAGGCGGGTAAACTCAAGAAGTACAGCACCAATCACAACACCCAATACAGCATTGGAAAGGAGAGTTGCAGAAGATGCACATAGGCTATACAGGTGGCCACCATATACATTAGAAATGTCAAAGAACCTTAGGGGTAAAGTAGTCCCTTGTGGGCGTGGGCGTTGGCGTGTCGGGGGCGTGTTCGTGGGCGTGTCAAACTACACACATTTTACTTTGTGGCCGTAACCGTTGTCAGAGGGGCGTGGGCGTGTCAAACTACACACTCAGAGGGCCGTGGGCGTGTCGGGTGTGCTCGTAGCCGTGTCAACGTACACACATTATACTTTGTGAGATGGGCGTACCACAACAGCGTTCTCAGAGGGGCGTGCCACAAATTTTATACCAAAAAAATGGCTGCGTCATTCAGTAGCGCGCCTTTCCATTCATGAGTTATAATCACTTCTCACACGTCCGTATAGAAGACACAAGGTGCGCCGTATTCACACACATTGCCATTCAGGCGGCGTTAATAACATATGTTGCGAAGCAACCTTTGTGGGCATAGGCATTACCGATCTCAACCGGGGATAAACGCAGGCGTCTCAGAATGCACACGCCCACATGTCTCAGAATGCACACGCCCACACACAACAACGCTGAACAGCACGCACACCTCACGACGTGCACGAACGCTAATCTCACTGTGATGAGATTAGCGTTTGTGCACGTCGTGAGGTGTGCGTGCCCTTCCGCGTTGTTGTGTGCGTGTGCATTCTAAGACGCCTGCTGCATTGGAAAGTGGTGGGGTAGCATTCGGTAAAGTTTGCCGTCCTTCAGGTAGATTTTTTTTATACCCGGACAACGTCGGGACGGGCAGCTAGTATATATATATATATATATATATATATATATATATATATATATATATATATATATATATTATAAGTCTAGCAAATGCGCTCCTGCGCTACCAGCAGTCACCCTCAAACGCTCCATGCTCTCCAGCTTTGCATAGCCTCTCAGCCTCTGGAATCCTGTTTCTCCTAAAATTATTCAAGCGCCCGACGCGTTTCGACGCTAAACGCCTCTTCTTCATGGGGCTCAAACCAAAGGAAGCAGGCAGTACTCTCACCCAGGGTGACTGCTGGTAGCGCAGGAGCGCATTTGCTAGACATATATATATATATATATATATATTTCTTCACAAAGCCCTGGCGCTTAGGCGTGCACTCAGGATGCCCCCTACAGTGATTACCTCGAGGCAGCATACATCGCCAATGTCTTAAAATTAAACCATGTCCGTCCGACGCGTTTCGACGAGAAGAGACGAACTCCTTTCCTAATGGACGATGCTTCAAGGCAAAAGCAAGCACATAAGCCAGAAGTCTTCTTCCTACCAAAGGATGTTAAAAGCTACAAAGAACACACAGAAGCATGGAGCCTACGACAGGTTGGACACTAATACTCACCCACTCAAACTACAATTACCAGCTTGCATACGTGGATTCTTATGTAAGCCACACCCACTGTGGGGGTTGTTGTCAATAAAAACGAGTGAAACTATAGGTGAGCCCTTCAATGCTTCTATGAGCAGTCCATGATTAAGAGGCGGGTCATCGAAACGCGTCGGACGGACATGGTTTAATTTTAAGACATTGGCGATGTATGCTGCCTCGAGGTAATCACTGTTGGGGGCATCGTGAGTGCACGCCTGAGTGCCAGGGCTTTGTGAAGAAATAATGCACGCGGCTGCCCGAGCCGCGATAACAGGCCAGTGCACCATTTCCGAGGTGAAAGTTTGGAGAAGAGACTAACTCCTTTCCTAATGGACGATGCTTCAAGGCAAAAGCAAGCACACAAGCCAGACGTCTTCTTCCTACCAAAGGATGTTAAAAGCTACAAAGAACACACAGAAGCATGGAGCCTACGACAGGTTGGACACTAATACTCACCCACTCGAACTACAATTACCAGCTTGGATACTTGCATGCTTATGTAAGCCACGCCCACTGTGGGGGTTGTTGTCAATAAAAGCGAGTGAAACTATAGGTGAGCCCTTCAATGCTTCTATGAGCAGTCCATGATTAAGAGGCGGGTCCTCGAAATGCGTTGGACGGACATGGTTTAATTTTAAGACATTGGCGATGTATGCTGCCTCGAGGTAATCACTGTCGGGGGCATCGTGAGTGCACGCCTGAGCGCCAGGGCTTTGTGAAGAAATAATACACGCGGCAGCCCGAGCCGCGATAACAGGCCAGTGCACCATTTCCGAGGTGAAAGTTTGGAGAAGAAACGAGCTCCTTTCCTAATGGACGATGCTTCAAGGCAAAAGCAAGCACATAAGCCAGAAGTCTTCTTCCTACCAAAGGATGTTAAAAGCTACAAAGAACACACAGAAGCATGGAGCCTACGACAGGTTGGACACTAAAACTCACCCACTCGAACTAAACTTACCAGCTTGCATACTTGGATGCTTATGTAAGCCACGCCCACTGTGGGGGTTGTTGTCAATAAAAATGAGTGAAACTATAGGTGAGACCTTCAATGCTTCTATGAGCAGTCCATGATTAAGAGGCGGGTCCTCGAAATGCGTCGGACGGACATGGTTTAATTTTAAGACATTGGCGATGTATGCTGCCTCGAGGTAATCACTGTTGGGGGCATCGTGAGTGCACGCCTGAGCGCCAGGGCTTTGTGAAGAAATAATACACGCGGCTGCCCGAGCCACGATAACAGGCCAGTGCACCATTTCCGAGGTGAAAGTTTGGAGAAAAGACGAACTCCTTTCCTAATGGCCGATGCTTCAAGGCAAAAGCAAGCACACAAGCCAGAAGTCTTCTTCCTACCAAAGGATGTTAAAAGCTACAAAGAACACACAGAAGCATTGAGCCTACCACAGGTTGGACACTAATACTCACCCACTCGAACTACAATTACCAGCTTACATACTTGGATGCTTATGTAAGCCACGCCCACTGTGGGGGTTGTTGTCAATAAAAACGAGTGAAACTATAGGTGAGCCCTTTAATGCTTCTATGAGCAGTCCATGATTAAGAGGCGGGTCCTCGGAACGCTTCGGACGGACATGGTTTAATTTTAAGACATTGGCGATGTATGCTGCCTCGAGGTAATCACTGTTGGGGGCATCGTGAGTGCACGCCTGAGCGCCAGGGCTTTGTGAAGATATATATATATATATATATATACACATCCATACGAAAGCTGCACCACCATTGACGGTACAAAAGGGGGTAGTGATGGACGGAGCATCTGAACCAATCAAACACTCACACCAAGTCAAAAGATCTGGGTTTAATCCATCACTGTTCTTTAGCCCACTCTGCCACCCCAGTTCAGACATGGCTATATGCAAATCAGTCTGACCCTGTGCCTCATGGGAACAGTCCAGCCCGAACTGCCAAGCCATGCCTTCCCTGAACCGGAAACAAGCTTCCGAGGACCGGTTTCTGGCATTACAGCCGTCTTCAGCCCGGCTTGCTTGAATCCAGTGGCAAAGTGAGCAAAGGACTCACGTCTGAGCATACCCTGTCACACTTATGGTGGCAAAAAGCGGTACAAAAGGGGGTCGTGATGGACGGAACATCTGAACCAATCAAACACTCACACCCAGTCAAAAGAACTGGGTTTAATCCATCACCGTTCTTTAGCCCACTCTGCCACCCCAGTTCAGACATGGCTATATGCAAATCAGTCTGACCCTGTGCCTCATGGGAACAGTCCAGCCCGAACTGCCAAGCCATGCCTTCCCTGGACCGTAAACAAGCTTCCGAGGACCGGTTTCTGGCATTACAGCCGTCTTCAGCCCGGCTTGCTTGAATCCAGTGGCAAAGTGAGCAAGGGACTCACGTCTGAGCATATCCTGCCACACTTATGGTGGCCAAAAGAGGTACAAAAGGGGGTGGTGATGGACGGAGCATCTGAACCAATCAAACACTCACACCCAGTCAAAAGTTCTGGGTTTAATCCATCACTGTTCTTTAGCCCACTCTGCCACCCCAGTTCAGACATGGCTATATGCAAATCAGCTTGTTCACTGGCATCACCGGAGAGCCCCAGCAGCAGAGTCTCGCGCCGTCCTGCGATTCAAATATATATATATATATATATATATATATATATATATATATATATATATATATATATATATATATATATATATATATATATATATATATATATTCACTGAAAAAACCATAGGTTATAGACCATATATAGTTAGGAATTTGCATTTACAAAACCTTGAAAATTCACTGAAAACACCATAGGTTAGAGACCATATATAGTTAGCTGGACATTTTATTGACATAAAACCAATGAAATTCCATATATAGTTAGTTGCACTAACTATATATCGCGCACCCGCAATCCACTGCTGATGATGTCACATATTACATCATTCATGACATGGTCAGTGACATCACTGATGACATCTCAAATGACATCACTGATGACATCACTGATGACATCTCAAATGACATCACTGATGACATCATCTAGTGTCTGTGTGTTTTTGTAAAGTTTAAATATGTTTTACATATTGAAGAATGAGTGGATGTATGGAAGACTGAGTGTGTGTGTGGCTGGCTGGGAGGTGTGTGACTCTGTGCATATCAATGTGTACTTGTATCAGTGATTGTATAAGAGAGTAAGTATGTGTTAGTATATGTGTGAAAAGTATGGTGTTCTGTGTTTAACTGTATAGATGAGGAAATCGAAGTGTGATTGATTCTTCACAGGACTGACTAGGTGTATGAGTGCATATGATAGTGTTGTAATAATGAGTGACTGTATGTATGAGTGATTGTATGGGTGAATGAGTGAATGTGTGTGTAGACGTAGGAATCAGTGAGTGCGTATGTAGTAACTGGTATTGGTGTGTCATGATGTCATCAGTGATGTCATTTGAGATGTCATCAGTGATGTCATTTGAGATGTCATCAGTGATGTCATCAGTGATGTCACGGAAGTATGGTGTTCTGTGTTTAACTGTATAGATGAGGAAATGGAAGTGTGATTGATTCTTTACAGGACTGACTAGGTGTGTGAGTAACTCCATGGATGAGTGGCAGTGTGTGAGTGTCTGCATAGGTGTATGAGTGCATATGATAGTGTTGTAATAATGAGTGACTGTATGTATGAGTGATTGTATGGGTGAATGAGTAAATGTGTGTGTAGACGTAGGAATCAGTGAGTGCGTATGTAGTAACTGGTATTGGTGTGTCATGATGTCATCAGTGATGTCATTTGAGATGTCATCAGTGATGTCATCAGTGATGTCATTTGAGATGTCATCAGTGATGTCATCAGTGATGTCACTGACCATGTCATGAATGATGTAATATGTGACATCATCAGCAGTGGATTGCGGGTGCGCGATATATAGTTAGTGCAACTAACTATATATGGAATTTCATTGGTTTTATGTCAATAAAATGTCCAGCTAACTATATATGGTCTCTAACCTATGGTGTTTTCAGTGAATTTTCAAGGTTTTGTAAATGCAAATTCCTAACTATATATGGTCTATAACCTATGGTTTTTTCAGTGAATTTCATTGGTTTTTTAAAAGCTAATATCTATAGCTGTAAAATATATTCTTTATTACGTGACGTATCACGTAGCCACGTGAGACGCCTCATGACGCGTCGCATAACCGTGACGTATCGGCTCTGCAGCGCAAACAAAACCCGTAACGTAAGCGTGCCGGAGCACGCTTACAGATATATATATATTTTTAACCTTAATTAGACAAAATCCACACGTGCACATATCTTGAGGCCTTGCAAAGGCACATCAAACAAACAGTCCCTACAATGTTGCCAAGTTTGCTGGAAATCTATTCCCTTAATTTTTTTTTTACTGTTTCTCTTGGTTTTCCCCTTGTTATGCTTACCGGGACGCTACCCGGTACGCGAACCGGACGCTCCAAAAACACAAGATGGCGGACTCCCGTTACGCTGCCGGTTAGCTGCCCGGTTCGCGTACCGGGAAGCGCCTCTACCGCGATAAAATCGCGGGGGACTTTAATATCCCCCTCATCAATCCTAGGGGGTCAGGAGTGGTCTACCTTGCCCCCTTTCCTTCATTTCCCTCTTCGTTTATCACCACATCTTGTCTCTCGATCGTACCGAGAGACAAGATGGCGGCCGCTCCGGACTGTTTAGAATGTTGACAGACACCGGAGAGCCAATCAGCTTCGCTTCGCGAAGTTACGTTACGCGTCAGGTACGCGAACCGGGGCGCTAACCGGAGCGCTGTCACAGATATATATATTTTTTAAACGTTAATTTCTCAAAATCCACTGGAGCACATATATTGAGACATAGCAAAGGCACGTCGGGCAAACCATATCTACAATTTTGCCAAGTTTCATGTAAATCTATTCAGCCGTTCGAGCTAAAAGTGAGTCCAACCGCCCTATGGAAAAATGAATGGGAAAAACGTGTTTTGGGACCCCCCTTTTTTGTCGGCCCCCCCTTGACGAAACCCCCCAAATTTTCAGGGGCTGCTCAGAAACAAAATGTGCCATTTTCCTGAAAATTTCAGCCAATTCCGTCCACAAACGCCAAAGTTATTAGACATAGAATTTTCAGAAATCCCATAGAGAAAAAATCCTAACTATATATACCCACTGGCTATCGCCAGTAGGTAATATACATATATAAACATATATAATCTGCATATCTATATAAATATAAATGCATGCATACATATACATATATGCATACATATGCATGTTATTTACATGAAAGTTTTAAAAACACTAATAAAAGCAAAGCTAAAAAGCCACCTCATTACAAACAGAATGGCTTTAACTTAAACGAGGGCGAGATCTATTGCATTTTCAATGCTTGTTTACTTTGGTTCTACCAAGAAGGCATTCAGATGTGTCACACATTTGCCATAAATTCTGAATGTTAGCACTCTAGTTGCTCATTAGATCACTGTAGTAAAGCTAGTGCTCACCAGGGAAGTCTGCTGCTAATCATGGTTTGCAGCCATTTTCCCGCATTTTTTATCCCGCAGACTTTCAGTCCGCATACCATTATCCCGCAAGGTCATTGACCTCGCATACCATTATCCCGCATTTTTTCAAAACGCATGTGCATTTATCGCGCATGCCTTTACAAAGAATTACGTTTTAAAGGCATGTATGGTAAATGCATTTGCGTTGTGAAAACCACGATGACGAGAGAAGTAAGTGGGTTTGTGTTAATTTTTTCGTGGGTTAGTGATTGTGTAGTGTAGTGTAGTGTTGTGTAGTGTAGTGTTGTGTTAGTGTAGTGTAGAGTTGTGGTGGTTGTTTAGTGTAGGGTCATGCTGGGAGTAGTGTTTTAGGGTTTAGGGTTGTGTTGCAGTGTTTGCGTAGTGTAGGGTCATGCTGGGGGTAGTGTTTTAGGGTTTAGGGTAGTGTTGTAGTGTTTGCGTAGTGTAGGGTCATGCTGGGGGTAGTGTTTTAGGGTTTAGGGTTGTGTTGTAGTGTTTGCGTAGTGTAGGGTCATGCTGGGGCTAGTGTTTTAGGGTTTAGGGTAGTGTTGTAGTGTTTGCGTAGTGTAGGGTCATGCTGGGCGTAGTGTTTTAGGGTTTAGGGTAGTGTTGTAGTGTTTGCGTAGTGTAGGGTCATGCTGGGGGTAGTATTTTAGGGTTTTGGGTAGTGTTGTAGTGTTTGCGTAGTGTAGGGTCATGCTGGGGTGTAGTGTTTTAGGGTTTAGGGTAGTGTTGTAGTGTTTGCGTAGTGTAGGGTCATGCTGGGGGTAGTGTTTTAGGGTTTTGGGTAGTGTTGTAGTGTTTGCGTAGTGTAGGGTCATGCTGGGGGTAGTGTTTTAGGGTTTTGGGTAGTGTTGTAGTGTTTGCGTAGTGTAGGGTCATGCTGGGGTGTAGTGTTTTAGGGTTTTGGGTAGTGTTGTAGTGTTTGCATAGTGTAGGGTCATGCTGGGGTGTAGTGTTTTAGGGTTTTGGGTAGTGTTGTAGTGTTTGCGTAGTGTAGGGTCATGCTGGGGTTTAGTGTTTTAGGGTTTTGGGTAGTGTTGTAGTGTTTGCGTAGTGTAGGGTCATGCTGGGGGTAGTGTTTTAGGGTTTTGGGTAGTGTTGAAGTGTTTGCGTAGTGTAGGGTCATGCTGGGGGTAGTGTTTTAAGGTTTTGGGTAGTGTTGTAGTGTTTGCGTAGTGTAGGGTCATGCTGGGGGTAGTGTTTTAGGGTTTAGGGTAGTGTTGTAGTGTTTGCGTAGTGTAGGGTCATGCTGGGGGTAGTGTTTTAGGGTTTAGGGTAGTGTTGTAGTGTTTGCGTAGTGTAGGGTCATGCTGGGGGTAGTGTTTTAGGGTTTAGGGTAGTGTTGTAGTGTTTGCGTAGTGTAGGGTCATGCTGGGGTGTAGTGTTTTAGGGTTTTGGGTAGTGTTGTAGTGTTTGCGTAGTGTAGGGTCATGCTGGGGGTAGTGTTTTAGGGTTTAGGGTAGTGTTGTAGTGTTTGCGTAGTGTAAGGTCATGCTGGGGTGTAGTGTTTTAGGGTTTTGGGTAGTGTTGTAGTGTTTGGGTAGTGTAGGGTCATGCTGGGGGTAGTGTTTTAGGGTTTACGGTAGTGTTGTAGTGTTTGCGTAGTGTAGGGTCATGCTGGGGATAGTGTTTTAGGGTTTAGGGTTGTGTTGTAGTGTTTGCGTAGTGTAGGGTCATGCTGGGGGTAGTGTTTTAGGGTTTAGGGTTGTGTTGTAGTATTTGTGTAGTGTAGGGTCATGCTGGGGGTAGTGTTTTAGGGTAGTGTTGTAGTGTTTGCGTAGTGTAAGGTCATGCTGGGGTGTAGTGTTTTAGGGTTTTGGGTAGTGTTGTAGTGTTTGGGTAGTGTAGGGTCATGCTGGGGGTAGTGTTTTAGGGTTTACGGTAGTGTTGTAGTGTTTGCGTAGTGTAGGGTCATGCTGGGGATAGTGTTTTAGGGTTTAGGGTTGTGTTGTAGTGTTTACGTAGTGTAGGGTCATGCTGGGGGTAGTGTTTTAGGGTTTAGGGTTGTGTTGTAGTGTTTGTGTAGTGTAGGGTCATGCTGGGGGTAGTGTTTTAGGGTTTAGGGTAGTGTTGTAGTGTTTGCGTAGTGTAGGGTCATGCTGGGGTGTAGTGTTTTAGGGTTTTGGGTAGTGTTGTAGTGTTTGCGTAGTGTAGGGTCATGCTGGGGGTAGTGTTTTAGGGTTTAGGGTAGTGTTGTAGTGTTTGTGTAGTGTAGGGTCATGCTGGGGGTAGTGTTTTAGGGTTTAGGGTAGTGTTGTACTGTTTGTGTAGTGTAGGGTCATGCTGGGGGTAGTGTTTTAGGGTTTAGGGTAGTTTAGTTGTTTAGTGTATGCTAAAGGCATATTCGTTCCAAAAGTTTTCGTTATTTTAATTTGCGGCCTAATAGTACATGCGGGATTTCGTCATATATTCGCTAATCATACTTTCTATGGCAAAATGAACCCCCTCATTTTGTTCCTTTTTAAATTAAATGTTTTAAGAGTTACCACTTTATTCCAATCAAGATGGCTTCAGGTGTGCCATACCTTTGTAATAAGTAGGACTGTTAGCACTCTAGTTGTTCTTTAGAACACTCTGGGACATTCTGTCATTGGGCTATAGTTGGGCTACATCTGGCTGATATTTGGGCTACATTTGTTTTTTTTGTCTCTGGTGGCCATCTTTGGGCTACATTGGGCTACATTGGGCTACATTGGGCTACATTTGGGCTCCAACATATATATAGCCCAATGTAGCCCAATATATATTTTTCAAAGTTAATTTTCGTAAAAACCACTGGAGCCTATATCTTGAGACATAGCAAAGGCACATCGGGCTTCCAGTCCCTACAATTTTGCCAAGTTTGGTGTAAATCCATTCAGCCGTTCAGGCTAAAAGTGAGGCCAACCGCCCTATGGAAAATTGCATGGGAAAAACACGTTTTGGGACCCCCCTTTTTTCTCGGCCCCCCCTTGACGAAACCCCCCCAAATTTTCAGGGGCTGCTGAGAAACAAAATGTTCCATTTTCCTGAAAATTTCAGCCAATTCTGTCCTCAAACGCCAAAGTTATTCGACATAGAATTTTCAAAAATCCCATAGGAAAAAAATCCTAACTATATATACCTACTGGCTATCGCCAGTAGGTAATATATATATTAGTTGCCGGTAGACTGCTGATGCGGTGTCCCTAATATCACTTGAGCAAGTGCTCTGACCTGAGTACAGTTCCTTGCTCACTCTAGCATGACACTTTGGAACACCAAAGAAATACGGGCATACCAGGCCAGCGCTATATACAAATTTTATTGGCAGCACGTACGCAGATTTTTTATTTTACCTTTCCTCTTGTCTCCTGTCTCAAGTGGTTCTGTTGCACCTCTGCTATTTGTTATTGAACTACCTCTTCCATCGTTATCTATTTAAAGAAAATTTTTGTTTTTTTTATTTTCTTTGAGGGACAGGCAGTTTGCAATTTTACAGTCCATTTATAAAATAGGGTTTCTCACTCATTTAGATGTTTATAACTTACTGCTCCAAGATTGATATCCACAATCTTGAAATGGTAAATAAAAGAAAACACAATGGCAGACTTGTCATGCCACATGCACACACATGTTGTGGAGACGCATGCACATACATATGCCATCATACTGGTCCGCAGTATCGTCGTGATCCATAGGCATGGTGATGCATGCAGGTACACCATTGTGCTTTTTTCGCTTTTTGTTTTGTTTTCTTACTGATGCTGCACAGCATCGGTCAATAGCATTCGGAATGCAAATAGGTCTACATTGGCAACTAAAAACTGTGACCGTGTGCCTTTGCCAATGCTTGTTTTGTCTCGTTGTCAGTATGGTCTCATCATAGTGCTTCATGTCTGTACCATATGGCACATTCCTGCAGATTTGGAGTTTCATTATAATCATAATGTTTTGGCATCTTTTATGCATTGTTTTTTTATCAAGGATGTCATGGCACACATTATCTGCCTAATTATGATTATGATTAAATCACAAGATTTACGTCAGTAAGCACATTTGCCTTTCAGTGTAGGAAAAGTATCAATGAATAGTAACACATCTGAGGCTTTATAACCTGTGCAGTCTTCTACTTGAAGATTTAGGTACAAGTCATGAAAGGAAAGATGTGCAGCTAATTAAATCCAAATACAAAGGGACACCATTTAATGATTGAATGTAATATAATAAATCTCTTGACTGTTGTCTTGAAGTTGTTTAACAAGAAGTGTAATGTTATCCTGTTCCCCACATATGCACAGAGTCCAGGTGGTGAGTTACTTGTCTTTATTTCAATTATATATATATAGGTAAATCTCAAGCAAGAGGGCGCCGAGCGTCTAACACGACTGCTCCGGTCGCCAGCTCCGTTATCCCCGCTTTCGCGCCTCCAAACTGGCGCCTACTGCGCATGCGCGCCCTTCGCGCTCCTGTCTATGGCGTGACGCGTCATCGCGTTCACGCTCATAGACTAGAGCGCATCCTACATATCTCCCCTTTTTAACAGTAAACACATTTAACTATTCAACCACCACAAAGTAGCACAAAGTGTCCCAATGTTCTCTGGCTGGCGGCCAGGTTGCCAACTATCATTAATGTCCACCCATTTCATAGTCTCTATATCTTGAGGGCACTGTAACTGCCCGGCCACTACGGGTGTGTCTTACCGGCATGCTCTCTTCCACCTCTCTGTCTCCGCCTGGTCTCGCACCATCTCTCCAATCTCCACTCTGAGTTACTCCAGCCGGAGTGACCTCTCTGACTGCGCGCCCTGCGCCGGGAATGTCCATCTCACTGTTGTCTCCTGTTTCCTCGGGCAACACTTCATCAGCTTGCTCCAGTCGCGGCGTGCTCTCGTGGAAGTCCTTCTGTGCCTCTGTCTCTTCCAGCTTGGGCCATACAACAATCCTGTTTACTCTAGCCATGCGGTCTTGGGACCACACTCTGCCATCGCTGAGGAGAGCTGCTCTACCTCTCACCTCCTTGACTTGTAGAGGCTGACTATATTTGCTGTCGCCTTTCTTTTGAAGGGTAGGGAGTTTGACCCTAACCCACTCTCCTTCCTCCAGCTCTGTTCCTTTCACATTCCGACGTTTGTCGAAATTCGCAGCATAAATCTTCTGGGCTTTTTCCAAGTTGTGTTGGACCACCGCAGGGGACCATTTACTGGTAATGGTCTTTTCCCGCCACACAACATTGTCTCGTGTGAACGGATGCCGTCCTCTCAACACTTGAAATGGACTGTACCCCACAGCCGTGGGGGTGATCCTGTAAGACCACAGCATGCTCATTACTTCAACCTCCCAATCCTTTCCCTGCATGATGGCCGCCTGTATGGAGCCCATCAGCACGCGGTTGAACCGCTCCACCTGGCCATTGCATGCGGGATGATACACTGCCGTGTGTCTGGATTCGATACCATTCCTTCTCATGAACCTAGTCCATTTGTCCGAGACAAACTGCGGGCCATTGTCACTAAGGATGGTTTTGGGAATGCCTTCCCTTAAGAAAACTGAAGTCAGGAATCTCAAAATCGTGTCAGTGTCCATGGATTCTTGAATGTCCACCTCAGGCCATTTTGAGTACTTATCCATCACCACACACAAGTACTTGTTCACACCTTTGCTGTCCAGGACCGGTCCCAATATGTCGATTGCCACATTCTCCCAAGGTCCCTGTGGCGTGTCGAACTTCCCCATGGCCGGTCGGAGAGGCCTCAGCACTTTGTCAGCGCCCTGGCATTGGCCACACTCCCTCACTTGCCTTTCAATGTGAACGTCCATGCCTGGCCACCAATACATCTGCTTGACGCGTGCCTTGGTCTTTACAATACCTAGGTGGCCCTCATGTAGTAGAGTTAGTAATCTGGGTATCAGTGAATCCGGCGGCACAACTCTTTCGCCCCGATAGATAAACACCCCAGAGTCACTCAGGGACAGTTCTTCCCTAATTTCATAGAACCTTCGTACTCCATCAGTGAGCTTCCTTTTGTCAGGCCAGCCCGATGTTAAGTATCTCTTAATCTCCCCTTTTTCCATGTCCTCATCATAGGCGGACTCCCATTCTTGGGCACTTATCGAACTCTCATAGTCCTCCATGCTTGCCACCATCTCTTCCTTATCCAGGGCTTCCTCTGGCGCCACTTCCATCGCGGCAGCCCTGCTGAGATAATCCGCTACCCTGTTCTGTGTTCCCGGCAGATATTCGACATCGTAGGTATAATCGAGTAACTTCAGAGTCATTTTGGCTATTCTCGGGGTCGCCGTCTCATGCCCCGAGGAAGTCAAGACCTTGATGAGGGGTTTATGGTCCGTTTGCAGTTTGAATCTCGTACCCCAAACGAACTGTCTGAATCTACCTAAGGCCCAGGTGACTGCCAACATCTCTTTCTCGATTACGCTGTATCGTTGCTCCGTCGGAGACAGCGCACGGGACGCGAAGCAGATCGTCTCAGTGGCCCCATCATCTCTCACTTGAGCCAAGACCGCCCCCAAGCCCTTGTCACTGGCATCGGTGGTTACCACGGTCTGGCCCGATGGAACGAACCCTTGCAACGGAATAGCTTGACTAATGCAGGTCTTGATGGTGTCAAACTCCTCTTGCGCCTCTGCGTCCCACTCAAACTTGGTCTTGTCTCTGATGAGTTGTCGCATTCTGTATGTCCGGGTGGCAAAGTGTCTCACGAATTTACTATAATACTCGGCCATTCCCAGGAACGACCTCACCTCCTCCTTGGAGCTGGGTGCCTTCGCCTCCTTTATGG
The DNA here is from genome assembly GCF_964261635.1 of Lissotriton helveticus. Taxonomy (NCBI): domain Eukaryota; kingdom Metazoa; phylum Chordata; class Amphibia; order Caudata; family Salamandridae; genus Lissotriton; species Lissotriton helveticus. Next base: position 167,271,569 of record NC_136071.1, on the reverse strand, counting down.
CCGTCACATTTCGTTCCTTGGGTGAAATTCCGCTCGTGCTGATCTCATGCCCCAAGTATGTCACCGAATGGGTCCCTATCTTGCACTTACTCCATTCCGCCGTTAGCCCTCTGTTCTGCAACACTTCCAGCACGCTCCGCAACTTCCTGTCGTGATCACCTTTTGACGAGCCCATCACCAAGATGTCATCCTGAAAGTATTGTACTCCAGGAATGTCCTTGAACAAGCGGTGCATCAGCTTCTGAAAAACAGCCGCTGCGGATGCCAGGCCAAAGGGCATCCTCCGGAACTGGTAGCACCCAAATGGAGTGATGAAAGCGGTGTACTTCTTGCTCGAGGGATGCAGCTCTATCTGGTAGTACGCAGACGTGAGATCGATGGTGGAAAAGTGCGTCACACCTTTGGTCTTGGCGAGCATCTCCTCGATTCTGGGAAGGGGAAACTTTTCCACGATGAGACTTTTGTTGAGCTCGCGGAGGTCAACGCAGAGCCGTACCTGCCCATTTGGCTTCTTGACCACGACCAAGGGGGATAGCCACTCTGCACTATCCACCGGCTCTATGACACCTTGCTCTTCTAGCCTCCGGAGTTCCTGTTGTACTGCTCCGCTGGTGGATATGGGAATGTTCCTGACTTTATGCACCACCGGTACTGCACCCTCCTTGAGGACCATTTTGTGAACAAACTTGTCCAGTTTTCCCACTGATCCGTCGAAAACTTTGGGGTATGCCGACTTCCAATCTTCCTCTCTCGTGAGGGGCCACTCGTCTGTCAAGAGAATCTGTTCCTTACCTCCCGGGTTGAGTATGATCCCCAGATCGCCTGCATCTCTCCACCCCAGCACTGAAGGTCCTCTCTCCGCTATATACAGGGTGCACGTGGCTGACCTCCCTCTAAATTCGAAGTTGAAGTCTCGACACCCCACCAAAGGAATGGCATTTTCCGTGTACGAGATGGGTCTGATGTCCGGTGGCCATAGGTCTGGCCCCACTACAGGCACAAAGTCTTCCTCCCATATGGACCTTTGCACGATGGTCCAAGGAGATCCTGAGTCGACGGCCACGTGTACCTTCACTCCCCCTATCAGCATGTCCGTGCGAGGCTTGTCTCTTCGCTTCCCCGTCACCTCAAGTACCTGGTCCTCGATGCACAACACCAAGTCGTCGTCATCCAAATCGTCCTCCTCGCTGACGTCGGCTGCTGCCGCTTCGACGCACTTGACCGTGGATTTCTTCCCCTTTTTGCGGCAGACTTTCTCAAAATGGCCGACCAGGCCGCAAAATGAGCATCTGGCGCGAAACGCGGGACAGCGTTTATCCTGCGCCGAATGTGCCGTGCTGCCACATCTATAACACGCAAACTTGTTGTCTGTACTAGGGCGGCCTGCCTGCTTCCCTGTCCATCTCAAGTCCTTCCTCTGATCTCCATATCCTCCCTTGGCTCTCCCAGGCTGGGGTGCATCTTCTATCTTGTTCACCATTTGCCTCGGCGCGTTCTCCCGTTTTGCTGCCTCCGCACCGCGTCGTGACATTTCAGCCTTTTTGACCATCGCCACCACTTCTTTAAGGGACGTCTCGCTCTGCGCCCACAGTTTGTCCTGGACCGACCTGCACGTGGTGTGCATAACAATTTGGTCTTTTATATATTCTTCCTGAAGCCCTCCATACTGGCACGTGATGGCCAGGCGTCGGAGCGCCGCCACGTAATCATCAATCGACTCACCAGCCTCCTGCTTCCGCTGCTGGAAATTATACCTGTCTATGGAGACACAAACCGCTGGGCGGTAGTGGCTGTCCAGGTCATCCAGGGCGTTTTTGAAGACATCTGTCTCATTCACTCCCCTCTCCTTGGGCACCAGATTCTTGAACACTCTCACCCCTTCCGGGCCCAGGTTGTGGAGCAGTAGTCTCTTCTTCCTTTCCGAGGTGAATTCCCCTTCATTCTCATCTTCGAGTGCCTCTATATAGTTTTGAAAATAATCCTTCCAGTCCTCCCATTTTAACTGCGGTTCGCCCGGTCTAGGCAGGAATGGGACTGGGGCCATCAGAGCAGACGCTTGATTTGCCATTCTGGCTTCACCTCTGGGGTCTACCCCCTGGGCACTGTGTTGACTGAGTCCACCGGATGCTCCCGCACTCTCTGCCGTGTTCCCTTGCCCTCTGGGACTGCCCGGCGTGCTATCCCTTCTGGTCTGTGTGGGGTCGTCCGTTTGCGCCCCTTCCTCTGACTTGGGGTCAATGCCCTTGGCTGCCAGGGTGCTGGCTATGCTCCCTTTTCCTAGCCCAGCACTGACCTGGTTGTTGGAGCAGGCTCAGGTGGATTTCCGTGGTTGTTTCAGCTGCTGCCACGCCCTCTGCTCATTTATTCCTGGATTTTCTGTTGCTGTGTCCTGCTGTTGTAAATATGGGGCTGTCCTGGGGGGTCAGCTCCTGACCCTGAAGTGCCTGGTGTTCGTGGTCCCAGCCTCGTCGCCAATGTAATGTTATCCTGTTCCCCACATATGCACAGAGTCCAGGTGGTGAGTTACTTGTCTTTATTTCAATTATATATATATAGGTAAATCTCAAGCAAGAGGGCGCCGAGCGTCTAACACGACTGCTCCGGTCGCCAGCTCCGTTATCCCCGCTTTCGCGCCTCCAAACTGGCGCCTACTGCGCATGCGCGCCCTTCGCGCTCCTGTCTATGGCGTGACGCGTCATCGCGTTCACGCTCATAGACTAGAGCGCATCCTACAAGAAGCATGCTTGCAGTTTTACCAGACTCTATTTTGGCATGCTCAGTTGAACCCTGTAGGGAGTCTGCACTAATAACGTGTCAGCGCCATTCACTCTGGTGCTCTCTGAAGAGACAGATGGGCTGTAACTTTCTTACCGTCAGTTTTTTAAGACTCTCCAGCTAGAATCCTTCCACTTTCAATTAATCTCTTAATCTGAAATAAAACCCATTCAACATAAACAGAAGCACGCTGGGCATCTGAAACTAATTCAGTCAATGACACAGGAGAAGGGCAGCAGACATTATTGGCAGGGTTTAAATAAGGAACACATAAGTGAATGCAGTAAAACTTCAAGAAAAGGTGCTTTCAGACCAGCTATGCGCAAAATGTAATTACCACCCCGCCTGGCTTCCCTGTCATAGCCTCACCTGAGACTTCACTGGAGAGGTAGGACTCAAACGTGCCAACCAAATATCTAGAATTTATGAGTATTCAACGCATTTCAAATGTTTTCTCCCCTCCCTATTCTTGTAAGAACACCCAGCCTTCCTCATTCTGTCCATTGCTAAACAGAAAACTCCCAGATGAGGTCCACAGGGACAAGGCACTCACGGGCCTTGAGGAGGAACCCTAGAACCACTGTTCTGTCTCTTGAAGCAGTGCTCGGTCATGCCTCTCTCCAGCTTATCATCAGGTTTGTGGGCACGAGTGTCAAGTTTATTCACTGGGGACAGGGTGAAGCTCATATAAAGGCTGCTTCATTGTGGGGCATAACAGAATTGACAACATTTATTATTTAGCCCCTTTCTGGTCATACACACTCATATGTCCTTGACACCAAACTAGTACAGCAACTTCTACCCGCTAACCAAATCAATTTGGTCCCTCTTTTTGGCTGTAATGGGCCCTCCCCTCTCTCAATCCCCCAGCTTTCTTATTCTTATTCTGTGCCTTTTAACTTTTCTGAGACCTAAAAGTCATGCTCCAGGCCTAACGGTTTAGTACAAAGCCTTCCAGCCTCCGTTTCTCGCCTGATGCAGTCCTCAGTAACACAGTCCTACCTGCACCCACCTGGAAAAGAGCTGGCCGTATCCCCGCCATCTTTCAATCCATCCACACCCCTGAAGAATACATTGTGCTCCTGCCATATTTTGTTCGTCCTGATGATGACCTGTGAATAACCTTGTGTCCACACACTGTCAGCTTAGGCAGATAAAAGATGGTTTCCAAAATAATCTGTCTGCTAAGAACTTGTTTGAATATAAATGTTTTGTCCCAAAAAGTATGCAAGCACGTTTGTAGCTGCCTATTGTTGTTTTCCTGTTTAAACACCATTGGGCTGTTGTTCCTTCACTTTTGCACTGCGTTCACACCTCTCTGGCACAGTGCACCACCTACTTTTTATATTTATGCATAATATAGTGGTGCAGCGCAATTTGGGTTACACCTTTAAACTAGCGCTTAATTTGTAAAAAAAATAAGTACCAGGGTCCTCGTTATGAGGCTACCCAACTTTGCACCACACATTTGCCTTATTTAACAAAGTGCATATCAGCAACAGCCAGCGATAATTATCGCTAAGCGCGCTTAGCGCGAGGATAATTATTGCCGGCTATCGCTGGATTATATCGCCGAGATAGCACGCTATCAGCAACGCTTATCTCCAATGCGATATATAATCCAGCGATATTTGCAAAATGTGCGATTATCGCTGGAAATCTAGCGATAATCGCACAGCGATAGGCGAATCATTGATGATAGGGCGGGGTGGATTCATCCTCACAATCCACCTCACATAGGATATCATGGCTAAGTCGAATTGGAAGCAGGCGTAAAGAAAGGAGCTATAAGCGTGGTTAGCACTGCTTTTGTCATCGCCAAGCGGGTTTGCGGCTACATTGATGATAGAAAGTCGTGTTAGCGACATTTCTCACGTAATTTCATTGAGATACGCCCACTTTGCATCTCATTGGTGTTGCGATGCTGGGCGTTCAGAAAACGGGTGCTGAGGCATAAATTCACACGCTAGATGACCTTGATGATAGTGCGATATAATCATTGCCGCTTTTCGCCCAAAAACGGACGCTAAAGCGGCAATAATTTTATCACGGCCCCTTGATGATATGCCCCCAACTGTTTTTCTACTCATCTTTAAATTGCACAAACAGCACCACCATGTGGCAGCTGTTAAAAGTGCAGCTTCCGGCACTAGTGCCTGTGTCCAAGCACCAGACACCAAGGGCTCAAATTAAGCACTCCTTTAAACGTCACCATTTTAGCATAAGCTACTGCTGGTGCAGGTTAGCTGTTAAACAGCCAAGTTTTAAGTTTCTTTCTGAAGTCTTGGAGAGTGGGTGTCAATCGGAGTTGCAGAGGGAGGTAGTTCCAGTGTTTGGTGGTCACGTGGGAGAAGGCGCAGCTGCCGCTCCTGCTTCTTTAGCTGCACGGGGTGTGGGCCAGGTGAAGGTACACTGAGCGCAGTAGTCTGGTCGGTTGGTGGAAATTACCTCTATGGTTGAGGTAAGCAGGGTTGGAGGGCTTTGTAGATGTGGGTGAGTAGTTTAAATTGGCAACATTTGCTTACAGGGAGCTAGTGTAGTACTTTGATTAGGGGGAGTCATGTGAGTTCAACGCATGAGGTTGAGGATGAGTTTTGCTCCAGCATTCTGTATGATCTGGAGTCTGTTTAGAAGTTGTGTAGTAAAACCGGGAGGAGATAAGTCTTCGTGATAGGGCGGGTGTGCCTCTATTTCCCGGCGCCGTGTTTCTGGTCCGTACCAGAAACACGGCGCCGGGAAACTAAAGGAGGGGGAATTACGTTACTAAGACGAAACACTCCGTGAATAGAGGCACACCCGCCCTATCACGAAGACTTATCTCCTCCCGGTTTTCACTCAACTTGTGAAAAATCGAGATCTATGCTAAAACTTTATAAATCGGCCGTCCATTGAGAGTGAAAAAATTGGAAATCCTTAGCTCACCCAGACCGGGCCACAGCTCTTTAAAATAACTAAGAATCGCAACCTCTTTTTCCGACAATAACCAGAGTCTACACACTGACCGGCTCTTTCGCGCCCTTATACTTTGGTGTTTCCGACTTAGAACACTTATCATATGAGCCATCTTTTCCAGCCCTGAAGATTCGCAGTTGTTCCCTGCGATGAAACACGTGTTGGCTTATGTTTTGGGAACATTAAACAGAAAATGAACATATGAACGGACCATTGATCTTATCACAGCTTCTTTTTGTGCTCTTGATCACTGAACTTTGAATACTCACTATGTGTTTGGATTGCTGCAATTATATTAACCATTGTATTTAACTACGTTTTATTATCATACCATACAATTTGTGTTTAGTGCAGGGGCATTGCAGTTCTAATCGATACAGACCAGATTTCTGATCTAATTGAGTGGTTGGGAGGTGTTACCACTCGCCCCATTGCCTACACTGTTCACTTTGCTATTATACACCAATCAGCGGTTACCCAGGTGTGCGCCATATTACTCTGTAGCACTAAAAGACCTCTTAGTTGTTGCAACTTATAAGGACATAACTCCAAATAAGGACAGAATGCCTTGTATGGACATAACGCCTTATAAGGACTGCAGTCTTTTATGGACTATATCTTTTACCTAGTTGCATGCTGAGGGTGAGCTTTTCAGGCAGGCAAATATGAAAAGTTGGGTAAAGAATACATTAGGAAATCCTGGGATTTACCATATAGATTTCGATGCCGGAGTGGGGTTCGAGAAGTGTTTCTTAGTGGTACCAACTGCAATAACGCTTTAAGCGGTTCTCTCGTGTGCCAAGATATCATTTTGCATGGGGCCTGTAATGGTCCAGCTTTGAATCTGTCTTGCCACATGAAAGGAACTCTAGCTGCTGTGATCACGCCAGCGTTTGAGTTACTTTTGAATGGGAGTTACTTGATGCTGAGCGATCAAGGTTGTTGTGGGATGCTCCCGGGCCTTGCCTATCTGGTCACTGGGAACACCAGGGTTACTTGCTGTATGCAAGTATTGTTTCCTCCGACATATACGGTCAGGGAGGCGCCAGTATGGCCTTCACTGAATGTTTCTTTTATACAGTTTGATGCTTTGAGCAGAATGAAAGCCATGCTTTTACAGCAAACCGTGCCGTTAACCTATGCTCGAGAAACCTTTGGACTTCAAGTCGAAAGGACCTCGACAGAGATACAGGCGCTAATATGTACTAACTGCCCCCGACATTTTGTAGAAACGATGGGTCGTATCATGGATATGTCAGATACAAGCGGTGCTGTATACCTATTTAAGACTATAGGGTCAGGATTCCGTAACACCTTCCAGACCATCCTCGAAGTTATTCCTAACTTTATATACTCCGTATTTGGAAGAATTTTCAGGGGTCTACCTCTGATCCTGCTTGCTATTATTGCTGGAATCCTGATTGTCATTTACCTGCTATGCAATGGACGGACCATCCGCCAGGTAGATTTCAAAAGCTCTCCTGGAAAGATATTACTGTGAGCACATGGTACAACATCTGGGTGCACCTCGCCTTCGAGAACTAAGTGCTTCTTGGTTCCTGTTATTCAGACCACTCTTCGAAGACTGCATCATACCTGTTTTCCGATGCCTGTTTTGCAGAGGGGAATGCGAGTTGGACATCTGTCTGACACCTATAACGGAGACGCCAATGGACTTAGACTCCAGGCTGGAACCACTGCCGTCCCATGCTCATTTCTGTCCTCAGCGTATTCCCATCTTAACACATGCATTCCTTTAGGATCCGCAGGTGCCCGTAACTGAGTTGGATTTCAGCTCAACCGTTGGCACCGAGGTATCGACTACAGCACCGGCTGCCTCTCCAACAACTCTTGGCAGCACTGAGTTTCATCTATGCATTCTTGACGGGCTATGCAAGGTACTACAATGTTTGTCCCCTACGGCAGCAGGCAGCGACCATGTTATGTCTCCCAGCCAGGACAAATATTCTGAATCTGACTCACTGTCTGCTGGGAACGAATTCAGTTTTTCTTTCCTCTTTTTCTCAAAATAACTTTTTTCAAATGGACACTTTAGATAACAAAAGCATGACCTTCTAAGTACACTTGCAGTAGTTCAACTTGTGTGATCGAACTCATTTTGAACTGTGATTTGCGGAACTTTACTACAATGTCAAACATTTTTCCGCGTCTTTCAAACGGTTTTTAAATGATTTAAAAAAAATTTTAGAAACATTTTAAATGAATGCTTGATAGTTTTATGCACTGACACCGTTATAAATGTTTATCTCAAATGTGTATTATTATTGTTAAGTATTAGTTGGAGTGGGTGTTATATTTCATTTCAGTACCCTGAAATAGGTCCAGGGAACATCGTACACTTTCCCTACATCATCTACCCGTCATTTCATATGAACAAGCCTTATAAGGACATAACTCCAAATAAGTACAGAATGCCTTGTATGGACATAATGCCTTATAAGGACTGCAGCCTCTTATGGACTAAACCTTTCACCTAGTTCCATGCCGAGGGTGGGGTTTTCCCAATGGATATTGCTAAGACATCATCCTTAGTACATATGAAAAATTTATGAGTTCAATCTCCAGGAGGTACACTTCACCTCTCCCATCGACGCACAAGGTTTAATCCCCAACGTTATCCTCATACTGAACAATGGGTAGTACACACACATAGACTGTTTAAATACAGCACCTCTTGCTATCAGTAGTCAGGAGGTAACTGAGACTTCAAGGCCGACACACTGACCAGAGATGCTGAAGCTCCGGCATGCCATCACTCCAGCTGACAATGGTCTGATTATCCCTTGCGGGGTGTCCAACTCAAGTCCAGGACGAAGTCCCACACTCTCCCTATTCAGGTATGGGGTTTCGACTAAATCCAAGCGGGATTCTTGGCTCTTAGACTTAGGCTCTTTCGCACCTACTCACATGCTAGGTACATTTAGGTACATCTAGACAAGCATCTTAGGAGTACGCACTTTATTTTATAAATGCATTTTATATTCATGTATGTGTTCATGACTATTGCAAAATGGTAGAACCATACTATTCCTTTGTATTCACTGTAATGCTGATTCCATATCTCTGCTACTGTGTCACAGTACTAGCAGCACATTTGTTTCACATGAGAAGAACAACAGTACAATAAATTCTTATTGTAAACACGCCCAACTGTTTCTTCTGTGTATCTCTCTGAGAGCAAAACAAGCAAGCACGAGTGACTGGGTGAAAATCGTAGATTGTTTACACGAGTCCGAGTAAACAGGGTTTGTTGTGTTCTGAGGTTGCCAAAAATTAATCTCTCTGATAATAGGAGATACTAGTGGCACTGCGAGCTAGCTAATGCAAAACATAGGCTAACATATTCAGTGGGGGTGTATAGTCAGTCTACCACCAGACCCACAGTATATGTTATCCGTAAACAGCGCAGGTCCTGCATGAAGGGTACATTAGGAACTACACTACATGGCACCCAATGTGGTCTAATGGCACCCAACCGTTTGGTTTGGTACTTATTCAACAGTAGAATCTGAGTAGCTCTGTCGTGCTTATTCTCAGAGACCCTACTTACAAAACCAAGAAATGTCTGGAGTGGGTAGGAAAAGACTCCACCACAGCTGAGTAGGCAAGACATCCTATGTATTGCCAGTTGGTTAATCAAGCTTGAAGGACAGTTTTTCCCAAAATTGTGCATAAAACATTTTTCTTCAATTTCCTTGGACAGTTATTCCGTGTGTTAAGCACAATGACTACCAAAACAGGAAACTTAGTCCAGGTACTTGATAACTCAGAGGGTGAGGAAGATATTGATGCAATACAGATTGCACCCAATGTAAGACATACTCTGACAGTTAGCCTACTCAAAAATGGGATAGCACCCAGAGGAGGTGTAGTAATATTCGTGATAGAGGCACACGAAGATTTCAAAACAGAGGTATTCTACTCATAGATTACATTCCCAGCAGCGAATGCCGTAACAAAAACTTTTCATTATTACAAACATGAAGAAGTTCCAGGGGTCTACAATCCGTCTGAGGAGATTGAGATTCCACTTACTTACCAGGATAATATTTTCTGGCTTAATGGCGCCCTACCCCATAGAAGAACAAGAGCCAGGCTTGGTCCTTTAGGAAGACCAGGAGCAACATGGCCGATATTAGAGATCTATGCACCACATCCAGACACTGACACAATGCCAGGTGATGAACTGCTTGTTCAACACAATGAGTTGATAAAACTCTACAGAAACAAGACACACTCCGTCTTAAGGACACTTGCGGTCCAACAAACAGTAATTACACCTACTGCAGCTCCTACACAGAGCACAGGTACTAGAATTACTCCACACACATTACACGTGGTAATGGGCAAAGAGCCCACAAAACGTGAACAAATTCGTTTCTGGGTAGCTCAGAAAATAACTCAGTTAAAAGCAGTATTCCCAAATACAACACCATTTGAAAAACACAGAATGTTAACAATCTGCTTGCCCATGGGGATTACACCACAGTTAGATACCCGAACTCATGGTATTCCTTCATTAGCAGTAATACCAGATGTATTAAGACTAATACAAAATGAGTACGGAGCAGAACCTGCCCTAAACTTAGGGATGAAGGTATTAAATAACTACGACCAGGTATCAGTCATAATACTAGCTAATATTAAAGGGAAAGCAGCATCAGTGTCAATCTGCCAACGCCTACAGGAGTTCTCTCCATTAGAATAGGTGAATGAACTATCCAAATAATTGAAACTGCGTATGCAGAATTAGGCAGGTATAGTTTAGGGGGAAGAGCTTTAAAACCTCAACTACAGGACAGTCCCGAAAGAGACACTTCTAAGCAGATATCTACTTCTTCTAAAAAGAAGTGGGATGATAAAAAAGAAAACTCTAAAAACAACATATCTCAGTCCCAAGGTAGGTCTCCTCCACAGGAGCCCTGTGAAAAGAGGTACACCTTAGGAATAGGGATAATATTAGGAAACCTGACTGGTATCAGGATACTGAGACATGTTCCTCTCATTCCTTTCAGGGCTAGAAGAGAAAAGCTCTGAAAGAGAAGGACAGTCAGAAAATAGAGAGGAGCGCACACAGTCCAGAGAAAAGCAGTGCTCTCACGACTTTACTTCTGAAAAAGAAGATAAGCAAAATCCAAAACCTCAATTTAAGAAAAAGAAAGTTGCTGGTCTGAAAATCAGACATTCCCAGAATTCTGAGGACACAACTTCTGAGCGGGGAATGGTCTCTGACGATGCTAAACAGTGCGGCACAAATAACAATAGCTCACCTGAACCTGAAGGAATTTCTGGTGACAGCGTGGTTGAATGATCACATCACGGTGGAAACACCAGAAACCAGGGTGAGCGTCCCACATAAGTTATATGAAATAACACTCCGGATGGAGGGGGGCAAGCCCAGGAAAGTAAATGTACTTTTTTGGGAGAACTTGTCATCTGGTTATGACATCCTGTTAGCAGAACAAGATTGGCGACCTGCATTCGTAATGGAGTGCCCCAGGGAGCAAGTATAATTTTTCCTGCATTTTCCAACCACGTTCCCGTTCACCTTAAAGATACATAGGCACAGGAGTGGGCAGTAGCCCAAGCTCCGTCATTGTACAAAAGTCACTCAGGGTGGGAATGAGACCTCAACCTACTATGTGATCCCGTTAAAAGTTTCACCTAATGCTCAGAAGCAATATCCAATAAAGCAAGAAGCTAAAAACAGGTCAGGGAGATCTTAGATCAACTTGAATACCAGGGGTGATTGAAAAATGTACCTCTCCAATGAAGTATCCTTTGTTTCCTATCACTAAACCCGACAATACATATCATCTAGTTTTAGATTACAGACATTTAAACTCATTCAGAAAGACATTTGCTGTCCAAAATGCACATAGTGCCGCATTAATGAATAACATTGTGCGCAAAAAATACAAAACTACACTTGCTATCTCAAATGGATTTTTCTGCCAAAATATAGCGCCTGAAAGCATGTATCTGTTCGCATTCAGTGGGCTAGGGTCTCAACAACAATTTTGTCGACTAGCACAAGGGTATAAGAATAGCCCCGTGTATTTTCAGCAAGAGGAACAGAGTTACTTTCAAAAATTTGATGAAGAAGCGTTGTCCTATGTAGATGATATTTATCTGACAGACGACGACTTAGAGAGGCACTTGACCAGGGTAAGCACCATTATAATGGGATTTGCCAGAGAGGGCTACAAATTTTACTTTAAAAAATCAAAAATAGCCCACCTCAATGTCCTATTTTTGGGATATGAGCTATCAAGTGAAGGCAAAAGTCTGGCAGCTAACTTTTTAGAAAAGTGTGCGCCGCTCCAGCCTCCAAAATCATAAAAAAATGTACAATCAATACTAGGATTCCTACATTTCGGCAGGACATACATTTTAGATTACGCACAAAGGGTAAAACCTTTCTAAGACTTAATAAAACCGGACTTTTCAGCCAGAGATTGGACACAAGAACATACTAATATTCTTTGTTTACTCCAGGAAGACATGATTGTTTCCAAACACTTCCAAACACGTGCAAATGTACGCCACTTAGTGATGAGAATAATTGCGGGTCAATGTGGGTACACTTATTTGACCTTTAATGAAGGAGAAACTGTACTAATCGCTTACAAATCACACCTGTACACAAATGTTGAAATGTGTTTCACTTCAACAGAAAGAATACTGACAGCCGTTCAGACTGCTGTAGCAAAAGAAAGAGCAATGGCCCAGGGAAAACGCATCATTGTCATAACTCCAGTACCATCTTTAGAAGCAGTTACAAAGGCCAGCATCCTAAATGCGAAAGCGTTACATCCAAGATGGATACAATAGGCTAATTCTCTTACTGCAACAGATGTTGAATACAGATTTGATCCACGTTTGAAAACATAAGCATTCCTGCAATATGAACAAGAATATCCTCTACCTAATGAAATCTTGCCTCTAGAACGATATAAATATATTATTTATACTGACGGATCTGCGCAACCGGCAATAGGAAGTAAGCAGCAATATTTTTCGGCACATGATATCATTAAAGGTTGCATGTGTGATGGCAAGTTCCATCCTAGTTGCACAAAAACGCAAACTCTAGGAGACTGCACGGCTTAGTTGGCAGAATTGAAAGCACCAATACTTGCACTTGTAAATAAGGATCACGAATTCCCCACACTAATCGTGTGTGATTCTTTTTACTGTGTACAGTCGTACATTGAGTACTTACAGCATTGGGAGCAAAACAGGTTTAAAGACACAAAAGGAGGCACAATTAAGCACAAAAGGCTATGGGAACAGGTAGCAGAATTGAAAGCCGAGCTACTGAGGACTCACATGATTTATACACTGAGTCATCAACGTGATGGCGTTCACGTTGAAGGGAATTCATTGGCTGATGAAGCTGCAATGGGGGCTGTTCGCATGGCTTCTGTAGCAGCACTGACTCATTCAAAAACTAAAATAGACAGAGATATTATGGTGCCTGTCATCGCATCACGCAAAGGCAGCTTAGCAGTGCCTAAAACATTTCCACTCAAATCCTTCTACAAGTAATACCAAATATGGATCGTAGGCAAGGTTTAATACTTGCTGCACATGAGTGTTTGGGCTCTGCGCACACAGGCGTTACAGCGACTATTTCTTTACTGAAACAGCGCTATTGGTGGCCAGGGTTAACTAAGCAAACTAAAGACTACGTCTTGAAATGCGACAACTGCCAGCAGATGAAAGGCTCCACCGCTGGACGCCCGGCACAGACGCCATTACTAAAATATGACAAACCTCTTGCATGTGTGTACTTTTACCATTGTGGCCCCTTAAAAACAGGGGGGCCTACAGCTATATCATGGTTGCAGTAGATTCATGCTTGAGATTCCTATGGGTATGGCCTCAGCGTTCGGCTGACTCTGGAACTGTTATAAAAGATTTGCGAGTCTTTATTGGCACATACACAGTTAGCACGTTACATTCTGACCGCGGCCCTGCATTTAGCTCTTGGGCTTACAAAAAGGCCATGGAAGGAATGGGCGTAGCATTGAGGTTCTCAACTCCGTACCATCCTGAGGGTAATTCGGTTTTGGAGAGAAAAAAACAGGACTTAAAGCAATCTTTAACAGCTAGGGTATTAGGCAAGGGCGGTAGTTGGGTCACACACCATTATGGGGTACAGCGGGCACTAAACAACCATCCAAGAAACTCTCTAAGGGTGTGTTGCTTCATATGAGGTCCTCTTTGGGAAACAAATATGGGTACCTGATCTTGATTGTGAAGGCGCAGTGGCGGATGAAAAACCATTTGATATCCATGATCGTTTGGCTGTTTTACAGGATCTAAATCAGGGGTCTCCAAACCGGTCCTGGAGGGCCGGATCCATGTCAGATTTTTTGGATTTCCCCATTGAGATACATGTAGTAATTTTAAAAATCTGGCATGGATCCGGCCCTCCAGGACCGGTTTGGTGACCCCTGATCTAAATGAATCCAGGACAAAACAAAGCAATTTCCATCTAAAGCAGACCGCCACTGAAGTCAAGGTAGACACGGCAAGACCTGTTTGGGATCTGGTCAGAGAGAAAATTGCGGGCAAAGAGAAATTTGGACCCTCTTACAGAAAACCTGTATTTGTCCTTGCAGTACACAGAACAAGAACCGCCTCTTGCCCGAAAAAAGGAGAAAAAATGTGTCTCCATCGACTTAATCAAACCACACTACGTGGCCGATACTAAACAGTAGGCGTAGTGGTCTCCGCTGTAGCAGACGCCCTCCTCTAGCTACAATCCAAGAAGTTCAAACAGAAAGACTCATCATGTTTGAAGAGCCACCTGTAAGGAATGAAGGACTAAGCAACAATTCTATGGAAATTGTTCCACTTGAACCAGACATTCAAAATGAAAATCAGAATAATTCACAAGTTGCAATTAGACCAAATACAGATGTCTACATCAACATGCCTCGTCGAGAGGAAAATAACATTTCAACTAATCCCGATGCAAGTCCTACAATTGATTGAACAGCTTCTGGCTATTTCATTAACTTTGATACGTTTTATCTGGATCCAAGTGGGCCGGAAACGACGCCAGCCAAAACATCATTCAAGCAAGAATTAAATAACTTTTTTCTCTTTCTTCAAAAGACATACCTGATAGCACCTTGGATAGAAACTCTGGGTAATTTCTGGGATATTGTTTTTTTCTTTTCTGGCTAGGCTTAGTATTGACTTTTAGTATGCTTATCAATGGACACTATCTACAACAAGGTTCCACAGCCCAAAAGGTCAACATCCTACTGAAGCCACATTCATCATCACATCGTGAACAAAGAGACTTGTCACCAATGAACATTACAGCGGTTCCTATACCCGATGGTATAGTATGGTACAAGCTTGATTTTAACATTTTCTGCCAGACCGTACTTTTAAAAAATAATCATGTATTTAAAATCTCATTGAGTGATTTCATTACCTCCAGTACATTTTCTGATGATTGGGACACTGAAACAGTAAATGGCATGTTGTCTGATTTAGAGAAAACTGCTGCATTTTCTAATAATGACATGTTAGAGGGTTCTTCAGACTATAATAAATTATACTGTTACCAACATTATGGTCATTTCCTGCACAAATCTATTTTGGCTAGGAACTTTTTTGAGTACCATCAGTGGGAACATTGCCCAACACCACCGAAAAGTAGTTCACAAATGTTTGAACAGAAATTTGCATACTTTTCAGGGTTTAACACCATAGACCCAGCCTCATTTTATTATAAGGTTGTACTAATATCAGCACTGAAAATTATGTTGACAAACACTAAACAGATTTCCTCAGCTTCCTTTTTGGCCCAATGGTCTGAACAGAGTTTCAACCTATGGAAAGACAAAATTGACTCAAAATCGATTTGGGGTTCAAGGGACTAGCAAGTCCAGGGTTACAGAGGCACTATTTCGAGCATGCCTCATTCCACAGCAGATGATTTTTTTAAATGATACTGTGCAACAGACATCCTGTCTTGGACTAGCCAAGATAAAAGACCTGAACACTCCAAAATGTCCCACACCAACACTGGGGTGGCAGAATCCTTCTACAAAGGAAGGGGCAACAGTTGATGACTTACTAACGTACAATAGATTAGACCCAAATTGGAAGGAGTGGGTGGTCTGGTCCTTAGAAACAAACACATGTCATAAAGGGTTCCTGCACATCACCAAGAGACTCAGTATGCATAGGCCAGATCCACGATATGTACAGAGAGAACATCCAGGGGTAGTGACATCCTATAGTGTTGGGAACTTGTGCCTAGATTGGCTAGAAACCTCAACACTTGCAGAAGTGAAACAACACTTATCTTTACTCTCACAAGACATGGATCCTAGGGACTTTTTACTAGGACCTAGGAAACAACGTCAACAACTTTTCATATATGCAGGCATTTATGCTGCCTATAATGAAATCTGGAAGATTTCCCAACAAGAAGCCGCAGAGAGAATACGGGAAATAGACCGTATAGACTTAGAAAAAGAGTTAGCTGTGGTGGATAATGGGTTAAGAACTTTGACCTCCAGAGTATATTCATTGGGCAACACTGTATCTTCTGCTATAGACATACTGGAACAGGATTTAGCCATATTACCACACGGCCAATCACAGTTGCGTTCTATTATGTTATTGAGCTGGATGCTGCAATCTTTGCGTACAGGCTTTGTGCCTTGCCATTTTATAAACAGTACGTCTCTGTTTTCAGAATACAATCTAACTGATACACAGATAGAAATGGCGCAGAGGGGAGCTACATTTTTTCAGAATACAATCTAACTGATACACAGATAGAAATGGCACAGAGGGGAGCAAAATATACAAAGCTGCAAATTGAAAAACAGGACATGCTACCATTCACAGTGGCTCAATTACCATCCACTGAGTGGCTAATCCACGGCCAAATCACCCTCCTGGTCGCTACCTTTCAGTTTCACTATTGCCTCGAGCAAAGGCAGGCAGGCAAACATGAAAGTTGAGTAAAGAATAAATTACGAAATCCTGGGATTTACCATATAGATTTTGATGTAGGAGTGGGGCTCAATAAGTGTTTCTTAGTGGTACCAACTGCAAGAACGCTTTAAGCGATTGTCTCATGTGCCAAGATATCGTTTTGCGCGGCGCCTGTAATGGTCCAGTTTCGGATCTGTCTTGCCACATGAAAGGAACTACATCTGTCATGATCACACCAGCGTTTGAGTTACTGTCGAATGGGAGTTACTTGATGCTGAGCGATCAAGGTTGTTGTGGGATGCTCCCGGGCATTGCCTATCTGGTCACCGTGAACACCAGGGTTACTTGCTGTATGCAAGTGTTGTTTCCTGACAAAAAAGGTCAGGGAGGCGCCAGTATGGCCTTCACTGTATGTTTCATTTATACAGTTTGATGCTATGAGCTTGAGCAGAATAAAGCCATGCTTCTACAGCAAACCGTGCCGTTAACCTCCGCTCGAGAAACCTTTGAACTTCAAGTTGCAAGGACCTCGACAGAGAGACAGGCGCTAATATGTACTAACTGCCCCCGATATTTCGTAGAAATGATGGGTTGTATCATGAATATGTCACATACAAGCGGTGTTGTACAACTATTTAAGACCATAGGGTCAGGATTCCGTAACACCTTCTAGGCCATCCTTGGAGTTATTCCTAACTTTATACACTCCGTTTCGAGAAGCATTTTCAGGGGTCCACCTCTGATCCTGCTTGCTATTGCTGGAATCCTGATTGTCGTTTACCTGCTACGCAATGGATGGACCATCCACCAGCGAGATTGCAAAAACTCTCCTGGAAAGATATTACTGTGAGCACATGGTGCAACATCTGGATGCACATCGCCTTCGAAAACGAAGTGCTGCTTGGTTCTTGTAATTCAGACCACTCTTCAAAGACTGCATCGTACCTGTTTTCCAATGCCTGTTTTGCAGAGTAGAATGCCAGTTTGACATCTGTCTGACACCTCTAACAGAGACGCCAATGGACTTAGACTCCAGGCTTGAACCACTGCGGTCCCATGCTAATTTCTGTCCTCAGCATATTCCCATCTTGACACATGCATTCCTTCAGGATCCGCAGGTGTCCTTAACTGAGTGGGATTTCAGCTCCACCCTTGGCACCGAGGTATCGACTGCAGCACCGGTTGCCTCTCCAACCGCTGTTGGCAGCACTGAGTTTCGTCTATGCACTCTTGACGTGCTATGCGAGGTACTACAATGTTTGTCCCCTACGGCAGCAGGCAGCGACCATGTTATGTCTCCCAGCCAGGACATATAATCTGAATCTGACTCACCGGGTGCTGGGAACAAATTCAGTTTTTCTTTCCCCTTTTTCTCAAAAGAACTTTTATCAAATTGACACTTTAGATAACAAACCATGGCCTTCTAAGTAGGCTTGCAGTATTCGACTTGTGTGATTGAACTCATTTAGAACTGATTTGTGAAACTTTACTTCAATGTCAAACATTTTTCTCATCTTTTAAACTGTTTTTAAAGGATTTTTTAATGTTTTTAGAAACATTTTAAAATAATGCTTGATAATTTTATGCACTGACACCATTATTAATGTGTATCTCAAATGTGTATTATTATTGTTAAGTATTAGGTGGAGTAGCTGTTATATTTCATATCGGTTCCCTGATATAGGTCCACGGACCATCGTACACTTTCCCTACATCATCTCCCCGTCATTTCATATGAACAAGCCTTATAAGGACATAACTCCAAATAGAGACAGAATGCCTTGTATGGACATAACGCCTTATAAGGACTGCAGCCTTTTATGGACTAAACCTTTGATCTACTTCCATGCCGAGGGATATTGCTAAGACGTCAACCTTAGCACATATGAATAATTTATGAGTACACTCTCCAGGAGGTACCCTTCACCTCTCCCATCGACGCACAAGGTTTAATCCCCAACATCATCCTCATACTGAACAATGGGTAACACACGCACATAGACTGTATGAATACAGCACCTCTTGCTATCAGTAGTCAGGAGGGAACCGAGACTTCAAGACCGACACACTGACCAGAGACTCTGCGTCTCCGGCATGCCATCGCTCCAGCCGACAGTGGTCTGACTATCACTTGCGCTGTGTTTAACTCAAGTCCAGGACGAAGTCCCACACTCTCAATATTCAGGTATGGGCGTTCAAATAAATCCTAGTGGGATTCTTGGCTCTTAGGCTCTTAGGCTTAGGTTCTTTTGCACCTACTCACATGCTAGGTACAATTAGGTACATCTAGACAGGCATTTTAGGAGTAAGCACTTTATTTTATAAATGCATTTTATATTCATGTATGTGTTCATGACTATTGAAAAATGGTATAACAATATCATTCCTTTTTATTCACTGTACTGCTGATTCTATATCTCTGCTACTGTGTCACAGTTGTAGCAGCACATTTGTTTTACATGAGAAGAACCACGGTACAAGAAATTCTTATTGTAAACACACCTGATTGTTTCTTCTGTGTATCTCTCTGAGAGCAAAACAAGCAAGCACGAGTGACTGGGTGAAAAATGGTATATTGTTTACAAGAGTCTGAGTAATCAGGGTTTGTTGTGTTCTGAGGTTGACAAAAACGAATCTCTCTGATAATAGGAGATACTAGTGGCACTGAGAGCTAACTAATGCAAAATATGGGCTAACATATTCAGTGGAGGTGTACAGAGTCAGTCTACCACCTGGCCCACAGTATATGTTATCCGTGAACAGCACAGGTCCTGCATGAAGGGTTCAATAGGAACTCCACTACTCCACTAGCTGTGTGTGTGTTGACATTAACAGCCTTCTGTGAGCTTTCCACTATGACCGTTAATCGGTGTGCAAATCCCCATGTACCATGGGCTCATTTTCACTCATTCTTTGTTAAGTTTATCATAACTTGGCCGTGTCACTCTAACAAAGCTTGTCAGCGTTGTCCTTATCATTATATTTAAATGGCAAGACACTCTGCTCTTCGAACTTCCTAAAGTACACAAAGGCTTAAATCAGGAAGGTCAAAATCCAGATTTTGATTTTAAGTGCAGTGCAACATTCGGCCGAATCAACAATTGCTGTTCCTCCTACTTAGACCCTTCCTCCTTATAACACATCTCCATAAGTAGAAGCCTAGAATGCACCAATATTTCCTCTTGAACCTTTTTGCAAGTGTAACTCCAGTGGTGTCGGTATGACCATGTAAGGAAATTACCTTTTACTCCGACCACAACATTTGAGTTGTCACCAACCCTATCTACCCACATACCAGGCTATTCACTGTCATTACTGTACTTCATCCATCTTAGTTTGGGCACTTTCCTATCAAATCCCAAAATACCTACTTTTGTAACCCAAATGGCCTTCACCACCACCTCTGTCACCTTCTTATGCACATCCTCTTTGCCTTATCTCTTGTCACATTGATCTAGGTCTGTCTGAAGATTACTATCATACCTATTGATATTTTACAAACAGATCCACTTGCTGACCGTCTCACCATCTCCTCAGGGCTATCTCTTTTAGGAGGCAGTGCTACAGCTCACCTATCTGAACCTTTCTCCTATGTCAACCACCAAGGCACATTGCACAAATTAGCTATGACCTCCTCCTTATTTCCAAACTTCTATGCCCATCGCATGCCCTCATCCCGCTCACCCTTTCTGGGTTTTCATTGCCTGCGCTCCATCTGCCTTGCCCCTGGATACCTTACCACACCTTCTTACTCCTTCCCTCTTGCCTCACCTTTATGAAGGACCACTCTCCTCTCCCACCGGCCTTTGTCCGAGCCTTTGCCAGACTCTGGAGTTACACTCTTCTCTTGTGGTGGCTTCTCATTCTCACCCCCCTAAATAGTCTCTGTACTCAAGCCAGTCTCTTCCTGCTCCTCAATGGCTTATAGGCTCATGCCATACAGCTGTGTCGTATCCCCTCCAGGTTCTATTACCTCTCCTTAAAATGTTACTGCTGCTCCTTCCTCCCCATATACCTGGTCCACTTCTCTCACCATATTTGAAATTTCCGGAATGGCATGTTCCCTTGTCTCAGTGGTGAACAATGCCATCTTGCCTCCACTGCTCTCCTAGAAGTAAGATGCATCAATCATCTCTGTCCCCCTTCTTGACTTCAACCAGCCACACTTTGTAATCTAAATTCTTCTGAATTATTAATGGAAGGTACCATCACAACCCCCCTTCCCTTGTCATCACTTAGAACTGCTGATGTGCTGCACCTGCCCTTTCATGCCACAAAGGCAGGGGGTTCGCCGAAGCTATCATTATCTCCCTACTCATTGGGGGCCCGATTCCCAGAATGAACTTAAGACTAAATCCTAAACTTACTACTATTTTGGTATTCACAGAATGCACTTGCTACTTTTGGCATTCACAGAATGCACTTACTACTTTCGGGATTCACAGAATGAACTTACTACTTTCGGTATTCACAGAATGAACTTAAGACTACTAACTTTACGTTTGCCGCCGGGCCGTATTTTCCGCCGCTGGGCCGGAATTTACGGCACTCCGGCGGAATTTACGAATACGCCCCGCAATTTACGAAACAATGCCGTAATTTACGATTACGGGCCGGAAATTCCGATTTCGGGCCGGAAGATACGAATTTTGGGAGTTGGTCATGTTATACAAGGGTAAACACCTGTTCAAGTGCCTACCATCCCCCACCAGGGATCAGCTGATACACTGCAGCCAATCCCAGCCCACCAACATGGATAAATGCAGAGCAGACACAAACAAACCTTTTCAGGATGTCACTGAATGTGTTCGTAGCACTGCCCCTTGCCATGCGGCAAAACTACTTGAGGAGGAGGAGGAGAGCTGAGACGATTTTCAGGCAGAGGATCAACCTATTTGGAATGATGTAAGGGCCAGGTACCGTTTCCCACCAGAAGTCATCTTGGATATGGTCTGTGAGTGGGAGCAGGAACTTGATTCTGTGACCTGCTGCTCACATGCAATACCAGCATATCTCAAGATCCTGTCTGCCCTACACTTCTTTGCCACTGGGTCATTCCAAAGGGTCACCAGTGACCTTGTGGGCATTTCCCAGGCAAGCCAGTCGGGGTGCCTGCATCAGGTACTGAGATGCATCACTGCTAGAGCCCCAACTACATACAAATGCCACATACACTAGCCATGAGACAAACCGCAGCAAGAGATCTTTATCTCCTTGCACAATTCCCACGTGTGCTGGGTGCAATTGACTGCACCCATGTGGCCCTTCAGCCACCCCCCCACATTGCACACATCTTCTGCAACAGACACAGATGGCATTCCATCAATGTGCAAGCTGTCTGTGATGCCAGTGGGAGGTTCATCGACGTGCATGCAGTGTTCCCAGGCAGTACGCATGACAGCTTCATATTCCGCATGTCACCTCTTTCCCGGCGTATGGCTGCAGGAAAATTTGGCAACATGTGGCTACTGGGTAAGTACCAAGCACTAAAAATGAGTGATATGTGCCATTGAAATGTCTGAATGCCCCCCAATATTAACCATTGTACAATGAGAATCAGGGCCCAACAGACACTGCATGTACGAACATATAGATAATGTTCTGTGCAAGTTAAAAAGGGAAATGTTAACAACTGCCCTTTCTTCCCTCCTCAGGTGATGCTGGCTATGCACTCTCCCCACATCTCCTCACCCCTTACAGGCGTGCAAACACTGTACCTCAGGGTAGGTACAATAGGGCACACATACGGACTCGAGCCATCATAGAGTGCACTTTTGGGTTGTTGAAGTCGTGATTCAGATGTCTCCACCGTACAGGGGGTGTGCTGCAGTACTCCCCAGAAGTCGTGTGCAAGATTATATTAGCCTGTTGTGTTTTGCACAACATTGCTCTAACGCATGGCTTACACATGCCTCTGGAACCTCGGCTAGCTCTGAATCTGGGAAACTGGGTCATTGCACATGACCGACGGCAGGGCGTGCAAGTCCGTGATCAGCTCGTTGCCACGTTTTTCACATGAGCAACCTGTAGTGTCATGGACAAAATGTGGTTTGCTGTCTGTTGTCAATGATGACACTTGGATAGACATGACAGTGTCAATAAATCCCACCCTGAGACGACTTTGCAAGCCACACGAAATGCATGCAAATCACAGCCACTGACAGTAGTCAAAAGGTGGAGTGTGCCTCAGGTCATGTGCCCATGTCAGCGATCAGTGTAGTGGACATCCCTAAAACCAACTATTCACGCTGTTGACAAACAATACATGTCCTGAGAGACATACCTGGACCACATAAGGATGGGTCACCAATTCACAAAAGGTTGCATACTTAGGCCTGTGACCTCCACAGATTTGACTCCACCACAAACGATGGGCCTTGAATGTGAGTGATGATGTCATGGGAGAATCAGGCACAATGGACCAGACCTACAATAACTGGTGCATCCCAGCATATCAGCAGGGATGCCACAGTTATTGTGCCTCACAGCAGACACCCCTAGCACCATCATGGATGTGCTGCATTTACAATGTGGGGCACCATGGGGCAAGTATAGACAGAAGCGTGAAGGTGAAGCACTTCTGGAGTTGCGTTGCAAGCGCAATGCAGCTCCAGCAAGGCAAGCAGTGACCCTATGCCTATGCCTAACATGCTGCATCAATCCTTACGCCTCCAACAAGCAGGCGCAGGGTTCTGACCCAGCGTGGCCATTAAAGTGACTGAGTGAAATGTTTTAGATTTCACTCTGCCACTTTTAGGAGGCGTTCCTGTGCTGGATCCTCCTCTGCGCAGGAACGCTCAACTGTGGCGCAGGGCCTTACAACATGACACATTTCACAGATGCTTCACGTTGAAAATAAGCCACAGCATGGCGTTGGCCTTGCGCTGCCGCTGCGTCACAAAATTGACGCAACTGTGGCGCAAATGTGGCATACAGGGCTCGTAAATCTGCCCCCATGTGTCTGTGACATATCCACACTGCTCCACACTAATGTTGCGTAACACATCACACAACTCCGATACTGAGCACTCAATGTGGACTACATGTCCCATAATGCAAAGTATGAGAACATGAAACTGGGCTCTGATGTTATGTCAGCCCCCCCTGCCTGTGCAGAAATGTCATTAAATGATCTTTTCCCCTTTAGATACATATTCATGATTCACACCTGCACTGTCATTTCACTTTTTACTACAACAGAACAACAGGATGGCAGTGGATTTGATTACTGATTGTGGATGGACCATGATGAATTCAAAATAGCTGCCAATTACTTCCTGTGATGTATTTCCTGTCTGTATGACCTCTGTATGTATATATTTCCTGTCTGTATGACCTCTCCTGTATGATATAATGTGTTCCGGGTCATTTTCGGAAGTTATGGCGCAAAATCTTAACTTCCGGTGTCGCGCCGTAATGCGCGTGCGCGTAATTTGCGACCCGGAACCGGAAACTACGATTTCGGGCCGCAAATTACGAAAATAAACTGGAACACATCATTTCATACAGACAATGTAATATAGGAAGTGGGAGACAGGAAATACATCACAGGAAGTAGTTGGCAGCCATATTGTGTTCATTCCGAGTCATCCTCTATCACTGAAGAGATCCTCAGGCATCCTGCTGCTCTCATAAAACTTATTTCCCCATAATGGCTGAGGATTATGAGGAGAGAGCACCCCCTTTCTCAGAAAGGGAATTGAACATCTTGGTGGAGGGGGTGCTGGAGAAATTTCCTCAGCTATATGGGGACCCTGAGCACCAGCTGAGCACTGCAGCCCGGGGCAGGTTACGGGCCAACATCGCCGAGCGCTGCAGTACAGTGGGAGTGTCCACCAGGAGTGCTAGGGCGTGCCGCAAGCGCTGGGAGGACCTAAAGCGCTGGGCCCGTCACAAGGCTAAGGAGCTGGCTGGCCTGTCTTCCCAGCACCATGTGCATCGTCCTCACCTCTCCCCACTGTACAGGAGGGTCCTGCAAGCAGCTTGGCCAACCCTCCAAGCTCAGCTGGAGGAGCACGAGCAGCAGAGACCTAGTAAGTGCATCATATGCAATATGTGTCTGGGAGTATGATGTGAGTGAAACAGTGTTGTACCATTGTGTGTCCCATGCCTCCATTCATCAATCCCGTGTCCAAGCAGCAGTCACCAAGATTAAAGTAGCACACTGTGGCATATGGACTGTACAGGGCAGGGCGCATTTTGAGAGTTGTAGTTTCTTCATGACAACTGGGTAAATGAGACACACTCATGCATTCATATTGAATTCTGCTCTGCCAGCACCACTAACATTGAACCAAGTAAATCATAACTGATGTGTGCATTGGATGAGCAATGGTACAGAGACTGTCCAGTGAGCGCATGGCAGGCCATAGGGTATTGGATGTTGTGATTTCGATTGCACCTGTAGAGTTGGGTTCCAATTGAGACAGATCATCACGTGCCATGGAGTCAAGACAGACTTTGAGATCCTTGCATCACTCTTAAGTGTTCCTAAATTTGCAAGGCGTGTCCACTGACAGACTTCTCACCCTTAGTGGCCTGTATGACATTTCACATGTACAGGTAGCTATCACAACCACCCACCACTGTTCACCGGTGTACTGCACTACAGTTTAAGTCAAAAAAGCCAATATGTGGCACTGGATTGTCCGATGATGTGTGGGGAGGGCCAAAGGCTGAACTCACAATGTAGCTAGAGAAGTAGTCCAGACCCCATGTGGATGTGTGACCCACATTCGCCTTGTCCCATACAATGCTCCAAAGCAGATGACACTTGTCCAGACGTTAAATAGCTGAAAATCCATACCAATGACAAGAATCTATTAAATCTGGACTCTTCATGTTCTCATTTGGTGGACTGGTTTTTGAACATGCACATGTAGCAGTGACAGGACACACAGATCACAAGAATGCCAAGGTTGAGGTTTGGCCAATAACGTTGCATAAGGCACAATAATACGCATGAGATGTCCAAGTCAAACTCAATTCTGTATATGACAGTGAACATACATGTAATGTAAGTTCATAAACAGAATGGGGGTTGGGAGCACACTGCTTCACAGTCCCAGCACAGTTCGCCCCTTTGCATCCTGGTAAATGCAGTACACAGTTCAAACTTACTTCAAATTTATCTGGAATCATTCGCCAAAGTTCGTTCAGACATTGCTGTATATCTCTAGACACGTGTTTCTGTTTTGAGCGCTTCATCAGTAGAGAGCAGCTGTTTTAGAGAGCAAAGAAAAATCATCTGGGTTTGCTGTGTGCCTGTGAGTGGTACTGTGACCTGGGAGGAACTTGGCAGCATTTGCAGCAACCACAAATGATTTTGAAGTAAGTTTGTACTGTGTACTGCATTTACCAGGATGCAAAGGGGCGAACTGTGCTGGGACTGTGAGGCAGTGTGCTCCCAACCCCCATTAAGTCCATAAAGACTGAGCTGCAGATTTACAAGGCACTTGCGCCACTTTTACACCGCCATTGGGTCACTTTTGTGACGCAGCGGCGGAGCTGACAAAGCACCATGCTGCTGGGTAATTACAACGTGACACATCCGGTGCTGGAACGCCTCCTAAAAGTGGCTGAGTGAAATCTACAAGATTTCACTCAGTCACTTTTAGGGCCATACTGCGTCAATACTTTGCGCCTGCTTGAAGCAGGTGTAAGGATTGACGCAGCATGTCAGCGATCGTGCACCCCCGAGCCTTGCTGGAGTGGGGTCGCACTTGCCACGCCACTCCAGCTAAGCGCCGCTATTCCACCGGGGATGCATCACGCATCTTCCCACCCAAGCGCCACGGTGTGCCGCATTATAAATGCGGTGCTTCAGGGGTGGCGCACGGGTGGGCAGATGGGTCGCAACTCTCTGGCTCACCTCTGCTGATTATCAGAGATGCCCCAGAAGTTGTAAATCGGCCCCTGACAACTTTAGAGTGTGATCAGAGGAGAAATTAATTCTGACCTTGGCTCATCTATGTATGTGCATCGTCCTGCATGAAACAACCACCACATCAGGATTTTGCTTACACTTCTGCAGGCACATCTGGTGAGACAGAAGATACACAGGAACAAGTCCGGAGCAGGAGGAAATCAGTTTGCCGGCGGCTACACCCTCTTTCCACCAGCGAGGAAGGGAAGGAGGAGGGGCCCTCTACATCTGCAGGCCAAGGGGTTGCGCCTACCCAGGATGAGGAAGAACAAGACTCTGGTACTACATCCCGGGTGGAGGCTGTGGACATTGTAGGGGTGGGGGAAGGACCGGACACCTCAGACCATGATGTGGTGGAGAGCTACTCACCACCCACACACCAGTGGGTAACGAAGAGGTGTCCCCGGGCAGGCCAATATTCAATCTAGGCCTGCCACCTGCCCCTCACGACCTCTAGAGTCCCCCATGCCATTGGGGGTTCCAGCTCGATCCCCTGAAACTTGTCCCCCTCCTCGTAGCCGCCAAGCCGAACAAATCAGGTCCGGACCAGAGGCCCCACATCCCTTCTGTCGCCCCCCCACCCCTCCCGGTGTTGTTCCTCCTGTGGCTGTGCCAGGGGACTTGGGTTGGATGGTCTAGGGTCAACCTGACAGGTACGCTCGCATGTTCCTACAAGTGTGTCTGGAGATACGGTCTATGCGAGCAGACCTTGTACGATCAATGGACAACTTTGGCACCCACATGCAGTCCATGAGCACAGCCATGTCGTCTTTTGTCTCACAAATGCCCTCCCATACCACCATCAATGTGTCCCCCTGTCCGTTGCCCCACACAGTTTCCCCCCATACTCCTCGTGTGTCACGTCGCCATGTGGTGCCTGTTCCTGCACAAGCCAGCCGTGTGGATTTGTCAGACCCTGAGGATCTAGACATTGTGGTCCTGGAGGTTGACCAGAAAGATACTTGACTTTTGGACTGAGACATTGTTCTTGACGAAGATTTCATTTTCCCCTTGTAAATAGACTGGTTTCCCTGATGCTGCCTGACGTATTATATTTGTTTTGCCCCACCCCAATCCAAGTTCCCCTCTCCTTCTGCATTAAGATCATCATTTGTTTTCCTTTCTCCCTTCCAAACGGACGTTCAGTTTTTTTCCTACATAAATATTGTTGAGTAATTCTACTTTGTTTAACTTGTTTGACTTCATTTTGAATGTCTGTTTCCAAAGATGCACACATATTTATTGAGTCATATGCTATGCACATAATAACGTGTTGCTATGATGTGTTACACTTGTAACTGTCTCACACACACACACGCATGCCTACATCGTTAGACAGGACATGATACACAACAGGATATTACTTTTGTAGATCTTTATTTTCACGATACACCTAAGGACCCCAACACAAATTGCCCACGTGATTGTCACTGGCGATTCTGTTTGCGTTTCCGCAATAGTGGGGGTGATGAACGCGGTGAGGGGTGAGGTTGAGCTTGTCGCCTTCGTGTATGTGGGTGTTCTACAAGGTGATCAAGAGGTGCAGGTGGTGTCTGCACATTTGTTGTCTGTACCTGGACAAGGGCTGGTTGTGCAGGTGGTGGAAGTGACTGTCCAGAGTTTGGTGGTGTTTGTGCAGGTGGTGGAGGTGCCTGTTCAGAGGTTGTTGGTGTTTGTGCAGGTGGTGGGTGTGGTGGAGGTGCCTATTCAGAGGTTGTTGGTGTGTTTGCAGGTGGTGGGGGTGGTGGGGGTGCCTGTTCAGAGGTTGTTGGTGTTTGTGCAGGTGGTGGGGGTGCCTGTTCAGAGGTTGTTGGTGTTTGTGCAGGTTGTGGGGGTGGTGGAGGTGCCTGTTCAGAGGTTGTTGGTGTTTCGCCGCCCCGCTCCCGCCACCCAGCTGCTCCTCCCTCCCGGCTCCTTACTTATTGGGACCGTAGGGGACCACAGAGTGTGACCACTCAGCCCTCCACAGGGCTTGGCCGCCCCACTCACTGCTGCCGCTCCTGCCTGCCTTTGCCGCCTCCTGCCTGCAGATTCCTTCGCTCGCTGCCCGCTGCTCCTGGGAATTTCCCGCTGCTCCTGGGAATTTCCCGCTGCCCGCTGCTTCTTGGAATTTCCCGCCGCTGCCTCCCTGCGGCCCGCCCCCCTGTGATTCCATTCGCCGCCCCGCTCCCGCCACCCAGCTGCTCCTCCCTCCCGGCTCCTTACTTATGACGCACCCAGAGCGACCGCGCAGCGGACGCGCGCAGCGGGAGCACCGATTGAGCGCCGAAGGTGCGACAAAGGTAAGCCCGTCTGCGCCCGTCCGCGCCTGGACCGCGCCCAGCGCCAGGACCCCTGGCCCTCCCTGCCGAGGCAAGACGACCCGACTGACCTACGACGCCGTCACTCTCAACGCACTCAATGCCGGCCGGACCCACGCCTGCTGCCGAGCCACCCCGAGACGCACCCACGGACCCTTCACCTGCTGCACCTGCAAGTTCACCTGCCTCCGAACCTGCCCCGCACCCGCCAAGACAAACACCAGCAGCAACCACCTCAAGTGCATCCTGATCAACACCCGCTCCGTCCACAGACACGCCGTGGAACTCTGGAACCTCCTCGACGCTACATCACCGGACGTCGCCTTCCTCACGGAAACCTGGATGAACGCCTCCTCTGCACCCGACATCGCCATCGCCATCCCGGACGGGTACAAGATCATCAGGAGGGACCGCATCAACCAGACCGGAGGTGGCATCGCCATCGTCCACAGGAACACCATCCGCATCACGACTGACGCCAACGACTCCTTCGCCGCAGCTGAACATCTCCACTTCCAGATTCACACCGACCCTAAGACGACCCTCAGAGGCACCCTCGTCTACAGACCCCCGGGACCACGCACACAATTCAGCGAAGACATCACAGACTTCATCAGCCCGCACGCCCTCCCCTCCACTGACTACATCCTCCTCGGGGACCTCAACTTCCACCTGGAGAACAAGAAGGACCGCAACACCACCGCCCTGCTGGAAAACCTCGCCAACCTCGGACTCAAGCAACTGGTCAACACCCCCACCCACTACGCCGGCCACACGCTTGATCCCGTCTTCTCTTCCAGCAAGTACATCACCTTCAGCCACGCCACCGGACTCCACTGGACCGACCACAGCTGCGTCCACTTCAGCTTCAAAAGATCCACGACCCACCACCACCCGCAACAGGTACCTCACAGGAATTGGAGCAAGATCACCGCAGACCAGCTCACCACCTCCCTCAGCCAGAGCCCACCCGCCAACACAACGGACCCCAACGAAGCAGCCCGCAACTTCACACAGTGGCTGACCGCGTGCGCCGACGACCTCGCGCCACTAAAGAACCCTCCCAGCAGACCCAGAAGCAAGAAGGCATCCTGGTTCACCGACGACCTCAAGGACTCCAAGAAGACCTGCCGCACCCTCGAGAAAGCCTGGCTCCTCGACCGGACCACCGACAACATGACCGCCCTCAAACACGCTACCCGCAAGCACCACCAGCTCCTCCGCACCACCAAGAAGAAATCCCTGAAGGAACGACTGGACAACAACGCCCACGACAGCAAAGAGCTCTTCACTATCATCAAGGAGTTCTCCAACCCCAGCACCGGCACCAACGACATCACTCCGTCACAAGACCTCTGCGACTCCCTCGCCTTGTTCTTCCACCGCAAGATCGCCGACATCCACAACAGCTTCGGCGCCCCACCCACGCACCCAACCGTCGAACCAACGCCCCCCACCGCCACCCTTCGCACCTGGACCACGGTGACCACCGAAGACACAGCCCGCGCGATGAACACCATCCACTCCGGATCACCGACCGACCCCTGCCCACACCACGTCTTCAACAAGGCCGACTCCACCATCGCACCCCAACTCCAGAACATCATCAACGCCTCCTTCAACACCGCCACCTTCCCGGAGAGCTGGAAGCACGCCGAGATCAGCGCCCTCCTGAAGAAACCTACAGCGGACCCCACCGATCTCAAAAACTTCCGCCCCCATCTCGCTCCTCCCTTTTCCTGCTAAAGTCATCGAGAAGATCGTCAACAGACAGCTGATCGCCTTCCTCGAGACGAACGGATCCCTCGACCCCTCGCAGTCCGGCTTCAGAGCCAACCACAGCACCGAGACCGCCCTCATCGCAGCCACCGACGACATCCGGACCCTGCTCGACAAGGGGGAAACAGTGGCCCTCATCCTCCTGGACCTCTCCACTGCGTTCGACACGGTCTGCCACCGCACCCTAGACCAGCGCCTCAGCAACATCGGTATCCAAGAGAAGGCACTGGAGTGGATCATCTTGTTCCTCGCCGGAAGAACACAAAGAGTCCGCCTCCCCCCGTTTCGCTCCGAGGCCACCGAAGTCATCTGCGGCGTCCCGCAAGGATCTTCACTCAGCCCACCCTCTCCAACATCTACATGAAACCTCTCGCAGCCATCGCACGCCAGCACAACCTCAACATCATCTCTTACGCCGACGACACCCAGCTGATCCTCTCCCTCACCAGAGACCCCGACACCGCCAGAACCTGCCTACACGAAGGGATGAAAGACGTCGCCGAGTGGATGAAGGACAGCCGCCTGAAACTGAACTCGGACAAGACGGAAGTCCTCATCCTGGGATCTTCGCCCTCCGCCTGGGACGACTCCTGGTGGCCCCCAGCCCTGGGCACCGCACCCAAGCCAACCGACCACGCACGCAACCTGGGCTTCATCCTGGACCCCTCCCTCTCGATGACCAGACAAGTCAACGCCGTCTCCTCATCGTGCTTCAACACCCTGCGTATGCTTCGCAAGATCTTCCGCTGGATCCCGACCGAGACCAGGAAGACTGTCACCCAGGCACTCGTCACCAGCCGACTGGACTACGGAAACGCCCTCTACGCCGGAACCACAGCCAAGCTACAGAAAAGACTCCAGCGCATCCAGAACGCCTCCGCCCGACTCATCCTGGATGTGCCCCGATGCAGCCACATCTCCAGCCACCTGAGGAACCTGCACTGGCTCCCCGTCGACAAGAGGATCACGTTCCGGCTCCTCACCCACGCACACAAGTCTCTCCACGACCTGGGCCCCAAGTACCTCAACGACCGCCTGACCTTCTACACGCCCACCCGCCAGCTACGGTCCACCAGCCTCGCCCTCGCAGCCGTACCACGCATCCGAAGAGCGACCGCCGGAGGAAGATCCTTCTCTTACCTGGCTGCCAAGACTTGGAACTCCCTCCCCATCCACCTTCGGCTGACCCAGGACCATCTCGCCTTCAGGAAACAACTCAAGACCTGGCTGTTCGAGCAGTAGCATACCCCTCCCCCCAAGCGCCTTGAGACCCTCCCGGGTGAGTAGTGTGCTATACAAATGGCATGATTGATTGATTGATTGATTGTGCAGGTGGTGGGGGTGGTGGGGGTGCCTGTTCAGAGGTTGTTGGTGTTTGTGCAGGTGGGGGGGGGTGCCTGTTCAGGGTGCTGGTGTGTTTGTGTACCTTGGCTGTGGTGCTGTGCAGTTGGTGTTACAGGTGTGGGGATGTGCTGTCCTGCAGGCCGATATGATGGTTCCCCTCCCTGCATTGGCCGTGAAGGTAGACTTTGGATCACTCTCACCATGCCCTCCATCATCTTCATGGCCAAGGCATGGCGTCTTGCACTCTCTTCCCTTTGGATGGATTTCAGGTCAGTCATATTCCTAGACATTTCCTGCCAAGTGCTATCCATCCTATCCAAAGCTTGGCACACCCTGTCCACCCCCTGAGGGAATTGGACCATGTCCTGCAGGGACCCTGACATGACTGACAGTGTAGCCCCTATGGCATGAATGTCCTGCCTTTCATCTGCCTGCTGTTGATTGAAGTCCTGCTCCCACTGGCCACCATCGCCACGTGCAGGCCCCCTCTGCAGGTGTCTGCCAGGGATGAGATGAGCAGGTCGAACAACAGGGGGGGGTGGCAGGTGGAAGACTGTGGGCAGGAGAAGAGTGCCCAGGGGATACCTGCACCACAACAGGGCTGGTACTTCCCACAGATGATGGAGAGGATGGCAGGGATACACTGCGTAGGGAAGATTGGGAAGGGGAAATATCATGTTGATCCCGGACGTGAGGGCTGTGACGGAGTGATGTCTGTGATTGGATGTGTGTGAGCCGTTGCTGGTTTGATTTGTGCCCAGTTTGTTTGAGAGGAGGCAGACGAGCGTTGCTTGGCAGAGGATGTGATGCTGTGATGCCAGTGGCCTTCAAATAAAGAATATACCTGTGATCTTCACCGAGGATCCCCTGTTTAAAAAAGGATTCAGCTGCATTGGAAACTAAATGTAGTAGGGACCTTATGGTCCTTACTATAGAAACGGCAGCTAGGATCTCCCAAAAAGAACTCGAGGAAATAGCACAGTTGGAATCTGAAATAAGTAACAGCCAAACCATAACAGACTCCAAATTACTACTTGAAAAAGTAGATAAGGAAATCCAGGAATTCAGAGATTATACTATCACGCAAAAAACAAACCAATTTCAAAAAGATAAAGAAAACTTTTCATTGGACAACGTCTACCCTTTCTTACAAGCGGACTTCTAAACCAAGTCAGATTCAAGATGCTTTTTAAGTGATAATCGAGGAAGGTCTCGCAACCAATTTATCACATTTTCTGATTCGTCCTCATCAGCAGGCAGTGACAGCGACAATAGTAGTAATAGGCCAAACAGGAACCGTAAATGGAACCAACAACAACAGCCTCAAGGACAATCGTCGAATTCTTTTTTAGGAAGAGGTCAACCCAGGTCAAGAGCAAAAAAAAGATACACACAACCGTGGGAAATGACAACCCGCCGCCAGCATTACAAGAATTAGCGGTCTCTCCTATTTTCAACTTATCTCAAAGAATTCTAAATGAGGCGGAAAAAAGCGTTCTTGCCAAGGGACTTTCTTTTGTGCCATCTAGGAGAACTGATTTTGTGAGAATGAAAACTGAATTTATAGAATTCTGCCGCAAACTGAGATTGACATTGTTTTTTGCAGACAGTCCAGCTACTCTGACACCTGAAGTTACAGGTTTACGGAAGAAATCGACCTTTTCCCCTCCAGTTAATAAGATTCCTAAGGAACTCACTGTGTTTGAGAAAACGGTTTTATCTGCCATCGTCGAAATGGAAAAACAAAAGAAATTTGTGAAATTTAACATCTCAAAGGACGAAACTAATGCCTTGACAACTTTACGCAATGATTCCACCGTCACAATAAAACGATCTGATAAAGGTGGGTCGATTGTGGTTTGGGACACTGCTGAATATACATCCGAGGTCATGAGGCAGCTCAATGACCGAGCATGCTACCGGAAAATCGAAAAGGATCCCACAATTGAATTGCAAAACCAACTTTTTTCTATACTCCAAGATGGCCATGAACAAGGATTCCTTGGATCCAAAGAATACGACTATCTACAGAATAAACATCCCAGAGTCCCATTGTTTTACATCTTACCAAAGGTCCATAAGAACCAAACCAACCCGCCCGGAAGACCAATTGTGGCGGGTTGTGATTCATTATTGGAGCCAATTGCGAAATATGTGGACTGTTTCTTGAAACAATTCATGGTGCATGTAACCTCTTACATACAAGACACCACTGACTTCATCAAAAAATTGGAAACAATTAACTTCACAACAGGGAAGGACCTATTAGTTACAATGGATGTGACTTCTCTTTATACACAAATACCTCAGGATGAAGCAGTGGCAGTGCTTTCCCACTTTCTGGACTTGAGACCAAGACCGTTCAAGTACCCACACAATTTCTGGTAGATCTGGCCTCTTTTGCCCTTAAAAAGAACTACTTCTGTTTTGGGAAAGAATTATTTTTCCAAACGAAGGGGGTAGCTATGGGGTGTCCTTTCGCCCCAGAACTGGCAGTATTGTTTATGTCTCTATACGAGGACACTTATGTACATGAGAACAATCCATTCTCTTAGTACATTGAGACATGGCTACGGTTCATCGATGACGTGTTTATGATTTGGTCAGGAGGGAGAGAAAAGTTGGAACTCTTCTACAATTGGTTGAATGCAAGAACCATCGATATCCAGTTTAGTATGGTTCAATCAGACAAGAGAATATCCTTTCTGGATGTGGAAGTTTTTCCTGCTGAAGGGAAATTGGCGACTTCATTATTTACTAAGCCAACTGATAGAAACAAGGCCTTATTGTTCTCCAGTAATCATCCCAGGAGTCTAAAGGAAAATCTGCCTTACGGCCAATTTTTACGCGTGTGTAGAAATTGTTCTTACAATGATGACTATAATCTGCATGCTGGCAATCTTGTCAAAAAGTTATGTGAACGAGGCTACCCTAAAAAACTAGTGCGAAATTCAATGAAACGTGCTCGATGGTCTCCTAGGGAATGCCTTCTTGAACGTAAAAAGAAATCCCCACTGAAACGTCAAGTGTGCGTCACCACTTTTTGCCCAAATGCCAACAAACTTAAAAAAATCATTGGACAGAATTGGCATCTAGTGAAGGACCTACATGAGAGTCAATATGAGTCTCCTCTTTTTGCTTTTAAAAAAGAAAAGTGCATTGCCAACTATGTAGTGAGAGCAGCCTCTTCGAAGGAATCACAACCCACTTTAAGACATCTTATGGGTTTGCCCCCCATCACAGGTCACCACAAATGTGGGACATGTCTGTGTTGTGACCTTACTGTAGAAGGTACACTCTTCCAACACAATGGAATCTCGTGGAAACACAAGACTTTTAGTAATTGCAAATCAAAATATGTGGTCTACGGAATAAAATTCCCCTGTGGGCTCTTGTATATTGGCAAGACCAACCAAGAAATCCGTCAAAGGATTTCGCAACACAAGTCCAGACTCAAACAGAAAGTGGAAACTGCGCCATTGGTCAATCATTGGAATAGATGCCAACACCGGATTAATGACCTGAGATGGACAGTCATCTCCAAAGTAGAAAAAGATCCCAGCGGAGGTGATTGGGAACTAAAACTATCAAGGAGGGAAGCCCTTCTTATTGTTAAATTCGACACGGCCGTGTCGGGTCTCAATGAACTGTCCGAAATCTACAAACTTTAACGTTATGTTCTCGCAGTAGCTTTTTGTACTTGCCAGCAGTATTCTGTTCGTTTACTAATTTTTCACTAATTATGATATCCCATACCCATGACGCGATAGCCACCACCCCCCCTGATGTTGTCACAGCAGGACCAGTTACTCTCCTGCCCGTACCACCGCTCCCGCGCACTGAAACTACATTACCCAGCGTGCTGAGGGGCACGCATGCGCAATCAGTTCCTGATCGCCACCGGTTAAGTGCTCGCCCACGGCGTCCGGCTCGGCGAACTAACGGTAAGACCGTAGGTCTTCTTTAGTAGCGACTTTAGCTCCAATTCTGGAGTACAGCCCAGCTTAAACTAAATACGGCGCCCGCCGGCTTTTGTCACTGCAGATAGCCGGCGTGCTGATTCATTCCCCGATGCTGCCACCATTGGCCAAGTCTTTTTGAACTACACTCGGGCTTGAACTACGATCCCTGCCCGGTAAGCGCACACTAACGGCTCTGATTAACATGCATGTATCGACTCGTTGTGGAGTCATGAAGTGTGTACACTTAACCATGCATTTGTGCTTCACCAGGGGCATTCCAGCGGGCCGCGCCTCTTTTAAGAAGATTGGATTTTTTTAAGAAGATTGGATTTTTTGCCATCCAAGAAAATTTCTTTTTCAAGGTAACTTATGTGGTTAATAGATGTATAGAGCCCACATTGGTCTCTGAGAAGTGTTACTAATATCCCCCTTTCCCTTTCCTGTGTTGATTGTTTTTCCTTTTCGATTCTTCCTTTCATGTAGGAGCAACCATAATCTCCGTTTGCTCTTCTGATGGGTAAGCTGTTATTGGATTTCTGGTGTAGTAGTGCTTGAGAGGTGTATATGGTTTTATTACTGAATTAGATACTCAGATTTGGTCTTTGCTCTCTTTTTGTTTCCCCTGCAGTGCGTTCTATGGTCCTGATGAGAATCCTGTGATTAGTAAGGATTCGAAACGCGTAGACCATTTAGGGTCAACCTGTGTTATCCTGGTGTTCAATTTTCTGGCACTTGGTTTCGTGCTTATACACCCATTGAGTGCTTATATTCTTTTTGACGATTGAAAATCAAAAATGAAATGATAGTGATGTATATAGTGTTACTCCTAATAATTACTTTAGAACTGTTCAGTTCACCCTACATCTTCCCAATTCACTCTTCTTCATCTTTTGTGTATTGTATATATGTCTGAATGAGAGTGGTGTGAATGTGACATGCTTGGAAAGTGACGATATGGTTGAATTTTTTTTTTTACTGTTTTTTGTTCTAATTTGTATTGTTTGTTAAGAATACAACCTGTAAAGGCGCACAAAACTTGAAACTGTGTCCGTTGTTTTTGAATTATTGTGAATAAATAGCTATTTTATAGCCATCCAAGGTATTGAACCGGCGTCTGTACTTTGGTATAAGTAATTGCTCAAAAAAACATATCAGTATTGGCATCCCCTCCTTGTTGTTGTACTTATTAGGCTGAGCCTTACTGATTAGAGCCAGCCCCATTTTGTTAATAGTGATGCCAGTACCGTCATCCCCGGAGTCAATGTATATGTGCTCCTCCTCCTCCTCCAAGTCAACGTCCTCTTGATCTTGAGCCTCCTCTTGGGCATGAGTTGCTGCCGACATCACTGCCTGTAGGATCAGGGGATTCTCCCCTCTGATTCCCCGTCGGCCAGCACTGGTTGTCGGTCTGTCAACCTCTCCCTCAGCATCATCTGAAACATGGAGGTTGCAACCGTATTAGTGATTGACCAGGTATTACATGTGCTGCAACACCAGGGTTGTTTTAACTGTACTTTGCATCAGCAGATGAGCATCATGTTATCTGGTCAGGGTACCACCACAAATGACCGCTCACACCATAGCACTGAGGTGTTACACAGAGATGTACATAATACTAGCAAACTCACCAGCTCCAGCCACAACTCTCTGTCCCTTCGCGCTCCCCCCTGGTGTATCCTGCTGCACCTGTCTTCTCATAGTTGTTGTAGACATAGCTGTGGAGGGTAGAAACTACATTCTCAATGATCTGCATCAACAATTGACAGACAGGCATATGTGACACTCCTGGTTTGTATTTCACTTTGTAAACAACAATTGTTGATTCCATGCAGAAGGGGATATCGATCTCTGTCATGGCTAAGTAATCTAAGCTGGTGACACACCTCATGTCCGATTTACCTGAAGGACAGGTGCGCGACGGTTTCACAGCTGCAGCCAGGATGTCATGCATCCCCCGGGATGTTGTCCGCTGCAGTGGCCTAATCCTGTCAGCACCTGTGATGAGAAATACACATCCATATTTTAGTACAACAGATTGTAGCTATGAGCCAACATGTTATTCTCATTAACCATTTGCGGATAATCAAGGACGATGTGCAGCATGTTTACCTCATTGACTTTACATGCGGGCACCTGCTCACAAGCAGCATTTGACAGCTGTTACATCCATGCAGCACTGACATCAATAAGATGACACATCAACTGACAAACTTGTATGAGAAGGTTACTGATATTTCAAGGAAGGGGATAAATGACCCTGACTCATCTGCATCACACTGATTTCACCTTTACCATTGAGACTAACTTTTATCATGGGTTTAATGTTGCCTGTTAACAAGTCAGTAAGGAATTCATGTGTGAGATGTGCAGTTGTCAGGGACATGATCTTGCCCATTTGTGCTTCCCTACCCATGAGGTAACACAGCTCATATTTGAATGAGAGAACACAGATTACTAATGTCCATCTTTTCAGTGTTCTCTGTTCCCATACTCCATTTCCAACATCATGGTACTACTTACATGACAATGGATGGTGTCTTGTGCAGCAGACATCCAAACCTCATATGTCAAACACTCACCTATACATGTGAATACGATAGAAGGGAGGCAAGCAGAAAACAAAATTTGGTTATGATCACACATTGCAGATGAGCTGAAAAGCTTTGAGGCTTCCCACCTGCACTGGATTATCGTGTAGCTCTTCAGCCAATTCATTTTGGAGGTGTAACTGCATTAAGAGTCACCTTAGCAGCCCCTACACCCATCTGAAAGGTACACAACTGGCACCAGTGTGTGCCTCGGCCATACCAATTTAATTTTGATTTGACCATGTACAGTTTTCTACGGATTCATCCCATCATTGAATTGCAAGCCTGTTGTGTTTTGGTCAGTTCACATGACACATTGTTCTATTGTATGTTCATTCTGCACAAACTTGGCATACATTTTGTGTCAGCCTCTCATTTGCCACCAGGGTCTGATTGGCCATGTGTTCAGATGTCATATGTGAGCATATTGTGATGCAGGAGAACAGTGTTGTACAACACATACGGTGGAGGTGAAAGGTACAATTGATGTGCATTCAGCCAGGTTGACTTACCTTGGCCCAGCACCGGAGCAGTGTGTGATCCCTGGACAGATGTCAAGTCCAACCTAGTAGCAGGAGTCAGTGTGCGTCTTTGTATCTGGGAGGACCGCATTGTACCTACAATGATAAGTGTGTTTTGCAACTTTACATTCCTGCTGCCACATGTGATGCATTCAATTTCTGGCACAGAGGACAAGCACAAGCAGTTGTGGGCACCACCGTTGCAGAAGTGTGTAATACATAATGTAAAGAGTGATCCCAAATATCACTTGGAATGGGCCCACTACCTTGATGCTACCTATATCACAATGACATGCCTACGAATTCTGAGGTAAGGTCCACTATCGTGTTTTGTTGATGCCCAGAAAATGATCCATCCAATGTACGCAGTACATGACCAGCTGTGTGGACTGTGCAATTTAATGTATGTTGTTAAGATTTGAAGTTAGACAGTGTATGCATTGTCAATACTACAGAGACTGGTATCTCACTGTTTGTTTTTCATTTCCATATCTGTGCAAATAGACTTTCTTGATAAGTTCTACAGACACAATAACAATATAGTGGCTACACCCTTTTGACTAGTTGTGGCCTTCGATTGCAGGAATGGTTTCCCCGGTCTGGGTCTGTTGGTGAAATATATGTTGTGTACCACAATTACAAAAGTATGATGAGCCAAGACATTTTACATTTTGGCTTTGGCTGTTCACCAATGTCATATGGTAAAGGTGAATGTCCATTGACAACTCCAATTGTAATGAAGCTAATTTTGCATCACTGGTTGACTTACATAGCTGGGCACTATTTGTCCCTCTGTTGTCTCATGACAATGTATGCATTTTGACCATCTCCTGGTCAGCATGACTTACCAGTTAGTGTGGTTGTCATGCCTTCCTCTGTACGTTCCTGATTCCTCCCAGTAGATGCGGTGACCTCTGCTACTGCAGTTGTCCGTGCTGTAGCTGAATGTGTCAATGGGTGAGAATAGAGAAAAGTAAACAAATGGGAAATGTGCTTGTGGAACTTTTTGGGGATTTGCCCATATCTTCTGCGTGCTAACAGGTTTGTGAAGTACTGCCGCAGACGGGGCAGGTAGGAGCAGTGGTGTGTTGGGGATGTAATGGCGTGGCAGAGTGGAAAATGGACAACAGAATATGTGAATGACATAATTACATCTGATGATATTCTCACCTTCTGCTTTGTGAATCAGGCTGGCACAGGGTGATGTACTTCTTAGAGATTTTGTGGCAGGTTTACAAGCCCCATGAATAAGATTTACACTGCTGTTACATCACTTCTGTGACACAACGGTGGTGTACAACAGACCACACATTTAGAATTATTCACAAGGTGACGCTTCTATGGTGAAGCATCCCATTGTGAGGCCCTGAGCAACATTGAACCTGCATCAGCTTTGATGTAGCCAGGGTGGGCATTCCTTTGGGAAAAGCAGCGTACAAGTGGTTCCGTGAAATCTACAAGGTTTCACAGAGTCACATTTCAGAGGCCGCTGCGACGCAACCTTACGCCTGCTTGAAGCAGACGTAAGGAGTGGTGCAGCACGTTAGGTATGGGCAGTGCATGGACATTATTGGAGTTGCATCGCTCTTGCAACACGACTCCATCAAAGCCCCCCTACACACCATCCGATTCAACACACATCTGTCTATCCCTGCGCCACAGTACACCACCATCTAAAGACAACGCATACGTGTATGCGCAAGGGTTGAATTGCATGTCACATTGGTACTGGCGCTTCCCTGCTACTAACTGTCAATTGCTACTATATATTTGTAACTTTATTTAGCATTTCCATATAGCATTGCACATTTTCAGTCAGTATGAACAGTTATTGAATTTGCAGGGTTGTGTATGTACGGCTGCAGTACTGTGTCCATGTTTTCAATAGGGGGGAGGGATTTGCCATTCCTAATGCAAAGGATTCTGGGACTTGTGGTGCTACATACAGAGGGTGACACATGAGTCTCTGACTGACTATATTTTTATTTACACTTTGGCAAGTTCCTTAATAACAATGACAGTGTAACACAGACAATCTTTTCATGCACTTTTCCTTTTCATTCCACTTACCTGGTACCACGTAGTGGACGTCACTGACAGGCAGGCCATGGATCAAGTTGGAGTGTATTGTTGTCAGGATATCCTCCTCCAGTGGGGTGAGCTGGATGCGGGGTCCAGGGCAGGCAGCAGGGAGGATCCTGCTTAACTCAATCCTTGAGTATTTCTCCTTCACCCTCTGCCTTTCGTCCTGCCACTTTTTTTTTATGTCCTGTACTGTGCGCCTCTCCTCCCCCAAGGCTGAGACAGCAGTGGTTATCTTCTGCCATAGCTCTACCTTCTGTGCCCCACTGGTGCAGTAGGGTGGGAAGCCTTAGAGGCGCTTGTGGTGCCTTACTATGAACTCCACAAGCATGGTGGTCTCTTCTGCTGTGAAGTTCCTTTTCCTCCTCATGTCCATTTGCAGGGTCACTGTGAGCGTTGTGGACACAAACTCTCTGTGGACAAACCGGTTCCTTCAATGTGTGCTGCTTTTATGTGTTTTCTAGTGCTGGTCAATTATTGCTAATTGGCTTCAGCTGGAGTGTGGTGGGGGATGGTAGGCACTGGCAACATTCACCATGGCAAAATGGGACTGCTGGCTGGGATTGGCTGCAGTGTATCAGCTGATCCCTGGTGGGGGATGGTAGGCACTTGAACAGGTGTTTACCCTTGTATAACATGACCAACTGCCAAAATTCGTATTTTATGCCCCGAAATCGGAATTTCCGGCCCGTAATCGTAAATTCCGGCACTGTTTCGTAAATTACGGGGCGTATTCGTAAATTCCGCCAGAGTGCCGTAGATTCCGGCCCGGTGGTGGAAAATACGGCCCGGCTGCGGACGTAAAGTTGGTAGTCTTAAGTTCATTCTGTGAATACCGAAAGTAGTAAATTCATTCTGTGAATCCCGAAAGTAGTAAGTTCATTCTGTGAATCCCGAAGTAGTAAGTGCATTCTGTGAATGCCAAAAGTAGTAAGTGCATTCTGTGAATACCAAAATAGTAGTACGTTTAGGATTTAGTCTTAAGTTCATTCTGCGAATCGGGCCCTGTGACTGCCCCATACTTTCTCTACCACCACCTAAGTAAAGTAGTGCTCCAGCTTAGACCAATGGGTATACAAGGCGGAGAAGAATCAAAGTTGCACCCGAGAAGTGGCAAGGAATCATAGGGGCATATGTATGAAACTCGGAATTTGCGATTCTCAAAATGCGATTTTTAGCAAATTGCATTTTGAGAATCGCAAAATGCGATGTAAATAAAAAACGCAAAATATTTGCGATTACCAAAAATGTGCAGAATACTTTTGCTAAACTCAGTATTAGCGATTCCTTATTTGCGAATTTGCAAATAAGGAATCTCAAAAATAGGGAATCTGCAACTCAGGTGCAGCTTGATGACATCACACCCAGGAAGTGAGACTGCCCATGCTGTTCCTGATTGCCTGAGGCTGTGAGAGAGGCTGGGAGATGAGGCATTTTAGATTACAACTCCACCAAATTCAAATGGATCCCCAGGAGAAAGAGAAGGAGGAGGCTGTGAGGAAAAGGAAGCAGGAGGTCTTGATAGAAGAAATGGTCGATAGCCATGAGGTGCTTTTTGGCAACAAATCACTCCATGTGCCAGAATCCCAAAATCTGGCTGGACATCCAGGCAAAGGTTAATGCCGTTGGTGTGACCCAGCGCTCCAGGTCCAAGGACAAGATGGCGACCAGGCTGGCACAGGCAAAGAAGACTGGCAGGGGAATATCCACTGAGCCCAAATCCACGCCTCTAGAGGAGCTGGTGAAGTCCACCCTACTGCCAGAGAGTGTCAGTGGTGTGGCTGACATAGACAGCTCCGACCCTCCCAACACCATCCAAGGTAAGATGCATGTCAAATCATCCCTGACACATTACCATCTCAATCAAACACTCAGGAATGCACCAACTACAAAGTGAAAATGCAAGTCCATTCCACTTTTTCCAGCACACCCAGCAATGCATCATGGGAGATGTAGTCACATGCATTATACAGTGGAGCAATGAGACACATCAATGTAGAATCAGTAGAAGTATATCAGTAAAGGCAAACAACTCTAGACAGTACTTAGCTAACCCAAATTCAGAAAACTGTATTCAGTGAACAATGTGAAGCAAAACACACCATTAAAATGTGCCCTTTCTTTTACAGTGCAACCTGAAACACAGGATGACAGTTCAGGAGCCGAGGAGGCAGCACATACAGAGGACCAGGCAGGGAAAGAGGACACAGAGCAGACCACACTGCCAACACCTGTCCCACGTAGACAGCGTCATATTTTGACTCGACTTCCACTGTTAGAGGGAGAACCAGAGGCCAGAGGGGATGAAGCCCAGCCATACCAGGAGCTGCGGGCACAACAGGTCCACGATTAGCCTCCTGTGCACCATAGAGAAGAAACATGCAGGAGACGCAGGGCAAGGGCAGCCACCAATGCTTCTGCTGTTGAAGATCTGATGGTGTTTGCTGGACTGGAAGGCACCATGGTAAAGGTGCAGCACCTGCAAACGAAATCAGTGAGGTCAATACACAGGCAGCTGCTGTCATTTAACCACAACATAAGTGACATGAAGGAGGGCATTAGAGAAATGACGGGTGCAATTAAAGAACCTTGTGCCACCATGAAGGGAGATCAGGCAAGCCAGATGATGGGGGAGACAACATCTCTACAGCCGTCTGGACACTTGCAGCAAGATGGTCAACAGCCTGTGTACTGCCACTTCCCTGCTGTCATGCCGCCCAGTGAGCATGCAGGTTTAAATGGCATACTGCAGCCAGGATGTGGCCAAAGGGTTGGTGCAGGTGACACATGCTGTAGAACAGCTGCAGACAGCTACCATAGGTGGCACAGGACTCCTGAGCTCAGGGGATAGTGAGGAGCTCTCAAGCAGAAGCAGAAGCAGCATCACCCCACCTATTGCCGAACAGAGACGGCTCAGTGTGAGGCAGGGAACAACACCAGATTCCTCAAGGGAGAACAGTCAGCACCCTGAGCTTGTAACAGCAGGACGCGCATGCAGAAAATAAACTGTCACCAAAACAGAATGGTAATGGGTGAAGTAACCCATTGCATGTGGACTTTTGTGTGGCCTCCATCCAGGCACTGTGGACATAACATGT
This sequence comes from Lissotriton helveticus, assembly GCF_964261635.1. Taxonomy (NCBI): domain Eukaryota; kingdom Metazoa; phylum Chordata; class Amphibia; order Caudata; family Salamandridae; genus Lissotriton; species Lissotriton helveticus. The sequence continues at coordinate 167,227,245 of NC_136071.1, read as the reverse complement.
GCAACATATTGTGACACACATAAAGGGGCCGATTCCGATCCTGGAAAAACGCTGTACAAATCGTGGTATGGAGAGTTTTCCCCATACAACTCGTACTTGTAAGGAGGCCCCTACAACCTAGGAAGTACGATCCGTACAAATAGACGCACTCCATACAAATTGTAAAAAAGACCATACAACTCGTATATACAAGCGATTCCGATTAGGATTGCTCTGTACGCGACGTTCCCATGTATTCTCGGCAGCAGTTTACAACCCGGCAAGTACGATTTGTACAAACGGCACTCCGTACGGCTCTTTTTTTACAAGAGCCAAAAAGTGCCGGAAAAACCTTGTACGCCCCGAAAACAGTACGAGACAGACCCCCCCCCATGTACGCGTCGTACACCCCATGAATACAGGGGTATGGTGCGTATGTACAGTGCGTACGGATGACACGGAAAGTGGGGTACAGTGCGTACATATGCGATGAAGGGGTACTGGCCGTGTACGCACCGTACAAGCACGGTACCCCAAAATCGCCTGTGTACCCACCGTACCTCGAAATCACCTGTGTACGCACCGTACCCCAAAATCGCGTATGTATGCACCGTACCCCGGAATCGCCTGTGTACGCACCATACCCCGAAATCGCCTGTGTATGCACCGTACCCCAAAATCGCGTATGTACGCACCGTACCCCGAAATCCTCTGTGTACGCACCGTACCCCAAAATCGCATACGTACGCACCGTACGCCAAAATCGCGTACATACGGTGCGTACATGCGCGATGTTGGGGTACGCACCATACACACGCCTCGCATGTGGGGGGACCCCTGTTGCCTCATACCCCTATACGACCCGTACCCCGGTATGAGTCGTACCCCCAGAATGAGTCATACCAGGGTACGAGGCGTATAGGGGTTCGCTTCGTTGCCCGGTACGAGTCATTCCTCGTATACAGCCCATTTTCCATACAAATCGTATGCTGACAACCCGGTACGAATCGTACTTGACGGGTTGGACAGCCTTTTTACAAATTGTATGATCTTTTTTACAAGTCCTTGTCGTACAGCTTTTCCTGATCTGATTTGTAAGGATCGGGCCGATCTGTATGTATTTTTCCCGTACGAATCGTGTTACACGGGTTGGAAGGGACTTTTACAATTTGTATGGAAAAAAATACAAATCCTATTTGTATGGAAAATAAAAATCCAGGATCAGTATCGGCCCCAAAGTGTGTGTTTAGGTAGGGTGACTGATATTTACATGCAGTTAAAGGAATAATAAAACACAGTCATACACAAATCATCTTTTGCATCGTGTCATCATTACTCACCAATAAATAGTTTTGTGTTATCTCATCACGCCTCTGTCAGCCCGCAGCTGCCTCTACACCACCTGCTGGCCTGCAACATGGCCCTCATCCTCAGATGAATCTGTATCAGTAAGTTCAACTGGAATATCTTTTTTAGTTGCTATGTTGTGGAGCATGGCACAAGTAGCCACAAACTTGCAGCAGGTATCTGGGCTGTATTTTAGTGCTCCTCCCCTTTTATGCAGGCAGCCGAATCGGCTCTTCAGTATCCCAAATGTCTGCTCAATTTCACAGCGCGTAGATTTGAGTGCGTGATTATATCTCTGCTCCCTTGGATTGGCTGGATTGAGGTATGGTGTTAGCAGTGCTTTAAATGGGCAAGTACTCACTGGTTCTGAGTACCTGCACTCTTATATTTTCTCCACTTGAGTACCAGGACCTTTCCTTGGAAAAGGAGAGTACCGGTACTCATGACAGCCAGGTTTTGATGCGGTTGGTGCTGAGCTCCATCTTTGGCAGCTCTTTCACCACGGCCTGCAATGGGTTAAAGCATCTTCCAAACCGAGCTGAAGCCTGGGCTGCGCTGGTTCAAAAGCGCCAGCACAGCAGCTCGTCTTCTGTACAACTGTGTGTGCCTCTCTGGAGGGAAACGTGTAGTATCCCTGCATGGTGCCTTTCAGAGGGGGTCGGAAGGTATCCATAAAACCTAATAGGTGCGAATGTGGGCCACAATGTTCAAGGTATGCAGCTTGTTAGCATGCCCACTGTTTTAAACGCCAAACAATCTTCGTCCATCAACAAATTAAATAAAAGGGATTTGCATGAAACAAAATCCCTGCCCACTAGATTAAATCAATGCATTCATGCTTTTTTTTTAAACTTCACCACTAGTACTGTTTCATCAGTGTGCCATTTATTGATAAACATTTGTTTTATAACCATAAACTTAGGTAAGTACTATGTTAATGGTTAGACATTTTTACAATGCATGCATATTTTTTGCATACAAAGCTTAAAATGGTAAAAAAACATATCCCCGCCCCAAACTCCACCCCCAATCCACTGATTATTTTTGGTGAGTACCTGCACTTATTTGTTTCGATTTAAAGCACTGGGTGTTAGGATGAAATCTCGCACAGCACATGCACTGTCTCCTACAGGATGAAAGACATAAGGTTAATCACTGTCCTCTCACTTCAGACCTTAACTGTATGTAAGAGTGCTTGACATGCATTTACCTAGCAGGTAGCCCTGGCCAAAATCGTAACCAGTGAGACGTCTGTATATCCCACTGTGTCTAAATATAAAGGAGTCATAATTACTACCAGGGTATTTTGCAACAATATCAGTAATGATATATTTAGCATTGCAGATGACCTGTATGTTGAGGGAATGATAAGATTTGTGGTTCCTGAATACATACTCATTGTTTGATGGGGGAGAGGGCTACATGGGTTCCATATATACAGCCAATCACATGGGGAAAGTGGGAAATCTGGTAGAAGTCCTGTTTTTTTTGCTGTAATGCCAGTAGTGTGCTGGGGAATTGGATGTGATGATGTAGCCTTTGTACCATTGCATCTAAGAATGCATGGAAGAAGCGCGACAGGCAACTCTGGGAGACCCTCCTGCTACTGCTATCACCCCCTGGAAACACCCTGACGCCAGTAAGTGCAGGGACTTGCACATGGGTTGGAATGGTTTTGGTCCTGCGTATAGGGTGTTCAAGCACGGGTTTTAGCTCATCAATCAAGTCCATAATGGTAGCTGAGTCCAGCCTATACTTCTCATGGATCTCCTCGTCAGTCTGCTGGAACAGAGTGATGCGCACTCTGAAGATCCGTTCCTGTCGACTCCTTCTCTGTGCTGCAGCTTGAATTTGCATCCTCCTCGTTTTCACATACAGCGCTGCCATTGTGGAAATCCCTGTTGCATTGTGGGCTGGTTTAAATAGGTTGCACCTGGTTACCACCTGCCTTGAGTTGGTGGTAAAATGCATTTGCTAATTTGCGAATTTTATAAATTTGCAATTTGTGATTTTTTCCATACATTTCTTTGTGAATTGGCATTTTGCGATTACTCTATTTGGTAATATTACAAATAGCGTATCGGTAATTGTGAATTCGCTTAAAAATTCGCAAATTTGGGGCCTCGTAAAATAGGTCATCGCAAAATTTGCACATGCCTATTTTGCACTGCGAACCTAGGTTGTACAATGGACAAGTCTATTTTGCGATTGCAAACACTGTTTTTTTGCGACTCGCAGTGTTTGGGATCTCAAAATAGCTTGATACATTTCCCCCATAGTCACATACAGTATGGAGCTGCGAGTGCTGCTCATGGTATGAAGACAAAATATAGAGTTGAAATTATCAAAGTACAGGAATATCAAGTCCTAAATATCGTCAGTGGGAAATATCCACAGCAAGAATATCGTGGTCAAGAACATCGAATTTAAGGGAAGAAATATTGTTTGCAGAAATATAGCTGTTTAAAACATAGATTTTTTTATTAGAGTTATGGATTTTAGTATATATTTTAAATGTATGTGATGAATTTTTTTGTATGTTTTGTTTACGTTTTTTTATATATGTGTTAAATTTATAGTAGTTATCAATTTTATTTTAATTAAATGTTGTGTTTTTTAGTTCCATAGCAGGTTGTAGGTTTGTAGGGTGGGAAGTATCTTAATTATGATAAATAAATGATAGTTTATTTATTTAATAATATTTATTTAATTGATATGTTATAGTGTTAATTTAGAGAAGTTATTTATTTTTAATTAATTATTAATTTGTTGTTAATTAACATTAACTAATTCATTAAAACTTAATATGGACATCATGTAAATAGTTTTTGGTGTTTGTTGCGGGGTTTATAGGGGTATAGGGTGAGAAGTAATCTATTTGAAAATAATAATAATAATTTGTTAATTAATATTAATTAATTGAAAATTAAATACTGAACTTGTGTAATTACATTTAGGTGCAGGTTGTGGGGTTAATAGGGGTAAAGGGTGGGAAGTATTTTTTTAAATTAATTAATAGTCTGTTGTTAATTATTATTAATTAATTGAAAATTAAATATTACAATTGTGTAATTATTTTAAGGTGTGGGGTGTTGGGTATATAGGGGTAAAGGATGGGAAGTCATTTCTTTTTAATTAACTAATAATTTGTTGTTAAATAATAATATTTCATTAATTCAAAATTAAATTGTATAATTAATTTTAGTTGTGGGATGTAAAGGGGTAAAGGATGGGAAATTAATTATTTCTGTATTTGTTTTAATTTGTTTTTGAATTAATAATATGTATTTAATTGATAATTAATTGTGTTAATTATGAAAGTACATTTTATTTTTAATTTAGATGTGGGTTGTGAATTGTGTTTTGTTAAGGGGTAGGATGTAAATAAGGTAAATGTATGTAATAATGTTTTTGTTCATAAATAATTTGTAGCAAAAACATTTCTTAGTTTGAAAAATATTTTATATTTTATTTGATATAATACTTGTAGGTATTTGTGACATGTATTTAACATTATAATAAGTTTTTTTTAAATGTTTTAATATTAAATATATTTGTATTTTAATGTTTTACATATTTATATATTTTTTAATGTATTTTGTTTTTCAAATATTTTTAGTTGTTGTTGATATTTTGATTTTAATTTTGAATTGACTGTAGTGGGAATAGTAACTTTTATCCCGCCGCAATCCAACACTTTCCCTACTGTTACACTCCCTGGAGTGGGAATAGTAATGTTTTCCCCTCAACTATCCAAATCTTTTCCTACTGTTGCACTCATTGGAATTTGGAATAGTAATTTTTACCCATCGGCTATCCAACACTTTCCTTACTGTTGGACAGACTGGAGTGGGAATAGTAATGTTTACACCCGCTATCTAACCCTTTCCCTACTGTTGCACTGAATGGAGTGGGAATAGTAATTTATTTTTTTAACAACAATTTTTCTTTTGTCAATTGTCACAAACAATGCAGAGCTCTGTAACCCAGAGTCAACCTGCCACTTATTACGTACAGCATAGTACGTTGATGTTTAACATAAACATGATACACACAAAAAACTGAAATTATAAGAAAACCTAACCCCCCCCGCACTGTTTTGCACACCACCAATATTTGCACACAGTCGCCCGAACATGAAGAACACCATTTGTAGGACCCAACAAGCCCAGAACCACAACTCTCGCCCAGCGCATCCCTCAAGTGCCACATCTCTCACAACAGGGGGCTCCGGATCCAAGCCTCAATATAATGCCCACCTCTTCCAGATCTTGTAATGTTTAATCGGGCATCCACGAAAAAGGGGAACCTCCAAGCCCATATTAAAGTCCAACCCATTTTTCCATGCCAAAAGGGGAATAGTAATTTTTAACCTTCCGTTATTGAACACTTTCCCTACTGTTGTACTGACTGGAGTGGGAATATAAATGTTTACCCCTTCGCTATCCAACACTTTCATCTACTGTTGCACTCATTAGAGTGGGAATATTACATTTTCCCCTCCGCTATCCAACCTTTTCCCTACTGTTGCGCTCACGGTAGTGACAATAGTAATTTTTACCCCTCCGCTATCCATCACTTTCCCTACTGTTGCACTGAACGGAGTGAGAAATTTAAGTTTAAATATTTTTAAATAGTTTAATGTTTTAATTAATAATAGAGTGTTTAACATAAATGTTATGTTATTGGTATTTGTATGTATATATATATATATATATATATATATATATATATATATATATATATATATTATAATTCTCAGTTTGCTTGGAAGCATAACGCGCACTCAGCAGTATAGATGCTCAGTTATGTATTTCTCAGAAAACGTTACGCGTTTCGACACTAAATGTGTCTTGTTCATACGTTAACCAACATGACATTCAGCTTGTTTAAATAAACATCAACAAAGGAAAAAGTTTGACAAACAGTGAAAAGGTACACGTATTCTGGCTTGTTGATACTTAGGGTAAATGGATCAGCCATTTTGGAGTGGTAAACTCCCTATATAATTACAGCATAGGTTTCCAGTTACGAATGTGCTTAGTACAACAATGTATATATAAACTGGAAAGAAACATTTTATGTCATATTTCAAAAAATAGTAGGCTGGAAAAGCAAGAAGAACCAACAATTTAACTGGTCTTGAAGCGTGAGCTATACTACATTGGCGGTCTAGTGCCCAAGATACCAATTGTAATATTCATGAACGGGCTCTAATGCATTCATCTCTCATTAGAATGGTGTCAATTAGAATAGTGCATGCTATCTTTAAACACCCCGCTATGTTTAGTAAGAGCGAACCCTCGACATTGTATCACAAATACATGATAATAAATAAATAAATCATAAATATTGCAATTTGCCAACATATTAGGTCTTCAACTCTGCAAAAAAGGCAACGCACGTTCAAGGTCTAGTGCCAGTGAGCCATGAATTATATCCAATCAAAACAAAACAAAGTTATCTGCGGACTAGTGCCTATAGAAACCATATATTCGTTTGGAATCAACAGATCGATATCTTACTACTTTTCCACAATTATCCTTAAAGTACAGTATTATCACTAACAAGTCCAACCATGCGTGTGCTGATATACAAGCAAAAGGAGCCTAAGAGAATTAACCAATTAGCTTCCTAAATAATGTCCAACAAAAACAGTGAAACGTGAGTTCCTTATCTTAATACAGTGAGGTGACTTCATCATTCGCCGAAGAAAAGGGCAGGGAAGATGTGCAGTGTATTTACAAAAGTGATGTCTCCCTTCCTTTCCTCCTGAAAGAAACATATAGACTTAATTAAAATATGCATTAAAATAAATCAAGACTAGCTTGAATGTTCTATATCTATACAGTTCAGATCAGATAACAGATAGCAATGGAAACAACATTGAAACTTCTTTTTAAGATGGTAATAGTACTGGGTCATAACCTATTATCCCTGTGTTTGAGCTATTCTTCATATAAATGGGTTGCTACTTCTTCGTCTAAATTGTGACCCCCGGGGAATATGCTTTATAATTCCATGATCCACTTGGATTCTCTCTTTCTGAGTGCTAGGACCCGATTGCCCCCTCTTTTGCCTACATTTACTTGTTCGACTGCGAAATACCTGAGCAAAGAGGTATTCGATTGGTGGAACTCTTGAAAATGTCTAGCAACTGGATAATGGGCATCAATGTTAGTTATTGCTCTCAGATATTCCTGTATCCGTTTTTCAGCCATACAGGATGTGCTACCTACGTACCTCTTTTTGCATGGACATTCAAGTACATAGATAACAAAATTAGTATTGCATGTAAGAAATTGTTTGATTTTGCGTTTTTCTGTGTGTCCAGGAATACTGACTTCTTTCACCATGTAGCTTGATTTACAAGCCCGGCAATGTCCACAGGGGTAAAATCCTTTGAGGCCCTGCAGATGTTGTTTCTTATTGTCAGATATGTCCCCTTTCACTAGGATATCCCTGAGATTTCTCCCCCTTCTGTAGGTGATTTGGGGTCTTTCAGTAAGCTCAGGTCCTATTATGTTATCCGACTGTAGGATATTCCAATTATCCACTAGGATTTTGCGGACTTTGTCTGATCTCTGATGGAAAGTAGTTATAATTCAGGTTGCATTCTTTTCATTGTCTATTTTAGATTTGGGTTTCAAGGTTTCTAATCTCTCTATTTCTGCTGCTTTTCTCGTAGCTTTATTCAACACCCATTCAGGGTAACCTCTTTCCCGAAAGCTAGACAGCATGCGTTCTTGTTCTAATGCAAACCCATCTTTGTCGCTGCAATTTCTTTTGGCTCTGAGTAACTCCCCGTAGGGGATGCTCCATTTTAGGGGGTCTGGATGGGCACTAAGAGCGTGCAGGAGGCTATTCCCAGCCGTCTCTTTTCTATGTACACTCAAGATGAGGTTACCATTTACCACATTAATCTCTGTGTCAAGGAATTCAACATGATCTTTACTTATCGTGTAGGTGAGATGTATATTATATACATTCCTGTTAAGTTTATCAATGAAGCTTACCGCTTCCTCTTCTGTACCACACCACACTATAAAAAGATCATCGATGTATCTGATCCAAGTTTGTACTTTGGCAACATCTTCTGTCAGACTGACCTAATTTCTAAGCTCCTCTTCCCATTTGCCCACAAAAAGGTTCGCGAAACTAGGCGCGAAGGCAGAACCCATAAATGTATTTATTGTTTTACAGTAAATATATATAATAATTATTATATATGTGTGTTTAACTTTTTTCAGTTAAGTTCATTTGTTATTTTTATTAAATGTATATTAAATCTATTTATTCTTTAACTTTAGTTTATTATTGAATATTTATTATTTTATTTTATATATGAAACAATATATTTTTTACATCTATATTTATGTCATGAATATTTTGGTTTCGATATTTTTGTACTTACCTTTTACAAATATAGCATGTCGATATTTTTTACATCTAAATTTATGACTCGATATTGTGGTATGGGGATATTTTGGGTGTCAATGTGTTATCAGTGTACCCTGCTTAGTCCTACTGCATCACATTGTGCCAGGCATGTGTCCTACCTGCATTTGCCCACAGTTAAGATCTTAGAGGTGTTTCTTGCAGAATCTCATTTCTACCGAGGCGCAGCACACTACAGCCTCTCTGGTGCAGCCTACATTCGTTGGGCACAGTGTGTTGTTTGGTTCTAGGGAGAATATCAGTGGCCTGAAGGGTTATGGGACAGAGCTATTCAGGTCCATAACTCCTGATTTAGAGTTCTGTCCCATATCTAAGCAAATTCCTTCAAATCATAGGTTTATTTTCCAAAAAGCATACCTACTGATGCAAATTACATTACCTTAGTGACCCACTTGTGGGACACCCCCGCGCCGCACGGCCACCAGCTGCTGCGTGTGCCCCTCTGCTGTGCCCTCTGCCTCGCTGCCTGCCTCGCTGCCGGCTGACCCTGCTGTTTTGCCATTCATTTGTGCTTGTTTCTGTTTTCCTTAGTCTTTGCCCGTGTTTAGCGTTTTTGCCTGTAACTTGCGCTTGTTTCTGTTTTTCTTAGTCTTTGCCCGTGTTTAGCGTTTTTGCCTGTAACTTGTGCTTGTTTCTGTTTTTCTTAGTCTTTGCCCGTGTTTAGCGTTTTTGCCTGTAACTTGTGCTTGTTTCTTAAGTTTTTGGCCGTCCTCCATCCTGTTTCCCGCCTCCCTCGCCGCCCCCCGCTTCCCGCCACCACCGCCGACCCCGCCCCTTTTTTCCTTCTGTTCCCTCCCCGCTCCCGCCTCCCAGCTGCCCCGCCCACCCGCGCACTTCGCCTTAAATGGCGACCGTGCGAACGCGCAGCGTTGACGCGCAGCGGGCGCGCCGAAGGCGCGCCAAAGGTAAGCCCGTCTGCGCCCGTCCGCGACCGGATCACGACCAGCGCCAGGACCCCTGGCCCCCACCGACGGAAGCCGACCCGACGAACCTACAGCGCCGCCGATCTCATCGCACTCAACACCGGCCGCATCCCAGGATGTCATCGAGCCGCCCCGAAGCACACCCACGGACCCTTCAGCTGCCAGGCCTGCAAGTTCGCCTGCATCCGGACCTTCCCCGCACCCGCCAAGCCGAACACCAGCAGCAACCACCTCAAGTGCATCCTGCTCAACACCCGCTCCGTCCACAGACACGCCGTAGAACTCTGGAACCTCCTCGACACCACCGCCCCTGACGTCGCCTTCCTCACAGAGACCTGGATGAACGCCTCCTCAGCGCCCGACATCGCCATCGCCATCCCAGAGGGCTACAAGATCATCCGGAGGGACCGCACCGCCAACCAGACGGGAGGAGGCATCGCCATCATCCACAGAGACACCATCCGCATCACGACCAACACCGACGACACCCTAACCACCGCTGAACACCTGCACTTCCAGATCCACACCAACCCGAACACCACCCTCAGAGGCACCCTGATCTACCGACCCCCGGGACCACGCACACGATTCAGCGAGGACATCGCCGACTTCGTCAGCCCGCATGCCCTCCCCTCCGCCGACTACATCCTCCTGGGGGACCTCAACTTCCACCTGGAGAACAACAGCGACCGCAACACCATCAGCCTGCTCGACAACCTCGCCAACCTCGGACTCAAGCAGCTGGTGTCCACCCCCACCCACCTCGCCGGACACACACTCGACGCCGTCTTCTCATCCAGCAAAGACGTCACCTTCAGCCACGCAACAGGACTCCACTGGACGGACCACAGCTGCGTCCACTTCACCTTCAGAAGAACGACGATCCACCACCACCAGCAACAGGTTGCCCGAAGAAGCTGGAACAAGATCACAGCCGACCAGCTCACCACTTCCCTGAGCCAGCACCCTCCCGCCAGCTCAGCGAACCCCAGCCAGGCCGCCGACAACCTCACGAAGTGGATCAACAACTGCGCGGACGAACTCGCCCCTCTGCGAACCCCACCCAGCAGACCCTGCAGCAGAAAAACACCATGGTTCACCGACGAACTCAAGAGCTCCAAGAAGAACTGTCGAGCCCTCGAGAAAGTCTGGAGAAGGGAACCAACTACGGACAACATGACCACCCTCAAGCTCGCCACCCGGAAACACCACCAACTGATCCGCGCCACCAAGAAAAATACATACAAGGACCGACTGGACAACAACGCACACAACTGCAAGGAACTCTTCAACATCGTGAAAGAGCTCTCCAACCCCAACGCCGGAAACAATGACATCACCCCGACGCAAGACCTCTGCAACTCCCTCGCGTCCTACTTCCACAACAAGATCACGGACATACACAACAGCTTCAGCAACCAACCAACGCAAGCCACAACCGCAACAACGCCACCCACCACCACCCTCCGCACCTCGAGTCCGATCAGCACCGAAGACACCATCCGCACAATGAACTCCATCCACTCCGGATCTCCGACTGACCCCTGCCCTCACCACGTCTTCATCAAGGCCGACGCTGTCATCGCACCCCACCTGCGGGACATCATCAACACCTCCTTCGACACCGCCACCTTCCCTGAGAGCTGGAAGCACGCAGAACTCAGCGCTCTTCTCAAGAAACCCACAGCTGACCCCACCGACCTCAAGAACTACCGTCCCATCTCGCTCCTCCCGTTCCCGGCCAAAGTCATCGAGAAGACCGTCAACAAACAGCTGGCCGCCTTCCTCGAGACGAATGGATCCCTCGACCCCTCACAGTCGGGCTTCCGAGCGAACCACAGCACCGAGACCGCCCTCATCGCGGCCACCGACGACATTCGAACTCTGATGGACAACGGAGAAACAGCGGCCCTCATCCTCCTGGACCTCTCCGCGGCTTTCGACACTGTCTGCCACCGCACCCTAGTACAGCGCCTCGGCAACATCGGAATCCAGGACAAGGCACTGGAATGGATCACCTCCTTCCTCGACGGAAGAACCCAGAGAGTCCGCCTACCACCGTACAAGTCAGAGGCCACCAAAGTCATCTGCGGCGTCCCTCAAGGATCCTCACTGAACCCCACCCTCTTCAACGTCTACATGAGCCCCCTCGCGGCCATCGCACGCCAACACAACCTCAACATAATCTCCTACGCCGACGACACCCAGCTGATCCTCTCCCTGACCAACGACCCCGCCACCGCCAGAGCCAACCTGCACGAAGGGATGAGAGATGTAGCCGAATGGATGACGACCAGCCGCCTGAAACTGAACTCGGACAAGACGGAGGTCCTCATCCTGGGCTCCTCGCCCTCCGCCTGGGACGACTCCTGGTGGCCCCCAGCCCTGGGCACCGCACCCAAACCGACAGACCACGCACGCAACCTGGGCTTCATCCTGGACTCCTCCCTCTCCATGACCAAACAAGTAAACGCCGTCTCCTCGTCCTGCTTCAACATCCTGCGCATGCTACGTAAGATCTTCCGGTGGATCCCCACCGAGACGAGGCAGACGGTCACCCAGGCCCTCGTCACCAGCCGACTGGACTACGGCAACGCCCTCTACGCCGGAACCACCGCCAAGCTCCAGAAGAGACTGCAGCGGATCCAGAACGCCTCGGCCAGACTCATCCTCGACATTCCCCGACGCAGCCACATCTCCGGACACCTGAGAGATCTACACTGGCTCCCGATCCACAAGAGAATCACCTTCCGTCTCCTCACCCACGCGCACAAAGCCCTACACGACCAAGGCCCTAGCTACCTCAACAACCGGATCAACTTCTACACTCCCAAGCGCCTCCTCAGATCAACCAACCACGCCCTCGCCGCCGTCCCCCGCATCCGAAGAGCGACAACAGGAGGAAGGTCCTTCTCCTACCTGGCCGCCAAGACCTGGAACTCACTCCCGACCGAACTGCGCCTGACCCAAGACCACCTCTCCTTCAGGAAGAAGCTCAAGACCTGGCTGTTCGAGCAGTAACGGCACCCCCCCCCCACCCAGCGCCTTGAGACCCTACGGGTGAGTAGTGCGCTATATAAATGACCTGATTGATTGATTGATTGATTAGTCCTATCCAACAAGACCAGCTATTTCCTATGACATGTTTACTGTTACTGTCTCTTGTTTGTCAGACTAAAATGAGTACTGACCTTGTAACTACTGCTTTGAAACGCAGTTGAAGTACCATTTTACGACAGGTTCATTGGCCCTTGTCAATGATGTAGATCTGTTTTTTCCCAAAAAATTATTTGAACTGTATCAGTTTAGTAAGGAACTCATTCCGTATAGAAACATATTTTCTCTATAGTATACACTCTCTAGTGTGGCAACACTCTGGTATACATCTAAAAACGTTTAGTGATGAAGTAAGCTCTCTCCACATACCTTACTTTCAGTGAACATGGTTCATAATGGAGTTTGAAAAAACAGCCTTAACAGTGACACATCACTTCAATGTGAAACTGTGTAGGTTCTATACAGAACCACTATGCTGTGCTTGTATCGTTATAACAGGGCATACATTCTCTACAGTACATTTTCATACATTAGATTTTCATTTTAGTAATCCCCACAGGGCGAATATTTCATTTTATAACAATATATCTTCTTAGCTCACACTTCTCTAGTAATAACACCTAGGTTCTATACCGTTTATTGATAAACTCTCTTCCCTTCAAACACCTTTTATATTAGTGAACACACTTTCTCACTGTGTTTAGGACACCCACTGTCCAAAATTATATGTAGTAAATACAATACTTCACCCTTCCTGAGAGATACCTACATCTCAAAACAAAAGTATCTCATAGCCATCTACAAACTCAACAACATATCAAAGATAGAATTAGCTATGATTCAAGTAGCAACCACTGTTAATTGATAGTTCGCATTTTAAACATCCATATTATTAGAACTCTCATAATAAACAAACATATTGTGACTGGTTACATTACTTAAAAATGTAGTAACAGACTTTATACTTTAATGAAACTACATTTGTAATTACCTGAAAATAAAGCTGCATGTTGAAAGTAGCTGAATATACCAATCAGAATGCCCCATGTTGAAAGTAGCTGAATATACCAATCAGAATGCAGCACGCATAGAAAGAGAAATAAAGTATTTCTCCTTTTTGCACATCCTTACCCCTCCCCTTGGGAGACATAGGATTCAGACGCATTCCCAGGTTTACAAAATGTAACACTGGGAATGTGTCAAGTTCCATGGATGTTGCATGGGAACATTCACAGGAAAACCTATGGAACGTCCCTTTCATGCAGAGTTATGCGTGAAAGGGAAACATCTTTACAAGGCTATGAATAGGCATGCAGGGTGGCTTTACTTGGACTAGTAAATATGGGGAAGCCCACTGCGCTGCCAGTGCATCAATAAAAGTAATGCGCCTGCGGCGCAATGGGTTCGCGAATAAGCCCCTGTACAGTAAGGTGGATTGGATGCTCTTTAATCATGTCGTCCCATTTATCACCCAATACCAGAAGTAACGAATAGTGCAGAAGAAATTGGCTTGGAGGTAGGCCCTACTCCTCTACTAGTGTGTACTAGAGCATCAGGGCACGATCCTGGTATAGGTGCCCCAGGGTGTGTAGACTAGCCTCCAGCCAAGCAGAGATATCAGCTGGCGTAGTGGTGTTACAACTATGAGGTGTGCCAAGTATGGGTAGCACCGGCGCACACAACACCGTGGAGTGGGCGATGTACAAGCAGCAATGGTAGCACTGATACTTTACTCCTAGGAGCAATGACTTTGGCATTTTCTCACGATTTCAGAGATGTAAGAGTCGGAATAGAGCTGGAAGAGTCCAGGATTGTAACAAAGTGGCAGTGTCTGACAGATGTAAGCATGCCACCCACTTGGCCACCTATTGGAGCTGGGAAGCAAGTTAATATTGTTCCATGTTCAGTACTGCCAGCCTGCCTTGGTCAGTAGGTGAATAAAGCTTAGACACTGCCTCCCTGCAGCAGGAGTTGTTCCAAAGGAACTATCTCATGGTTCTCTCAAAAGAGCGAAAGAAGGGAGGTGCGACATACTAAGGCAAGTTAGTGAAATAACAGAGTACCATGGGTAGGACCACCATTTTAAGAAGAGCTATGCGACCCACAACAGACAACGGGCGCATGCGCCAGAAGGACATCAGGAACCTGATTGTTGTTGTAGCTCTCGCAAGATTATCATCCAACAAGTTGGCTGGCTGATGGTACACCCTGGCTCTTAAATATCTAAATGTGTTGGGTTGCCACGATATAGGGACATCTCCAAGGACCCAGGTAGGGTAGATACACAGGGGTCGATTGAGACAGTATGGCAAACAAAAAGTCCCATTCCAGGGAACGAAGGCATACTCAAGGTCCAGTATGAGGCACCAAGAGAGTGGACAGCGATGATTGAAATATTTAAAGACACAGAAGGTGCATGCTCGATTTCATGAGGTATTGTGGGCCGGGACAACCTAGTTTTGGTCTTGATTGATCAGCAACAGGACCAAAAGTGCCTGGTGATCTGCAAGGACCTTGGCCAATAATTTATGGCCAGTGTTGAGTAAGGCCAAGGGATGGTAGGATCTCAGAGGGGTGGGATCCCTGTTAGGTTGAAGTAGGCCTATGAGTAAGGCCTCACGTAGGTACTCGGCAAGACAGGAAGCTTGGAGGGCCTCACCGTATAGGGTGTGTAATTGAGGGGCCAGCCTAGAAGCACAGTCTCTGTAGTACTCAGCCGGTAGGCCCTCTGATCCTAGAGACTTGCCTGTCACCAGAACCCTGATG
Source organism: Lissotriton helveticus (assembly GCF_964261635.1). Taxonomy (NCBI): domain Eukaryota; kingdom Metazoa; phylum Chordata; class Amphibia; order Caudata; family Salamandridae; genus Lissotriton; species Lissotriton helveticus. The sequence continues at coordinate 167,211,715 of NC_136071.1, read as the reverse complement.
GCCTCTCAATTTTCAGAGATAGCAATGGGTTTGTCTAGGTCCTTCAGCTGTATATGCTTGATGTGGGGTAGGTGGATTGTGGAGAAAATGCCTCAAGGTGGCCTTGACTGGCCTCCATGGAAGACTAGTACAGCAAGATGAAGTTTTGTGTAAATTCTATGTGTGTCATGCTGGAGAAAGCGTCCCGTGTAGGAGTTCACTGAGAGAATGGGGTGCCTAGGTTGATCCTGGAGTGTCAGCCATGCCAGAAATCTGAAGTTCCATGGGCACGATACGTGAGTTGTGTTGTTAAAACATCGTATGATTCCAGTAGTAAGGCATGCTCGCACCGCACTTCTGCTAACTGGTGGGTGTAAACCGGGTCAAGTACCGATCGGCTCTCAAGTTGCTAGAGCGTGCGATCAATACGAGAAAGGTCGCTATCTAATTGCTTGTGAGTATTCCATTGCAAACCCAAGCATTGTCCTCTGATGACCACCTAAGAGGTGTTCCATTTAATCAACCTATCAGTGGCTATGCTTCTGTTAAACTCCAAGTAATCTGCTATGGTAGAGTCAGGAGACACACGGAAGGGTAGGTCCTCTAGGGTTGGAGGTTGGAGCTGCCACATGCGGATGGCGGTATGCTGTCCTCCCAATGTGAGCTGCAGGAATTCAGGGAGATGGTCTGAGTGTGTGCGTTTTAAGTAGTCTGTTTGTAGGATAGCATGGAGTAGGCTGGCCATATACAATGAATCGGTTGATTCTAACATTTAGGTTGTGAGGCAAAGTGTAAAAGGAGTTCATTCATGTTACAGTATTGCAAGCACTCCATATGTTTAAAAGTGCAGGAAACTTGGCATTTCACATGGCTAGCATGTGAGGTAGGGGAGGGAAAGAGCAGTTGAGAACTATACTCAGGACAGAGTTAAAGTCACCTTCTAGGAGCCACAGGATCCCACTCCGACAGGACAGCTTGCTAGACAGTACATACAGGAATGAGGTCTGATCTGTGAAAGGGGCAGAAGTTAGAGACCATCTAAGCGGCCCAGTACTAACACATAACGACCATCCATGTTCATCACCAACTCATCTGCTATATATGGAAATCCAGGCTTCACCCAGATTAGCACTCCCCTAGCGTAAGAGGAATAGTCAGTGGCAAAAACTTGGTCTCGCCATTGCCTTTGAAGTCTATGGGTTTCAGCTAGCTCAAATGCGTCTCCTGAAATAGAGGTATGCGAGTGGATCTACGTTTGAGGTAAAAGTACATGGTATAACGGCTCAAGAGTGTGTGCATGCCCTGCACATTCCAGATTATGATGTTAGTGAGGGTCGTGTGAGAAACATGACACGTGGCCAGTTCGATTAGGGCAGGGGGTGTTGTGGCGTGTAGTAGTAATCGTGGGTGAGAGCAATCGGGAGAGCTGGGTATTCCCGGGCAACCATACAGTGAAGAAGGGAAACAGCAAGGAATTAGGCAGTAGGGCATGGATCCAGTTGTCAGCGTAAGTCACTGTGTCCCTCCACGCCCTCTGGATGGCTGACCACTTGTATACTGTTCCTCCGAGCGTGCGCCTTTGCATCTTCCTCCCTGCATTCCACAGTGTACACACAATCTACCAAGGCCTGCAACAAGAAGTCTTTTTCTCCAGTAGTCAGTTGGAGTTTAGCTAGGGCCTGTTCAACACTATACACTTTGGGCCAGATGTAGGTAGCCCTTTACCGGTCGGAAACGGCCGAAAATACTGATTTTCGGCCGTTTCCGACCGGTAAAGGGCTATGGAGATGCCAAAAAAACTTACATTTTCGGTAATTTTACCGAATCTGTAAAATTACAGAATCAGTAAATTTACAGATTCTGTAAATTTTACCGATTCGGTAAATTTACCATTCGGTAAAAATACCGAAAATGTATTTTGGGATGTAGGTAGCACTTCTCACAGTGCTACAGGGCCTTTAGAATTCGGTATTTACCATGCAATACAATTGCATGGTAAATTACGAATTTTTGTGTACATGCACATCTGTGCATGTACACCTGTGCCATGTGGCACACAGACATGCCCTAAGGACATGTATGTGTGCCACATGGCGCAAACGCCAGTTACAGGGGTGCAACAGGGTGTCAAAGTGACACCCTGTCCCCCTTAGCAATTCGGTATTTTTACCGATTCGGTAAATACCGAATCGGTATTTGCTATTGAATCCTATGGGCTTCAAGGCCCATAGGATTCAATAGCAAATACCGATTCGGTATTTACCGAATCGGTAAATACCGAATCTTACCGATTCGGTAAAAAATACCGAATTTTTACCTACATCTCATTTACAGATTCATAAATACCGAATCGGTAAAATTCGGTATTTATGAATCGGTAAATGAGATTTACCTACATCTGGCCCTTTATCTGTTAATTTTCAGTGGATCTGCATGCAGGAGGGTGAAGTCTGCTGTTTCTTTATCAATTCTGCTTTCAAGTGACATGCATGTTTGTTCCAGAGTTGCTCCAAAGTTCTCCACAGCCTGTAACACAGTATCCGGCTTGGCGCCGAGGGACACAGAGGAGTTGGGTGGTCCTGCCGCTACTGGGTCACCAGTAAGCATGGGCGTAAAATCCGTTCCGCTCGCGGATTTTGCGGATTTTCGGTAAATTCGCAATCCGCGAACTCTCGCGAACTTACCGAAAATTCGTAAATCTGTGCGAAGCGGATTTTTTTGCTTGGTCGCACTTGCCAACTAGAATACTATACAATTTCGCGGGAGTAAACACTTGCGAAAACGTAGATGCGGCGGGCAGCGACAATCTCGCAATTGCGAGATTGCAAAATTTGCAATTTCGCACAAGAAATCCACCAGCAGGCAGCATAAACCTTGAAAATTATGATTTTTATCAGAATAACTCCTCAGGTTGACATTTGCCTGCCCTTTTTTTTTGCAAGGAGTCCATTTTGGGGGGGGGTGGGAGGAAGGAAGTGCCCCACAGTCTCCAACTTCCTGTTCCTGTCCAGCAGGCTCCTCTCAGTGCTTTCTTCATGTGCTGGTCACTTTGATTTGGATCTTGACCTGGAAGCACTCAGCAGGTGCAAAAGTTCAATCTTATCATTAGTAACCATTCCCTGTAGTACCTGGAAGGATTACTTTTTGTGGATGCTGCTGGATATTTGGATTTTTACTAAACTGAAAGCACTCAGCAGGTGCAAAATTTCAATCTTATCATTAGTAACCATTCCCTGTAGTGCTTCCTGAGGGGCCCCTTCAGAGTTCAGTTGCCTACTTGCAACTATTCTATGACCCTGCTCTGACCCTCACAGCAGTCTCAGAGAAAGCAATTACAGATAAGGAAGCAGGTTCCAGCCAGGAAGTTAAAATTCAGTAACACATTAATCAGCCCCTAATTCATTTATGTACACCCTGCAATTATTTTAAGCAATTTCAATCTTTGGCAAAGTCAATTTGCACCTTAGGAGATGTATAACGTTACAACCAGCAATATTAAATGCATTTAACCCAACATATAAATCTCAAGAACAAAATTGTTATATATCACAAATTTATTTACATACTAAAAAGATTATGAACGATCCAGAGCAACTGTAGATGACAGTAAATAAGTGATAGATTCAGAAAAAAGGGGGTGCTCAAGTGAATTGAAAGGAACAATTTGAAAGAATAGATGCAGAATGGATTAACACAATCAAAGGGCGAAATTTGCCATTTAGAACACAGAAAGCCTACCCATACATTATTATATACATAATTTACAATGGAAATAAGGAGGTGGGTGTAGGCTGGGATGGGGGAATAGTCGTCGACGTTTCGACCCTAACGCAATACGGGCCATTTCAAGGCCTCTGCTACGGGTCTTCTTCAGGACAGGGATGGGGGGCAGGTAAGGACTGGATCGATTGACCATGAATGGTTAATAGCGGACGTCAGGCCAATGTTGGACCACCAATATTCGATGCCTCATATATATTTGCCAAACCCGTTTGAGACGCGGCTCAAATTGCCAACCGTGGATGTAGGATTGACTCGTACTTCGACTGAGAGAAGCACGTCACCTGCTTCGAATTGGACTCGCAGGATACCTTCCTCATCTAGAAAAAACTTGAGGTTTACCATTACCGCCGAAATTCTTTTCCGTCAGCGGTCCAGTTGATCCTCCCACGCTGAACTGTAGGGGATTCTTCCCTTTTTTCAGACGCCTTAATTTTCAAGTGCGGACCATTCCTGAAAGCGTCAGAAGCACATACTCCTCCCATTGATTGGAATATATGAGGCATCGAATATTGGTGGTCCAACATTGGCCTGACGTCCGCTATTAACCATTCATGGTCAATCGATCCAGTCCTTACCTGCCCCCCATCCCTGTCCTGAAGAAGACCCGTAGCAGAGGCCTTGAAATCGCCCGTATTGCGTTAGGGTCGAAACGTCGACGACTATTCCCCCATCCCAGCCTACACCCACCTCCTTATTTCCATTGTAAATTATGTATATAATAATGTATGGGTAGGCTTTCTGTGTTCTTAATGGCAAATTTCGCCCTTTGATTGTGTTAATCCATTCTGCATCTATTCTTTCAAATTGTTCCTTTCAATTCACTTGAGCACCCCCTTTTTTCTGAATCTATCACTTATTTACTGTCATCTACAGTTGCTCTGGATCGTTCATAATCTTTTTAGTATGTAAATAAATTTGTGATATATAACAATTTTGTTCTTGAGATTTATATGTTGGGTTAAATGCATTTAATATTGCTGGTTGTAACGTTATACATCTCCTAAGGTGCAAATTGACTTTGCCAAAGATTGAAATTGCTTAAAATAATTGCAGGGTGTACATCTATTGTGTCGTGAGTTATATCCAGGACCGTTTTCGACATACAAATTGCTACCCAGGTCCTGTGACTAATTGGGTTAACCCCATTGATTCAATGGCCTAATTCATTTATGTCAGTTGAGGCAGGGCGGGTGTGCTTTTCCACCCATAATCTACAGTGATGAACTAGAGGGTGGCATGGGTGAGCCAGAGGGTGGCATGGGTGAGCCAGAGGGTGCTGTGATGAACCAGATGTAGAAACAACATGTTCGCGACCGTTGCTACCCGAAAAGTAAGTTCGCGTTAGCGAACTGGTACAAAATCCTCGCGAACTGGCAGAAATCCTTGCGAACACAAAAAAATAAAAATTCGCGAGAGTTCGCGGACTTTGCGGATTGCGAATCCGTAAATCCGCAATTTTGCGGATTGCCAATTCGCAAAATCCGCCCATGCTTAGTCACCAGATGATTTCTTCAAAGTTAATGGTTGACGCAGGATCGTAGGATGGGTTCCCGAGCGCAGGTGATATCCGTGGCCAGGTGGCGTGCACTAAGCAATTGATGGGCCTCAAAGAATTGGGGTTTGCCTGAGGTGCCCAGTGTATTCGCCCCTCCGGGATCCTATAGTGAGCAGTACAGTGTGTGATTTGCTCCAGGGGTCAGAGTCAACGTGACGAGTGGGTGTCTGTGTCGTGCCCACCGAAGGCTTCTGAGTCTATGTGGGTGTGCAACCAAAATGGGCCCATTTGCTTGCTCCGTAGTGCTTGACGGGACTCAGCAGGATGAGCAGCCGAGGGATGCACTAAGCTGGTGTCTCCATCAAGGAGCTCATGGGAAGTTGCGCACAGTGGGACCCACTTGCATGCACCGGGATAAACGTGGTGGTGCCGCAGCACGAGCAGCACCGGTCGTCAAGACCATTGTGCTGTCAGTGTGATGACTAATGGAACAATACATGGACCTGGTGTTTGTTCAGCCACACCTCTGTGGTGACCTCCTTGATGGGACCGCTTTCTGACACCTTGGTGGGCGCTGGGGTGTCGCAGCATGAGCAGCCCTGCTGTGTTCACAATCTCCTGTCGCTATGTTCCACTTGTTCAGATGTACTGGTACCAGAGAGGTGGTGGGGGTTAGTGGCCACCTCTGCCTTTCTGCAGACGATTAAGGTCTTGTAGGTGAAAACCGTTACCCCTGGCAACCCTGAGAGGGAAGAAAGTTAAGGTCTCTAAGTGAGGCAGGCCCAGTGTGGCAAGGAGAATGAGCACTGTGGCAGCTCCAGCTAGGATCATCCAGTACCTCAAAGGGAATACGGGCCATTGCACTGCCCGAGTGCAGCAAGGAGCCCTCCAACACTTTGGACCAGAAGGTACCCACACTGCTGTGTCCTCAGTAAGTGCCCAGCGGGGGAGTGGTGGGCCGGTGCCGCACTGCAATATACTGTTTCCAACACCCAGGCAGTGTAGGAGGCAGCCAGGTGTTTCCTCAGCAACAAAGAGCCCCAGGCAAAAGTCGCTCACTTACAAAGTGGCTCAATGCAAACAGGTGCACAGCCGCCATTAGTCAGTGGGTATGATCAGGGCTCAGTCCATCTTCCACACATGCGATAGATGGTGCATGGCAGCTAGAAGTGTGCAGCTACGATTGATGTAGGTTCGGGAGCAGAGCCAGTTTTCCCAGGCACGAGGGGGAGCATGCTCTATGACGAGAGCCTAAAGTCCCAGCACCTTGTCCATGTGCGGCACCTAACTGAGACAATTCCCAGCATGTTTCCTCAGGCAGCCCCCTCCCCAGAAAGCACACCAAGTCCAGCAGTGGCAGCAGGGCGGGGCTTAGGTCCGATCAGACCTCCGGGTCGCACTTGAGCCCCACAAGGCACAGCACAGTTGGAAGGATAGGTTGGGTGTTCCCAGATAGAGATGGTCAGAGAGAAGCAGCATCCGTTACACCCACTGCACCAACGCAGGCATGCATTAGCTGCGTGGGCCGGTCCCGGCACATTCCACGGTCCACCAATGATGTTATCGGCCATCACAGACAGAACTGCAACCATGTAATATTGTTGCCGCCCCGCTACCAGTCGTGGGTCCCCAGCAGGTGTCCAATAGGGTCATGGGTTCCTGGGGTCACCTCACAGGTTCCTCGGTATCGTCCACACTTGAGCCCGGTCCCCATTCAGGCCAGGTCCGGCAGGGCCACCAGGTCACTCCCAGTCACTCTAAGTCAAAAAGAGAGAGGGAGGAGGCTAATGGCGTGGCAGCGCTGAAGCTTCTCCCTCTCACCGGTTTATGGAACTGAAATTATGTCAGGTGCACCCACCATCATCTGTGCATTTTCCACAAGCCCTCCTCACCACCCATGCACTGAAGTGCATGGGTCTCCTCTCTCCAAGATTCATGAGGTGCGCCCACAGTAGCATTGTCTCCTCTCTGCCCCTTAGCACCAGGCAGCGGCCAGCTCTCAAGGTCGAGCACGGCACCATCTGGGGCACCTGTGTCAATTCTATCTCTGGAGCCAGCTCTGATCCACCACCATGAGGCAATGGACCACAGCCAGGCTCGGGTCAAATGTCCCCAAGAAGGCACCAAATAGCAAGACAAAGGCAGCAGCATACTCCTTTGGGAGCAAAGTAGTGAGCTCGGAATCTTTAGATGTGTAACAGCATTAAGGATTCATGCCAGATAAGGGGTTAGGAGTACGGAGCTTCCCTAGAATACATCCAACATCTTGGACCTGCTAGCCACGCCCCCTGCTGATCAATAACTGATAACAGTGATACATCACTATATTCTCTAAACATTTCTGCATTTTTTCAGCCGCCATCACATATTTATATGTAGTGTACCATTAACTTTTTATTCCTTTCTCTGGAGAAATTCCACACCCTCAAGCAGTGCATTTCTTTTTACAATTAAACTATTACATGCCATCAAACATGACTCCATAACAGTAAGGTAACACATTCCTCTTGACACACCTTTCCTAACAGTGAACACAGGGGCATATTACCAAGCAATAGCGATAATTATCGCTATTGCTTGGTTAGAGACAAAGGGGCATATTATCAAGGGGGTTTATCTCCGCTTTTTTGGCTTTAAAAGCCAAGAAAGCGGAGATAAAATTATCTCCCTATTACCTAGCTGTCGCTAACACCAGTTAGCGACAGCTAGTAGGAGATAGCGACCATCTTGGGCCCCACTTTGCATGTCAGTGATATTTATCACTAATGACATGCAAAGTGGGCGTGCCAAGATGTTAGCGACTGGAAACAGTCGCTAACATCGCTATCTCCTATTACCAACTTTTGGAGATATTCGCGCTAAGCGCGAATATCTCCAAAAACTAACACCTGCCCTGAGCAGTTCTTAGCCATGTTATCCAATGGGAGGTGGATAACATGGCTAAGAGCATTAGCTCGGTAATGCATGAATATCGCTGACTTTTCAGCGATATTCACGCATTGCGGCCGTTTTTTATCGCATTTGCGATAAACCTTGATAATAGCAAGGTTTATCTGCGATCATTTCTGACGATGCTTAGCGTTAAAAAATTCATTGCTAAGCATCGTTAGCGATAAATATCGCTTAACGTTGGTAATATGCCCCAAAATTTTACCGCTGAGCTGCGGCACTTTTTATCGCAGATAAACCTTGGTATTACCAAGGTTTATCGCAAATGCGATAAAAAACAGCCGCAATGCATGAATATCGCTGAAAAGTCAGCTATATTCATGCATTACCGTGCTAATGCTCTTAGCCATGTTATCCACCTCCCATTGGATAACATGACTAAGAACTGCTCAGGGCAGGTGTTAGCTTTTGGAGATAGCGATGAAAGCAACTGTTTCCAGTCGCTAACATCTTGGCACGCCCACTTTGCATGTCATTAGTGATAAATATCACTGACATGCAAAGTGGGGCCCAAGATGGTCGCTATCTCCTACTAGCTGTCACTAACTGGTGTTAGCGACAGCTAGGTAATAGGGAGATACATTTATCTACGCTTTCTTGGCTTTTAAAGCCAAAAAAGCAGAGATAAATCCCCTTGATAATATGCCCCACAGTGTTTTACTCTGGAAATAGCAATATCTCCACTCAAACAACTTATAGAGGTAAGGTATATGTACACTTAGGTTCATAAAAACACTAGGCCTTGTATTAACAAATTCCAGATTCTTTTTATACTTTGAGAAACACTCCGGGCAGATTTACAAGGACTGGCGTATTCCTGCATATGAGCAGGGATGCGCCAGTAAAGATGCGACACGCAATTCTACCCTTGCGCCACCACGGATGCGCCGCATTTACAATGCGGTGCACCGTGGCGCAGGGATAGACAGATGAGTGTCTCAACTGATGGCGTAAGGGCAGCGCATTGCTGGAGTCGTATCGCAAGCATGACGCAACTCCAGCAATGCTCAGGGGCCACCCAAACCTAACATGCTGCAGCACGCCTTACATCTGCTTCAAGCAGGCGCAGGGTTTTAATGCAGCGGCGTCGGAAGAGTGACTCAGTGAAATCTTGCAGATTTCACCGCGTCACTTTTCCTAGGCTTTTTCTGGCGGAACGCCGACCCTGCATACATTAAACCTGACGCAGGTTTAATGTGGCGCAGGGTTTTACAACGTCACACATCTCCCTAGATGTGTCACTTTGTAAATAAGGTGCAACAAGGCGCATGGTTTACGCCGCCGCTGCTTCACAGAAGTGACGCAACGGTGGCGTAAATGTGTCGCAAGGGGCTTGTAAATCTGCCCCTCCCTCTTTCACTTAGAACTACACAGTTCATTTTTTAACACAATGTGAAAGACCTGGTGATATCTCTCTACATTCTAATGTCTACTTTTCAAAAGCTATATTGAGAGATCTACACCTCGATACACAGCTTTTCACTCAGTAAACTTTGTGCAGATTAAGTTTAGCAACAGTACTGCACTTACTGACACTTCACAACAAAGTTCATAAAGTATATTATTAAATACCTTAACTTGAAGCCCTTTCTTAACTGCAGCTGAAGACACCAGTGTATTTCAGTTCCAAATCAACTCACTTAACGCAACTCAAACAGACGTCCTTTTCCTCCAAAGCACCAAGGACAATGTGTATTATCTCTGCCTCTGCAGCCAATCACATCACAGAATTTCTTCAACCATGTAATATGAATGTTAACTGTTGGTTCACCTTGGCCCTTTTTACTCTAATTCTCCCCATACGATCTTACAAGACTCTCATGGGATTGTAAAACGGCTCGTGACAGGCCCGAAGATTTTCCATGCAGGTTTTGCAAGATGGTCGTGGGATCGAGCGAGCCTCATACAGCAAGCTTCACTCCCTGAAGCTTGCATTCTACGCACTTGAGACTTTTGCGATATCTCAACAGTATTGTAGAGAATTTGTAGTATGTGGAAGGGACTAGCCTCTCCAGTGACAACCCTCTCTTGCTTTAGGAGCGAGCATCCTAGGGTGTATGGTGGGACTTCCCTTTTCTTTCAAACCTCTCTCTCAGATGACAGGTATGCATAGTTTTAATGCATAGAAGGGTGAGTGGATGGACTAGCCTCTCCTTTATAATCTCTCTCTCATATGATAAATGATGCGTAGCAGTAAGTGGGAAGGGACTGGCCTCTTTTTTCACACCTCGCACTCAAATCACAGGTGTGCGCAATAGGGTGTATGGATGGACTGGCCTCTTCTCTGAGACCTATCTCTGAAATGATGGGTGTGCTTAGTAGGGTGTTATGGGTCGCGGCTAGCCTCTCCTTTGAGACCTTTCCCTCAGATGGCACTTCTACGTAACAGGGTGTGTGAATGGACTGACCTCTCCTTTGAGGGTGTGTTGATAGACTGGCCTCTCCTTTGGAGTGACTGGCCTCTCCTTTCAATCCTCCTTCTAAGATGATGGGTATGTGTATTAGGGTGTGGAGAGGGACTCTCCTCTCCTTTCAGACCCCTTTCTCAGATGATAAGTGTGTGTAATAGTGTGTGGGGAGGGACTAGCGGTTCCTCTTGGACATCTGTTTTGGATGATGATTATGCGTAGCACGGTGGGGGAGGGACTGGGCTCTCCTTTCAGACCATTCTCTCAGTTGATGGGTGTGCATAGTAAGGTGTGTGGAGGGGCTGATCTATTTGCTGAGTCCCCTCTCTTGAATGACACACGTGCATAGTAGGTGTGGGGAGGGACTTCCCTTTCAGAACCCTCTCTCAAACGACGAGTGTGCATAGTAGTGAGTGGGGAGGGACTGGCCTCCCCTTCCAGACTCCTCTTTCAGAATATGGTTGTGCATAGTAGGGTGCGGGGATGGATTGATCTCTTTTTTCAGACCCCTCTCACAGATAATGGGTATGCATAGTAAGGTGTATGGAGGGGCTCCTGTCCCAGATGACTGGTGTGCGCAGTAGGGTGCAGGAACAGACTGGCCTCTCCTTTGAGAGCTCTCTTTCAGATGACGAGTGTGCATAGTAGCATGTGTGGATAAACTGTCCTCTCCTTTCACACCTCTCTTTCAAATGACGGGTGTGCATATCATGGTCTGTGGATGGACTTGCCTCTCCTTTCAGACCTTCTCTCAGATGAAAGGTGTGAGTAGTAGGGTGTGGGGAGGGACTGGGCTCTCCTTTCAGATCCCTCTCACAGATGACAGATGTGTATGGGAATGTGTGAGAAGGGGTGAGTCTCTCCGCTAAGATCTCTCTTTTGGATGACTGGTGTACATAGTAGGGTGCATGAGAGACTGGCCTCTCCTTTCAGACCCCTCCCTCAGATGATGGGTGTGCATAGTAGGGTGTGGGTAGAGACTGGCCTCTTTGTTGAGTCCCCTCTCCTGAATGACAGTTGTGCATAGTAGGGTGTGGGGAGGTACTGGCCTTTCCTTTCAGACTGTTCTCGTAAATGACAAGTGTGCATAGTAGTGAGAGGTGAGGGATTTGGCTCTCCCTTCTGACCCTTCTTTCAGATGACAGGTGTGTGTAGTAGGGTGAGAGTAGGGACTGACCTCTCCTTTCAGACCCCTGTCTCAGATTGCGGGTGTGCATAGAGGCATGTGTGGATGGACTTGACTCTTCTTTGAGACCTCTATCTCAAATGACAGCTGTTCGTGGTAGGGTGTGGGCACGGACTAGCCTTTCCTTTGTGACCTCTCTCTCAGATGACAGGTTTGCATTTCAGGGTGTATGGGGAGCAACTGGCCTCTCATTTGAGACCTCACTCTCAAATGACGGGTGTGCATAGTAGTGAGTAGGGAGGGACTGGCCTCTCCTTTGAGACCTCTCTCTCAAATGACAAGTGTGTATAATAGGGTTTGTGGATGTACTGGCCTCTCCTTTGAGACCACTATCTCAGATGACAGATGTGCATAGTAGGGTGTGTGGAGGGACTGGCCTCTCCTTTTTGACACCTCTTTCACATGATGGATGAGCATAGTAGAGTGTCGGGAGGGACTGACCTCTCTGCTCAGACCCCTCTCTTGGATGATGGGTGTGCATAGTAGGGTGTGGGAAGCACCATAACTCTACCTAGATCACTTCCCAAGCCAAAGGGTGTAAATAGTAGACTGATAGACACCATCTCCACTACGACTCCTTCCTGCAATAACAAATGTGCATACCAGAGTGTATTCAAAGATCACCGACTTCTTCCTATTTTTCACAATCCTGCACGAGTCTTGCGAGATTGTAACATTGTTTAAGAAAATAATTAGGGGCATATGTATAAGCCCCTATCGTCACCACAACATCACTTTTATGAACGTTGTGGTGGCGATGGGGGCTGCGCCTTATGTACAAGGCAGCATTAAGCCACTTAATGTGGCTTAACACTGCCTTGTACATAAGGCCCCCTTCCACACCATGGTTAGCATGAAAGGGGCGTGCAGTGGGTGTTATGTGGGCGTTTTACCACAACACCCATAGTATTTGACGCTGCCCCCTATGTACAAGGGTGGCATACATATGAGGCAGCGCCAAAATTAAGACCAGGAAAACCCTGATCTTAAGTTGGTGAAACGAGGAGAAATGCATTATTACTCCTCATTTTTGCTTTTTCCATGTGTGCTGCCTTGTGCGGCGCACATGGAAAAAGCAAAATGCTATGGTTTGTTTATGTACAGGAAGGTGTCCCTTCCTTTACATAAAAAAACCTTTAAAAGAAATGCCATTCTGTAACTTTCATGTATGATGCATGAAGCAGCACACATGAAAGTTACAAAATGGCATTTTAGGATTGTTTATGTGCGGTAAGGGACACCTTCCTGGACATAACCAATCCTCCTCTGCACACAGATAGCCCTGCATTATGGTGCAAAGGTGTTGGCGTTGGCGCTAAGTTGTAAAACTCAGCGCCATCGCCGGGGGAAACACAAGGCTGCACCACATTCTTGTAAATATGGTGCCGCTTTGCGTTTCACAAGTGGCGGAGCGTGTCGTTAAGCCAAGGAGGCTAACAACACTCTCTGCCACTTCCTTGTACATGTCCCCCTTAATTTTCAACTCACCACAGTACCTATATCTTACACAATTCCTCTCAATAGCAAGGGCCATAATATGCTTTTTTACTAGTAGAATATATTGAGAACTTGCCTACTCCTTTTTACTATTCACAATCCTGCAAGAGACCCATGAGATCATACATTTAGCAATATAAATGTATTTTCTTCACACCAGTTATGCCTTAGAGACCTCATCTCTAAATGTGGGAGGACAGGATGCATTTCTGCAGCCCCGTATACAGATTTTTTATGTCATTTCCACAACACCTGCTATTTTTCACAGTAAACATGCACGGTGGCCATTTACTTTCTAAAACTCTAACAGCTAGCCAATCAGAGAGCTTGTGAGAGCTGTCATAGGCTTTCATTGAAGGAAATCTGGCCTTACCCTCCATGAGGCTGCCACCAGATTATATTGAGATCCAAATTTCCATTAGGGAAAGGGGGTACAACTACAAAGCAATCAATATAAGATAGTACAGTAAACAAGACACAAGGGAACACAAGGGGTTACAAAGAAGAGGGCCAGAATTTACAGTAGAATTGTCAAAGACTGATATGACCACACTGAAGTAAATGCTAGTTTGAAAGCTGCACAAAGACAAAACACCAATAAATGTGTTTTGCATATAATGGGTATTTTTCAATAGATTTTTATTTCTTATGTTTTGTCTTATCATCTGCTGTTGTACTCGGTTTTGTGATGCAGTGTCTTTTAGCATTGGAGTATTTCATAACCCATGTAAAGTGGACACCTGCCAAAAGCTTTCCTAACTCCCTGCAATCTCACTAATAACTTGCTCAAACTACATTCTCTGCTGATGAGATTCGATTGTCACAATATTTCTGTGTCTCTACAACCTTCTTTCACCCCGCCCAGTTTAATGGAAGTGAACAGGAATTGTCATTATGTACATTTATGAGATTGAAAATATGCTCCCTCTCTGCTTCCAAAGAGCCTTTTTGTCTTTGGCCCAGTTCTACATGGAATGGGTTTATACTTGCTTTAAGTATAAGTGTTCCATAAGTTGTGTATTTCTGTTGTCACTTAGGACTACAAGTTCACAACCCAGATTACGCGTAGTTGTGTATCTTCATTCTTTCCACCAAGGATTATGGAGGCTTGTTCCTCACTAGTAAAGTCTACAATGAAAGTATGCTATAGTCAAGAACCCACTTATGGAAATGTAAATGCTATACTGATTCAAATGTTGTGGTAATTCTGCCAGCTACCTATCTAGCTACCCAGGCTTTTGAGAGTAGTTCATCAAAATAACATGAGCTACGGAAAAAGCATTGTGCACCATTAGATCAGCAATAACACCATAGTGGTGACATTCATCCCACAATTACTTGCTCCATTAGCCTCCTCTTTGTTTCTGAGTAGCCAGCAAAATGTCCAAGAAGCAAGAAATTATGAAATTAAAGAGGGATCCTAGAGCTCTGTTTACTTTTGCTTCCTGCTCCTGCCTTCATGGGTACTGAGATTAAAGGCAGCATGGGCAGTTTTAGGAGTACCTACTACAACACATGGTTACGTAAGAGAGTCTGTAGTCAACACAGAACCTATAGTAAGTAAGTAAGTAAGTAATGTTTATTGTTTAGTTAGTTAAAACCATAACAATTTAAAACAAGTAGCAAAACCACAATATTACGAAAAATCGTTAAAAAGCAGAAATGTAAGTATAAAATCATTTTGTTTCTTAAAAGTTCAATGCAGAAAGTTAGACCTCGTTTGCCCAGCTTCCGACCCTTTTAACAAAGCTTTTTAAAGGCTTGAAGAAATTTGATCAGTTTGCCATGCAGTGGGGGGTCTGAGGCGCTTAGGCATGCCATTATTGCAGCTCTGCAGGATCTAATACCTCTTTCGTTGAAACTTGTCTTTAGAAAGATTGCACGTTCAGCCCGCAGTTTTTTACATGTGCAAATTATATGGATAACGTCTTCTTTGTGATGATTGTACAGCCGGCAGGATTTAGAGCCTGTGTGCAGCCAAACTGGCTGCTCAGCCTGGGTTGGTAGTGTTCCAAAACGCAGTGCCATAACTTGTTTTTTTACGTTAATTGAGTACGTTTCGCATAAATAAGCTGCCGGTGCAAGGGACTTATAGTGGTTTATCACCATCCAGGCGAGCGACCTTGATCTTAGGATATTTTTGTCCAGTAGCAGTGGATGGGTTTTTGATGCTTTATTTACAACTCGTTTAAACGATTGGTACGGCAAGTTTTTGTTCCATATTTCCGTCGTACATGTGGCCGAAAGGGATTTACAAAAGTATTGATTCAAAGGAGAAGATTTGTCTTGGTTTAGTTCAGACCAAATGGCCTCATTGATTTTTGATGTAGCATCGTTTAGCTTGAAGCGATACCAGGTTTTCACCGTCGCATACGTTCTGCCAACTTCTTCATTTGTAAGGCTGAATTCCAGGCGAAACTGGGCTGGGACAGCTGACCTTGGAATCTGGAATACTTTTTTGTAGATGGAAGCTATTAGTTGGTTTAGGTGCTCTCCATCCTCGCCATGAAAGGCCGCGCTGGCATATGTTAGAGTTGGCAGGATTTTTGCCTTCATTACGGCGAGCAAAGGTTTATAGGAGGGGCCCTTCAGCTTTTTAGGTAATATGCTGAAAGCAAATGTTAGTGCGCTTGATCTCTGAGACATATATTTTTTATGCTCCGTAAGGTTTCTTGAGTTGTCAATATAAAGGCCTAAGTATTTATATTTTTTTACCTCCTCGAGTTGGATTCCATTAAGCCAGATTGTCTGTTTTCTTAACTGTTTTTTTCCAATCACCATAGTTTTTGTTTTGGATGTGTTTATTTCAAGTTTGTTTTCTGAAATATAAACTGACATTTCATTCAGGCATCTTTGCAGGCCGATCTTTGTTTGGCTCATTAGTACCACGTCATCCGCGTATGAGAGATGCGAAAGTCTCAGTTCGCCAAGCTTTGGTGGATGGGAATTGGTACAGTCCAGCCTTTGAGAGAGGTCAGATAAAAACAAATTAAAAAGATGGGGGGCCAGAACACACCCTTGTTTTAAGCCTCTGGTGGTTGTCAGCTTCCTTGAGAGTCTGGACCCATCACCTATCTTAATCCTTAGCCAGGTGTTTGAGTAGAATAACAGGATGCCTTTTAAAAGCCTTTCAGGGATATCCCAGGCTCGCAGCTTTTTCCACAAAAGATGGCGATCAACACTGTCGAAGGCTGCTTTTAGGTCTATAAAGCATAGGTAAAGTTGCAGTTTCCTCTGCTTACACTTGTTTGTAATTAGCGAAAGACCTAAAATGTTCATCGTCGTTCCAAGGCCTTGTCTAAATCCCGTCTGGTTTTTCGGAATTAGGTTAAGGTCGTCAGACCATGCCTTAAGCTCTTCTAGTACCAGGGAGGCATAATATTTGGCCTCTACATCCAGCAGGGCTATCAATCTGTAGTGCGCTGGGTTTTCTCTGTCTCCTCCTTTAAATAAAGGTGTCAGAATCGAACCTTGCCAGTTTACTGGTATGATGTTTAGTTTCTCAATTTCTTGATATAAGTTGGAAAGGTGTTTGCCCCAAAACGGAATATCATATTTAAAGATTGCTTGGGGGATTCCGTTGGGGCCTGGTGCACCGTCGTTTCTGCCTTTCTTATTTATACGTCTAACTCCTTCAGTCGAAGGGGACGAGTAACTTATGGCTGGAATCAGGGAGACATTTTCCTCCATTGGATTTGTGACCATGTTCAATTGCTCCTTCTGTTTTGAAGTTGCGGCATAACCTGGGTTTAATTCGGGGGTTGGGCAGAGGAGGAAGATGGCGGCGGGTTGATGCCGGCCGGGAGGTAGCTCCGACCCTGACCTGGAGATGGCTGGCAGTAATTTGCACCTTCTGACGCATGGCACTGAGCGGTGAGCATATGCGGGGTTCTTTGATTTTGTCTAGAATGCCCCCCTTCTAACCCTTGCTCTGTGTTTTCGTTTTTTCCCTTCCTTTTTGCTCGGACTGGGAGCGGGACTCAAGACGGCTGGATAAGCGGCGGCACTAGGGCCCAGGACCTCTGACCTCGATGTTCGGAGACGCGGAGTTCCGCATCAGACGCCGCGACCCAGTTGCTCGAGGAGAGGCCGGCTTGGCGAGCCAGTCCATTGTATGGAGAAGAATTTCGGCAGCGGCTGCAAGAGTCTACCCTGGAGGACGCGGGTCCACGGTGGTGAGAGGGTGTTTTTCCGGGGAGTCAGTGACGGGAGGAAATTCATTGAGCAGCAGCAGCAGTGTGATTTATCAATTTAAAGGGCATAGAGATATTAACCTTAGTTGTTGCCCACTTGGGGGTAGAACATTGTTTTTTGCTGGTACTATTAGGGACGTGCTTATAAGCCCGAAGGGGATGGACATAGTGGAAATAATCAAAGCCAAGAAATCTGCAACTGCTATAGGGGCTTCAGAAGAGGGAGTGCTAAATAAAGGAGACAGCAATTTTAAGACTGTAGACTTACTGAAAGCATCAGAAGAAGCAACTTTTGCTCCCCTAGTCCCTAAGAACAGATATCTCCTTCGCTCTCTGCACGAGAGGGGTACATCATTTACATCTTTGGGTCAAGCCCCCACATCAGCTCCCGCTCCTTTAGTCCCACTGCAAAGAAGAAGAGAGAGAAAGGAGAAAAATAAAATAGAAGTTGTTAGAAAGCAAAAAAAAACTCAAGTCGTGCCAAAACCGGCACCCTCTCTAAAGGCATACTTTCGAATAATTGAGAAAACTGTAACCGGTTTGGACACAGCCAAAAAACAGGGGACGCCGCAGACGGGCCTACAGGCAGATACCATTGTTTCTGCCTTGGCTCCTGATTCCTTATCCATATCCATACCCAGCGCCAGCGCTAGTGTTAGTGTTAGCTCTAGTACTAGAGATAGCTCCTCCGTGGTGACCCAGAATAGGTACGGTCCATTGCTATTAGACCCAGAGACAGTCTTGGGGGAGTCTTCTTCTGACCCTATATTGGAAAAAGCTGTTCGATTAGTTGGGGAAAGCAGTGATCAAGTGAACCATCAGCAACACCGACAGGAAGAGAGAGGTGGAGGGGCAGGCGGAAATCTGGAGAGTCTCTTTAGAGCTATGCATGAAGATCTTTTGGCGAAATTGATGCCTAAGTTCGAAATATCCGAAGGAAATCAAAGAGAAATAGCTGAGAAATGCACCAATCTTGAAAATAAACTTGACGATATATGTACTAGAACAGAAGCGCTGGAGAGTGAAGTGGCAGTCCTTAATAAAGTGTCGCAGGCACACTCGAAAATAATCTCTGATCTGAAAACTCAGAATAAGACTTTGCAGCAGGGCATGGAGCGTCTTGAAATTTATGCAAGACGAAATAACCTGAAATTCCTTAAAATTCCTGAAGGAGCTGAGAATGGGGACGTAAAGACCTTTGTCTGTCGACTACTGAGAGAAGGAGTTTTGAAGGACAGACCTGACATTAACCTAGAGAGTGAAATACAGCGTGCACATCGGGACCCTTTTAGACAGCATACGGGTAGGAATGCCCCCAGAAAGATACTTGTCAATTTTCTTTCATACTCAGTTAAAGATCTGATACTAGGTAGGGCTCTCACTGACTCTTCCCTTCAAATTGACTCTACTAAGTACTTAATCCGCTCCGACGTGGGTAGAGTGACAGCACAGAGACAGTGGGAGTTGGGGACTCGGATGCAGGAAATTAGAGAGTTGGGGGCACAGGTCATGATGAAGTTCCCGGCTGCATTACGAGTTGTATGGAAGAATAAGACATACAATTTTATTTCCCCTCAGGAAGTTGATAGTTGCATCATTACCTTGAAAGAAGCTCAGCACTAGGAATAAGGATAAGGATAATGTTATATTACTAGGGTTAGAAGAAGAATTTAATATATAAATCCCTATTTTGCTTACTAGGCTCATGTATATGGATGTTAAGAATTGATAATAAAAAATATTTAAAAAAATAGATACACTATAGGGGAAAATAAATAAGAGTAAAAAAAAAAAAATATATATATATATATAATCTATAAATCACAACAAAAAAAATATTATATTTTATAACACACATGATTGGTGTTGGTGTAGGTGCACTTCGTTAGACAATTTTTTGTTGAGGGCCATAATCCAGATTAGGGGTAGAGTCCTCGTATGGCGATCCAATCGCCAAGGTTAAAACGGCGGGGGTTCCTCATGGGGGTGGAGGGCGGTGGTGGGAGGTGGGTGCATAAAAAGAGAAAACATTTTCCTCATATACCTGTAAAAAATGAAATTGGCTTATTAAGCAGAGTGAAATGGAGGCAAAATACCCTTTCCTTGGTTATAACAAATTTGGATTATGGAGAATAAGACAAAAATAATTAGCTGGAATGTTAATGGATTAAGGGAAAATAGGAAATTTAATAGAATCTGTGAATTTTTAAACAAGTCTGGAGCAAACATTATATTTCTAGAAGAAACCCACTTAGAGCAGCAGGAATGTAAGGCAGCTTTTAAGAATCAAGTGTGGGTACAGGATCTTCTCTGCTCTGAACAGAGCGGTAGTACCAGAGGAGTGGCTATGGTTATTAGATCTAATAGTGGGATAAGAGTTGAAAAACATCAAACTGATTATACAGGCAGATGGCTAACAGCATCCTTATTTATAAAAAATATACGGGTGACATGTGCTATATATTATGGACCAAACCAGGACTCTCCGGATGCTCTGGTTAGCTTAAAAACTAGCTTCCAGAATTTAAATGCTCCTATTATACTAGGGGGCGATTATAATTTAGTATTTGATCCTAAATTGGATCGCACTTCTCGAGCTACCTCTGCCACATCATACAAATCCAAAAGAGAGCTCAGAAACATGATGAAGGATTTTAACTTACTAGATATCTGGAGAGTAAAGAATCCGAATAATAGAGACTATTCATTCTATAGTCATAGACATAGGCACCACTCACGCATAGATTTTTTTCTTATTGATCAAGGGCTACTTCCAAAGACTGTGTCCACCACTTACATTCCTGCTATCTTATCTGACCATTCTATGGTAGAATTAACAGTTGTATTTCCTCAATGTATTCAGGTAAGACGGTGGACCTTAGATAGATCCCTCCTATTACAGGAAGGCTTAGAAAATGACCTACTAAAGCACATAGAGGAGTATTTTGAATTTAACAATGCCACTGCGTCAGAACAAACAGTATGGGAAGCATTTAAGTCTTACTTAAAGGGGGCACTTTCTACCATAATGATACAGAGAAATATAAGTAGGAAGAAGACAGAGGAAGACTCGCTGTTTAAAATTAAACAAAAATAGCAAGAGCTACAGAGAGCCTCACTAGAGCAACAAACCAACTTGCCTTCCATCCAGAAGGAGCTAGAGAACTTAAGAGTTAAATATCAGGCAAATCTTGACAAGATCATTAAAGAGAGGTGGGATGCAAGCAGACTGCAGAACTTTTCCTATGGCGAAAAATGTGGCCGTATTTTGGCATGGAAGGCTAGGTCCGATCGAGCTAGAAACCAGATAAGTAGGTTAAAGATACAGAGTTCTGGTGAAATAACATTTAATAATGAGGAGCTGTTGGAAGAAGTTAAGTTATATATGCAGAACTTATATACAGGTACAAACAATAAAACTTCTACTGAAGAAGCAGCTCACTGGCTGGAGGAGCTTAGCCTCCCATATTTAACAGATGAGGATAGTTCGCTGCTAGGCTCTTTGATTAAAGAGGGGGAGATTCATGATCAGCTCAAAAGAATGGCCAGGGGAAAATCAGCTGGCCCAGATGGGCTTCCAGTTGAAGTTTATCAAATGGGGGCAGGCATAGTCGTTCCTATCCTTACGTCTCTATTTAATAAAATACATTATGAGGGACAGACTATCCCACCGACCTGGCTGGAAGCTACAGTAACGCTAGTTCTTAAGCCCAATAAGGACCCCTTGACAGTTGAGTCCTATAGGCCAATCTCGCTGCTAAATACAGATTATAAGATCTTCGCTGGGGTTTTGGCGGCGAGATTGGCCAAAGTAATTAAGTCCTTAATACATGAGGATCAGAGGGGCTTTATGCCAGGTAGGCAGTTAAATGAACTGACCCATCAAGCCATTGCTGCAATAGACTATGCTTCAGAGCAAAAAAAAACCTTGACTATCGTGGCAATTGACGCCGCTAAGGCCTTTGACCAGGTCCATTGGCTATATCTATGGGAGGCTCTGTCTAAGTTTGGCATTCCAGCTAATTTTATAGCATCCATAAAAGCTCTGTATCATAGTCCTAAGGCCAAGTTTCTTGTAAATAATCTGCTAACAGATTGGGTTCAAATAACACGGGGTACTAGGCAGGGATGCCCCCTGTCTCCTTTATTGTTTAATCTCTATATAGAGCCTTTGGTAAACCAGCTAAGATCGGATGCTCTGATTAAACCCTTCCAGATTAATGAGTTAGACCTAAGATTTGCACTATATGCTGACGACCTCCTAATGTATACATCCAGTCCTGAGATATCTATCCACCGTCTATTTCATCATGCCGAAAGTTTTGGAGTGGTCTCAGGATATAGAATTAATAAAGAAAAAACGGAGGTCATGCAGTGGAATTATGTGGATAAACTCCCTGAAACAAAATCCTGGATGAGATACCTTGGAATTCATTTAGTTCAGAACATCTCAGAAACATCCAAGGTGAATCTGGATAGAGTCTACAAGGACATCTGTGGGACTTTGCAGCGTTGGTCTGGCCTACCACTAAACATCTTTGGAAGGGTTAATTTAATTAGGATGGTTATTTTGCCAAAGGTTACTTTTCTTTTTAATTCAATACCCCTGACATTTAATTCTAAAGATATTGCCAAACTACAGGGAAGAATCGGATCCTTCATCTGGAACTGTAAATCGCCCAGAATCTCTTTAAAAAAATTGCGACGGAAATTGAAAGCTGGAGGACTTGTCATGCCAGATATTTTGCACTATTATCATTCTTTTCACTTTAAAAACTTCAGGCGTATGTCAGACAAAGCTGACACATCTTCTTTAGGACGGCTATTCCAGGCATTATTACATGGCACCCCTTTAGGGCAAGAATCCTTTTTATTTAAATTTGGGGATCCAAGATTCTATAAGAAGGTTAGATTAAAGGTGTTAGGGACTGCCCTGAGAAACTGGGTGTTTGTGAGAAAGAAATTAGGTATTCCCTATTATACACCCCAGGCCCCTATATGGGATTCGCCTGGGACGCCAGAACGTCTCAGAGACCAATTATCAATTCCTCTTAAAACAGCTGGTATCATGCAATGGCAGGATCTTTTGGATAATTCCCAGCTACTAGGGTGGGACTCACTCTCTAGGCTGACAAATGGAACTCTCACCAGGTTCAAATACTATCAGCTATCCAGTTGATGGTCTACTATTTCTTGGGAGCTTACAACCAACCCAAAATTTGAATCTGTGAAGCGAAAAGCTGGATGGAAAAAGGAGATTTCCTTTTGGTATGAGGCACTAAATGAGAAGGATGAAATCACAGAGGGTGAACTCAACAAGCTCTGGGGAGAAATAGATGACCTGCAATGTGATAACTTGTTAGCATTATGGGGAGATTCCTTTAAATTGTTAAACATAGTGGTGAAATCTGCCCCCTTAAAGTGCAATCATCTGTTCACCCTGAACAGAGTTTATATAACTCCAAAAAAACTGGTTAGAATTACAAATCTTGAATATAGCTGCCCACGGTGTAAGGCCCCAGCGGTAGACGATATACACATGTTCGTAGAATGCCCAAGATTGTTACCCTATTGGACTAAAATTGGAGAGTTCATATCTGATGTCCTAGGTATACATATTGAGATCTCTTCTAGGACAATTTTCTTTGGGTTAGGGGCAGAATACCAGCTTCAGGATATGATGACTAAATTCATCTTTTATGTAATTATCCTAGCAAGGCGTGAAATTTGTAAGGCCTGGAAGTCAGAGAATGCCCCTACATTCACGGATTGTCTGAAGTATATTGTGTATGTTAGCGAGTCCGATATGGCTTGTGACAGCTCTAGCCAAGATAAGATCTGGGCGGCCCTTGTGGCTTGGCGGAACCGATGAAAGTGTTCCTATGATTTCACCTGGGTACTGTTGGTGCTTGTTCGCCTGCCGAAGAAAGGGTCTTCAAGGTCGAAAGGGTATGGAGCGGACATAGCAAACAGCCAAGTCTAGAGAGGGGTTTTCGGCCTCCTCCCCTACAAAGGATATAATCCTTAAGGTTCGTACATCGCAATGTAGGGAGGAGGAGATGCCCTAGCTAGAATACCCAATCTGGTATATGAGGAATACAAAATTCTAAAAAATAAAATACAAAAAAATAAAAAAGAATCGAACCTTGCCAGTTTACTGGTATGATGTTTAGTTTCTCAATTTCTTGATATAAGTTGGAAAGGTGTTTGCCCCAAAACGGAATATCATATTTAAAGATTGCTTGGGGGATTCCGTTGGGGCCTGGTGCACCGTCGTTTCTGCCTTTCTTATTTATACGTCTAACTCCTTCAGTCGAAGGGGACGAGTAACTTATGGCTGGAATCAGGGAGACATTTTCCTCCATTGGATTTGTGACCATGTTCAATTGCTCCTTCTGTTTTGAAGTTGCGGCATCTTCTGGGCTGGTGCTTTCAAAGAACCCAGTGGGATTTACATGAACTGCCCCTCGATCATAGGTGTTTCCCATGATTGGTTGTAGCAAGGGAGCTCCCCAAAACCTCCTGGATAGAAATTCCACCCACTCAGATTCTTGTATGCTTGAGGATAACACTGTAACCGGTCGGTTCAGGTTGTTTATAATGATCCAAAACTGTTTTGAGTTGGATTTCTTTGAGCTACAGAGGAGTTCGGCCCAGAATTTGTCGTTGCTCTTTCTTTTTTCTTCCCAGAGGTCTTTTTTATAACATTTCCTGAGCTGTCTTACACTGTCCCATGCTGCTGTGTCTGGAGTTGTTCTTTTTAGCATCCTTATGCATTTTTTGAGTTTACGTTTCAGGGTTCGCAGACCTAACGTGGTTGTTTTTTCCCGGGAGTTGGACTGCTTTTGTCCTGACGGCATTAATGTTTTTAGCTCAGCTGTAAAGCTTTCCCATGCATGTATTTTGTCCTGGGCTCCAATTTTGCTAGTAATTAACAAGTTTTTTATTTTTAACTGCAATGTTTCAACTGTGTCGTTTGACCATTTTAGACGTTTTAGGTCCACTGTGTGTATGTTACCATCAAAAGTTGTATTTACCTGGTGTTTGGGAATTTTTGACCTACAATGTATCAGCTGATATGAATGGTCACTCCTGGTTGTGAACTCTATCGAGAAGTGCGATAGGGATGGTATCAGCGATACTGAGATTGCTGTGTAGTCCAGTCTTGACCTTATCTTCCCCCCATGGAATGTAAACTTAGGGGGGAAATCGTCTGGAGTTCTACCGTTCAATACTCTTAGCCCAAGAAACTCTAAGGCATTAACCAACCCTTGTCCTGCGCGGTCCACTTTTAGCCTCATTGGCTGGTATTGATGTGGGACGGACCAATATATGTTGTCTGCTGATGTAGATTCGTCCTCGTCCGGAGTATGAATTAGGTTTGAGTTAAAGTCCCCTGTGAGTATCAAGTCCCACAAGGGAAAGGTACTCCGGATGTTGGTAATGATTTCGATTAATTGTTTGTTATGGGCCAATTTTTTCCTGGCCGAAGGATGTGTGTATGTGTTCATCAAGAGGACGATTTTTGATCTATTAGCAGGCCCTAATGTCAGTTTGATCAATTGAATATCTGGTCCTTCTGAATCCATTTGTTCACTTTCAATCTTTAACTCAGAAGAGATATAGACTGCCAAGCCCCCTTTTGGTCGACACAGAACCTATAACTATACATGTCTGTCTTTGGATTGGGCCCCCTATTCAGTTGGTTTGATTTTTTGTAAATATTTTATGAGGCAGTAGCTCTCTTTATAAAACCACCAATGCATAGTCCAAGGCTCTATTTAATTTCAGTTACTTAAGTTTTTACTTTTCCTATTTCACTGGATAATGTATAACGCAAATAGCTTTTTATTCTGGGTGATTTTTTTATTTATTTTTTTAGAGTTTTATAGAGCGCTTTACATGAGCACTAGGGGGCATATTATCAAGAACAGGCGATAAAATTATCGCCGCTTTATCGGCAGGAAACTGCCGCTAAAGCAGTGATGATGGGCTTGATAATATGCCCTTGTGAATTCCCATAGCAGCCCTGGTTAACACCAGAACCTGGGCTGCTATGGGAATTTACAAGGACATATTATCAAGGCCATTATCGCCCCTTTAGCGGCAGTTTCCTGCCGATAAAGCAGCGATCATTTTATCGCCTGTTCTTGATAATATGGCCCTAGTTTGGTTACAGATGTACACATTCATTTTAAAGCAAGATTGAATCAGCCAACTCATTCTTTCACTTGTCAAGTAATGTCCCTGACTTATTCAAAATATTGAATATAGGCCATTAGAATGAATTGGCACAGATTATTGTCCAAACCTGAAAAACGGGTTTATCCACTCAATTTTTTTTCTGTCTATAGTCTCCTTCATATGAAAAGCATGAACAAGAATTGAAACATGGCACACTTAAGTGATATTCGGTCAGAGTTTGAAAGAGGTTTCTTAATTTACTCTGCAGGGAGTGATTAGTTAAGTAGAAGACACAACTGTATAAAGCCATTACTTATACATCCAGAAGAATTTGGGGATTTCAAGTATGAATGCGTGGTTGACAATATCAAAATCTGTGGACAAGTCAAGAATAGTCATAAAAATCTGTACAATGGCTGTCTTTACTGCACCCAGAACTAAATCCTTATTGAAAATCAGTTAGGAGATTATTTTCAGAGATGTACTGCTTAAGTTGAGTATTTAATACTCCTCTCAAGTATTGTGGTTAGAAAGGGCATGTTTGAGACAAGGTGAAATTGTTGAAGTCTTCGGAATCTAGGGACCGTTTTGACATAAGGGGTGAGTCAATCTCAATCTTAAAGAAAAACTGTTCTCGCCCTGGTCTAGAGAAAGGATCACTGGGTTTGTTCAGTAAGGAACAAGATAGTTACTTTTATTTTATTTTTTATTTTTCAAAGACCTTTATTGTACCAACACAAAAAAATAAAAAATAAAAATATCACATCACAATGCCTACAACCCCATGGGCCGGCTGCTTTCAACGAAACATGTCATTAGCTTTTGTAGATATACACAGCCAACATGCCGATAACCCGGAGGCCCGGCGGCAGACTTCAATAGCTGATTCTTCCAATCACTGTAACTCGGTACATATTAGTCCAAGGTCTATGAAGCGTTTTTTAAAACATAGTAACGGTGATCGTAAACCTGGGGTATGATTTTCCCACAATTATCATGCTAACCATATTCATGTGGATGCCGTAATTTTGCCAGTTCAGATAAATGTAGTTACATACATAGCGGGTTCATAGCAATAACAGCGCTCTAGAACATTACAGACCTTCTTCTGGCTTGTCACAGTAAGGATATAACAATAAGGGCGACAGATCAGGGGATATTCAATCACAATACACCTGCAGAGCTCAACCTTATGTCATAATTTTCTACACTCATGGTATTCGC
Organism: Lissotriton helveticus; assembly: GCF_964261635.1. Classification (NCBI taxonomy): domain Eukaryota; kingdom Metazoa; phylum Chordata; class Amphibia; order Caudata; family Salamandridae; genus Lissotriton; species Lissotriton helveticus. The sequence continues at coordinate 167,184,817 of NC_136071.1, read as the reverse complement.
TGGGGCCTTTCTATTTGATCCTCCACTCCTATACCAAAGGCTGTAACCGCTTCTCCCTGACTCCCATCATCCGAAGAATGTGTAGTGGCTAGCAAGTACTCTCTGAGTGGATCCCATATGTCCCTAGCCCTGCTGCTCAAAGGTTGTCTATCAGCATATATCGTGTTCTGCTCCTGACAATACACTAAATCAGTCGGCCATTCCTTAAATTTCGGGTCGCGGCCCCTACCCCACCTGCACGCAACCCTTCGCTTCGCCAGCAGAAGTGCAACATTTACAAATTTCCTGGTCGCTTTGGGTATCTGCAGAGTATATCCCAGTAGCATAGTAAGTGGATCATTTTCAACCGTATCACCCACCATAGCCTGTAGTGCTGTGTGTACCTGAGTCCAGTAGTCAAACACCCCCGGACATGCCCATGCTAAATGTAGGAAACCTGCACCCTCCGAGTTGCATCGCTCACATCTGTCATTATCCGATAGGTTGAACCTCATCTTTTTTTCCGGTGTAATACATTCTTTGTAAAAACTTATAGTGGATAATCCGTAGTCTGCAGCTGGATGAGATCTTGGAAGTGAGATCACAGCAATATATCCACTGTGCTTCAGTGATATCCCTTCCAATATCAGTACTCCAGCGACCGAGTGCCCTACATTCTCCCCTCCCACATTGCCCTCGGATCCTACGGTATAGGTATGAAACCAAATGTCTACCATCCGTAGATGTAAGCAGAACTTGCAACGGAAGTACCGTTTCAGGTTCCTCCAGAAAATGCGGTAGAACAGTTCTCAGTCCCTGCCGTAGCCGGACATAGTAGAATATCTCCAGCGGTGTAGGTTGGTAGCTATGAAGCAGTTGGTCACGTGTCTTAAACTGACCATTCTCGAACAAGTTGCCCCAGGTGAAAATTTTCCGCTTAGTACACATCGCTTGGAACCCCCTTTCCTGTAATAGGGAGAGACCTGGATGATAAACCAGTGGCAGAGCCGGGGCATACAATAAGGTAGCCGGTATTTGGCGTAGTATGCGTCACCACGCATCAACCGTGCATGTCACCGTCGTATTTGGTGTCTCTATTGCACTTACCGGTCCATGAATAATGCCCCTCAGCGGGAGGGGTCTGGCTATCCAGTCCTCCGCCGCCAGTTGCGGCATGAAAGGAGTAGGTGTAAACCAATGGTAGGCAAAATGTGCTTGAGCACTCAAGTAGTAGACCAGAAAATCAGGGACATCAAATCCCCCGCTTATGTAAGGTTGGGTGATGATCGACCAGGCCAATCTGGGTTGCTTACCAGCCCAAAACAGTCGAATCAATTCCGACCGCAGTGTTTTAAAAAAAAATGCACCTGGATAATACGGGATATTCTGAAACAAATATAAGAAACGAGGTAAGACCACCATTTTAATTAGCGAAGCCCTACCAGCCATGCTGAAAGGAAGAGATATCCACCGTGTGACATCTTCCGTCAGTTTAGTGATGGCAGTGCCATAATTCAGTCGCAGTGTCTCCTCCTTTACGGTCGATATCTGAATCCCTAAATATCGTAGATCAGAGTCACACCATTCCAGTGGATAATCCAATGCGAACCGGGCCACTGCAGGGGTAATGGGAAAAAACTGTGACTCCCTCCAGTTTATTTGTATGCCAGATAGTCAACCAAACACCAAAAATTCCCTAAGAAATGTGTTGAGGTTAGTCTGCGGATCTACCACATATAGCGTTAAGTCGTCGGCATAGAGTGAAATGTCTATCTGTCGTTGAAAACATTTAAAAGCGCTGTGTTTGTTTAATTGTCGTATGCGACATGCTAAGGGTTCAATCGCTATCGCGAATAATAGCGGGGATAATGGACACCCCTGTCTGGTGCCCCTGGTAAGGGAAATCAAGTCCGACAGTTCGCCATTAATGAGCATTCTTGCCTTTGGATCCGTATAGAGTCATTTTAACCACGCCACGAATATTTTAGGGAACCCCACCCTGTGTAACACGGTAAAAAGGTAGCTCCATTCGACCGAATCAAATGCTTTTGTCGCATCAAGGAATATGGCGGCCACAGGGAGGTCTGGCTTTATCGTTTGGATCAGCGAGAAAAGAGTACGCAAGTTACTGGCCCTGGATCGTCCTGGGACAAACCCTGCTTGATCCGGAAGCACTATCGTGGTCATAAGCAAGGAGAGCCTAGTAGCTAGTACTTTCGCCAGTATCTTTGCGTCACAGTTTATTAATGAGAGTGGCCTGTACGAGTCGCAGTCAGAGGGCTCTTTACCTGGCTTCAACAGAAAAGTGATTACCACCTCCCTCATCGATCTCGGCAATATGCCCACCTCCAAGGACTCCTCAAAGACCTCCTTCAACACCGGGGCCATGATATCAATATAACATTTATAGAATTCCCCCGGCAGACCATCCGATCCAGTCGCCTTGCCATTATTCAGGGACATAATTGCATCACGTATTTCATCAAGCTCGAATGGGGCCCCAAGGAACTGCCTATGAGTGTCACTCAGCCAGCATAGGGCTACATCGTCCAGGAAGCTCCCAAAGTGATTCTCCCCAGTCTCTTGTGAGGCATATAACCCCTCATAGTATGCTGTGAAGAGGCCTAGTATACCCTTCGATCCACGACATATTTCACCCTCCGGTGTGCGTACTTCCAGTACGTGTGTATTGTATCGTGGTTGTCTAGTGACTTCCGCCAATGCTCGACCAGGCCTTTCTCCCTCACAGTATCGTCGTGCCTGCCAATGCTTGCCTCTAAACTTAGCCTCCCTATCTGCTTCTTCCTCATACTGCGTGAGCCTGTCTCGAAATTCTTTATGTATGGGACCCATCGGTTCCCGAGTCAACCTGGATTCCAATTCCTTCAATTCTTTTTCTAATTTCTCAAGCATTCCACGTATATCCCTCAGTACCCCAAAGCTCTTTGACATATAATAGCCTCTGACTGTCACCTTGAACGCCTCCCAGATGGTTTCTACATTATCTACCGATCCGCGATTACGTGGAAAAAATTCTGCAATTTCCTCCCCCAGCTCTGTTTTAAACTGCGCATCTAGAAGTGCCGTGGGTTGCATACGCCACGTCGGTGCGGCCCTATCAAATCCCGGGATTGATATCTGCACAAGTACTGGGCAATGGTCTGAGTAGGACCGCGGTAAGTGAGTAACTCTGCCCAAGTTAACCACCAATCCCCGAGACAGGAGACAGTAGTCAAGTCTGGCCCATGTGTTGACGTGTGTGGTAAAATGTGTTCCCTCCCTAATCCCAGTATGTATAAACCTCCAGCTATCTATAAGTCCTCCTTCTGCCATTATACCCTCCAATGCATCCCTGGCACGCCTATTATATTGAGGGCTTCCATCAGATCTGTCCACACCAGGGGTCATCGCAACATTAAAGTCCCCTCCCCACAGAAGATGCACCGACCCAGCGTCCAATATCTTTCCCCATAGCTGCGTGAAAAATTCAGGCGAATCTATGTTAGGACCATAACAATTAACTATTGTGACTGTGTCAGTACCTAGCCTGCCCCACAATATGACAAATCTCCCTTCTGTATCCGTATGCTCACCTGGTTTCATAAACGGCACATTCTTTTTAATTAAGATAACAGTGCCCCTAGCATACGCGAAATATGAAGAAAATCTTCTGAACGCTGCCCACCTGCTAGCAAAGGTATAAGTAGCGCGTGGGCTCAGATGCGTTTCTCGCAATAATGCGATTTGTATATGATGTTGTTCCAGATAAGCCACCACTTTCATGCCCTTTCTGGCGTCATTTAATCCCCTCACATTCCAGGACAAGACTGAGAGTTTCGTTATGCGTTCAGTGTCTGCCATCTCTCATCAATTCCCAGCGCCTAAACAACAATATATTGCAGAGCATTGTATTTTTCACATGAACCCGTATTCGTGTCAGCATTGGCTCCAGCAACCAGCGTAATGTACATTCATGACTATGAAAAATAGCATTCCATTGTGCTTCCCACTCCACCCCCCTCTGTAGGAAAAAAAACCCTAACCGTCCCAAACTTCCCTCCCCCCCAATGAATTCCTAACAGCATGCTCTTCCTCTAGCACTTCATACCCTCCCCACTCCCACTGAAGCAAACCCCAACGTGCCAGCCATGTACCCTCCCCATCCCTCCCACAATTGCCCCGAGAACTAGGGCCAGTGGATTCCCCTCTCAAGAATGAACTTTGTGGGTATTTCCCTTCAGGGACCATTTCTATGTGGCAACACCAATCCCCCTCACTTTAGCCAAAACCACAATGTGACTTGTAGCCCGGTCCATTGACCCTGAGGGGCGTCCAGCGCTATAAACATAGGCAACTTGGGTACCGCATCAGCAAGCAACAACACCAACAGTCAATATAAAAAGGATAAAGGAGCAACGAAGAGTGCGGGTCCTACATAGACACCCGTGCACCCCAGCAATCATACAGTTGGGGGAGAATCAAACCTTAGTGCTCCAGTGCAATCCTTTTTTTTTTTTTTTTTTCCCGGCCAGTAACCTTATGTCAATACTCCCTGTCCCATACACATATACGAAGAACCCCAGTCACCAGGTGTGGCCAATGTTCAACAACTTACTGTCCCTCTTCCTCCATCTCCTCGTGCAGTGAATCCGGATCTTCCTCCGCCCCCTCAGCTTCCCTGTTTGCACGCTTGTAATGTTTAATGAAGTCTTTCACCTACTGAGGGTTTGAGAATTTTTTTTGTCGTCCCTGGTATGTGACCCTCAGGCGAGCCGGGTACAGTAGTGCGTAGTCTACTTGTAGGTTCCGCAACTTAGCCTTCACAGTCAGAAACTTCCTCCGCTCCTCTTGCACCATCGGCGTGAAGTCTGGGTATATGGTAAAGGAATTGCCATCGTATGAAAGTGATTTTGCATTGCGGCCTGCACGCAGGGCCGCATCCCTATCCCTATAATTCAGTAGCCGAGCAATGATAGGTCTAGGAGGTGCACCTGGTTTTGGTTTAGGGCCCAAGGATCGATGCGCTCTCTCCACTATAAATTGGGGAGAAAAAACTTCCGAGCCAATCGCCGCCAATAACATCTTCTCAATGTATTCCTCCATCTTGCCCACATTTGTTGTCTCTGGAAGGCCCACTATGCGTACATTATTACGCCTACTTCTTGCTTCCAAATCCTCGTTCTTGGACGCAATAATTCGCAGTAGGTTGTCCATTCTGGAAAGCTGCGCGGTGTGTCGCGTAGTGGTGTCCTCCAATTCCGAGATTCGCTGTTCCGCTTCTTTCAGACGGTTCTCGTGGGCGTCTAATTTATGCACTACTGCATCCATCCGCGATGTTATTCTATCAACTTTGTCAGCAATCGTCGCAAATCCTTGCCGCATCTCGCGCAGGACTTCTTGTAGGTTCCCCGCTGCGTCCGATGATTCTCCCGCCGCTCTGTGTTGGGCCCTTCCAGCTGGAGTCGACTTCTTAGTGGAGTCAAAGGTGAGTTTTGGTTGTCTCGTGTCAGGCCGCCCCATCCTTTCTGCGTAGCGGTGTAGAGTATCTCGCTCCGTCGAAGGCCACGCTACAAGTCTTCAGCCAGCAGTTCGAAAGTGCTGTGGCGCACAGGGAGGGTTGGGGGGTTTAGGATCCCCAATTATCAGGAGAGGCCAGGAGCACAGTGCGTTTCGGGGTCCCCGATCTCACGCCCCTCAACTCCTGGAACAGTGCATGCAGCTCAACTTCATTCCCTTAATACTCTGCAATTCCAGGGCAGCACTGTACGCTGTGCCTATCAAGAAGCGCGAGCTCAGCTAAGCGCCTCCAAATTTAAAATGGCGCCAGTTCCCCTACTAAGTTCCTGGACCCCACAGCACTCCGCCTGCTGTACGTAGGAGTAAAGAGCAGCGCAATATCACTGGCACTACAAGCAACGTTACAGTCCCCACATTTATTCGGACTCTCCGCTTTCTTCAACACGACATATATGTCTGAAGCGTGGCCTCTCAGATATCACCAGGTGCTCCCCTCCAAACTGTATGGTCACTCACGTTAGGGCTCTCGCCAATGGTAGGGATCTCTTCTGGGGTAGCAAGATCTTCCAGAGCCAGGCGTGCTGAACGCACTCTGAAGGGCCGAACTGTTGCCAGCACAAGCTATCCCTCGGGGCTCCGTCACCAGTTCGCCACCGGGGGGTTCCTTCCCAGTCTCTCTTTGGGGTTTCCGGCGGCTCACTCACCCCCCGTGTGGGCCCCCGGCATTGTAACTTCGCCTCCCGCGGGGAGGGGGACGGAGAGTCAAGCACACCTGGTCCGGCAGTTAGGCGAGGATTCCCTCAAGCTGCGCGTCTTAAACAGTAGGGCCTCAGAAGTCCCGATCAGTAGCGGTTCCACCGGACCCCAGTAAACAGACCCGCGTACAGCATTAGCCGTCTGCAGGGGGGGAGCCGTGCCGTCACTACCCTAGGCAGACACCACCACAATCCTCCCGGCAATGCGATGTGGCAGGGGCACGCCACGCGATGATCCCGATCTCTTGGCCTAGGGCCTCATTCACCGCCACGGGCTTGCCTGGATTATGCGGCCGTTTGAGCACTTCGTCATCTCCGACTGTCCAGTCCGCCAAAACTTCCCAGGCGGTTCACCGCCTCCACTGCACTCCGATTCCCACCAAACTCGGCTTACAGGTGTCGGATACCGTTATGTGTCGTTGCCAGCATCTACAGCCCGTTTAGTTGCCTTTAAAAGGATTTTTTATCGGATAAATGTCGCCGGACTGCGGGAGCCTTACAGGAAGGCTTCCATACGCTAGTGCGCCACCTAGCGCCCCCCAACAAGATAGTTACTTTAGTCCTTTGACATTTTGGCAGGGTTTGGGTTACAAATAATACTGGAAAGTTTCAAGTTAGTAACTGTTGATCAATTCAGATTGGGATATTTGTTTCAAAGTAATACTGTTAAGAGCATTTTGACAGATTGTACGACTTCCATTTGATGTTAAGTTTAAAAAATGGCACTTAAAAATGGCAAGTTCGATGTGTTTTACTTTTACATCAAAGAGATTAGTGATTTCCCTACATTTGTTATCCGGATCAACTGCAGTATATAGGGAGGAGGATTGGTTGCCTATTTAACAATGTATGTATGTATGTATGTATGTATAAAATATTTTATTACGCGCTCTGCTACTACAGAGTATCCTGGCGCGATATGTGAGCTAGAACAGAGCCTGACCAGAGGGAGAGGAAGAGCAACTAGATACTGAGTTTAAAAAGGTGGGTTTTTAACCCTTTCTTAAATTCTGTCAGTGTCGCTGACGCTCGCAGAGAGAGCGGCAGGGTGTTCCAAGATCGGGCTGTTTGGACAGAAATGGACTGACCACTCAATCTCACATATCTGAATTTTGGCATGTCCATCAGGAGGAGATTAGCTGATCGAAGTGCACGGCGAGGGGTATAGAAAATAAACCTTTTGTGCAAATATTGTGGTCCCTGTTGGTGCAGGGCACGAAAGGCCAGGACCAAAGATTTGAACACAATACGATGGGCCACTGGAAGCCAGTGGAGTTTTTGGAGATGGACAGATGCGCTAGTTCTTCTAGGAAGATGGAAAAGAAGTCGAACCGCCGCATTCTGAATAATCTGCATTCGGTTGATGAGATATTTAGTGAGACCGCTAAAGAGAGCATTGGCATAATCCAGCCTTGAAAGGATCAGAGCACGCAGGACCGTCTCTTTTGCTTCCCTGTGGAGCAGTGGAAGGAACCTTTTTAGTGACTTGAGGGTCAAGAAACAGGTCGCCGTTAGTTTTTTTAGGTGTGCTTCAAACTTAAGATCCTGTCCGAACCAGACCCCCAAGTTTTTTGCCAGGCCTCCAAGAGAGCTGGGACAGGCAAAATCGGACGGCCAAATAAGATCTTTAAAATTGGCCGAAAAGTTGCCATAGAACAACAGCTCAGTCTTGTCCTCGTTGCATTTAAGTTGGGCTAAAAGGAGCCACCGGAAGACGTTGGATAGACAGGAGCCGACGACACTGGCATCTAAGCTATTCTTAGGCCAGGTAAACAACAGCTGTGAGTCGTCGGCGTAGGCCATTATTTTGGCCCCCCACTGCTCAGCCAGATGGATCAACGGGGTCATATAAACGTTAAACAACAGGGGGCTTAACGTCGACCCCTGGGGGACCCCTGTACTGAGCTTCTTGGGAGACGAGGCGTAGGGAGGCATCCAAACTTGCTGCGTCCGTTCCGACAAAAACGAGGACAGCCAGGCCAGAACCGCGCCTGACAGTCCAACCTCAGCCAGCCGGTTCAGCAGCAAAGCATGGGGTACCGTATCGAAGGCGGCAGATAGGTCCAGCAAAACCAGGACCGCTCTGCCGCCTCCGTCCAGACACTCCCTGATGGCCTCCGAGACTTCCACCAGAGCCGTCTCGGTGCTGAAAGCCGCCCTGAAGCCCGATTGAGCCGGGTGCAGGGCCTGGGAGGACTCAATAAAATTATTCAGCTGCCTAAAGACCACCTTTTCACAGACCTTCGCCAGTGCCGGGAGCAACGATATCGGACGATAGCTGGACGTGGCTAAAGGGTCCAGGCCGGACTTCTTAAGGAGGGGAAGCAATTTCGCCTGTTTCCAGCAAAGGGGCACAGAGGCAGAGGCCAGAGACAGATTGACCACATGAGTGGCCTCCTGGTAGACCAAGCTCGCAGCTCCCCCCAGAACCCTGGCGGGGCACGGGTCAGAGGGTGAGCCCGACTTTAGTGACTCCAAGATGGCCAGCACGTCCGCTTGCGTAGCTGGCTCAAAAGTGGACAATTGGCTAGTAGATTGCTTCACCCCAGAACTGGCGAAGGGTAGCGCGGGCTGAAGAAGACCGCAGGAATTCCGGAGCTCCTCTTGGATTTTGATGATTTTGTTATCAAAAAAACAGGACAGTTCTTCGCACCAGAGATCAGAAGCCGGAAGAACTGGGGAGGCAGCACAGGGAGAGAGAAAACTCTGAACAATGGCAAAGACTTCTCTGCCATTGTTGTCCGCCTTCTCTATCCTATCAGAGAAGTACCTACTTTTGGCAGCTTTAATTTCTGCGTAGTAAACCTTCTGCGCCCTCCGCAGATCGATCTTCAGATCGGGTCGGAACTCACGGCGCCAGGCTCGCTCCAGTTTTTTACAGCCGGCTTTAAGTTCCCTGAGAGCGTGGGAGAACCAGGGTTTAGAGGGTGATGACCTAACCCGTTTGCAGCCCCCTTTATTGGTGGGCACAGCGGCACTATGTTTAATCCAAGCATTGAATAAATCCACTGCAGACTCTAGGTTAGACGGCAACGTAGGCCGATTGGCCAAAAGTGAATCTGAAAAGGTGGTTACATTTATTCTCTGGGCGTGAGCTTGAGGGGCAGGCAAATCCTTCAGCACTTTAGGACCCAAGGGCCAGGTGAACCGAAGTAAGGCATGGTCGGACCAGGTAACCCTCATAGGGGGTGACATAGTGATCTCGAAGTTAGAGCAGACCAAATCTAACCAATGACCAGCCTTATGAGTGGGGAAGTTCACCCATTGTGTTAGGTTCGCCACCGCAAGGACATCAGCCAAACCCCTTGATTCGGGCAGGTCCCCAATGTCCATATGGATGTTAAAGTCACCCAGCAGGAGATAGCGAGAAAAATTAAGGGCACGAGGCACAATAACCTCCTCGATATTGCCCATAAAACTGCCGGCATAGACGGGGGGGCGGTAGAGTAGGGTACCTCCCAGAGTGAAGTGGGGGGAAAGGACCACAACAAAGTGTAGCATTTCAGAGTCGCCAAGTAAATCTGGCGGTTCATTCACCACTACCCAATGGTCACGATAGATAACCGCCACACCACCGCCCCTGCCAGATGGTCTGTCCATCCTCGTGATCCTAAATCCACGTGGAATGGCAAGTTCGATCACCGGTATACAAGATTCGGTGAGCCAAGTTTCAGTAATGAAGAGGAGATCAAACTCCTGGCCATCGAGCAGCTCAAAAATATCGGCCGCGTGGCTGACCATAGATCTTGCATTAATCAGTCCGGCTTTAATATTGTCTACATTGGTCCTGGATATAATGGCAGGGGACGGTTGGTGTGTAAAACGGAACCCACAGGCCGGACAACAATGTAGCATGGTCTCCAGCACCTCCCAGTGTTTAGTGGCATCGCAGCTGAAAGTATTGAGGGCAAAAAGTTCCTCAGAAGTATACTTCAGAGAGCCAGCATAAACACATCGGGGAAGATAGGGAGGTGGCAGGGCCCTGGGCCCGTCCGGGACACGGACGGGCACAGACGGGCCCTCCTTTGGCGCTCCTTCGGCGCGCAGACGGCGTGCCCGCAGCGCGCGACCGCTGTGCTCTCGACGCATTGACGCGTGAAATAGGGTCGGCCGATTCCGGAAACTAGAGCGCCAACCCCGGTGCAATGCGGTCCCGCCTCACTTCCGGGAACCGCTGGGGCCGAGCGCTGAGGGCGGGAGTGACCTGAAATGTGCAAACACGCAAGATTCAAAAGTGCACAGTGGAGAGCACCATTACACTAAGGTAGGCAGAATTAATAAAGTTTCACGCTAAGCGCCAGAGCAGCAATTAGAGATAAGAGCAAATTAAAATGCGCGTGATTGAAGGGTCATTAAAAAATACAAAGCGAGTCAAAGGCTCAGTCGTAGTCACAACTTTTTGACGTCGGTTTAATTCTGCTTCTATTGTAGCAGCCTCAAATTTGAAAATGCTGCACAATTGGATCGGTTGAGAAATTGGGAGCAGATTACACATTCTTACATGCAGCAAGCCACTTTACTGTGCTGCGTTAAAGGGTAACATAAGGAATACGCCATATTTACCATTATATGGTGTATACCTGTCCTTTTCTAGCACTGGTGCACATTTAACTGCCTAGCGTCAATGCAAACACCCTTGAGCCATGGTGCAAGAGTGCCTCCATTGTAGGTAGGATTGTTTTTTTATGCAGGAAGGGACACCTTCCTGCAGAACAACAATTCTGGGACATTTTCCTCTTTCTATGTGTGCTACAGAATACAGCATACGTAGAAAGGGGTTAACCAAGAAGAAATAAAGGTATTTCTACTTGTTACACCTTACCTGGGGAGGGGTAGCATTTTTTACACATTCCCATATCTACCACTAATGGTAAATCTGAGAATGATTAATAATCCATGGGTGGATCCCCATGGACTGCCTCACTGCTGAAGAGTAAAGCAAGGGAACAATTGTTGTAAATTAACGGCGACTAGGTTAAGAAAAAGCAGAAGACATGCTGTATTTTGACCATTGTCGTAGTAAATGAAGCGACTCCATTTTGTATTCGTAGCGGCCATTTTGTATGCCATACATTGCCATGTGCTCGCCACAAGGTTTGTCCTACCTCCTTGTTAACTGTGCCTGAAGTCTGCCCAGCAACAGGATATATTTAGCATCCGCCACTTTAACATGCCCAGACATGCGCAGTATGGTCTGCAGCTGTTACTAATTAGTTCAAGATAGGAATGTGTTTACTAGTTTCTGAAAACTGTTAACTCCGCCCCCTCATCGATTGTGCTTTCCAATATGTCCTTATATGTACATAAACTCTGCTCTTCTATTTTGTACCGCCTTCTTTTGAGCCCCCTCATTGTGTATAAAAGGGGCCATGTGCTTTAGTTCGGTGTGCTACTCTATACAATACTGAAGGGTGTTGTGTGGATTGTAGTACCACCTTTAAAGGTTTAATAAACTTTGCTTTTGTATTTTCCAGTTTCTGTGCCAACTTCTTCCTATGGTCTGAGGACTCTGTGCAGAGAAGGGCGAACCCCTTGCACTGGTAGGCCCAGCTGAGGCTTGCTTACATCACAATTTCCAGGCCACACAAGGTGACATTGTGTGGCTTGATAAATATCACTTAGGTTTGGGTCACACTTGCGCCCCCTTGCGTGGCCCAAGGGTGACACAAAAGCTTGACATATCTGGCTGTTTTTTTAGGCCATTTATGTCAGTTTCCCTAATAAAATGACTTTCTTCGTTCACCTCCTCTGAATACCGAAGAGCCAAAACTTAGTTTTAGTTATTTTCTTAGAGGAGGCAATGATGTTAGCAATATTGGGATTGGTCTCATTGTATTGACAAGTGGGAGTTCTCTACTCTCTGATCTGGAGATCCAGTAGGAAGACTCATTGAGACACAAGATGAAAAATCATCAAGTTTAATAAAGTTGGTGTCTCTAACATGGGTCATATTGGAATGTTTACTTTTCTTTAAATTTTAATTAAAAAATATTAACAAGATGGTCACTCGTGCTTGTGCATGCCTATATGCTCACACATAGCAATCATATTGGATGTTTTTATTTAAAGTTTGATAAATTGCCATTTGAAGATGGCGGATGTTTGTTTCAGAACTGTAAATTAAAAATGAACTGTGTGCCAGATGCTTCACAAATGACAACATGAGTGTGGCCTGGCAGCAATGTGCTGTGGACATCTCAATAGTAGAACTGAGCTTTGATAGCCACTGACAGGTGAATAGAAACACTGGATTTATAGGAAGAGAATGAAAGTGTTAAATGGTAACTTATATACAGTAAATATCCTTCTCTGAACTCTGCCTGTAAGACAATGCAGACATCAAGTGACATGACAGAATATGAATAGTGCTTCTTTGATTGTGTAATGCTACCTTAGAACAAGCCTTATCTATCTGTTCAAGATAAGCATATAACCTGCGTGACAATTCCAAGCTTACAAAGCACTAAACTACTGAAAGTTTGCTTGCTAGCATGATTACTCAGACACTGTGTGAGCAAAAAGGGACCATTAAGCATGTACAAAGCTGTGGCAACAGCAGGATATGAACCTGTAACCTCTTGTCTGAGATTCAGAGACTTTACCCTTGTATGACACTGGTGACTCACCATCTGTGACATCTGCGGACTTCCTAAGTTGCTTATGTTCTGGTTACGAAAGGACCTGGCCTGGCCTGGCAGTCTGGGCTGGACTATTCCTATTGGAGAAGGTGCAAGACTGATTTGCATATGGCTGGCTCCACACAGGTGGCACGATGGGCAAGAGAATGATGGGTTGGAATGCTACCCCAAGGGAATAGCCAGTGATTAGACAAATTGCATGCATTCCTCCTAGCATTTTGTGTGCTTTGATTCCACTGTAAGGAAGCCAGAAAGTCAAGGGCCAAGCTATCGTTAACTTAGCAGGTGTGGTGTCACCAGACTCACTTCTGTATTTTACTTCCCAGTAGAGAGGCAGAGGGCCCATTTCAATTGCTTGCTTTTAGGGAACTGTCCTTCTTTGTTATATCCCACAATAAATGTTGTAAAGTTCATGGATCTACTGGGCCGGGTAGAATAAATCAGATGTTGATTCTGAGGATGCTCGGGCCCACATAGATATCTCCACATTAGTCAGTGGTCTTTTTGACTGTTTGAGAGGAAAGACGGAAAAATTATTCCAATTAAATATCAAAAACAATGTAACCAATTTAGTTACACACTCATCCCCTAGACAACTACATTTGAGATTTGTTAAGAGTTTATATTATAAAATATTATATATTATACATTTTAAAATATAAATCAACCTTAGCCTCTTGGTGTAGGAATACAGAACAAAGAGAATGAGTCAGAATCTCCAAAAGAGATTCACCCTATATAACAAAAAGTATACAACTAACTCCGTTATGATAACACAGGTAATAACGAAAAACAATTGAACGTAAAATTGCATCAAGTGATTCTCAGAATTAAGCATGTGCGCTTTATCTTTCCCTAAACTACCTCAAAAGGGACACCTTAAACTAAAGGCATAAGTTCAAAGGAAAAATGAGAAAAAGAGAAAGGTGTCAGCTGTCAGAGTCTTCAGCAGAAAAACTCCATACAAGGGTCAGGTAGCATAAATCCACTCAAAACAGAAGATGTCAGCCCCGCATAAAATCCTATGTTACAACATTAGATATTGTCTCAATCAAGGTAGACCACATTTTCATTCTAGCAAATTTCCATGGCTCCTGGTAACACCTTGCCCACATCGATAAATTGTTTCTCCATTCTTCCACTGGCATTCTTCTCCTCTGCCATAAGAACTCATCCCCCTGCTTGTTACAGCATATCTCTTTGCCAAAAGCCATTTTCACATACCTTACTATCTAACTAAAACAGAATACTTCTTTAAGAAATAATTAATTCTTATCCACACCTGCAGTGGGAAAGAAATACAAGCAGATGCATCCTACTTTGAAGGCTAAATGCGAATTAAATGTTATTTTCTAATGTGAGCTTGCACTGAAACAAATGCTTGAGGCCCCAAATTATGCTAACGAAACATTGCTCTGGGTTACATTATGTGCACATTTCCAAGCTTATAGCAAAAACAGTTAATGAATGTATGCAAATAATTAAGTACTACGGCATCTCAAAATGCATCGACAAAATACTTCTTGTTACAGGAATTAATGCCTAAACACTAACCTACATATGCATTTTATACTATTAGTTCACAAGATACATTATAAACTCAAGCTCTCCTCAGAATATTAATATGTAAGTTTGCAGAAAACTCTACAGTTTTAAATTTCTAAGTACACAATATATTTCATCATGAGTTTCATATGGAGTACTTTAAATATGAAAGTGTCCATCTTTCATTAGTAACATTAATCACACAGAATATATTTGAGTGTTGGCTGCAGATGAGTATAACACACTCCTACATTTTCTGAGGATGGAATCAAAATGACGCTACCCCAAAGCCCCTCTGATGGGTATCAAGCCATCACATAATCTCTTATTCTTATCTTCTCATTTTATCAGATGAACCAATCTAAACCCTTGTTGTTGCAATTGCTTTTTGTCAAAATTCTTTCAAATGCTTCATTTCATTGTAATAATCACTCTGCTTCTTTTCCAAGTCTATGTCTTCTCTTTTCCGGGATAGTCCTTTCATTGCCTTATATCTAGTGTGCACTTTCACTGTCACCACCACGATCACTGCACAAACAGCAATGATCAACAGAGGCCTCAAGATGGAACTAAATATACCACTCACCAATTTTTTAAATCATGTACCAATGGCACTAAATCCATTTTCAACTGAATCCCAAACACCTGCAGATGCCAATACACTCAATTCCTTCTGTATGTCTGTAATATTCTTTATATACCCCTGTAAGTCCTTACTCTTATCTGGGATATAAGTACAACATTGTTGGACTGTCGAAATCCGTCAGACTCTGCCTTCCTTTGCGTGCATAATGTCTAAAGCAAGTTGATTTAGCAAAACCATAGCCCTAATAGCAACCATTTCAGTATTTACAAACAACAAATCTCCAGCAGTATTAGTAGACAACCTATCCACTACAGTAGATAATTTTCGATCGCAACATTGTTCAGTATTACCCCTACATTTGTAATTATAGCGCCAAAAATATCTCCCACAATCTCTCCAGCACCAGCACCTCTTTTAGACCTACATTTTTCTACCCAAACTGGATGATGGAAGTTTTCTACATCATAAATCTTTGGAAACACTACTAAAAATAACATGCGCCATGCCATTTATTAGGCAATTTGAAATAAGCGTTCTTTCCACAAATAAAGAAGACTCCAGGAATCACAGGATCACCACCATCCACAAACAACTGCCAAGTCCCTTGAACTTCAAAAGTAAGGTCATATCCGCTCTCCTCTAGGAAAACAGTATTGTATTCATTTGCATCTTTCTGTATGCACAACTACCCTCTGTGTTGCCAATCTAATGTCAATGCTCCAGTATTCCCTCCTGTCTGGTGATTCTTTTCTTCTTGTGACCAAATGGGAAAATGTGTTTCTTTAGTTGCATTAGTTTTCACCTCTCTATATCTATCTTCTACTTGATTTAAGAATTTGTTTTCTATGTCACTGAGAACACAAGTCAAATTATGTCTGTGTGCATGAGTAGTGTCCAATGTGTGAACCAGAGCAAAATATCTATTAGCAGTTTCAGTAATCTGAGTATATGAATGCCTATTCAAATGTTTGAATAATGGAACTTCTGAAAGAACTAAATCATAATTAGAATAGTAATACTGAAAATGACATTTTCCATCGAAAATACTCAGCAATATACTACAAGTGATACCATATGTCAGTGGTAATGTGATGGTAAGTATTGCCTTTGACTACCGAAGCAGGTAACTGCTTGCAAATATAGCAATCCCTTGCCTCAATAGTATTAACATATTCATACAGCAACCTCGTGTAAGTGTTTGATGTATAATCTCTTCTCGATAGATCTACATGGAAGTTCTGGTCTCCTAATGAGTATACATTTCCATCTACTTTATGTGAAGGTTTCTTCTTATTTGTATGTTTCTCTTCTATAGCACTAGTGGAATGTGAATATAATCCTACAAGTAAGATTATTAAACCCAACACTAGTAATATTATTACTGCACCTACCATGTACCTACATCTATGACTAGAATTATTAGTTTCCATACTATTTAGACTCAGATCAAGTGGGTAGAGAAATAACAGCCACAGGATCTTCTCCAGTCTTTATCGGTGCTCAGTTTTATTTACAAAATGTGAACAGTCTTCTTGAGACTACCCCAGTTCTACTCCATGTTTTTCTTGATTCTTCTTCCACTTGGGCCTACGTAATCTTCTTTTAAACAACTCAACAAAGTTCATACAACGTCTCTAATGATAAAGGGACCAGGTTTATTTACAAGCATTTCTAATATCATTATCATTAGTCCATCTACAAGCACAGGAAATTCCCCTGAATTCAAATAGGGAAATTCAGCTTCATTCAGTACCAGGTAGCTCAAGGCACTCAAGCATGTCGGATAAGGGAGTTCAGAAGTGAGCAGAAAGTTGTGAACAAGTTCCGAAAGTTTCCGATGAATCTCCACAATTTTTTCAGAATCTCAGAAAGACTCCCTCGCTGTCATCCGTAGCAAGATAAGTTCACTCAGGAGAAGAATATCTCTGACAAGGCACTGTTGACCTTTTGGACATTCTCAGACTAGGCCCTTCACCTTCATCTCCACTCAGTTCAGATTCTCCAGATGCTTCAGCTATGGGTGCTAGTGTTCATTCAGAGGACAACTTCAGTCTTTCTCTAGCTTTGTTTCTTGGCCAACTTTCTTCCACCACCACCACCTGCAGTCCCACAGCACTAGCTACTGGGTTGGTGTCGAGATCTGATTCACCCTCTACCATTGTTCAACCTCCTCTTTTAATTTGTCTACACACCCCTCTGATTGCTCTAGGGCTTTCTTGGGCTCTGTCCGGTCTCTTACAGCTTGGCTGACCACTTCTTGAGCCTTTCAAACACTGCTGGTTTCTCCTCTGAGAGAGGTGCTGTTACTTTTTCAAGGGGACAGGGGACTCTAAGAGTGTGGAATACATGCACCCAATTAGGAAGATCGCCAAACTTCACAGCATTCACAGTGACCATGATCACCTGGTATGGACCCCGCCAATTGGGCTTAAGAAAGCTCTTTCTCACATGTTTTTTCACCACAACTCAGTCACCGGAACTATGGCCATGACTCATGACACTGCTCCTGAAATGGCTGTGCTGTTTACACTTCAACCTGGTGAGATACAGAACAATCCATGTCAGCCAATCCTTACAGTAGTAGAGCACAAAATCATCTGTGATGTTTACAAGCATATTCGCAGGCTCTTGCATAGCCCCATAATGATTTCATGGGGCAAATGACCTGTTCTTCGATCAGGGACACTTTAGAGACTCATCAGCACAAGAAGCTAAGCATCAAGCCATTTGAAAGACGTGGAAGCACACACTTTAGCCAATCTAGATTTCAGTATGCCATTGACATGTTCCACAATACCTGAAGCTTCTGGCCAATAGCTGCAATGCAATCTGTGTTCCACCGGTTTTGCTGTGCATTACATTCTCAGAACCTCATTATTAAAATTGTTCCTTGCTCTGATTCTAAAGAGGTTGGAAATCTGAATCTCGGAAAGAGTTTCCTCAACAACAGCTTAGCCACTGTGAGACTACCATATCTCCTAGTCAGATAGGCTTCCACCCAACGTGAGAAAATGCACTCAACTACTAAAATGTACCTCAGTCAATTGTATTTTGGCATCTCAATGAAATCAAGCTCATCCTGTTTAAAGATACTCCAGATATTACTATATGATTCAATGTATCAGCAGTTCTCTTTCCCACATAAATTTGCTGACAAGTCACACGTCTATGACACAAAGCTTTAGCCATCACTAGAAACTTTGGATTAAACCAGGTTTGCCTAAAGAACCTCACCGTGGCATGCCTTCCTACATGCATTGACCCATGATAGTGCATCATCATTGGTGGCAACAAACTATTGGGCAAAAGTGGCCTCCCATCACCCGAAACCCAAATGTCATCTTCTCACTTCACACACCCTGCTCTAATCCAGCCTTGCTGCTCTTCCTCCATATCTTCCTCTTGCAATCTCTTCACTTCATCCCAAGTATCAGCGATAGTCATCAAAAGGTTGAAATTGGTTTCATCTGCTCCCTTATTAGTGTATTCTCCATTGAAAGTACAAACATTCAGAGCAGAGTAACATGCAACCTCATCTACATAATGATTCCCCACTGCACAAAATGGTTTCCTTTACAATGAGCAGAATATTTGACAACAGCAATCTTGTTGGGAGTTTGTAGAGTCTCCAACAATTTTCTCAAATCTTCTTCATTGTGGATCAGGGACCCTAACAAGGTCATGAATCACCTCTGAGACCATAACTGTCCAAAGTTGTGAACAACACCGATCCCATATTGGCTATTGGTGAATGTCACTCTCAGCTAGTCTGAAACACAGCATGCTTGTGTAAGGGCGATGAATTCAGCTACCTGCGTGTAGAATACTCCTGTAAGCCAGGCAGCTTCCACCACTCATGTGACAGTACAGACAGCACAGGCAGCCCTCCGATTTCCATCAATATCCCTTAGACAAGAGCCATCCACAAATAAAATACAATCAGACTCAGGCAATGGCTCATCCATTATGTCAGGACGGGGCTTGGTGGACAGTTCAGTGACATCGAGACAGTCATTTTCTACTTCAGTCTCATCCACATCACAATCAGGTAAAGGTAATAAAGTAGCAGGATTTAGAACTGAACATCTTTCAGCAGCTAAAAGAGTCCAATACCTAGTGAGCCGGCTATTCATCAAATGCTGCATACTTGTTCTGGTCAACAAAATTTCAACAGAGTGTGCCACATAAACTGTCAAAGGGTGACCCATTAGAATGCTCTTGCTTCACTCTATACTGGGTCTAAAGTAGCAGAGAAGCAGGCAACTGGTCTATGGGTATCTCCGTGTTCTGAGGTGACATTGAGGGAGCACAACCTTCTCTTTCACTTCAGAAAAGAAAAAAATACATTATTGTGGTCAGGTATTCCCAGTGCAGAAGCATGACAAAGGCCCTCTCTCAACTCCAGGAAGGCATTCAAACAATCATTGTCCCAGAGTACCGGATTGGCCACATCCTTGTGTGTCAGACTCTGCAGACGTTTCACCACTATGGAAAAGCTGGGTATCCACTGACAACAGTAGCCCACCATTCCCAGGAACATCCTGACGTCCTTCTGTGTGCGTGGTTTCCATGATCGCTAAGGTTCGCTCTTGTGACACCTTTCATGCACCAATCACAATGTGATGTCCTAAGTAGAGGACTACAGTCATACAGTACTGCAACTTCCTCGGGGATACTTTATGTCCATTCTCAGCTAAATTGTTCAACAGGGTAATGGTTTCAGTTTTACATGCCTCTCTAGAATTCAATGCAACCAAAAAGTCATCGATAACTTGAACCAAAATAGAAGGGCAGGGCATGATCAAAGACTCCAGATTCTTCTTCAAGATCTGATTAAAAATGGAATGACTCTGTATACCGTACTGAGACAAAGCACCATGTTAAAACTCAATTTTCCAGCCGAAAAGCAAACAAAAAGTGTCTCTCCTCATACAGAGGAATGGTAAAAAAAGCTTGGCAAAGATCAATGACAGTAAACCATTCAGCCTTGCATGGAATCTGAAACAACATTACAGAAGGATGTGGTATCACAAGACAACAAGGAACCACTATTATGTTAATTTCTCAGAGATCCTGTCCCATGTGGTACTTACCGCTTGGCTTCTGCAAGCCCATTATCAGTGAGTTACATGGATTCGCCAAATCTCTTTCAGAATGCCTTTGCTCAATCATAGACTCAATTACAGGTGTAATTCCAGTACCTGTTTCAGGTGTCACGTTATACTGTGGGGTTCTCAGGTATTCAGCATTTGGCTTAACTTGGATGTGGACTGTCTCAAATACTTTAATGAGTCCAATATTCTTCCTAAAAATCCCAAACCAGGTCTCTCGCTGTATCTCTATGATCTAACGATAAGTGTTCTACAGTCAGCATGGTGACCAATGAAACGTGCAGATTTTGATTTGCCTATTTAAAAGCAATGTCCTCATCATTTGTTTGAAGCTCAATGCCCTTTGGTGTGCAATAAATGGTGCAACTTGCACAACAGATCACGTCCTAAGAGGCATAAAGGACTGGAATCGCACACCAAATATTGATTATAATCTTCAAATGCCCCCATCTTCACATGTATTTCTTCAGCCAAAGGGTTAGACAATCTCTTACTAGCAAATGCTACAACTTGGACTTCCTCAGGGCTCTCAAATATCACTCTACTCCAGACGTCAAATGCTTAAAGTGGATTTCTGTTCAATCACTATTCCTTTCTAGTGCTCCATCCAGGACACTTGATAACAAAATTAAAATCCTTCTGACCCGAGTGGCACTTGATAACAAAATTAAAATCCGTCTGACCCGAGTGGCAGAGAGTATTCCTCACTCGTCTTGCAAGACGCCGAAGAAAGACGAGTGAGGAATACTCTCTGCCACTCGGGTCAGAAGGATTTTAATTTTGTTATCAAGTGCCCTGGATAGAGGACTAGAAAAGAATAGTGGTGGAACAGAAATCCACTTTAAGCATTTGACGTCTGGAGTAGAATTATATTTGAGAGCCCTGATGAAGTCAGAGATGCGAACGCATCATGTCCAACTAAACACATGTTGGCTATTTGGAGAACATTGTAGCGTGTCAAGGAATGATGAATAGTGACCTGTGATGCAAATATTTCAAGAATAAACATCGGAGTGGAAAGAAAACGGATTGGAATTTATTTTCATAACACACACTTGGTGCTGTTCTGGATAACTTGTTTCTTGTTGTATAACTGGATTTTCTAGTCCGCCTTTGTGGGTTTGAGTGGCTGCCCTCGTCCTTGGAGCACACAATTTTATATTTTTGCATTTTATTGTGGGGGTTACTGAGAATCTTGCGCATAGAGCCATGCCACATCCAGCTTTGGTTGTTACGTTGCCATAGATTAACCTTGGCATCACAGTGTAGAAATACAGAATATTGCCAATACAGCTAGTTGAATGAATGAATTTAAAGAATTGCAAACTATACCATCTCAAAGTACATCAGCAAAATAATTCTTGCTACAGGAATTAATGCCTAAACACTAATCTACACATACATTATATACTATTAGTTCACAACGATACATCATAAATTCAAGTTCTCCTCAGAACATTAATATGTAAGTTTGCAAAAAACACTAGCAGTCACATTTCTATGCCCACTATTTATTTTATCACGAGTTTCATGTGGAGTACTTTAAATATCAAATTCTCCATCTTTCATTGGTAACATTAATAACATTAATCACACAGAACATATTTGAGTGCTGACTACACATGATTATAATGCATATCTACAGTATCTGCGGGTAGAATCAAAATTACGCTACTCCAACTCAAAACTAGAGGCGCCTCAACCAAGAATTTCTGCAGGATGTAAACTGGGAAGGTGTTTATTGAAATCAAGATGCAGATGAAACAGCTTGCTTATTTGAAACCTTCTCCTCCATTTCCATTACGCGGGGCTATGTTCGTGGCAGATTTGAACACTTAAACCTTTAGTTAGAAAATCATACACCTTGTGTCACAAGGGATGCTCCTTGTGGGTACAAAGAGGACAACATAGGTGTTAAGGCTTATCCAATGCATAGCAGGGATTCTATGTATGTCCTCCAAAGGTAAGATTTCTAATTTAAATTCAATCTACATTGCAGATGGCTATGGGAATAGGCACTGGCAAAGCCAGGGCCAGGCTGGGGACCAAAAATTAGCCCAGCAAAAGTTGTCATACTAGCCCCTATAATACAGCAAGCATGCTAGTCTGAATACTGTAAGTTTGGATCTGGGAAAATAGTTCTGGAATGATTAAAAATGGAGCATTTAACAATACCTTTTGATCATACATTGCCTTTTTATCCTGTTTTCATTTACCCCTTTATTTTTAATTTCATCTGGTCCACTTAGGATCATTTACTTCCCTCTGCCATAATGTTCTCAACTCCTCTCCTCTTCCTTTCTCTAATCATAGTAATGCTTTGATTTTCTCTCGCCCTTGCTTTCTTCTTTTTTCTTTTCCTAACTATGTATGTCTCATTCTGCATCCCTAGAGTTTGCTCCCAGCTCCCTGTCTGTCCTTGCGACAGTTGCTCATGCCAAAGCACTACGCACTTTATCTTTTCCCCAGGAGAAGCAGTTCATTTGTCCGCTATTGCGTGCAGCAGGGATTAGAAATTATACAGTGTCAATGGAATATCTACTCTCTTTAGTAACAAATTAGATCATATATTGCATTTTAAATTATCTTTCCCCTGCTTTTAAGGTTCGTGGTAAATATTATATATTTTTATCACTTGTAATTTTGGTCTATATGGACGTGTTGTCTTTTTAAATGAAAATGTGTATGTGGATTCTTTTATGGCTCATTTAGAGTCGAATAAAGTATTCTTGACTTGACTCGAACTGAACTACTTCCAGCTTCTTCCTTTGACCTGCCTCTTCTCTTTACGCATCTTCTTTTTCTTGGCCCCTTGTAGAATAACCTGTTCTAGGCAGATTTTACTACTAGTTACCCATTATTCGTAACATAATCCCTGAGACATGCATTAATTGTGGAACTGGATCTCTAGCCTTAGCCTTTCTTTGTTTATATAATGTAACAAACAACATTAGTATTTAAAAACACTCACCTTCCCACAATACGGTGAATGAGATTTTTTTTGTGAACTTGATGTCCACAAGTTGAAACATTATTGAAAGTGTTCACTCAGCCTTTCATGCTTCTCAGATCGATAAAATGAGTACCTCTGAGTTAATTGCATTATCTGGTTAGTACAGTAAGGGCGTTTTAGGAAAAGCTATTATTAAGGCTGTATTATTTTCTAGAGATCTAAATGGCAGTTTAGATTTGCACTTTTTTGAGTGCAGGATGATCAAGAGGCCACTGCAACTTGCACCACCCATTTTCCAGCGAGCCCTGCTAGTGACAGTAGCAACACAGCTACTAACCGTTGCACTCCTACAAGAGTGACAATTCAGACTATTCCAGGTCCCCAAATCTATGAGAATGGCTTAGTCAGCAGGTATTGGTCCTATCAAATGCACAAACACTTAAAAAAATCGTTTACATTATCTTACTTTGTGGCCAATGCAAAAGATCCAGTTTTACTGGCAGTTCCAGCTTAAGTTTACATCGCTTCACAGGGGATGACGTCACAATATGATTGACAACCACATTGTAGGTCTGACATAGAGCTCAGCCATTGGAGAATTGCAGCTTTAGGGAGAAGAGAAGCTCTTTGACAGAATGCATACCTCCTCCCAAACCACCGCCACACTGTTTAGTATACAAACTGCATGTCAGCACAGCTCACTTGTTCAGTTTGTATTTGTGTGCTGAGACTGTTATTCAGAGGGACTGCACCTGTGCTTGGCACTGCGCCAGAATAACTGCAGAAAATGAAGAGCAGTGCCAAAAGCCTGAGCAGACTTTAGTTTGGTATAGAGGTACAGGATGTCCCAGGCCGAGGAAAATATGACCTCCAGGGCACAAGCCCACCAGTAAATGGCCTGGTGCCTTGTAAGACCAATCCACCCATAAAAGCCAATAGGTCTCACCATTTGTAATGGCAGTGCTGAGCTATCGCCTTCTCCAATGTTTTTCTGCAAAGTACTGTTTACAAAAGAAAAAGGCAAACACGTTTCATAATACTGGGGGGAAATAGTGCATTGTATCTCAAAACTGTTAATTGAATTCAATGCTTTCAATGTTTATACACAACATGGTTTTTTTCTCGCAAAAATGTAATTAAGAATCCCTGACGATATTTTAAAAAGAATAATGTTTCCAAAGTGTGAAGGGAACCCCTTGCCAAGGCCTAATTTACTTTCCACAGGATTGAGTCATTTGCTCCTCTGCAGTAGCACAGAGCTGAATATAGCACGGATGAGAAATGTAATGCTAAGTACACCCCACATCGCTTTAAAGGCTTTGTGTGTCAAGGCTTGTGCTTTCATGTAATGTGTGGAATCATCATCTGAAACGCATTCACCTTTGAAGATAATCAGGGCTAGATGTAGGTAATTATATTTTACCACTTCTTAAATACCGAATTTTACCGATTCGGCATTTAAGAAGTGGTAAAATAGAGGGGGGGGGGGGGGGGGGTATGTAGGTGTTTCAAAATCGGTAAATACCGAATCGTTAAGATTCGGTATTTACCGATTCTGTAAATACCGATTCGGTAATGCCCATTGATTCCTATGGGCCTTGAAGCCCATAGGAATCAATGGGCAATACCGAATCGGTATTTACCGATTGGGTAAATACCGATTTCAGCAGGGTTGCAGGGGGTGTCACTTTGACACCCTCTAGCACCCCAAAGACGTGCATGTGTGCCATGTGGCACACAGACATGCCCTAGGGGCATGTCTGTCTGTCACATGACTAGGTGTGCATGCACACATGTGCATGCACACCTGGATTCGGTATTTTACCACCCAATTGGATTGGGTGGTAAAATACCGAATCTGTAAGGCTTTAGGGACTCTGAAGAGTCCCACCTACATCTGGCCGTTACCGAATCGGTAAAAATACCGATTCGGTATTTTACAGAATCGGTAAATTTACTGTTTCGGTAAATTTACCGAATCTGTAAAAATGGCCCCCTACATACCAAATACCCATTTACCGGTCGGTACCGGACGAAATCGGCCGTTACCGGTCGGTAAATGGCCTCCTACATCTGGCCTCAAGAATCATATTTACCTTTCTTATGGATTGTGATAATACTATGTTGTAGAAGAGTCTTATTTTATAAGAAAGTGAAGAAGTAAGAGAAGATAGTTATAATAAAACCCCAGTGGAGTTTGAAATTACCTGCAAATATGTTATTTGAGAAATGTATCTTATGGGAATTTTATGTTCCATGCACTACTCAAAAAATGTGATTTTATCCATTTCTGAGTCATATATGATGTTTATTTATGTACACTTGGGGGCTATCAATTCGAACTTTAATGGAAGACATTCAAATGCATAACAGAAATAGTTTATCATTGTTTGTGGCTGATGTACTTCTTGTGAATCTGTAGTGTAGTTCCTATATTCCCAATAGGCTCTGCGCATTGGAATAACATATACTATAGTTTAGACCTAGGACTGAAGTCGACTAGGTCTCTATCGTATATATTAAACTTAATTGTGAGTGCCAGCTAGCTCAGAGGTCACTAGAAACTTTATTGAATTCACAAGAAGGGATTAGTTTCTGACAACCGCATAAACATGACGACTTTGTTTCCCAAGAATAAGAAATCAATCTCTAGAGTCGCGGAAACAATAGATAGCTATTTTACTCAGTCATTCGTGCATGCTTCGTTTCACCAGAGGTGCTGAGAAAATAGAGACTGGGCATTTTCAATAAAAGTATTTATTGAACAGTCTTCTTTCTCAAGCATAAGAAATGTACTGCTACAATCGTAGTACCGGTAATAAAGTACAGAGTATATAATACGAACAGTATTATAAAGTAGTACTGTAAAAGCATGATATGGTTTCTAAGCCATAAATTGCTTTAAAACGGATAAAATACATACAGTGTTAAAATGATGGCTAAAAGTACTCAACTGGTGCTTCTAAAATACGCCTACCCCGGTGTACCTGACCTAAGCCTAGCACAAGGGAAGAAGTAAGTGAGGAGTAGTTTTAAGTTTAGTATTTCTTGCCAAGAATCTAATCAAGAATTCTCAAAGGGTCTAATCAGCTCTGTACCTTGGTTTAGAATGAAGGAGGTCTTGTATCTCTCTCTCAGGACTCGATTTCCCAGCAACCCGCAAGGGTAGCCTGGAAACACTGGAGCTGGATTTCTCGGCAAGAGAAAAGACAGCGTCTCTCAGTGCGTCAGCTGGAGGGTCGGCTTCCTTCGGCTCTTGCTGCAGCAGGGAGTCGGGCAAGTAGTTAGTCGATCTGCTCCAAACCACTGTGTGTTTGACTGGGCAAATCTAGGCATATTTATACTTTGAAGGTGCCGAGTTTGACGTGTGATTGGACTTAATAACGTCATCAAAGACTCAGTTCTTTTCAAACTCCATGATTTCCTAGATAAATTAGTATTCAGGCAAGGGGAAGTCCCTAGCTGCTGAAGGCGGGTTTTTCTAAGAAAGCGTTGTTGATTCTTGGAACTTAGTGGAAGTAGCCTTGCTGTATTTGGGCTGCATAGGCTCAGTCCAAATATGGTGATGATTTTTATGCCTATATATGGATTGGATAATGTATACCTATATAAGGGCATGAATCGGGAACATTTACACTAGGGTCCTAGATTCATTCACAACACCCACACCACGATTTTAAGTTCAATAAAACTAAACATATAAGCACTGAACAGATCTGAAGCTAGTATTTACAATCCCACCCCAAAATACATGAAAAATGCACTTGAACTGGTTGTACACGAGAAAATTAGCATTTCTACAGTACGCATTTAAGGAAGTGATGTCCTTCTAAGCATAAAGCATTGTACATAAAATGCAAACTGAATGAATCATATAATTACAGTTATGAAAATGGCTCTTAAATACAGAAAAAAAGGTCGAGACCATTTCATAGCATGACATAGCCTATCAATAGTTTGTAATAATGGGGACAAGGCCAAATATTTTCTCTAGGAATTGTTTCAAAAAGAATTTCATGTTCTCTAAGAATAGTTCTACTTTAAGCAGATTAGTCTGTGTAAAAAGTTCAATGTTTTGGAGAGAAAATTTCAATTGGTTGTGAAAAAATTGATTTCCAAAGTTAGTAGTCTTTGTTTTGAAAAAGTGAAGGCCGAATTTCAGAGTTCAGGGAACGCTGTGTGCATGAATCAAAAGTTATTCTCGGTGTCAGGAGAAAACATCAGATCATCTAGGCTGGCAAAGAAATCATCTACCACAGTAGGTGAAAGTGGAACTACTTGATCAAGCAGATCAAATGTGCACAGATGAGAAGCATTGCCGTCAGCACCAGGTGCCGCATTAGCAGTGTTCATATCAGATGGTACCTGTGTGCCTGTTGATCCTTGTATCTCATCCTCAGTTAGACTTGCCGGTGAGATCTCAATGAATGCCGTCATCAGAAGTGGCAGCCATTGGGGGCAACACGATGCATGAGTCGTTACCAGACATAGCAAGGCGTCAACATCCGATGGCTGTACTGATGGAAATGTAAGACAGATGTCCAACAAGCATTCTTCTCCGCAAAGCAGGCATCGTAGAACAGGTAAGATGCAATCTAGCCAGATTGGTCTGAACGATAGAAACGAGGTTGTGTTCAGATCTCTTAAACGAGCCAAGCCAAGAATCTGTGTAATTCTCTCACGATACCTCATGGCAAAAAGGGTTCCTTCCATTGTAGTCTGGGTATCGACGGTGACTGGACTTGCCATATCGAAGCAGAAGAAATAAAAATAGTATTCCTGCTATGAGTCCCAAGATGAGAGGTAGTCCGCCGAACATAGAGTGCACGAAATTTGGAAAAATGACGAGGACTGATTCGAATGGTGTTAACAGTCCCAAAAAAATCGTCTTAAATACATGTGCGATTCCGCTGGTATCAGACATTTTTAAGATTTGACTTAACATTTCTGCGAAATGTACTGGGCAGTTTGTTGATAATAGCGCATGTATCTCTGCAGAAGTCCTTGCAACTTGCAGGTCATACGTTTCTCTAGACAAGGTCAGTGGTAAATTTTTTTGCAAAAGAATGACTTGCATTCTGCTTAAAGTATCAATTTGTATAGAAGAGATATTCAGTGAAGGCCATAAGTCCGTCCCTCTGTCTGCCTTGTGCGTTTGATACAATGCTTGCATACAACAAGTGACCATGGACGACACACTAACTAGATAAGCTTTTCCTGGCAACATGCCACAACAGCTGTGATCATTCAGCATAACGTAACTGCCGTTGGATAGTTGCCTGAAAATTGGTTCTATCACTGTGGAGGGTGTACCGTGCAGGTGGCAAGAGAGGTTATTTGCAGAACCGTCGCAGGCTCCGTGTAAATTAATACCTTGGCACACAAGTGTACCACTTAGTGAGTTCTTACAATTTTTACCACTAAGGAATACCTCTTTTCCCTTATTCCAACATTTGTGTCTGTAAGGTAAAGTCCAGGTCGACTTAATGTATTCTTTACGCAACCTTTCATACAGGCCTGTTGGTATATGCTGTAGACAATACTGAAACTGGAAAATTGTCACTGATATCGTAATGGTGCCATGTATTATCAATTCAATGACAGGCTTCTCAGAAACTGTCAATGGTAATCTTTCCAGTTTTTCAATGCTCAGCACCGTATAGTCTGCTCCTTTTTGTGCCAAAGAGATTTGTTTATCTGTAAGGTTAAATACAGAAAACAATGAGGTTGTGTTGATTAGACGCCATGGCACATAGCCTGAACGAAGATTTTGTAATGTCCAGCCTAGCTGCATTATAGAACGTAGTTGAGACTGGCCATGTTGCAACATTAGCAAGTCCTGCTCTATTATGTCAATTGCAGAGGATACAATGCTGTCCAAAGAATATATTCTGGAGGACAGAATCGTTAACCCATTGTCCACTACAGAGAGTGCTTTCTCCAAATGAATACGATCAATATCTCGTATTCTTTCTGCTGTTTCCATTTGCGTTATTTTCCAAGCTTCGTTGTACGCAGCGTATATACCAGCGTATATGAAACGTTTTTGCCGTGGTTTGCGAGGTCCCATTAAGAAATCTCGCAAAGCATTGCCTTCTTTAAGTAAAGATAAGTGTTGTTTGATTTCCGGAAGTGTAGATTTCTGTAACCATTCAAGGCATAGTTTTCCTACACTGTATGTTGTTACTATCCCTGGATGTTGTCTCTGGGAATATCTTGGATCTGGCCTGTTCATTTTGAACCCCTGTGTTTTGTTCAGGAATCTATCATGACAGGTATAAGTGTCTGTGGGCCAGATTAACCATTTTTTCCAATCAGGATTAGTTCTGTTCTGTTTTAAAATATATGATAAGTCTACCTCCTCTTCTGTAGTGTTATCACTGTCAGATGTGGGTTTAGGTATAAACGGTTTATTTAAATCTTTTATCTTATCTAAGCCAAGACAAGAAGTTTGTTGAACAGTGTCATTTAAAAACATTATTTGTTCTGGTATAATTTAGGCTCTGAACAGGGCTTCTAATCCTTGCACCTGCCAGTCTCTTGTGCCCCAGACAGTTTTTGTCTCGATGTTGTCTTTCCGAAATTCAAAACCTAATGTAGACAGCTGAACATGAAAGTTTGCAGAATAAATTTGTTTAGTATTGGTCAACATTGTTTTCATTCCTGTCTTATTCTCATTTTTTAAATAAAATGTTTCTGGATTTGTAACATTAAACCCTGTGAAGTATGGAAACTTTTCATAGAACGTTTTTGAACTGCCTTTTGGTGGCATTGGATAGTGTTCCCATTGATTATATGTATAAACATTTCTAGGGCTTGCAGATTTATGCAAATAATGGTGACCATAATGATTAAAACAATACATATGTTCATAATTTGATGAACCTTGTAAGTATTCATGTTCGGTAAATCTAGCTGACATCTCTAAATCCATGAGTATGAGCATCCCGCTCCTTGAAACCCAGCAGACACCGTAATATCACTCGCACCACCGGGCTCATAATTGGAATTGTACTTCCCGACTACGGACGCATTAACAAAATCCTGAACCTAATTGGAATTGTAAATCCTGTCCCTACCAATGCGACATTAGCCTGATAGGTATTTTTTCATTTTTATTCCAACCTTTGATCACGCTATCCCGCCCTCCGCTCCGTTTCCCCCCCCACCCCACCTCCCACAGGCGGCCTAGATCTTTCCTTCACTTCTGGTCCACCCACAGTTTTTTTAAAAAAATGTTTCATTATCTCATCACTGTATGTCACTTAATCTCATCACCACAACTGCTCCGTTCTTTCTCAAATGGCACCTTTTTGAAAACGCGGCTTTTTAATAATTTCTCCACCTGTCTTGTCACTTTTATTCCAACCGTACCAATCAGTAGATACTTTAAGTGTTTTAAACTCACTGCGCCTTGACTCTAAAATATAGGTCTCACTTCCGTTATCACTAGGAAATGTCACCTCTTTTATTCTTAAGTCACTCCTTCCTTGTAAGTTAGGGAATGTCACCCCTTTGTATCCAAGTCACGTTCTACTAGAAATACATGCCTAGCCTTTTTGAAACTAAACCCTGTTTCTATTTTTCTTTTGCCCTCTGTTATTTTTTTCCCCCTTGCTAATTGTGTACAGTTTTAAAAGGCATAATGTTATTATGATTTCAAAACAAACATGATATACTCTCATGTCCTGAAGATGATGCCCTGTATTTAGTTTCACAACAAGGGTTGGTGATGGACAGATTTTCTGAATTAAGCAGAATACTCTCACCCAGTCAAGAGATCAGGGCTAGATCCAACACCGTTTTTTAGCTCACCCCCCTTTTCTGTATCGTTTTTGGCCACTATAGGTGTGGCAGGGTATACTCAGACATGAGTCCCTTTCTCACTGCTCCATCAGGATTCAAGCAAGCCGGGCCGAAGAGGCTGAAATGCCAGAAACCGGTCCCCGGTAGCTTGTCTCCTTTCTGGTGAAGAATTGGCTTGGTAGTTTGGTCTGCCCTGTTCCCATGATGCACTGGGCCAGGGACAGACTAATTTGCATATAGCCAGGTTCTGAGCTGGGATGGGGCAGTGAGATAAATAACGGTGATGGATCAAGCCCTGATCTTTGGACTGGGTAAGAGTGGTCTGCTTAATTCAGACACTCTGTTCATCACCACCCCCTTTTCTGTATCGTTTTTGGCCACTATAGGTGTGGCAGGGCATACTCAGACATGAGTCCCTTTCTCACTGCTCCATCAGGATTCAAGCAAGCCGGGCCGAAGAGGCTGAAATGCCAGAAACCGGTCCCCGGTAGCTTGTCTCCTTTCTGGTGAAGAATTGGCTTGGTAGTTTGGTCTGCCCTGTTCCCATGATGCACTGGGCCAGGGACAGACTAATTTGCATATAGCCAGGTTCTGAGCTGGGATGGGGCAGTGAGATAAATAACGGTGATGGATCAAGCCCTGATCTTTGGACTGGGTAAGAGTGGTCTGCTTAATTCAGACACTCTGTTCATCACCACCCCCTTTTCTGTATCGTTTTTGGCCACTATAGGTGTGGCAGGGTATACTCAGACATGAGTCCCTTTCTCACTGCTCCATCAGGATTCAAGCAAGCCGGGCCGAAGAGGCTGAAATGCCAGAAACCGGTCCCCGGTAGCTTGTCTCCTTTCTGGTGAAGAATTGGCTTGGTAGTTTGGTCTGCCCTGTTCCCATGATGCACTGGGCCAGGGACAGACTAATTTGCATATAGCCAGGTTCTGAGCTGGGATGGGGCAGTGAGATAAATAACGGTGATGGATCAAGCCCTGATCTTTGGACTGGGTAAGAGTGGTCTGCTTAATTCAGACACTCTGTTCATCACCACCCCCTTTTCTGTATCGTTTTTGGCCACTATAGGTGTGGCAGGGTATACTCAGACATGAGTCCCTTTCTCACTGCTCCATCAGGATTCAAGCAAGCCGGGCCGAAGAGGCTGAAATGCCAGAAACCGGTCCCCGGTAGCTTGTCTCCTTTCTGGTGAAGAATTGGCTTGGTAGTTTGGTCTGCCCTGTTCCCATGATGCACTGGGCCAGGGACAGACTAATTTGCATATAGCCAGGTTCTGAGCTGGGATGGGGCAGTGAGATAAATAACGGTGATGGATCAAGCCCTGATCTTTGGACTGGGTAAGAGTGGTCTGCTTAATTCAGACACTCTGTTCATCACCACCCCCTTTTCTGTATCGTTTTTGGCCACTATAGGTGTGGCAGGGTATACTCAGACATGAGTCCCTTTCTCACTGCTCCATCAGGATTCAAGCAAGCCGGGCCGAAGAGGCTGAAATGCCAGAAACCGGTCCCCGGTAGCTTGTCTCCTTTCTGGTGAAGAATTGGCTTGGTAGTTTGGTCTGCCCTGTTCCCATGATGCACTGGGCCAGGGACAGACTAATTTGCATATAGCCAGGTTCTGAGCTGGGATGGGGCAGTGAGATAAATAACGGTGATGGATCAAGCCCTGATCTTTGGACTGGGTAAGAGTGGTCTGCTTAATTCAGACACTCTGTTCATCACCACCCCCTTTTCTGTATCGTTTTTGGCCACTATAGGTGTGGCAGGGTATACTCAGACATGAGTCCCTTTCTCACTGCTCCATCAGGATTCAAGCAAGCCGGGCCGAAGAGGCTGAAATGCCAGAAACCGGTCCCCGGTAGCTTGTCTCCTTTCTGGTGAAGAATTGGCTTGGTAGCTTGGTCTGCCCTGTTCCCATGATGCACTGGGCCAGGGACAGACTAATTTGCATATAGCCAGGTTCTGAGCTCGGATGGGGCAGTGAGATAAATAACGGTGATGGATCAAGCCCTGATCTTTGGACT
This sequence comes from Lissotriton helveticus, assembly GCF_964261635.1. NCBI lineage: Eukaryota > Metazoa > Chordata > Amphibia > Caudata > Salamandridae > Lissotriton > Lissotriton helveticus. The sequence continues at coordinate 167,151,898 of NC_136071.1, read as the reverse complement.
GGGTAAGAGTGGTCTGCTTAATTCAGACACTCTGTTCATCACCACCCCCTTTTCTGTATCGTTTTTGGCCACTATAGGTGTGGCAGGGTATACTCAGACATGAGTCCCTTTCTCACTGCTCCATCAGGATTCAAGCAAGCCGGGCCGAAGAGGCTGAAATGCCAGAAACCGGTCCCCGGTAGCTTGTCTCCTTTCTGGTGAAGAATTGGCTTGGTAGTTTGGTCTGCCCTGTTCCCATGATGCACTGGGCCAGGGACAGACTAATTTGCATATAGCCAGGTTCTGAGCTGGGATGGGGCAGTGAGATAAATAACGGTGATGGATCAAGCCCTGATCTTTGGACTGGGTAAGAGTGGTCTGCTTAATTCAGACACTCTGTTCATCACCACCCCCTTTTCTGTACTGTATTTAGTTTCGGCATCGAAACATCGTCGACAAATTAGCACCATATGCAGTAGAAATGTCCAACAATGATTTGTGCAATGGTGATTAAGAAATTGAATCAAGTCTGTTCACTGAGCACAAGTATACAGACCGCCTTATTCACCTTTTCCTAAAACTTTCGTTGTTTTGTCTTGTTCACTGTGGGTCACGGGTCGTCCATGTGTTATTGCCTATACCTGCAAAATAAACTCCTGTCCGGCTGGACAAAGGACAAACTTACTATTTAGTGTATGTCTATTATTCTTCTGATCCTCCAAATACCAGGGACCACTGTTCTCTATAATAAGTTACCGCCCAAGGTCCCTAGTGCATTACCTTTGGGTTCCCTTATTTTCTTGTAACAGTATGTAGCGCAATCGCTGGATTGCAAGGGATTGTGAAATCCTCACCCTCTTTTGATAAGTGGGTCCCCTCAGCATCTCCTCTTTCTACCACCTTCCTTACCACCCATTCTCTGCTGTATATACACGCCCCTCTTGCTAGGCATGTCTGATCATCCACCTCTCTACACTCTTGAATACATTAATAAAATCTTAGGAGGTCCCTCTCTTTTATCTGATTCTGCTGAAACTCCCAATGAGCCAAGTACTACATTAGTTGAAGAATTAGAAAAAACAAAGAAAAAAGAAGTGAGATTGACACTTATGATAAAACTTCTGACAGACTACCTAAAGGCCAATACAATCCCAGTTGGCCTACAAGTGCGCAATATTCCGGGTGTCTTTACCGACAACCCGAAATATCTCAACGGATTTAGCTACATCAGCACTACCTGTTCCCGGCACTGGATGGTGCTCGGGATAGGTATTGCCATAGAGGAGCTACAAAAACTAAGTAGTGAAATTCGCAACCTAGAGAAACAAATCCAAGACAAAAACACCACCACTGAGGCCAAAAAACTCCTTGACCAAATACAGAAAACTATTGAAGACTTCCACAAATTTGAGCTCAACAAAAAAAACATAAAGGTCAGAAAAGACATTAAAAGCTTCTCCCCAGAGAGAGCATACCCATACCTCAACAAAGACTATTATACTAACCGTTCCTACAGTGGCCCCCAAAACCAGAGGCCCTGGGGAAGGTTCAACAGATGACAACATTTTGTAGGTTTCTCCGATAGCTCAGCGGACTCATCAGAGCATTCAGACCAAAGTGACAGCCCAGGTCCTTCCCAGAAGAATATTTTAGGTCGAGGCCGGGCCCAGTCAGAACCCCCAGGTCCCGGGCGAACGGTTTACCCGTCGTCAACATTACCGGTGGTAATGACTCCCAACTCTGTCAGCAACAGTAGTAAAATTGAACAAGGGAATATTCTTCTGCCCATCTTTAATCTCACCCAACATACATTGTCTAGTGACGAATTGTCACTGCTTAACAAAGGACTATCGTTTGTCCCAACCATACGCTCAAAATATTTGGACGCCCAAACGGAACTCGATTTTTTAGAAAGGTGAGACTACATAGTTTTTTCCTTATGAACCCATCCCCTGTGAAGCATTCTAACATACCGTTCAAACCACCCTCTAAATTCTCTCCCACCGGAGGAATGATACCCCCAGAAATCCCCACATTTGAGAAATTGGTCTTAAATGACCTTGCTGGCCTGGAAAATAAAAAATCTTTTATACCCTACAACATCACAATCAATGAGAAAAATGCCGTGTCGACCCTAAAAAACAACCAGTCCCTTGTCATAAAACTGGCAGATAAGGGAGGTGGGATTATTATTCAGGAACTTGATAGATACAGGAATGAAATCCTACGCCAACTCAGTAACACTGAGCACTACTGCAAACTACCACGCAACCCCACCGAAGAGATACAGAAGCTGATTCTCGAGGTCACCAAAGATGCCCTTGAATTAGGCTTCTTGTCTAAGAAGGAAAATGAATTCCTCAACACTAAAGCTCCCTGAATACCGGTTATCTATTGCCTACCGAAGATTCACAAAAATTCCGAAACCCTCCCAGGCCGACCAATTGTCTCGGGATGCGGCACCATACTGGAATCCCTCGGACATTATATTGATTACTTCATCAAGCAATTTGTCCCCGACACTGTATGCTACATTAAAGACAGCATGTCGATGATTAATCTCATCGAAGAACATCAGTTTGATCCCACATCCAGGACTATGTGCACGCTGGATGTGGAATCTCTCTATACCAATATTCCCCGGTTTGAATCACTCCGAGTTATTGAGAAAGTCCTCGAATCACGACCACGCCCACATAATGCTCCATTTTTTTTTATCCTCCAACTTTTGGAGATATGTCTGACAAATATTTTTTTCCTTTTTGAGGGACAATTCTATGGCCAAGTACGTGGTACCTCTATGGGGGATATTTTTGCCCCCAATCTAGCTATCCTTTATATGGACCACCTAGAGACATCATGCATACTGGAGACATCAAACACTTTCCACAGTGGCATTACCCTGTGGAAACGTTACATTGACGATTTTTTTTTGCTTTGGACTGACTCCTCTGACTCACTCAACCAATTCTTACATTGGTTAAATAACAACAGTGGGGGGCTTAAATACACACTCGCGACGAGTAAAGAATCAATTCCTTTTCTTGACCTAGAAATAAAGCACACTGATGGTCGCCTCACCACTAGTCTACACCGCAAGCCCACGGAGCGTAACACCGTACTGAATTACAACAGTCACCATGCCCGTGCATTGAGAGATTCCCTTCCCTTCTCACAGTTTCTCCGTATTCGGAGGAACTGCTATTTCAAAGAAGACTACTTCACTGAGGCTAAGAATCTCAGCGATAAACTTAGGATTAAGGGTTACCCACGAAAACTTGTACGCCGTTCCTTAAAACAAGCTTGGTATTGCCCGAGGGAAACCTTATTGGAACCAAAACCCAAGAAGAGTCAGGAGAGACTTATATGTGTAACTACATTCTCCCCAGCATCCAACGCCATAAAGAAAAGCATATTAACCCCTTCGACGCGCGTGACAAGGTCAGCTCGTCATGGGCGTTACCTGCGCTGCGCGTGTGACGAGCTGACCTTGTCACGTAACGAGGGTTTTTGCGAATCGCAGCGGGAAAACCGCTAGTGCGCATGCGGTTAAAACATTGGCCAGTACTAAATGCTGGCACATTGAATCTGGAACGCCCCATGTTCGCCTTTAAAAGAGAAAAAAACATAAAAGACCACCTGGTACGGGCTTCCCTCCCGCAGCCCACATTTAAAACCACACTCAATGACGCATGGGGCCTACCTACCCTGACAGGCCACGTAAAATGCTGAAGCTGCGTATGTTGTGAATCTACCATTGAGGGAAAAACCTTTACCTTTGGCATAATTAAGTTTGACAGAAAGTACTTTTCCAATTGCAACTCGTCGAATGTAGTATATGCAATTTTCTGCCCTTGCATGCTGATCTATGTAGGTCAAACCAGCCAAAAGATAAAGCTTCGGATTGGACAGCACCGGAGCAGGATCCGCTGTAAAACAGCCAATGCCCCCCTTGTGGAACATTTCACGGACAAGGGACATACTGAAAAAGACTTGAGATGGACAATAATCACATTGATTAAACCCCCACCTAGGGGTGCGGATATGATACAATTACTGAATAAAGAGGAACTGCACTGGATTTTACAAACCAACAGCTTCCGCAATGGTCTCAACAGACTTGAAGATTGGACTTCATTACTCTAATTCATTGTTTTGCCCATACCTGTTTCCTGAAAAAATCAATGGTGTCCTCCTATGTAGTAATTTCCATACAAATGTATTCATGATACCAAGATGTTATGCACTTCTTTTCACAATGTATTCATGATATCAAGATGTTATGCACTTTTGTTCACAATGCATCCTCACTCGCGTGTCTTTCAATTACATTCTCACATTCACCACCACTCTAAGATGGCAGCCGATATCACTCACCCTAGCCTGCCTCAACATGGCCGCCGCAACCACGAGTGCGGTCCTTCCTCTCTTTCACTTACGCCATGATTTTGCATTTAATCCGACACCTCGCAACTGGCCCAGCAGCGATCCCCGCCCGCGGACCGCCGTGGATGCCATCGAGCAACCGGCATACAAGTAAGTCCACCCTGTGGAATCTCCCACCTCCCCCTGCCCAATCTGAATGTGCAAGGTCCCAGCCTGATGTCCTGTTTTTCCTTTCCTTCCCCCACAGCGAGACACGATCGGGCATGGTCTCGTATGGAAGTGCGATCTTGCTGGGCTGCCGGTAAATATATTACTACGATCCACCCCACTTGCATCGTCTACTTCTGCCCCCTCGATTCTCATCCCATCTCCCCTTTGTTTATGCCAGGCAACAGAATGAGCATCCCGCTCCTTGAAACCCGGCAGACAGCGTAATATCACTCACACCACCGGGCTCATAATTGGAATTGTACCTCCCGACTACAGATGCTTTAACAAACTCCTGAATCTAATTGGAATACTAAATCCTGTCCCTACTACAGATGCACCAATGCGACATTCGCCTGATAGGTATTTTTTCATTTTTATTCCTACCTTCGATCACGCTATCCCGCCCTCCGCTCTGTTTTTTTCCCCCCCACAGGCGGCCTAGATCTTTCTTTCACTTCTGGTCCAACCACTGTCTTTTTAAAAATGTTTCATTATCTCATCAATGTATGTCACTTAATCTCATCACCACAACTGCGCCGTTCTTTCTCAAGTGGCACCTTTTTGAAAACGCGGCTTTTTAATCATTTCTCCACCTGTCTTGTCACTTTTATTCCAACCGTACCAATCAGTAGATACTTTAAGTGTTTTAAACTCACTGGGCCTTGACTCTAAAATATAGGTCTCACTTCCGTTATGATTAGGGAATGTCACCTCTTTTATTCTTAAGTCACTCCTTCCTTGCAAGTTAGGGAATGTCACCCCTTTGTATCCAAGTCACGTTCTACTAGAAATACATGCCTAGCCTTTTTTAAACTAAACCCTGTTTCTATTTTTCTTTTGCCCTCTGTTATTTTTTCCCCCTTGTTAATTGTGTACAGTTTTAAAAGGCATAATGTTATTATGATTTTAAGACAAACATGATATACTCTCATGTCCTGAAGATGATGCCCTGTATTTAGTTTCGGCATCGAAACGTCGTCGACAAATTAGCACCATATGCAGTAGAAATGTCCAACAATGATTTGTGCAATGGTGATTAAGAAATTGAATTAAGTCTGTTCACTGAGCACAAGTATACAGACCGCCTTGTTCCCCTTTTCCTAAAACGTTCGTTGTTTTGTCTTGTTCACTGTGGGTCATGGGTCGTGCCCACTTGTCATTTTGAAAAATCCATGTGTTATTGCCTATACCTGCAAAATAAACTCCTGTCCGGCTGGACAAAGGACATACTTACTATTTAGTGTATGTCTATTATTCTTCTGATCCTCCAAATACCAGGGACCATTGTTCTCTATAATATATCTCTAAATCCAACATCATATTATTAATAGTCTCAAAGTCCCAATCATCAGAAAATGTGCTGGGTGATACAAAGTCACTTAAAGAGATCTTGAACTGGTGTGAAATCTTCAGAAGCTCCACCGGGCCATAGATGTCATACTCAGTTTTGTCCCATGCTATAACACCAGGTATAGGAACAGCTGTGATGTTTACTGATGACCGATCTATTCTTTCACGATGGGATGATTTGTGAGGTTTCAGGACCAAGTTGATTTTCTGACTTGCTGTGTCCATTGTACTATATTTTCCATCTATCATTCTTCCGAAGCTCAAAACCAGAATGAGCCAGAGGAGGAAAAATACACCTAACATAATCCAAAATTCAATCCATGGTGAAACCAGATATATTTCCTCAAGTTGATGAAAGAGTTCTTTTATTTTTACTTTGAAAGTTTTAGTTGCTGGCTCATCTTCGGGCTCACTGGGATCCTCAGAAAATGTATCAAAGTTGATAAAATAGTCAGAGGCAGTTCTGTAAATTGTTGGAATTGCATCAGGATTGTTATTAATCTTTGGAGCTGCTTCTTCCTTTGTCATATTGGTATAGTCAGAGGCTACATCATTGTAGACAGGTGTTTCTTGACGAACTGTTATTTGGGTCTCAAGAGGCACGAGTTCCATGGCTTTGTTGTATAGTCCTTCTTTTCTCACTGCAGGTTTATCGAAGATGATAAGTCTTTCAGTTTGAACCTCTTGAATAGTAGCGAGATTTGATCTTCTGCTACTTCTTGGGAGTCCACTGGGCCTACTACTTATTATTGGCCACATGATTGGGGTTTGACCAGGTCGATGGACACAACTCTGTTCTCCCTTTTACCAGCATGGGGCGGTAGTACTACTGATCTTGTTCCTTTGATTGCCAAGACAGGTACTGCTTTTCTGTAAGAAGGCCCAAATTCCTTCTTTACCGCGACCTTTTCCCTGACTAGATCCCCAATCTTTGGAATCCAGACAGGTCTTGCTGGGACAGGTGGTTTTTCTTCAGTGGATGTTGGCTTCTGTGTTGTGTTACTTAGACTTCTTCTTGTTTTGTTTAAGTCCTGTAAAACAGCCAAACGATCTTTGACATGAAAGGGTTTTTGTTCCACCACTGAAGTTTGACAATCGAGGTCTTCGATTATCATTCTAGTACCAAACAGTAATTCATAAGGAGTGATTCCACCCAGAGAATTTCTTGACAGATTATTAAGACTACGCTGGACACTTATTATATGTTTGACCCACCTATCACCCGAACCTAATACCTTAGCTGTTATGGATTGCTTTATGTCACGTTTTTTTCTTTCTACTACCGCATTACTCTCAGGATGGAAGGGACTAGAATACCGCAATGCAACGCCCAAGCTAGCCATGGCCTCTTTGTAAGCTCGAGAGCTAAACGCAGGACCCTGGTCAGAATGTAGCGTGCCGATTGCGTTTGTGCCGATAAAGACTCGCAAATCCTTTATAACAGTTCTGGCGTCAGCCGAGCGCTGGGGCCACAATCCAAATAAATCTTGTCCTAGTAGTTGTGGGACCGCATCTGATCATGATGACGTCTGCGTGTAGATAGTCTAATGCTGTCTAACAAAGGCATCTGAGCTGGGCTGGCTACACTGTAGTCAGGTATCTGGTGGTTGTCAAAATTATGATTTCCGTAACAGGTATCACAGTTGATTCCGAATTCGTAAACTCGGATGCTCATTCCTGGCCACCAGTACATCTCTTCTAGTTCTATTAGAGATTCCAAGATCCCATGATGTCTCAGACCCTCTCCCATATGTGCTTCTTGAACCAAGTAAGCTCTCCGTTTCCTGTTTGGAATTACTCTGTCCCCCACTTCAGGGATCTGAGCAAAAGGAACGGAGTTTGCATCAATTATGTATGTATACGTGAGTGGATAGTTTAGAGGTAACGCTGCATGATTGCCTTCCATTGAGGCTTTTACTGCTAATAACGTTTGACCATCTATTACTTTTCTTGAGTGTTTGATTGTAGCTACGGAAACCGTTTGCACAGCTGCCTTCGCGGCTTCATCAGCCAATGAATTCCCTGCAACGTGAACGCCATCACGCTGATGACTCAGTGTATGAATCACGTGAGTCTTTTGTAGTTATTTGTGCAAAAGAACTACTTGTTCCCAAAGTGTTTTATGCTTGATTGTGCCACCTTTTGAATTTTTGAAACCATTTCGAACCTAGTTCTGCAAGTGTTCGTTGTAAGATTCAACGCAGAAATACGAATTGCACACTATTAGTGTGGGGAATTCGCGATCGGCATTTTCAAGCGCCATCTTGAAAGCCTGTAGTTCAGCTCGCTGAGCTGTACAGTCTCCGAGTGATTGAGTTTTAGTGACCATAGGTCCGAATTTACCTTCGCGCCAACGACCTTTAACGATCGCGCACGCAGCACTATAAGCTTGTTTATCCCCAACTGCGGGCTGTGCTGATCCGTCTGTATAGATTATACATCCGTAATGTTCTAGAGGCAGAATCTCGGTCGGCAGAGGACATTCGTACTCATGTTGTAGGAATTCTTGTGTTTTTAAGTAGGGGTCAAACACGTATTCAACGTCTGTTACAGCAAGAGAGTTAACCCATTGTATCCATCTTGGATGTAAAGCTTTAGCATTTGGAATGCTTGCCTTTGTCACTGCCTCTAAGGCAGGTACAGGTGTAACGATCATTATGCGTTTACCCTGCGCTAGGGCTCTCTCCTTTGCTACTGCAGTTTGAACCGCTGCCAGAATTTTCTCTGTAGAAGTGAATTTTACTTCCGCTTGTGTGTACAAGTGTGATTTATATGCTATTGGTACCTTTTCACCTTCATTAATGGTCAGGTACGTGAATCCGCATCTCCCTGGGATGATTCGGATCACAAGGTTGCGCACATTGTCGCGTGTTTCTAACTGTGTTTTCGCTAACATGTCTGTTTGCACTGAACGCAAAATTTCTGTATGTGTTTGAGTCCAATTTGTTGGTTTGAAATCAGGTTTGATTAGTTCGTAGAGAGGTTTAACCCTTTCTGCGTAATTCAGAACATAAGTTCTTCCAAAATTCAGGAAACCTAGAATTGACTGTAAGTTCTTCAGCGTTTTTGGAGGCTGGAGCAGCGCACATTCCTCTAGAACGTTTGCTGCCAGGCATTTGCCTTCACTTGATAACTCGTATCCTAAGAATAGGACGTTGAGGTGGGCAATTCGTGATTTCTTAAAATTGAATTTGTACCCTTCCGAAGCAAACCCAAGTATTATGGTGTTCACTCTTTTCAAGTGCCTGTCCAAGTCGTCATCTGTAAGATAGATGTCATCGACATATGATAATGCCTCATCATCGTATGTTTGTAGTAACTCTGTTATCCTGGCTGAAAATAACCCTGGACTATTCTTGAATCCCTGGGTGAGACGGCAATATTGTCTCTGTGTCCCCATAATTGAGAAAGCCGTCAAATTCCTGCTTTCAGGTGCAATGTTTTGACAGAAAAACCCATTTGAAATATCTAATGTGGTTTTATATTTTTTCCGAACGATGTTATTCATCAGTGCTGCACTATGTGCATTTTGTACTGCAAATGTTTTGCAACAGGAGTTTAGATGTCTGTAATCCAAAACTAGACGATATGAATTGTCTGGTTTGGAGACAGGAAACAAAGGATTGTTCATTGACGAGGTGCATGTTTCAATCACCCCTTGGTATTCAAGTTGATTTAAAATCTCCCTGACTTGTTTTTTAGCTTCTTGCTTAACTGGTTACTGCCTTTGTGCAGTAGGTTGATTTTTTAACTGGATTTTATGGTGAGGAGAGTCCTCATCCCATCCTGCATGATTTTTGCATAATGCTGGAGCTTGGGCCACAGCCCATTTTCTGGCATAGGTGTATTTTTTATGAATAGGAATATGATTTGAGAAGGCTGGCATAATTACTTCCTCGCCATGTGTGCACTCCCTAACAAATTCAGGTGGCCAGTCTTGTTCAGCTAGAAGAAAGTCATAGCCTTTAGAGAGCTTCTCCCAAAAGAGTGCTCTTATTTTTCTAGTTATATCCCCCTCCATCCAGAGTGTTACTTCATATAACTTGTGGGGTACACTAACCCTGGTGTCAGTAGTTTCAACCTGAATGCATTCATTTAAGTCCACTGTCTCCACATGATCCATCAGGATCCTGCAAACTATGGTGACTTCTTCTGCGCTGTCTAGCATTGTCTGGGCCCACTCCGCGTTCCTGAGTTGTGTCCTTTAGATCCTCGGCATGTCTGATCTTTATGCTTGCTACCTTCTTCTTGATGAATTGAGTTTTCTTATTTTTTGGAGCGTGCTGTTCTTCTTTGGACTTCACGCATTCCTCTTTCTGCTCTGATCGACCTCTCCTCTCGGATTTCTGCGAGGAAGTCTGAAAGGTACAAGAGGAACGAGTATCAGTATCTTGATATCTATCAGGTTTTCTTAAAGTATCCCTATTTCTAAGGTTATACCTTTTTTCAGAGGGCCCCCGTTGGGGAGACCTACCTCCCAGCTGGGGAGATCTTCCTCTGGACTGAGAACATTTCTCTTTAGGAAGTGTCTGTTTATTACTTTCCCACTTCTTCTTAGGAGTAGTGAGATTATTTTAAATAAACACCTTTTCAGGATTTTCTGTTAATTCGGGTTTTACTGGTTTCCCACTCAAACTATCTCTTCCTAGTTCTTCATATGATTTTTCAATAATTCTTGCAAGATCATATGGTTGGTCTGTTATATCTGTTTCTTTTAACTTTTGGCGGATTGCCACGGATGCTGCTTCACCTTTAATGTTGGCTAATCGTATAGCCGAGACCTGTTTGAAATCTTTCAGTGATTTCAAACCTAGATTTAAGGCCGGTTCTGGACCGTACTCATTTTGAATCTGTCTCAGAACGTCTGGTATCACCACCATGGACGGTACACCATGGTGCCGATTCCGATCCTGTAAAAAGCGCTCCGAATCGTCGTACGGAGTGTTTTTTCCCATACGAATCATACCCGTAACCGTCCCCATACGTACAACGTAGTACGATTCACCCCCAATGCAGCCATCCGTACGAATCGTACCAGGAACCGTACGGATGGAATTTCCATAGGCATCGCCATCGGAACCCTCTGTACGTGACGTTTGTACGGTTCGCGGCTGCTTTTTACGACCTGGCAAGTACGATTCGTGTCGGGTACGCACCGTACGACCCTTTTCCTACGGGAGCTGAAAACAGCCGTAAAAGCAGAGTCTGCCCCAAAACAGGTACGGAACGCCCCCCCCCCCCGGGTACGACGCGTACCCCCCATGATCGCAGGGGTATGCGCCGTACCCCTACGATCATGGGGGGTACGTGCCGTACCCCGCGATCTCGGGGTGTGCGCACCGTACCCCATGTTCGCTGGGTGTACGGTGCGTACACCCTGCGATCGCGGGGTACGGCGCGTACCCCTGAGATCATGGGGGTATGCGCCGTACGGTGTGTATGTGATTGTGTGCTTTTCCGTACGAATCGCCCTTACCTGACGTGGACCGTACGAATTGCGTCCTGATTCCCCGGTCCGGATCCTACTCGGCGGGACGAACGGCATGTGTATGAGTCGTACGGTTCACGGTTTCAGCCTTGCAATATGTACGGATCGCGATGATTCGGACGGATTCACAGAATGCGGATCGTACTACGCGACTCAGACGGACGGGTACGATTCGTACGGCTACGGCTCCGAATCAAAATCATACGGATGATTTTTTCCAGGATCGGAATCGGCACCCATGTGTTTTTGTGTAGATAGAAGCAAAGACTGTACCCCAAGTGTCGCAGTCCTCCACATGTGATGCTATCCCCATTGGTGAACAGATTGTCAGAATTCTGTGTTTCTCATGAGGTGTACTATCAGGGAACACTGCCTCAATTTGAGTAATTTTTTGTGCTAACCAAAACGGAATTTGTTTGCTTTTGGCAAGCAATTTTCCAATGACTGATTGTATAGTCTGTGGTGTAATTTTGTTTGTGTTCCCCTGGTGAGGGGTGTGCTGTGGAATCCTTACAGTAGGTTGCACTGGTAAGGTCCGCATGACATATTGGACCAATTGTCTATGTATTTTGATTAACTCTTTCAGCTGAGCTAACAGTTCTCGACCTGTCATTTTTTTCTATGTCAGGATGTGGTGTATAGCTGGCTAGTAACGGCCATGTAGCTCCTGGTCTACATAGTGGACCGAGCCTGGTAATGTGATTTTCATGTTTTAGGGCGCCTTTAAACCAGAGCTGATGCTCTTGGTAAGTTAATGGAATTTCAATGTCCTCGTAAGGAACGTATTCCTCCGGAGGTTCCTCTACTTTGTAGTAGTGGAACACGTGTGTTCCTCCATCTGCTGGAGGAAAATGAATCCATGAATAGAATACCTCTGTTTGCCGATATTCATGTGCCTCTATAACAAAGATTACTTTACCACCTCTCGATGATACCCCATTATTTATGAGTCTGAAAGTTATAGTTTTTCTTACGTTTACTGGGATGATTATAGTATCCGGGTCTTTCTGGAGCCTATTTCTGTCAACTAAAACTGCTTGGGCTGCAGCTGCAGCTCTTAATCTTTCTCTCTCGTCGTCACTTTCTGACTTTTTGGCGGTTGAAAGTTTTGCAGAGCAAGTTTCAAGGAAACAACGATTAGGTGCCCAATATTGTGGAACACTGTATCCTTCAACGTTGAATAAACAAAAAAACTAATATATAGGATTTTCGTCCTACTTAGTTCTGGCGGATATTAACCTTTTACCCACTCCAGATGTCTATTGGAGTTTTTACGGGAAAAAGGGGTCTGTGGGAAAAGCACGACTGAGTTACTCTAGTATCTAGCGTTAAATTATCGCCTTACCAAACGTTGAGCGCCATGTAGTGTAGTTCCTATATTCCCAATAGGCTCTGCGCATTGGAATAACATATACTATAGTTTAGATGTAGGAGTGAAGACGACTAGGTCTCTATTGTATATATTAAAATTAATTGTGAGTGCCAGCTAGCTCAGAGGTCACTAGAAACTTTCTCGAATTCACAAGAAGGGATTAGTTTCTGACAAGTGACAACCGCATAAACATGACAACTTTGTTTCCCAAGAATAAGAAATCAATCTCTAGCGTCATGGAAACAATAGATAGCTATTTTACTCAGTCATTCGTGCATGCTTCGTTTCACCAGAGGTGCTGAGAAAATAGAGAGACGGGCGTTCTCAAGAAAAGTATTTATTGAACAGTCTTCTTTCTCAAGCATAAGTAATGTACTGCTACAATCGTAGTACAGAGTATTTAATACGAACAGTATTATAAAGTAGTACTGTAAAAGCATGATATGGTTTCTAAGCCATAAATTGCCTTAAAACAGATAAAATACATGCAGTGTTAAAATGATGGCTAAAAGAACTCAACTGGTGCTTCTAAAATACGCCTACCCCGGTTTACCTGACCTAATGCTAGCACAAGGGAAGAAGTAAGTGAGGAGTAGTTTTAAGTTTAGTATTTCTTGCCAAGAATCTAATCAAGAATTCTCTAAGGGTCTAATCAGCTCCGTACCTTGGTTTAGAATGAAGGAGGTTTTGTATCTCTCTCTCGGGACTCGATTTCCCAGCAACCCACAAGGGTAGCCTGGAAACACTTGAGCTGGATTTCTCGGCAAGAGAAAAGACAGCCTCTCTCAGTGCGTCAGCTGGAGGGTCGGCTTCCTTCGGCTCTTGCTGCTGCAGGGCGTCGGGCAAGTAGTTAGTTGATCTGCTACAAACCACTGTGTGTTTGACTGGGCAATTCTAGGCATATTTATACTTTGAAGGGGATCACTGACATAATATCGAGGGACATAATATCGAGTAGCAAAAATATCGTTGACAAAATATCGACAGTTTGTATCTACAAACAGGTAAGTACAAAAATATCGAGTACAAAATATCGTTTACAAAAATATAGTTTATAAAAATATCGACTTTATTAAAAACAGTGTTAAATTAAATTAATATTAAAAATTAATTACTAATATATATACTTAAAAATACTTAAATTAACTTATAATAATTAAATAATTAATGAAAATTATAAAAAAAAATCTTTACACTCATATTTGTTAAAACATATATATATAGTAACATATTATAATTAAATAATATCCAATATTATTACCGTACGATAGCGAAAGTGTAAAAATTACTATTCCCACTCCAGAGAGTGCAACAGTAGGGAAAGCGTTGGATAGCGTAGGGATCAAAATTACTATTCCCACTCCAGTGACTACAACAGTAGGGAAAGCGTTGGATAGCATAGGGGTAAAAATTACTATTCCCACTCCAGTGGGTGCAACAGTAGGGAAAGCATTGGATAGCGTAGGGATAAAAGTTACTATTCCAACTCCAAAGAGTGCAACAGTAGGGAAAGCGTTGGATAGCGTAGGGGTAAAAATTACTATTCCCACTCCAAATAGTGCAACAGTAGGGAAAGCGTTGGATAGCGTAGGGGTTAAAATTACTATTCCCACTCCAAAGAGTGCAGCAGTAGGGAAAGCGTTGGATAGCGTAGGGGTAAAAATTACTATTCCCACTCCAGTGGGTGCAACAGTAGGGAAAGCGTTGGATAGTGTAGGGGTAAAAATTACTATTCCCACTCCAGTGAGTGCAACAGTAGGGAAAGCGTTGGATAGCGTAGAGGTAAAAATTACTATTCCCACTCCAGTGGGTGCAACAGTGGGGAAAGCGTTGGATAGCGTAGGGGTAAAAATTACTATTCTCACTCCAGTGAGTGCAACAGTAGGGAAAGCGTTAGATAGCGTAGAGGTAAAAATTACTATTCCAACTCCAAAGATTGCAACAGTAGGGAAAGCGCTGGATAGCGTAGGGGTAAAAATTACTATTCCCACTCCAAATAGTGCAACAGTAGGGAAAGCGTTGATAGCGTAGGGGTTAAAATTACTATTCCCACTCCAGTGGGTGCAACAGTAGGGAAAGCGTTGGATAGCGTAGGGGTAAAAATTACTATTCTCACTCCAGTGGGTTCAACAGTAGGGAAAGCGTTGGATAGTGTAGGGGTAAAAATTACTATCCCAACTCCAAAGAGTGCAACAGTAGGGAAAGCGTTGGATAGCGTAGGGGTAAAAATTACTATTCCCACTCCAGAAAGTGCGACAGTAGAGAAAGTAAATACTTCATATATTATTTAAAAAAATATAAATTAATATCTATAAAAAATGAATTAAAAATAATTGCCAATTTAATATAATATAATAATTAATCAATTAAAATTACAAATAAAAATTAATTATTACAATTAATTACCTATTAATACAAATTATTTACAAATTAACAATTAATAATTTAACATTTAAAAATTAACAATAAATTCAAATTAAATACAAATTAATACATTTATTTATTTAATTAATTATAAATAAATTACTTCCCACCCTATTCCCCTATAAACGCACAACCCGCACAGAAAATAAATTAGTAAAATTAACATAATTAGCAATTAATAAATTAAATAAAATTAATTGGCAATTCAAATTTAATTAATTACCCATAAAAAATTAATTAACAATTAATTCTAAATAAATACCAATAAATAATTTTACATATTTAATTAATTATAAATAAATTACTTCCCACCCAATTCCCCTATAAACCCACAACCCGCTACAGAAAATAAATTAGTAAAATTAACATAATTAGCAATTAATCAATTAATTAAAATTAATTGCCCATTAAAATTTAATTAATGACCAAGTTCTTTGAAAACTCCATGATTTCCTAGATAAATTAGTATTCAGGCAAGGGGAAGTCCCTAGCTGCTGAAGGCGGGTTTTTCTAAGAAATCGTTGTTGATTCTTGGAACTTAGTGGAAGTAGCCTTTCCGTATTTGGGCTCCATAGGCTCAGTCTAAATATGGTAATGATTTCTATGCCTATATATGGATTGGATAATGTATACCTATATAAGGGCATGAATCAGGAAAATGTACACTTTGGTCCTAGATTCATTTACAACAAATCACAGTCACCCTGCCTCCTTTCTTGGCTTTGGTGTTTAGTCAAATGGTTCGGTATATTGGGGATTAGCAATTCAATGATTGTTGGAGATTATTTATTTAACTTCAAAAGATTAAAGTTCTAGGTCTAAATTGTATTAGTGTTCGGAAGATTATCTTTGGCCAGTGATTAGAATGTCCCTCTGTGCTCTGAGGAATGGCCTCTACTGAGATCACAATGAGATTTATGGGATCAATCTTCCTGCTATGTCACGTTTAATTTAATGATCGGTGCTTAAGTTGGTGGATATGTGTGACAAAAGGTTAGTGTAAACATAGTAAACGGGCCTGGTTTGGAAGTGTTGTCTTCTAATAGGTAAAGGAGATTCACAGAGCAGAGAAAAGTGTGCAGGCAATGATGCTGAAGATAATTATTGCTTCTCTGGATGGTGTGCATCACCCAAGAAGAAGTTGCAGAGGAGTATTTTATTAGCTCAGAAAACAGTTTGATTAAATCAGATTGACCTCAACAGCTTTAGATTAATAAGGAAATTAATCTGTTAAATGTATCCTTTACTCGATTACAGAACTAGGGACTCGATGTACAAAAGATTTTTGTGGTCCCAAAGCCTTTGATGTGCAAAATTGAAGGGTTTTAGCAATCGCAAGAACCCAACTTACAAATGCACAAAAGGTACCTTACATTCCAGAATTGTCTTTCGCGACTACTGAAGTACATCTTGTGACTCTGTCCAGTTTGAAGGAAGAGGGGAGTGTAAAAGGTGCATGAATTTAAATGTATTAATAGTTTGCAATTTTAACAGTTTTAAAAAAGCACTGATACATTTCAATGTGATTTCTAACGCAGGTGTCCTTTCACAGCCCCTGCCAAATTTCAATGTGTTGCAATGTTGAGATTGATAAATGCGAAGACATTTGTGACTTATAATGTAGATTTTTTACACTGAAACATAGGATTTGGCGATTGTCAAGCCTGTGATTTTGTAAATTGCAGGGTTTGTGACAACAAATGTTTTAATAAATCAAACCTTTAAGTACTCTTGTCTATGTGTTATGTGCAGGTCATCAATTCAAATCCTGGCAGCATCGACGTAGTATTAACTTCTGAAGTTGATTACCTGATTACCAAAAACAGTAACATCTTTTACTAAAGCTCAATGAAATGCCGAAGCTTTTAAAGCAATAACTATATGAACTATATGAACTTTCTAAACGCCAGCAACTTACTGGGAGTAACGTCGCCATTCCAGCCAGCAGAATCCTCGCAAGAGCGCCATTGCCGTCGACCTCGCTGCAGCTCCACCGCCGAGTAGCTCCTCCCCCCGCCGCAGCCTCACAACAACCGCGCTGCCGCTGAGTGGGGGAGAGGGAAAGACTACATTTCCCAGCGGCCTCCGCGACCGGAAGTCGCGTCGAGGCGGAGAGCGCCAGGAGGCGCTTAAAAGCAGCCCTCAGCATCAGAGGAGTGGGTGAACTTTCTAAACGCCAGCAACTTACTGGGAGTAACGTCGCCATTCCAGCCAGCAGAATCCTCGCAAGAGCGCCATTGCCGTCGACCTCGCTGCAGCTCCACCGCCGAGTAGCTCCTCCCCCCGCCGCAGCCTCACAACAACCGCGCTGCCGCTGAGTGGGGGAGAGGGAAAGACTACATTTCCCAGCGGCCTCCGCGACCGGAAGTCACGTCGAGGCGGAGCGCGCCAGGAGGCGCTTAAAAGCAGCCCTCAGCATCAGAGGAGTGGGTGAACTTTCTAAACGCCAGCAACTTACTGGGAGTAACGTCGCCATTCCAGCCAGCAGAATCCTCGCAAGAGCGCCATTGCCGTCGACCTCGCTGCAGCTCCACCGCCGAGTAGCTCCTCCCCCCGCCGCAGCCTCACAACAACCGCGCTGCCGCTGAGTGGGGGAGAGGGAAAGACTACATTTCCCAGCGGCCTCCGCGACCGGAAGTCGCGTCGAGGCGGAGCGCGCCAGGAGGCGCTTAAAAGCAGCCCTCAGCATCAGAGGAGTGGGTGAACTTTCTAAACGCCAGCAACTTACTGGGAGTAACGTCGCCATTCCAGCCAGCAGAATCCTCGCAAGAGCGCCATTGCCGTCGACCTCGCTGCAGCTCCACCGCCGAGTAGCTCCTCCCCCCGCCGCAGCCTCACAACAACCGCGCTGCCGCTGAGTGGGGGAGAGGGAAAGACTACATTTCCCAGCGGCCTCCGCGACCGGAAGTCGCGTCGAGGCGGAGCGCGCCAGGAGGCGCTTAAAAGCAGCCCTCAGCATCAGAGGAGTGGGTGAACTTTCTAAACGCCAGCAACTTACTGGGAGTAACGTCGCCATTCCAGCCAGCAGAATCCTCGCAAGAGCGCCATTGCCGTCGACCTCGCTGCAGCTCCACCGCCGAGTAGCTCCTCCCCCCGCCGCAGCCTCACAACAACCGCGCTGCCGCTGAGTGGGGGAGAGGGAAAGACTACATTTCCCAGCGGCCTCCGCGACCGGAAGTCGCGTCGAGGCGGAGCGCGCCAGGAGGCGCTTAAAAGCAGCCCTCAGCATCAGAGGAGTGGGTGAACTTTCTAAACGCCAGCAACTTACTGGGAGTAACGTCGCCATTCCAGCCAGCAGAATCCTCGCAAGAGCGCCATTGCCGTCGACCTCGCTGCAGCTCCACCGCCGAGTAGCTCCTCCCTCTGCCGCAGCCTCACAACAACCGCGCTGCCGCTGAGTGGGGGAGAGGGAAAGACTACATTTCCCAGCGGCCTCCGCGACCGGAAGTCGCGTCGAGGCGGAGCGCGCCAGGAGGCGCTTAAAAGCAGCCCTCAGCATCAGAGGAGTGGGTGAACTTTCTAAACGCCAGCAACTTACTGGGAGTAACGTCGCCATTCCAGCCAGCAGAATCCTCGCAAGAGCGCCATTGCCGTCGACCTCGCTGCAGCTCCACCGCCGAGTAGCTCCTCCCCCCGCCGCAGCCTCACAACAACCGCGCTGCCGCTGAGTGGGGGAGAGGGAAAGACTACATTTCCCAGCGGCCTCCGCGACCGGAAGTCGCGTCGAGGCGGAGCGCGCCAGGAGGCGCTTAAAAACAGCCTTCATCCCCCGCGTCGCGGGAGCGCGCGGGGCAGCGCCGGGCTAAGCCCGGGCAAAGGGCGGGCCCTCTGTGGCCCTCAGGGGACCGAGGAGGACGGGACGGCCCATCCCCCTTTCATCTGTGCCAAAGCATCTTAATACGCCTTGCTCTCTACCTGCAGCGCATTAAAAGGGAGCTCCCCATTACTGTCACACCTCGGATAACAACGTGAGGATGTCCAAAACACGAAAGACCCCCGTGGCCACGAGATCTGTAACAAGAACAACAAGTGCACCTAAAACACCTCTTCCTACAATAACTGTTATTGACTTAATGTTACAGAAAACAATCAGTGTGGTGGCTGATGCTATTCAGGATACTGAAAGACGACTATCTCTAACGCCAGACCTTTGTTTTCCGGACCTTTCCCTACACACTACCGAAAACGTTAACTCAAAAGACACTACAATGAATTCCCAAGAATCAATTTTAATGCTGTCCTTCACAGGGCTCCCAAGTCCCCAAACAAGAGACAACACTCCATCTGTCCTGTCCATTCCCTCCCCAGGCAGCAGTAGGGACAACAGTCTTATGGTGCCTAGCGAAAACGGTACTAATATACGCCTACCGTCTTCAGACCATTTCGACCCCGGGTCTTTATCCCTGGCAGACTTAACATCTATAGCTCCTACAGGAATAGAACCCTCCCCGGCTAGGAGACTAGGGTCAAAAAATACAAACAGGTCCCGTGGTCTTCGAATCAAAAAAACATCCTTAGTTAAAAAAACCTCTCGCTTAAAGGCCAAAAAACACCATCCAGTCAAAGATATTTGGTCCACTTTCAGACTGGCTAACACTACATCTAAAGCAGTAAATTCTTGCCCACCCACAATTAGTCAGGAGCTAGGGCCGCCCTTGAGCAAGCAGCAGATAGGTCCTACACTCACGATTATAGCCCACTCAGATCAGTTAGCCAACACACAATCAAGCAATGAGCCGCTTCTGGGTCAACTAGAAGCCCTAATCAAGACCCTCCTGAAGCCCATCAGTGAGAGAGTCATTAACATCGAGAAGGCTCTAGGGAAATTCGAAAGGGCTCAAAATGATGCATCTACCACCTTACTTAAAATATTGAATGCACCAAAAAACACTTCCACCTTTGTACCAGCCCGTAGTTCACTTGCCTCAACTAGTAACAAAGCTGTAAGGACAAAGCAAACTAATCATAACACTGCAAATAACCACACTCTGCCAGCCTGTCAGGATAAAACTCCTCACTTTATGCCGAGAGTAAATCCAGACACGGCGGCTAACCCTCCCCCCACAGTGGCCACTACCCTGACTAATGCCCAAATTCCACCTGAAAACGAAACTGAGGAAAGTGAATGGGCCGCTGAAAGTTCCCCAGTCAAACTAATATCAACCCACCCAGAACTACCGAGTCAAACTAAAACTACACATTTGAGTATACCTATAACGCTAACAGGGGACAAATTGCCAAAACCAGTGGCAGTCAAAAGACCAACCCACGTAAATCTTTCACCTGAATCCAGCCCTTATACCAGTGTTAAGATCGGGGTACCTAAACTACCGGACGAGAAAACAGAATCCCATGCGGAACTAAAAAATAAGGTCAGCCACTGGCTTACAAATCACAGACCGATTCCACAACATATAACTGGCCATATCTCACATGTGAAAAGAGTAGACTGGGTGGGCACCAGATTTAAATCAACTGAGGGTGATTGCATTGTGATTACCTTCGGCGATAGCCGTGCAGCTAGTTTTGTGAACAGCTGGAAAAATGGCACGACCAATAGCCTAATCCGCACAATGGATCTGAGCTACTTTTATCCCTTTAATAATCCCATTCACAACGTAAATCATTCTCAGCTAACCTATGGTCAGGGGGGGCTGCCTGAGCAAACGGCGTATCACCAAGCTAGGGAAACCTCATGGCAGTATGACCCGCTCACTCCGTTGGATCATACAAACCACAGGAACGAACCCCCATGGTTTAACAGGCAAAACAGATATCGTACAAATTTTCAGGAGAGAAGGGAGTTTCCACCTCGCCCACAGCTTCAACACTATTCACACCCACAACAGCTAAACATGCACTATGGGGTCCCCGTCTCAAACAGATATGACACGCTTTATGCCTCAGACTATCTGGACGAGATTGATTGACATACTGTACCCCTAACCCCCCCTCCTACACACTCCGAGTCCTTTTGTATGGAGGCACTTTCGAACAATCTAGTGAGTACCACACTAGAGTGTACGAATAATCCTACTCAAGGGTTAGGTGTAACCCCCGAGGCAGCTCTTCCAGTAAACCAGTTAGAGAGCACATTGCCCCCATATGAACCTAGTCCCCCACATCCTCAGAACCAAGTTCTCTGCGACACCACCGGCGCTGTAAACTCTCTACCTAGCACTGGAATACAAGCGGATACAATATCTGTCCAAGGGAATCAAGTGACACCTCCTCCTACAACCAACGCCCAGGAAGTAGGCCCAAATGACACATCAACAAGTACTATAAAACTTCTGTCCTGGAACGTTGCTGGCCTGGCCTCCAAGGTAAAGGATCCAACATGGGTATTATACATAAAAGACTACACCATTTTGTGTTTCCAAGAAACATGGCTGGAAGACGTAAACGTACATATTGAGGGCTTCCAAAGTTTCTTCCTACCTGCAACTCCATCGAATAGCGGAAGATCAAAGGGGGGCTTGGTAGCTTACGTTAGCCTTGCACTCAATTGCCAGGTTTCAAACAGGGAATCCAACAACAGACATATTCAAACCCTGGTACTCAGGAGGGGAAAAAGGGCATTGACCCTTATTAACTTTTATAATGCCGTATTATCAAATAGGGAGTGCAACATTATCTATCTACATGACTTCCTTAAAACTAAAGCTTTAAGTCTGCCCCGCAGCACCATCATTGCTGGAGATTTTAACACGCATCCATGCGGTAACCCTGTAGACACACCGATCTGACTTTTAGGTTGCAAAAACAGATCTGGCTTCCACTTTGATCACTCGCCACGTGGTACCCTTGTAAATAATCTAACTGATGACAGGAACCTGACAGTTGCAATGTCTATATCAGAGGATTCCTACATCTTTGACATTCCCACGTATAAAGGACCCGGAAATGGCACCTATATAGATCACATTCTTCTTTCAAGAGACCTGGTTGATCTAGTAACTGACTTTGAAATTCTAATAAGTTTGTTCAGTGATCACAATCCCATCTCCATCAAAATCAGAGGAGGATTCTTCGAACTTCGAAAGCCCAGGAAAGACTGCGGCAGCTTAAAGCCAATAAACGGAAATCGGCGTTTGAAGTGGTCAAAAGTCAACAGTGTTACTCTGTATAACTCAATTAATAATAGTTGTGGCAAAGAACTCGCGCTTTGTGCCTCTCCTACCACCTTGCCTGAAGTGACTCTATCCGCCTTTTCAGTTGTGGTAGATAGAGTGGGCGAACTGTTAACCATACCAGTGAAGGGTCATCATGAACCCCACCCGAAATGGTTCGACCAAACCTGCTCAAAGGCCGGACGTAACTTAAAAAAAGCACTAAAGACTAACCCCAGAGATTCCACCCTTGTAAAAGAACTGAGAAACATCTATAAGACATCCCTAGCAGCCCGGAAAAAAGAAGTGAAGGCAAGCATCTGGGAATCTCTGAGTGACCCAGCAATTCTGGGTAATAGCTCCAAGTTCTGGAACATTATAAATCAGCCCCTGTTCGATGACCCCAGTAATTCTGTGATTGGGTCAAATATACCCGAGGATGAGTGGTTAACTCATTTTAGAACAATTTTTCAAAGTGACGATGCACAAGCGGACAATGATTTTAATACTCCTGATGAAGAACTGCTGTGCTTTACAGTGGGGGAGGTAGTAAAGGGGATTCAGGGCCTGACCAGCAATAAAGCTCCGGGCCCCGACGGTCTTCCTCCCGACCTCTTTAAATCAGACATTCAACTATGGGCACCAGTCCTTACCGCAGTAATAAACGCCGGGATCTCTAAAGGTTGTCCAAAATCATGGGGGTCCTCGACCATAGTGCCTGTATTCAAGAAAGGGGATCGCAGAAGTGTAACATGTTACAGGCCAATATCACTGATCAACTCAATCGCCAAGGTGGTGGGGGGCATTATTCTAAATAGGCTAGTACTTTGGGCCAAGGAAAAAAACATTCTGTCACCCATCCAATACGGGTTCAGACCAGGTCATTCTACGATAGCTCAATGTCTGAACCTGTATCTAATAAATGGCAAATACACCTTGGCCAGAAAAGGGTCCATCCATATGGCCTTTATGGATTTATCATCCGCTTTCGACTGCGTTGACAGAGGTAGGCTTTGGGAGGTTATGCAAAAAATGGGTGTGGAGCAAAATCTAATTAACCTTTTAGCAGATCTACACTCGGACACCAGAGCAAATGTCCGCTTTACACAGGACATGAAAGTAACTAGGGACTTCAGGATAAACCGGGGGGTTAGACAAGGGTGCATCCTAGCCCCGTTTCTTTTTAATCTTTATATTAATGATTTGGAGGAACACCTACTAAAAACCGGCGCTGATTACCCATACATAGGGAGGAAGGGCGTGCCCGTCTTGCTATATGCGGACGACGCCGTCCTAATCTCTAGAACGGCGATCGGCCTTCAAACCCTGCTTGATTCTTTTTTTGTATTTATGAATTCCCGTGGACTGAGCATTAATAATTCGAAATCTTTCATCATGATGACTGGCTCAGGTCCAAAAAAAAGATATCCCCACTCTGTAAACAACGAAAAAATACCGACAACTAAGACCTTCTCGTATCTTGGTGTCCTTTTTGACCACAAACTAACCTGGGCACCTGCAATACAAAAGAAAAAGGGTGAGGTAGTGCGCGTAAACGCAGGTATAATGGATTTTGCAAAGAAAATGGGTAATAGCCCAGTGGCCGCTGTTCTAAAGTTATACCAAGCTAAAAGCATTGCAGTTGCATGCTATGGGAGTGAATTATGGGGATCCGAACCACCAGACACCCTTGAGACCACTGAAAACAACTTTTTAAAGCAAGTCCTAAGGCTCCCCAGGGGTTCAGCAAACTTTTCTGTCCACACAGAACTAGGTATGTTCCATCTAAGCGACAGGATTGCTGTTAACCCCTTGCTATGCTGGCTAAACAGTTGGCTAAATCCAGATATACCCCTCACCAGAAACATCCTGCAAGAGGCATTAGTGTGGGAAGGGAAGTATAAGATCCCGTGGCTAAAATATATTAGTAGATGTCTCTCCGAATTAGGCCGGCCTGATCTTTTCCTAGACCCTGCGAAAATAACTAAGTCTGACGTTATCTATGTAAAGAATACCTTCATGACAACTAGGTACCTAGCAAGGGAGGAGAGAGAGTATGAGAAAAAAAGTGTGAGATTGCATGCTCTCACTAAAACGACCCTCCACATAGAACCCTACCTTGTCTGGCCCTTGTCGGGTTATGAACGATTTCTGCTTACAAGGTTCCGATTTGATATGTTTCATTTTTTGCTAGCCGTACCAAGCGGGGCACACAGGGGTCAAGTGTTGCCAGCTTGTGGCTGCGACAATAAGTCTCCACAAGATCTGGCACACTTTTTATTCTTCTGTTCATATTATACAGTCCCTCGCAAATTGTTTTTAAAACCTTTACTACAACGGCTCCACTTTGCACAATACAGACCAGCACTTTATTATCTTCAAATGTTAAATAGCGACAGCACCCTGTTTTTATGTAGCTTTTTAAAACTTGCACTTAAATACAGGAAAAGCATGGAAGGCTAACTAGCTTTGTTCCTGATATGTATCTCTTCTTTTAACAATGTATTCTTACTGCTTTTAAATTATAAACTTGTCACTCTTGCTTGTGCTCGTGTTTACGTGGTAACAAACTGTACTTTGTGATAAATGTTTTTGATATGTACTTTTATGATTGTTACATGTAAACAATCGAATAAAGAGATTTTACTTACTTACTTACAATAACTATATAAGCAGATTATCAGGGCCAACTCTAGGGTGGTGCAACTGGTGCCACTCCGCCTGGTGCTGACTTCAGGCGGCGCCGAGTTTGCCCGTTTATTTTGCTTTTAAAATCACCTGCTGCAGTGTTTCTTGCCTCCAGCAATTTCCAGGCAACAATAAAAATGTCAAGCTAACTCCAGTGATTAATGTCCTTCCTGAAGAGAGAATGGAGTTTTGTCTAGTTGAGGTTTTGACTATTCATAAAATAACACAGAGGGTTAATGTGCCTGCTGCAAAGAACGTGTACCATGCAGATCACAGAGTTCCCATAATGTAACTAGGTCAATAGGTTACTGCCTTTCTAAGAGACATCCATTTGTTACTTGCAGTTTATTAGTTAAAATCATAATATAAAACAATGAATTATATTAACTGTCATCAAAAAACTGCATGCACACTGCAAAGTATAGATTAGAGCATAGATTAATGTTTCAAAAAGTTTTCATTTGGATAGAAACCGATTCTTATTATTAAAGAGAACGCCCAACTATGGTTTTCCGTTTTCAGTTCTGAGTTTGTGCTTCTCCAGACCAAGGACTCCTAAACTACACTGCAGTAGGGATGATATGTCACTCCTACACCTTGTAATCCACTATTTTATGTAACTTTTCCTAAACAGTAATTTGCACATGTATGATTGGTTGTCTGAGTGTAATGTGTGTGTGATGCAAAGTGTTCTGACACACTTCACTTGTATGAGTGGCACTATATAACTAATTAGGTGCATCTGAAAGAGAGTGGTTAGGGAGACTTGAGGGGCACTGTTAAAAGGTAGTGGTGAGGGAATCCATTGTGGAGGTGGTCACCACCTCCATCACGGATAGCGGGGTGCTAACAAACATTGTTGCACCGGGAGCCACCAGTGCTAAAGCTTGCCCTGCAGATTATTGATATAGTATGGGTCTCAAAATGCAAAGAGTGTTTTTTTTAATTAGCAGACTGGCTTCAGGTTTCTTACTTAGAGCACTGGTTCCCAAAGTTTTTAGAACCACGCCTAACTTTTTAGAATGTCAAACTTTCATGACCCACTTAGCTTTAATAGGCATGAGTCGGGCGTTTTTTAAATTGAACTAAAGCATCAGGTGGTAGCACATTGTCATTAACAGAAAGCTAATTTTTCATTGAAATAGCCTCTAAATTTGCACAGTTTTACTGATCATACTAAGCGTGCAGATGTCGGGTTTCTGTGAATATTTACCATTTGTGCATCGCCAAGTAAGTGTCTTGATTTGTTTTGATCCCTTTAAAATCTGTTTCCAGCACACTTCAGAATTGCAAAACAAGTGATTCATTTTTGCTTTCCTAACTGCTGGATGCATACATTTTTTTACAGGTATTTACATTTTGCTGTGTATTGCCAATAAAATCTCACATTTTCCCATAGTTTACTTCACAAACACCTCTCTCTTTGCAGCTAGAGAAAGTAAAGTAAACACCAGCCCTCATGTTAAAAGAAGAAAGCAGCCTAACATGTGACTCCCTCTTTGCATCACTGCAAGTGTGAAAAATTAAACACAGAATTGAAGGACATCTTTTATTATTGCTCTGACTTTTGTGACCCACCAAAAATCCACTCATAGCCCTCCAGTGGATCGCAACACACAGTTTGGGAAACACTGACTTAGAGGCGGACGGAAGGCTCTGGCTCAAGCCTACGGTCATACTCGACCGAGGAGCTGAAAATGAGCCAAGACTTTTGTGCTTGCACCTCATTATCCAAACCCCTAACTTTCCCGCCGCTCACCTGTACAGCAGATGAAATTCAGGCCAGCACTGGTGCGTTGAAGGATTTCTGCATTCTTTTATTCCACCCTGTGGGGATTCAGATGTGCTTACTGGAAAGATGCAATGAGGTTCTGTGACTAGGCTGTTCTCCACAATTGCTCATGATCGACCCGTCTGCCACTGCCCCAGTGAGCAGGGAATCAAAAGTGTAAGTAGCTGTATGTAGCTGAGGTCTGCACTTCACCTCTGTCTCAGTGAAGAACCTTTAACTGCGGGAGAGACCATTGTTTTTCGAATAGTTATAATTGCCAATACTGATGGTACTAAATCCACCCCTGAAGTCTGCATCTTTGTTAAGTAGGGGAAGTCATGGACAGCAAAATAATAAAAAAACATTACATCTCTGGATTTTACATGTGATGTGTGTGTGTTAATTTAACTCAGTGTGTTAATTTATTTCCTGAAAGAAACACAAGACATTGTGGGGCATATTTACAAGCCCTCAGAGCCACCTGAGCGTCTCTTTTTTTTTTAATCTTCGGTGGAGCAGCACCATTTTGCATATTTTCAAGGTGGCGCTAAGCCACTTTGCGAGGCTTAACATCACCTTGTAAATATGCCCTTTCTGCTGCGGCCCCCCTGCTGCAAAGGGGCGTGCAATGGGTGTTGCTCTGGGAGTTTCACCGCAACACCCAATGCTTTTTTAAGTTGCCCCACATTTAGAAGGCTGAGCCAGCACCAAAAATTAACGCCATGGAATACCTAGCAATTAGAATAGTTATACGAGGAGAAATTATTAACTTCTGCTTGTATTCTGCTCTTTCCATGTGTGCTGCATTCTGCAGTATACATAGAAGGTGCAAATCGCTATCGTTGATTGTTTATGTGCAGAAAGGTGCACTTAAACAATTGTCCCTGCAGCATAGCACCCTTGCAAAAAGGTCAGAAGGGTGTTTGTTATGGCATTAAGGCAACTTTTTTTGCTCCAGCGGAAACACAGGGGTGCGTTGTATTCTGGTGAATATGGCGCATTCCTGCATTTTTTTAAATGTCAGAGCGTCGCGCTGCCAAATTTGCCACAGGTCCACATTTTTTTGTAAATATGCCCCTGTGTTTGGTGTTAAACAGAAGAGAAGGCAAACTCATTCTATGGCTGAATTGCACAGTGTTTGTCTAGAAAACTCGAGTTCAAATCCTATCTTTTGCCCTTGACCAATTTCTGTGTTACCACATAAGCATTGTTACTTCACGTACAATGAAGGCGCACCCTCCATATAGCAGAGGGGCGCCCTTAGTTGTGGTACGGGCAAGAGCAGCCAAGGGTGGAGAGTCGTCCTTCTTTGGTGTCGCCACAACAGAGGGGTCGCGCCCATGACGTCATCGGAGGGCGCCCATGGGGGCAGCAGCTTATAAGGCCCGCAAGGTGAGGGATCGGTCTCTTTTACCCTTCACTGAGCACCGGAATCCATCACACCGGACTCGCACAAGGTCCAGATTTGTGTGCATGGGGCACAAAAGGGGAGCCCGGTAGATGGTGGGGCACAGTGGGTGGGACGACCAAGAGCGTAGCCACGGAGACGATGAGTAATATAGCTTTAGTTATATTATTTAGTTGTTTTGGTAGACAAACAGCTTGCAGAGCAATATGCAACTGTCTCATGACCGAGGATAATTCCTACTTTATCTTTGTTTCATGTCGGGACCACCTCGGGAGATGGTGATAGCACGATTCCAGGAAGTCGACCGGCGGATTCGGAGGATGTCGGCCAGCAAGAAGCGAGAGGCAAGCGAGCTGAAGAGCGTCAAGGCGGCCGAGAGACATGGTTTAAGACACCGAGGTCTCTTTGGTACCAGCAGGTTTGTTGTGTTCCAAAATAGGGAGGACCCGTCCAGGGTTAGGCAGGGACGTTTTGGCACAGAGAATGGAGCCCAACAACAGGGGTAGGCATTAAAAGCATCCAGGAGACAAAGTTACAGTTGTCAGATAATATAAATATATATATATTGGACATAATGATTTATTGAGCCGCATTCACTCGTGGGTTTAGATATGTTAAGGGAAATTACAAGGCGAAGTTTTACATTTCGGGTGCACCCATTCCGTACTAAGATAGAAAGACCATCTTCTACTTCAGTGACGTAACGAAACATGAGGGGGCCCCCCTGCAAACTACATGGAGGGGGCCCCCCTCCCATCCTCCGTGCCAGTCTAGAGCTCTCAGGCCAGCGACCCACCATACTACAGGGGATGCGGGGCTATTGTTACGCCACTGTCACCAATGCAGCCGTTATAAGTAACACTGGATGGTGGAGTCAAAGGTTGGGCTTAGTCTGCCAGCAGGCTATCATAGGTGGTGGCTCATTCATTACAGGGTCCCTGTCATCAGTACGCCGGGGAAGTTTGCCTAATTTTAGGTGTGCTTCCTGATGCAGACTCCTGTCATGATATACAACGTAGGGCCCACTCATCGTTCAGTTTTGACAAAAGTGCATCCAATGCTCCTTCTCGTTTCCGTTTTAAAACATTAGACAATGCGACAATGCAGTATTTCAAAAGCAGATGTAGCTACAAAGAGCACATTTTGATAATACATTTTCATTAGTAGACAATAGCAATCTTAAGAGGCATTGCATAGCTTCATACACACTGAGACCCCAATTCCATCACAGTCTCTCTCTCTCTCTCTCTCTCTCTCTCTCTCTCTCTCTCTCTCTCTCTCTCTCTCAGTGAGTCAGTCTCTCTCTCTCAGTCAGTCTCTCTCTCTCTGTCATTCAGTCTCTCTCAGTCAGTCAGTCTCTCTCAGCCAGTCAGTCTGTCAGTCAGTCAGTCTGTCAGTCTCTCTCTCTCTCTCTCAGTCTGTCAGTCAGTCAGTCGGTCTCTCTCTCTCTCTCTGTCAGTCTCTCTATCTCTCTTTCTGACAGTCTGTCAGTCAGTCAGTCTCTCTCTCAGTCAGTCAGTCTCTCTCTCTCTCAGTCAGTTTCTCAGCCAGTCAGTCTCTCGGTCAGTCAGTATTCAGTCTCTGAGTCAGTCAGTCTCTGCTCTCCCCCCTCCACTCTCTCTCTCTCTCCATTCTCTCTCTCAACTCTGTCCACTCTATCTCCACTGTCTCTCTCTCCACTGTCTCTCCCTTCACTGTCTCTCTCTCCACTCTCTCACTCTCTCTCCACTCTCTCTCCACTCTCTCCCCACTCTCTCTCCACTGTCTCCCTCTACTCTCTCACTCAACACTCTCTCTCCACTCTCTCTGACTCTCTCTATACTCTCTCTGCACTCTCTCTCCACTGTCTCCCTCTACTCTCTCTCTACTCTCTCTCCACTCTCTCTCTCCACTCTCTCTCCACTCTCTCTCTCTCCACTCTCTCTCCACTCTCTCTCCACTCTCTCCACTCTCTCTCTTCTCTCTCTCTCTCTACTCTCTCTCCACTCTCTCTCTCCACTCTCTCTCTCTCCACTCTCTCCACTCTCTCTCCTCTCGCTCCACTCTGCCACTCTCTCTCTCTCCACTCTCTCTCCACTGTCTCTCTCCACTCTCTCTCTCGCCACTCTCTCTCTCCACTCTCTCTCGATCACTCTCTCCACTGTCTATCTCCACTCTCTCTCCACTCTCTCTCGCTCTACTCTCACTACACTCTCTCTCTCTCTTCACTGTCTCTCTCCACTGTCTCTCTCCACTGTCTATCTCCACTGTCTCTCCACTCTCTCTACTCTCTCTACACTCTCTCTCCACTCTCTCTCCACTCTCTCTCCACTGCCTCTCTCTACTCTCCCTCCACTCTCTCTCCACTCCCTCCCTCAACTCTCACTCTACTCTCTCTCTACTCTCTCTTCACTCTCTCCACTGTCTCTCTCTCCACTTTCTCTCTATTCTCTCTCTCTCCACTCTCTCTCTCCACTCTATCTCTCCACTCTCTCCACTCTCTCTCCACTGTCTCCCTCCACTCTCTCTACTCTCTCTCTCTCTCCACTCTCTCTCTCAACTCTCTCTCTCCACCCTCACTCTCTCCACTCTCTCTCTCCACTCTCTCTCTTTACCCTCTCTCTCTACTCTCTCTCTCCACTCACTCTCCACTCTCTCTCTCTCTCCAGTCTCTCTCTCTCCACTCTGTCCCTCTCTCCACTCTCTCTCTCACTCCACTCTCTCTCCACTCTCTCCCACTCTCTCACAAAGTACTGTGCGTTGCCATGGGCGTCTGCAAAAATGTTTCCGGGGGGCAAATTTGTAACTTCATCACCATCCCCCTTACACCCTTCTCCCCTCAGCCTTGCACCCATCTTGCCCTCCCCCTTGCACCGTTCTCCCCCTCCGCCTTGCACCCTTTTCTAACTTGCACCCTTCTCCCCTCTGCCTTGCACCCTTCTCCCCTCTGCCTTGCACCCTTCTCCCCTCTGCCTTGCACCCTTCTCCTCTCTGCCTTGCACCCTTCTCCCCTCTGCCTTGCACCCTTCTCCTCTCTGCCTTGCACCCTTCTCCCCTCTTCCTTGCACCCTTCTCCTCTCTGCCTTGCACACTTCTCTCCTCTGCCTTGCACCCTTCTCCCCTCTGCCTTGCACCATTCTCCCCTTTGCCTTGCACCCTTCTCCCCCTCCCCGTTGCACCCTTTTCCCCTCTGCCTTCCACCCTTCTCCTCTCTGCCTTGCACCCTTCTCCCCTCTGCCCTGCACCCTTCTCCCCTCTGCCTTGCACCCTTCTCCCCTCTGCCTTGCACCCTCCTCCCCTCTGCCTTGCACCCTTCTCCTCTCTGCCTTGCACCCTTCTCCCCTCTGCCTTGCACCCTTCTCCTCTCTGCCTTGCACCCTTCTCCCCTCTGCCTTGCACCCTTCTCCTCTCTGCCTTACACCCTTCTCTCCTCTGCCTTGCACCCTTCTCCCCCGTCGCCTTTCACTCTTCTCTACCTTGCACCCTTCTCCCCTCTGCTTGTGCCCTTCTCCCTCTCTGCCTTACACCCTTCTCCCCCTCTGCCTTGCACCCTTCTCTACCTTACACCCTTCTCCCCTCCGCCTTGCACCCTTCTCCTCTCTGCCTTGCACCCTTCTCCCCTTGCACTCTTCTCCCCTCTGCCTTGCACCCTTCTCCTCTCTACCGTGCACCATTCTCCCCTCTGCCTTGCACCCTTCTCCACTCTGCCTTGCACCCTTCTCCACTCCCCATTGCACTCTTCTCCCCTCTGCCTTGCACCCTTCTCCCCTCTGCCTAGCACCCTTCTCAGGTCTGATTTACACCCTTCTCCCCTCTGCCTTGCACCCATCTCCTCTCTGCCTTGCACCCTTCTCCTCTCTGCCATGCACCCTTCTCCCTTCTGCCTTGCACCCTTCGCCCCCTCCCCGTTGCACCCTTCTCCCCTCTGCACCCATCTCCCCTCTGCCTTGCAACCTTCTCCCCTCTGCCTTGCACCCTTCTCCCCTACGCTTTGCACCCTTATCCCCTCCGCCTTGCACCCATCTCCTCTCTGCCTTGCACCCTTCTCCTCTCTGCCTTGCACCCTTCTCCCCTCTGCCTTGCACCCTTCTCTTCTCTGCCCTTCTCCTCTCAGCCTTGCTCCCTTCTCCCGTCTGCCTTGCACCCTTCTCCCATCTGCCTTGCACCCTTCTCCCCCTCCGCCTTGCAGCCTTCTGCCCTCTGCCTTGCACCCTTCTACCCTCCGTCTTGCACCCTTCTCTACCTTGCTCTCGTCTCCTCTCTGCCTTGCGCCCTTCTCCTCTCTCCCTTGCACCCTTCTCCCCTCTGCTTTGCACCCTTCTCCCCTCTGCCTTGCACCCTACTCCCCTCTGCCTTGCACCCTTCTCCCCTCTGCCGTGCACCCATCTCCTCTCTGCCTTGCACTCTTCTCCTCTCCGCCTTGCACCCTTCTCTGCATTGTACCCTTCTCCTCTCTACATTGCACCCTTCTCCTCTCTACCTTGCACCCTTCTTCCCTCTGCCTTGCACCCTTCTCGGCCCCCCCTTACCCCCCTCTGCGGATGCCCACATGGTGCGTTCTAACAAGAGTGCTTACCTGAGGGCACCATTTTGCTGCCTCATCCCTTCTCATGAGCTTTGCCCTGGAAAATGCTAACTCTGAGGGCCCCCACTCCCACCCTTGTCAGGGTCCCGAACAGTGCTCTGTGCTACCTGCTGCTCTCTGGGGCCTGGAGCTCAGAGCGAGGGGCTCGGAGCAGGCTGCAGCCAGCCTGCACCTGCTTTAGAGGGAGAGAGGCTTGCTTTAGCGCAAGCCTCTCTCACACCTCTCACTGAAGAGCTGAGGGTGCTGGGGCCCCCTTCATTTACTGAAGAGAGTGGGGCCCCCCCCGCAACGCGGGGGCTGCGGGGGCGTTTGTTACGCCCCTGTTCTACTTGGCCCCTTTTGTTTGGTGAATTAGCTTGAACAGAGTGTATGATCAAATGTTCCATATCAAGCCCTTTAATAGACAAAAATGAATGGTGCAGCTAGATAAAGTAGGGATAATTGTTTGTTCAGAACGTGAGCTCCGGGGGACGGGGAGGGGGAGGCCGCGTAGCAGACTGGGGTCCCCTCAGAGCTTTCCCATGGCAGAGCCGAGGGACCGTGGGTTTGGTGGCGAGAGCACCGCCGATTTCAAGCAGTGCGCCCACTCTACAAAATCCAAATGACCCCCATCAAAATGAGCTGTTGAAGGTATAGGTATGTTAGATAATTTTCATCCAACAGCGGATAGCGCAGTGTATTAAGGCATCGTTGGTAGGAAGAATAAAGTTCACTGGTTTGTATACGGGAGTGAACATGCAATCTTTCGGAGGCAGTGATAGGTTGTGAGGCACTTCGGCCTTTCCTGCTGTGCAACCGTAGAAACGATATCTGCGCAAAGGCTGGGGATCAAGTCCCCATGCTTTCTTCAATTGCTCCAGGGTCTAATATGGTGGCAACAGTTAGGCACGTGTATTTAAGTTGTTTGGCCTGTAGGGGCACAGGGGTTGGCACAATGCTCCTTCGCCGTCTCTGAACTACAATAAATCGGTATGCAGGGCTTAGAGCGACTGTGGGCGTTGCTTGGGAGTATTGATATGCGGAGACTAAATAAACCTACCCCTAGGGGGCACCAAGGTTTCTCTCCACCACCCCACGCCCACCTCCCTGACAGGACGCTGGGGGCGGCGGCTTCGCCCTGTGACGCGCTAGGCGTCAGTACAAAAGAAGCTTCCTGGTGCGCAGGCGCCTACTAGGAACACTCCTGAGGCGAAAAGCCGGGAGCGTGAATTGCGTATGCTGCTGATGTTTTTAAAAATTGTTTCTTTTGGATACTGATCCTTTTGTGTTCTTAAACTGCACGTACCTGATTAGAGGTTTGCTGCTCTTTGCTCCGCCGATTAGGTGGGGAGTTACCACCTCGCTGTGAGCCTGCCGGTGCACCCCACGCCCACCTCCCTGACAGGATGCTGGGGGCGGCGGCTTTGCCCTGTGACGCGCTAGGCGTCAGTACAAAAGAAGCTTCCTGGTGCGCAGGCGCCTACTAGGAACACTCCTGAGGCAAAAAGCCGGGAGCGTGAATTGCGTATGCTGCTGATGTTTTTAAAAATTGTTTATTTTGGATACGTATCCTTTTGTGTTCTTAAAATGCACGTACCTGATTCGAGGTCTGCTGCTCTTTGCTCCGCCGATTAGGTGCAGAGTTACCACCTCGCTGTGAGCCTGCCGGTGCACCCCACGCCCACCTCCCTGACAGGACGCTGGGGGCCGCGGCTTCGCCCTGTGACACACTAGGCGTCAGTACAAAAGAAGCTTCCTGGTGCGCAGGCGCCTACTAGGAACACTCCTGAGGCGAAAAGCCAAGAGCGTGAATTGCGTATGCTGCTGATGTTTTTAAAAATTGTTTATTTTGGATACTGATCCTTTTGTTTTCTTAAACTGCACGTACCTGATTAGAGGTTTGCTGCCCTTTGCTCCGCCGATTAGGTGCGGAGTTACCACCTCGCTGTGAGCCTGCCGGTGCACCCCACGCCCACCTCCCTGACAGGACGCTGGGGGTGGCGGCTTCGCCCTGTGACGCGCTAGGCGTCAGTACATAGGCAGATGGGTACTCCTCCGCGCAGCGGACACAGACAGCGGGCGCTCCTTGGGCGCGCCGAAGGTGTGCCTAAGGTAAGCCCGTCTGCGCCCGTCCGAGCCCCGAAGAGCCCAGAGGCATGACCCCTGCCCGATCACAACCTGAGACAAATGCCCAGATGAACATAGCGTAATCATCTATGGAACTCCGTAACATACTGCACTCAGCATCTACCCCACTTGCTGACATACTAGCCTGCCCAGTAAAATTTCCAGACTGTATAGAAGGTCCGGTAGCTTGCAGAAACTGTACCTTCCAAAACAACTAACTCATAAGGGAGATCCCTTTCAATCATTCCCTTAGCACTCCTCCATTACTGGGGCTATCTTACATTTTATGTAATGTGCAATCTCTAGCTGGGCATCCTCGGGAAGTCTGGGATATGATACACTCCCAGGCCCCAGAGATATGCTTTTTGACGGAAACATGGCTGAACCCCGCTAATCTGCCAATGATACACTTGGCTATACCTGATAATTACAGTCTTATACAGTTGGATAGGGAGGGAAAAACCGGGGGGTGGCATCGCCATAGCTTTTAAAAAACACCTCAAAGTTACCTGGGTGGAAACTTTCTCTGATAGAAGCTGTGAGCTGGGTCTTTTCAAAGTTATTTTTTCGCCATCGGAAAGCTGGTCCGGAGCGCTAATCTACCGGCCACCTGGCCCTAGGATGGACTTTACAGACAGATTGGTTGACCTTATAGCGATTCATGCCCTGTCCTCTAGTAAATTCTTATTATTAGGTGATTTTAATTTCCATGCTGAATTACATGCATCCCCGGATGTGAACAAACTAACCACAGACATGGTGCATTTGGGACTTTCACAAAAAATCCTAGGAGCCACCCATAAGGGGGGGCATACTCTGGACTTACTGTTCACGAATATCGCTACCCTCACGTACGACACGGCACTGCCTCTCATGTGGTCGGACCACTTTATGATTAAATTCATGAGTCCATCTTACCTGTCGACACCTATGGGACAGCCCATTGGTAGAGTCCAGCGAGGTCTCCAAAGCCTTGTCGAGCTTTACTACTGAATTGGGGAGAACTCTGGACTTAATTGCTCCAGTGAAAATGAAATCCAAACCCTTGCTAAACCGTCGCTCAGCACAGTGGTATACGTTCGAACTAAGACAGGAGAAATCTGCCTGTAAACGCTTGGAGAGACTTTGACGCCGAAGTCAATCCCCCCAGTCAAAAGCACTTTTTAAACTTTCACAGAAAACTTATCATTTCAATCTGAAGGCAGCAAGAATTACGTTCATAGCGAATCAAATTGAGAACGCTAATAATTCGCCTAAAGTGCTATTTGACATTGTGAACGAGTTTGTGTCACCAGCGGCATGTAAGCAACCGTCTACATAGAGACACAAAGGCAAATGTTAGATACACCATAGATCTTAAGGTAACAAGAAATTTTAGTACCAGCCGGGGGGTCAGGCAGAGGTGCATTTTGGCCCCCTTCCTTTTTAACCTTTATATAAATGACCTTGAAGAACTATTGGTTGAGACAGGGGCTGACTATCCCTATGTGGGACGACGGGGACTGCCCGTTCTGCTGTACGCGGACGATGCTGTCCTTTTAGCCCGCACCCCGAAAGGGCTACAAACCATTCTCGATGCCTTTCACGGGTTTATGGCTAGTCGAGACCTATCCATAAACAACACAAAATCCTACGTGATGCAGGTGGGGAAAGGAGCTAAAAAACAGTACCCCTTTAAGGTTAACGGTATCAGAGTGCCTACATGTACTTCTTTCTCCTACCTGGGTGTTCTCCTAGGTTATCAGTTAAACTGGGCCACATTCTTGAATAAGAAAAGGGGAGAGCGCAGCGCTCTTCGATTTTGCCACGAGAATGGGTAACAGACCGGTGGCGGCTATGTTGAAGGTTTATCGTGCAAAGAGTATCTCGATAGCCAGCTATGGGAGTGATCTATGGGGATACTGCAACCTAGAGGGCCTCCAGGTGGTTGAAAATAAATTCCTAAAGCAGCTCTTGTGTGTCCCTCAGGGGACCCCGAACATATCTGTGCATGAAGAGACTGGCACGCCTTTTATTAGTGATACCCTGTCCCTGCGACCCCTTATTTTTTGGCTACAATGTTGGCTTAATAAACAGCTTGGCCTTACTCACAGCCTCCTAAGAGAGATCTTGAGCCTAGATTGTATGACCAAAATCCCTTGGATGAAATATCTTAAAACTAATTTTAGCAAGGAGGGACGCTTGGATTTGTTTTTAAAACCGGCAGGTATCACTAGTAAAGACATAGCGTATATTAAACAGTCCTTTACCACACGCAAAATAATGGAAAGGGAGGCAAAGGATCTGTTGAAGCCCAATGTGCGTCTCCATTTGATGCTCAAAACCTCGCCTGATGAGGAACCATATCTACTTTGGCCACTACCAGCTTATGAGCGTTTTTTATTAATCAGGTTTAGGTTTAATTTGTTTCATCTTTTATTAGCAGTCCCAAGGGGGTGTCATAAAGGGATAGTGTTAGCACCCTGTGGCTGCGACAATTTGTCTCCACAGGATTTGTTGCACTTTATGTTTTTTTGTAAATATTATGAATTCCCTAGGGCTTTTTATCTTAAACCTATTTTAAAAAGGTTGAATTTTGTACAAGTTCGTCTTGCATTATTTTATTTACAACTGTTAAAACCTGATTGTATACCTTATGTGGCCGGTTTCTTAAAAATCTCAATGAAGTACAGAAAAGGTTTGGACACCTAGAACTGAATAAGTAATCCCCAGATTGATGCTCTCCTTAATGTGCAATAGTTGAAGCTTAACGCTATAATAAATTCGTTCTTTTTTAACTGGTGGACCTTGTATTATGTATTTTAACTGAAAGCTTGAAACGTATTTTGTTCTAAGAACTTTAATGGTTTTGTATAAGAAAACCGAATAAAGTATTTTGAATGAATGAATGAGTCGTGTTGACTTCAAAGCTCTCTTCTTGGTATACAAGGCATTGTTCGGAGGTGGTGCAGATGCAATGAGGCCCCTTTTCACTTTCTATGTACCCACCCGCTCTCTGAGATCCGCCTCCCTGGGTCCGGTCAATACTTTCAAGCTCAAAAGGGCAAGATGGGGCAGCAAACGCTTCTTTCATCTAGCCGCCAAGCTGTGGAACAGGCTCCCTACACATCTTAGGCTGATACCTAACCATCAGCTTTTCAGTAAGCACATCAAGACCTGGCTTTTTGGACATATGCTGTAATCTCGCTATTGTCACACACTACACAGCGCCAAGATGCCTCGGCATTAGTGCTCTCTAGAAATACCCAGTCAGTCAGTCAGTCAGACATGCATTAATTTTGGTACTGGATCTCTATCCTTAGCCTTTCTTTATATATATAATATCACAAACAACATTTGTATTTAAAAACACTCAACTGCCCACAATACGGTGAAGGAGATCTTTTTTTGTAAACTTGATGTCCCCAAGTTGAAACATTAATGACAGTGTTCACTGAGCCTTTCATGCTTCTCAGATTGATGAAATGAGTACCTCTGAGGTAATTGTATCATCTGGTTTGTACAATAAGAGCGTTTTAGGAAAAACTATTATTAAGGCTGTATTCTTTTCTAGAGATCCAAATGGCAGTTTAGATTTGCACTTTTTTGAGTGCAGGATCATCAAGAGGCCACTGCAACTTGCACCAACCACCCATTGCCCCAGCGAGCCCTGCCAGTGACAGTAACAACACAACTACTAACCGTTGCACTCCTACAAGAGTGACAATTCAGACTATTCCAGGTTCCCAAATCTATGAGAATGGCTTAGACAGCAGGAATTGGTCCTATCAAACGCACAAAGACTTAAAAAAAATTGTTTACATTATCTTATGTTGTGGCCAATGCAAAAGATCCGGTTTTACTGGCAGTTCCAGCTTAAGTTTCTCACGCTTCACAGGGGTTGACGTCACAATATTATTGACAACCACATTGTAGGTCTGACATAGAGCTCAGCTATTGGAGAGTTTCAGCATTAGGGAGAAGAGAAGCTCTTTGACAGAATGCATACCTCCTCCCAAACCACCGCCACGCTGTTTAGTATACAAATTGCATGACAGCACAGTGCACTTGTTCAGTTTGTATGTGTGTGTTGAAGCTGTTATTCAGAGGGACTGCACCTGTTCTTGGCACAGCGCTAGACAATACCAGCAAAAAATGAAGAGCAGCGCCAAAAGCTTGAGCGGACTTTTGTTTGGTTTAGAGTGACAGGAGGTCCCAGGCCGGAAAAATATGGCCTCCAGGGCACAAGCCCGCCAGTAAATGGCCTGGTGCCTGGTAAGACCAATCCGCCCATGAAAGCCAATAAGTCTCACCTTTGTAATGACAGTGCTGAGTTATCGGTTTCTCCAATGTTTTTTTGCAAAGTACTGTTTACAAAAGTAAAAGGCCAACACATTTCATAATACTGGGGGAAAATATTGCATTGTATCCCAAAACTGTTTATTGAATTCAGTGTTTTCAATGTGTATACACAACATGTTTTTTCCCCAAAAATTAATTTAGAATTCCTGAAGATATTTTTTTTAAGAAAAACATGTTTTATTGAGAAAGTACAACACAGTACAACAATGGGCTGTGCGCCACATATTTCACCATCAACCCGAACCACCGCCCCCCATAGGGAACAGCATACGGAGATACCTGCCCATGCGGGCCAGCAAAGTAGCATTATGGTGCATGTAGAATCGTTGTCCATACAAGAGTACTGTATCCATAAGCCATCCTGTCTTGAAAATAAAACATACAAAATACCTAAAGAAAAGGAACCAAGAACCACCCCCACCCCACCCCCTGAAGACTCGATAACACAGAGAGCATATCCTCAGACATCATTGGCCGCCGCCTCACATTCCTGAAGATATTTTAAAAAGAATAATGTTTCCAAAGTTTGAAGGGAGCCCCTTGCCAAGGCCTAATTTACTTTTCACAGGATTGAGTCATTTGCTCCTCTGCAGTACCACAGAGCTGATTATGGCACCCAGGGGAAATGTGACGCTAAGTACACCCCACATCGCTTTAAAGGCTTTGTGTGTCAAGGCTTGTGCTTTCATGTAATGTGTGGAATCATCATCTGAAATGCATTCCCCTTTGAAGATAATCAAGTATCATATGTACCTTTCTTATGGATTGCGAAGAAGTGAGAGAAGATAGTTATAATAAAACCCCAGTGGAGTTTCAAATTACCTGTAAATATGTTATTTG
This sequence comes from Lissotriton helveticus, assembly GCF_964261635.1. Classification (NCBI taxonomy): domain Eukaryota; kingdom Metazoa; phylum Chordata; class Amphibia; order Caudata; family Salamandridae; genus Lissotriton; species Lissotriton helveticus. The sequence continues at coordinate 167,111,859 of NC_136071.1, read as the reverse complement.
AGAAATGTATCTTATGGGGGATTTTATGTTCCATGCACTACTCAAAGAGGTGATTTTATCAATTTCTGAAGTATATATGATGTTTATTTAGGTACACATGGGGGCTATCAATTCGAACTTAAGTAGAAGACATTCAAAAGTCTAATAGAAATAGTTTATCATTGTTTGTGTGTATGTATAGGCATTTATATAGCGCACTACTTACCCGTAGGGTCCCAAGGTGCTTCGACCGCTGCGAAACCCTTCCTGGCTTCCCTGAGAGATGGTCCCTTAATGGGTATCTCCAGGGTGAGACCAGGCATCCCCGGCGGTCTGGTGGGGCCATTAGTGAAGATGAGGCAAGCTAATGCCCAGAGTTGCCGAGTGTGATCGCTGATCAGAGTGGGCACCGAGGCGAGAGAATTATCGAGTCCGCTGACCCTGGTCCAGAAACCTGCCGCGCCGGGAATCGAACCCTGATCCCGGGCCGTCCTCTGCTCTCGGGTCTGCCGCCTCTAACCAGTGAGCCACACTACTTCACTTTGTGGCAGATGTTGTTCTTGTGAATCACAGTGACCCTACCTCTTTTCCTGGCTTTGGTGTTTAGCCGAATGGTTCATTATTTTGGGATAAGAAATTCAATGATTGTTGGAGATGGTTTATTTAACTGCAAAAGATTAAAGCTCTAGGCCTTAATTATATTAGTGGTCAGAAGATGATCTTTGGCCAGTGATTAGAATGTCCATCTGGGCTCTGAGGAATGACCTCTACTGAGATCACAATGAAATGTATGGAATCAATCTTCCTGCTATGTCACTGTTAATGTAATGGTCTGTGCCTGCGTTGGTGCATATGTGTGACAAAGGGTAGTGTAAACATAGTAAAAGGGCCTCTTTTGGAAGTGTTGTCTTCTAATAGGTAAAGGAGATTCACAGAGCACAGAGTAGTGGGAAGCCAGTGATGCTGAAGATAATTCTTGCTTCTGGGTATGGTGTGCATCACCCAAGAAGTAGTTGCAGAGGAGTAATATATTAGGTCAGAAAACAGTTTGATTATATCATATTGATTACCTCAACAGCTTTAGATTAACAAAGGAAATTAATCTGTTAAATGTATCCTTTACTCGATTAGAGAACTAGGGCCTCGATGTACAAAAGATGTTTGTGGTCACAAAGTCTTTGCTGTGCAAAATTGAAGGGTTTTAGCAACCGCAAGAACCCAACTTACAAATGCACAAAAGGTACATTACATTTCAGAATTGTCTTTGCGACTCTTGAAGTACATCTTGTGACTCTGTCCAGTTTGAAGGAAGAGGGGATTGTGAAAGGTGCATGAAATTAAATGTATTAATAGTTTGCAATTTTAACAGTTTTAAAAAAGCACTGATACATTTCAATGTGATTTCTAACGGGGGTGTCCTTTCTCTGCCCCTCACAAATTTCAATGTGTTGCAATGTTGATATTGATAAATGCAAAGACATTTGTGACTTATAATGTAGATTTTTTACACTGAAACGTAGGATCTGGCGATTGTCAAGCCTGTGATTTTGTAAATCGCTGGGTTTGTGAGTACAAATGTTTTAATAAATCAAACCTTTAAGTACTAATGTCTATGTGTTATGTGCAGGTCATCAATTCAAATCCTGGCAGCATCAACGTAGTATTCCCTTCTGAAGTTGATTACCTGATTACCAAAAACAGTAACATCTTTTACTGAAGCTCGATGAAATGCCGAAACTTTTAAAGCAATCACTATATAAGCATATTATCAGGGCCAGCTCTAGGCTGGTGCAACTGGTGCCACTCCGCCGGGTGCTGACATCAGGGGACGCTGAGTTTGCCAGTTTATTTTGCTTTTAAATCACCTGCTGCAGTTTTTCTTGCCTCCAGCAATTTCTAGGCAACAATAAAAATTTCAAGATAATAGCGATTAATGTCCTTCCTGAATAGAGGATGGAGTTTTGTCTAGTTGAGGTTTTGACTATTCATAAAATAACACAGAGGCTTAATGTGCCTACTGCAATGAACGTGTACCAAACAGATCACAAAGTTCATATAATGTAAATAGGTCAATAAGTTACTACCTTTCTAAGAGACATCCATTCGTTACTTGCAGTTTATTAGTTAAAATCCTAATATAAAACAATGAATTATTAACTGTCATCAAAAAATGCATCACACTGCAAAGTATAGATTAGAACACAGATTGATGTTGCAAAAAGTTTTCGTTTGGATAGAAATCGATTCTTATTATTAAAGAGAATACCCAACTATGGTTTTTCATTTTCAATTCAGAGTTTGTGCTTTTCCAGACTAAGGACTCGTAAACTACACTGCCTAACAGTATGGATGACATGTCACTCCTACACCTTGTAATCCACTGTTTTATGTAACATTTCCTAAACAGTGATTTGCACACGTATGATTGATTGTCTGGGTGTAATGTGTGTGTGATGCAAAGTGTTCTGACACACTTCACTTGTATGAGTGGCACTATATAACTAATTAGGTGCATCTGAAAGAGAGAGGTTAGGGAGACTTGAGGGGCACTGTTAAAAGGTAGTGGTGAGGGAATCCATCTTGGAGGTGGTCACCACCTCCATCACGGATAGCGGGGTGCCAACAAACATTGTTGCACCGGGAGCCACCAGTGCTAAAGCTTGCCCTGCAGATTATTGATATTGTATGGGTCTCAAAATGCAAAGAGTTTTTTTTTTAAATAAGCAACCATTCTTTTTCTGGACTGGCTTCAGGTTCCTTACTTAGAGCACTGGTTCCCAAAGTTTTTAGAACCACGCCTAACTTTTTAGAATGACAAACTTTCATGACCCACTTAGCTTTAATAGGCATGAGGCGGCCGTTTTTTTAATTGAACTAAAGCATCATGTCATTGTCATTGTCATTAACAGAAAGCAAATTTTTCATTAAAATAGCCACTAAATTTGCACAGTTTTACTGATCAAACTAGGCGTGCAGATATCGGGTTTCTGTGAATATTTGTGCATCACCAAGTAAGTGTCTTGATTCGTTTTGATCCCTTTAAAATCTCTGTTTCCAGCACACTTCAGAATTGCAAAACAAGTGATTCAGTTTTGCTTTCCTAACTGCTGGATGCATACAGTTTATTTACAGGTATTTACATTTTGCTGTGTCTTACATTGTTCCATAGGTCACTTCACAAACATCTCTTCCTTTGCAGCCAGAGAAAGTAAACACAAATCATCATGTTAAAAGAAGAAAACAGCCTAACATGTGACCCCGTCTTTGCATCACTGCAAGTGTGAAAAATTAAACACAGAATTAAAGGACATCCTTATTTATTGCTCTGACTTTTGTGACCCACTAAATATCCACTCATAGCCCTCCAGTGGATCGCAACCCACAGTTTGGGAAACACCGACTTAGAGGCGGACGGAAGGCTCTGGCTCAAGCCTACGGTCATACTCGACCGAGGAGCTGAAAATGAGCTTTTGTGCTTGCACCTCATTATCCAAACCCCTAACTTTCCCGCCGCTCACCTGTACAGCAGATGAAATTCAGGCCATCACTGGTGCGTTGAAGGATTTCTGCATTTTCTTATTCCACCCTGTGGGGATTAGGGCCCACATGCATCATTGTGTCTTTTTGCATTTCTTAATTTGCGAAAAATAAGGAATCGCAAATTAAGAAATGCAAAATGATATGCATCAATATTTTCGGTATTCTTGTGGGATTCGGTAAAAATCGCATTTTTTACCGAATCCCAAAGAAATACCGATTTCTTAACTTAATTTTCGCAATTCCCATTGATTCCTATGGGCCAAAAGGCCCATAGGAGTCAATGGAAATTGCGAGTGGCACTTAGAAAATTTCATGGGTGCAGGGGGGGGTCCAAAGGACCCCCCCATGCACCCCTGAAATGTACTTTTCAGCATAAGTTACATACACACATGTCCTAAGGACATGTGTGTGTGTAACTTTACAGTTTAAAAAATGCATTTTTGTGCATTTTGAATCAATTTCGCAATTTACCACGAAGTTGAACTTCGTGGTAAATTGCACTTCCAATTTAAAAAAACGCATATTTTTCTATAATGATGCATAGCATTTAAGAAATCGCACAATTGCGATTTCTTAAATGCTAACGCAATTTTAGAAATCGTAAAAAAGATGCGACTTCTAAAATGGCATGATGCATCCCAACAAGCACTTTTGCATTCGCAAACGGCCGATTTTAAGGAATCGCACCGTCTGCGACTGCAAAAATGCTTGATGCATGTGGGCCTAGATGTGCTTACTAGAAGATGCATTGAGGTTCTGTCACTAGGCTGTTCTCCACGAATGCTCATGATCGACCCGTCTGCCACTGCCCCAGCGAACAGGGAGTCAAAAGTGTAAGTAGCTGTATGTAGCTGAGTTCTGCACTTCACCTCTGTCTCAATGAAGAATCTTTAACTGCGGGAGTGACCTTTGTTTTTCGAATACTTATAACTGCCAATACTGATGGTATTAAATCCACCCCTGAAGTCTGCATCTTTGTTAAGTAGGAGAAGTCAGGGAGAGCAAAATAATAAAAAAACATTACATCTCTGGATTTTACATGTGATGTGTGTGTTAATTTAACTCAGTGTGTTAATGTATTTACTGAAAGAAACACAAGACATTGTGGAGCATATTTACAAGCCCTCAGAGCCACCTGAGCGTCTCTTTTTTTTTGACTCTTCGGTGGCTCAGCACCATTTTGCCTATTTTCAAGGTGGCGCTAAGCCACTTTGCGTGGCTTAACATCACCTTGTAAATATGCCCTTTCTGCTGCGGTCCCCTGCTGCAAAGGGGCGTGCAATGGGTGTTGCTGTGGGAGTTTCACCGCAACACCCAGTGCTTTTTTAAGCTGCCCCACTTTTAGAAGGCTGAGCCAGCACCAAAAATTAACGCCATGCAATACCTATCAATTAGACTAGTTATACGAGGAGAAATTATTAACTTCTGCTTGTATTCTGCTCTTTCCATGTGTGCTGCATTCTGCAGTATACATAGGAAGGTGCAAATCTCCATTGTTGATTGTTTATGTGCAGGAAGGTGCACTTAAACAATTGTCCCTGCAGCGCTGCACCCTTGCAAAAAGGTCAGAAGGGTGCTTGCTATGGTATTAAGGCAGCTTCTTTTGCGCCAGCGGAAACACAGGGGTGCGCTGTATTCTTGTGAATATGGCGCATTCCTGCATTTTTTTAAATGTCAGAGCGTGGCGCTGCCAAATTTGCCACAGGTCCACATTTTTTTGTAAATATGCCCCTGTGTTTGGTGTTAAACAGAAAAGAAGGCAAACTCATTCTATGGCTGAATTGCACAGTGTTGGTCTAGAAAACTCGAGTTCAAATCCTATCTTTTGCACTTGACCAATTTCTGTGGTACCACATAAGCATTGTTACTTCACGTACAATGAAGGCACACCCGGCATTTAGCAGAGGGGCGCCCTTAGTCGCGGTACAGGCAGAAGCAGCCAAGGGCGGAGAGTCGTCCTTCTTTGGTGTCGCCACAACAGAAGGGTTGCGCCCATGATGTCATCGGAGGGCGCCCATGGGGGCAGCAGCTTATAAGGCCCGCAAGGTGAGGGATCGGCCTCTTTTTCCTTTCACTGAGCACCGGAATACATCACACCGGATTCGCACAAGGTCCATATTTGTGCCCATGGGGCACAAAAGGGGAGCCCGGTAGATGGTGGGGCACAGTGAGTGGGACGACCAAGAGCATAGCCACGGAGACGATGTGTAATATAGCTTTAGTTATATTATTTAGTTGTTTTGGTAGACAAACTGCTTGCAGAGCAATATGCAACTGTTTCATGACCGAGGATAATTCCTACTTTATCTTTGTTTCATGTCGGGACCACCTCGGGAGATGGTGATAGCACGATTCCAGGAAGTCGACCGGCGGATTCGGAGGATGTCCGCCAGCAAGAAGCGCGAGGCAAGCGAGCTGAAGGGCGTCAAGGCGGCCGGGAGACATGGTTTAAGACACCGAGGTCTCTTTGGTATCAGCAGGTTTATTATGTTCTAAAATAGGGAGGACCCGTCTAGGGTTAGGCAGGGACGTTTTGGCACAGAGAATGGAACCCAACAACAGGGGTAGGCATTAAAATCATCCAGGAGACAAAGTTACAGTTGTCAGATAATATAAATATATATATATTGGACATAATGATTTATTGAGCAGCATTCACTCAAGGGTTTAGATATGTTAAGGGAAATTACTAGGCGAAGTTTTACATTCCGGGTGCACCCATTCCGTAGTAAGATAGAAAGACCACCTTCTACTTCAGTGGCGTAACGAAACTTGAGGGGCCCCCCGTGCAAACTACATGGAGGGGCCCCCCTCCCATCCTCCATGCCAGTCTAGAGCTCTCAGGCCAGCGACCCGCCATACTACAGGGGATGCGGGGCTATTGTTACGCCACTGTCACCAATGCAGCCGTTATAAGTAACACTGGATGGTGGAGTCAAAGGTTGGGCTTAGTCTGCCAGCAGGCTATCATAGGTGGTGGCTCATTCAGTACAGGGTCCCTGTCATCAGTATGCCGGGGAAGTTTGCCCAATTTTAAGTGCGTTTCCTGATGCAGACTCCGCTCATGATATACAACATAGGGCCCACTCATCGTTCAGCTTTCTTTTTCAGAACAAAAGTTTTATTTTATTGTTGAAGGACTACAAAGAGGGCACTGCTCTCCGGGGGCCGGAGGGGCAGTGAGCAGATAGGTAACCATCACTTACAAGCAGTGCAATCAACATTTTGATATAAATGAACATCCCCGAACACCCTTCCCCGCATTCCCTCCCCTTTGTCCCCCCACCCGGATCCCACCCCCATCCCCGCACAGTGTCTACGTGGTCCAAAAGTAAAAGCATATCAAAAACACAGTCAGTGTGTACACCTTTTCACCCAGGGTCAACCAGCAATTGTCCTGCATCAACATCTCGTTGCGCTGGCGGTTCCAGCCACAGTACTCTATAGTCTGCCCATCGCTTCCATATTTTAAAATGTTTTAGGGGGCAGCCTCTGGCCTCGAAAACTGGGTGCTCCAGCCCCATACAAAAGTCCAAATCCCTCTTCCACACCCCTACCAAGGGAGCCTTGGGGTCCTTCCAGGCCTGAGCCACATCTCTTTTGGCCACCGTGAGGCCCAGGAGCAGCAGATGACGTTTATAGATATTTCCCCCACCTGTATCATAACATGAAGAAGGTCCAGTTGCGGCGAGTGGGGGAGGTCCCAGCCCAACACTTCAGACAGGCAATCCCATACACCAGTCCAGAACCTCGTCAATTTATCACACGACCACACCGTATGTATGAATGTGCCCACCGCACGAGCACACCGCAGGCAATCAGGGGAGGCAATCAGACCAGCTCTCCACAGTCATTCCCTAGTATAGTAGGCTCTATGTAAGTACTTGAATTGAATAAAGCGCAGGCGCACTGCAACAGCCGCCCCCCTCGGGGCCTCCAGGGCTTCTCTCCAGTCTCCCTCCTCCAAGTCGCCTATATCTCCCTCCCACACGGATCGTAACTTATCTAGGGGAGAAGAACAGTGCGTAACCAGTGTCTGATATATGTTAGATATTTTCTTATTTTCCAATTCCCCCATAAACACTTTAGCCTCCAGGGGGCTAAACTCAGGCAAAGAGTCGAGGCCGGCCAAGGCGGGGGACAAGGCGTGTCGAAACTGCAGGTATTTAAAGAACTGAGTTCGGGGCATATCATATTCTTCTCTCAATGCTTGGAACAATTTAAGGGTCGTGCCTTTCATTACGTGGCCCAACGCCGATATTCCAATCGCGTCCCAGCCGCGGAATCCCTGTAAGGACGCCAGTGCCGGTAACCGCCCGTTTTGCCACAATGGGGTTTCCCTCGTCAATTTGTTCCACCACCCCATATGGTGTAGAGCTCCGCGCCATACCCGGAAAACCACCTGAGTAATCACTGAGAGCCTCTTTCTTATGGCCGCCGAATACAAAATGGTGTGCAGCGTGTCTGGGTCCATCAGGTATATCTCAAGGGCATAGGCCGGGTCGCCCCGGTCCCCATACCACCATTCGTTCAGTACCAAGAGATGAGACGCTTGATAATAGGACAAAATGTCTGATGTTGCCAAGCCCCCACAATAAGTGGAGAGGAAACAAGTGCGGAGTGCCACTCTCGCCACCCCTCCGGCCCAGAGAAACTGGCTCAATGCCGAGTTCACCTGTCTGAACCACTGTGGAGAAATAGGATATGGATGATTTTGCAGTTGGTAGAGGAGACGCGGGAGAGCCACCATCTTGAATATGGCCGAACGGCCATATATATTCAGGGGCATTCGGGACCATGTCTTCATGTCGGAACGTACGCGGTCCCAAACAGGCAACACATTGCGTACCCAAGAGACCCCAGGTACATCCATTAGGAATACGCCTAGGTCCTCAATGCCTCCAGCCGCCTCTTGCAACGCTGACGCCCAGGATCCTAGGCCCCCGCGCTCTCCCAGCACCCACAGCGTAGATTTTCGTAAGTTTAAATGAAGGCCGGACACCTCACCGAATATCCGCATTATTTCGAGGACCCTGGGCCCCGATCTATTTAGGTCTGTGAGGAAGAAAAGGACGTCATCGGCATAGAGCGCAATTCTATCGGACGGTCCTGCCTCCCACTCAATGCCTCGCATCTGCGCGTCCATTCGTACCCACACCGCCAGCGGCTCCATTGCCAGGGCGAATAAATAAGGTGAAAGGGGGCAGCCCTGTCGGGTGCCCCGGCCTATAGGGAAGGGGCTGGACACCGCTCCCGCCACTCTCACTGATGCCGTCAGATCCGTGTACAGCAACTGCAGGTACGAAAGGAAATGGGGTCCAAGGTTCAGGCGAGACAGGAGCGCACGGGGATAGACCCAACTCAACGAGTCGAATGCTCTATCAATGTCGGCCAGGAGGAGTGCCGCCGGAATCTTGGCAGCTCGAGCCGCCTCCACCACAACCTGCGCGCGTCTGATATTGTGTCTCGTCGCCCTGTGGGGCATAAACCCGGCCTGGTCTGGGTGGACCAGATCAGTAATGTATGGGAGGAGGCGATTGGCCAGGGCTTTCGCCAGTATTTTCACTTCAACATTTAGGAGTGATATAGGCCTATATGATCCGTGCTGGTCAGGAGGCCTCCCAGGTTTACAAATGACCACGATTTCAGCGTGTCGCCAGTCCGCCGGGAGGCGACCACACTCTCAGGCCGCCACCAGTGCCCTTCTGTAGTGCACCCCTAACTGGAGATGAAATGTCTTCATGAATTCACACGGGAATCCATTGGGCCCGGGGGCCTTACCAGTGTTCAGTTCTCCGAGCGCCGCGTACAGCTCCTCAGCCGACAACGGGAGCTCAAGCCGAGCACGCCCTTCATCTAAAAGCGCCCGTGGCGGGAGGTCCGCAAGGAATTTGTCAACATCTACCGCTGGAATAGACTCCCGAGGGATATATTGGGCCGCGTAGTATTCCGCAAAGCTGGCAGCCAGATCTGCCGGGGCCGTCACAGGGTCCCCCGCCTCATCACGAAGTCCCGGTAGGGATTGCGCCTGGAAGGTACCCTCACAAAGCCTATAAAGCAGTGTGCTGGACTTATCACCCCACTGATATATTCTACTTTGTGTAGCCAACCACAACTGACGACCCTCATCCAGCAGCAGAGAGGTATATGACTGTTTCATTAGCAGCAGCTGCCCAACGGCATCCGCATCCCCCCCTGCACTGCACTCCTCCTCCAGGTCCCGGACCCGGACCCGATTTGCTGCTTCCTCTATACCCCCCTACGGGTCCTATGGGCTGCCGCACACCAGGCAATATCCACGCCGCGGAGCGCGGGTTTTAGAGCTTCCCAAAGGGTCATGTCATCAGTTTCGGGCCTATCATTGTTGTCCCAATACTGAGCTATGGCCTCCCTCATATGTGACTGATAACTGTCCTGTTGCAGATGCCACGTAGATAGGCGCCACCTAAAAGGCTTCCGCCTCCTATCTAGATGCAAGTCCATTGTTATTGGGGAGTGATCCGACAGGCCGCGTGGGAGCATGGACGTGGAGGCCACCCTCCCTATCCAGGTATGGGGAATAAACAGGTAATCAATTCTGGAAAAGGACTTATGTACCGCAGAGACATAGGTGTATTCGCGGCTATGTGTATGTTGGTATCGCCATGCATTTATCCAGCCCATCCCCTGCACCATGCTGCTCAATTTAGTGGGAGCATCCGCTATCAGACCCCCTCCGGGTCTATATCGATCCATTCGCCCTTTCATGACATCATTCCAGTCACCGCCCACTATCGCCATCACATTCAGGACCTCGGCCCACACATCAAACAGCTTTTCTATGAGGGCCTCTTGCAGCGGGGGCGGGGCATACACACTACCAAAGACCATTGGTTCATCACCCACCCTCCCTTTAAGGAAAACAAATCTGCCATGGGCATCAACCCATTGTGTTTCATGTACATAGGTCAATCTGCGATGTACCAGGACTGTGACCCCCCGTGACCCCCTAACAAAGCCAGCATGAAATACCTGCTGGTAGCCATAGCGCTGCAAGCTAATGGTTTTAGTGCCCAGGAGGTGCGTCTCCTGTAAGAGTAGCACATCCGCCCGTTCTCTCTTATCTAGCATCCCCCGCACATTCCAACTCACAACACGCAATGACGCCCGTGGAAGGCCTGTCTCGTGGGTGTCAACCGCCATCGATGGGCAGATAGATCAGGGCCCTAGGTGTCTGGGCCACACACACACATTACATTCCATCTGGACTCGAATGGACACTGTGCCGATACAAACTGCCCCAACCCCACCAACCCTCCCTCCAACCCCCTCCCCCCACCTCACCCCCCCAACAGCCCCCCTACCCTCCCCTCACCCCAAACCATGCCCACAACTCCCCCACCACCCCCCCATACCTCAGCAACATTGAAGTACCTGTCGCGGTATAGATTATCTCCAACCCCCAACGGGAGGCTAAAGACCCACTAGTCCAATGGATCCCCACAAACTACCACCCAATCCCAACTTACCACTTACCCAACTAACTTCGCTAACCTCGGGGATTATGTCCGCCCTCCCTCAGGCATCCCCCGACCCACGTCCCACCTCTATATATTTACTGTTAAGCAAAGGTTCTGGTGGTGAGTCTCAAGAATTGTCTGCGCCCCCGATATAATCATGGTCCGTCAGCAGCCATCCGGGGTCTTGCGCCAGAGAGTCGCAGAGTGGCACGGGGCCTCATGGCTCCAGAGTTTGAGTGTCAGCAGCATTGGTGTCCCTCGTCGCCACATCACGGGGAGGCGGGCGCTTCTTAGAACGTGATCTCCAGTTGCTCCTGCTTCGTGACCTCCGAGGAGTCCTCGGGGGCCCTGCTGTGGAAGACGAGTCGGAATCGCGGCCCAGAGGGGTATGCACCCTGATCCGGACTGTCTCGTCTGTCCAAGTAAAGATCTCCTCCGGAGTGTTAAAGAACTGGGTCTGGGACTGGAATACCACCCGTAGGCGAGCTGGGTAGAGCAGGGCGTATTGGATTTAAGGTCTCGCAGTCGCGCTTTAGCTGCAGCAAAGGATTGACGTTGTTGCTGCACCAGCTTAGTGTACTCCGGGAATATCAGAATTTTGTGGTTCTCATACATCAGGGGCTCCTTTGCTCGCGCTTGTCTCAGGATAGTGTCTCGGTCATGATAATTGAGCAGTTTGGCTATTACTGGTCGAGGGCGAGCACCCACCGGTGGCTTTGGGAGAAGTGCTCTATGCGCTCGCTCAATTACAAAGCAGCACGAGAGAGACTCCGGGGGGAGCCACTCCTCCAGCCACTGGGACAGGAATGCCTCCATGTTGCCCTTCTCAATGTCCTCCGGGAATCCCACAAACTGCAGGTTGTTTCTCCGGGCCCGCCCTTCCGCATCCTCAGCCCGGAGTGCAAGGCCCTTCTGTATCCCTTCCATAGTGGCCACTTTCTTCTTGAGAATCGCCACATCATCTTCCACCCCTGTGATTCTGGTCTCAGTTTCAGTTATACGGGCAACAGCATTACGCAAATCCTGATGGAGCAAGGTGACATCAGCCCCAACTGCCTCAATTTTTCCATCCAGCATGTGTCTAGATTGCGTTATAGCTGCCATAAGGGCCGCATTATCCGGTCCCGGTCCCTGTTGGCCTCCGGAGGCCCCCGCTCCACCGGTCGGCCCTGTGAATTTGTCGATTGGGCCCTGTTTCGCAGTGCCGCCACTGTTGCCGCCCCTCGTCATGATGATCTACGGGCGCGGGTATAGGGCCCAACATGGCAGCGGGGGCGCCGGGCAGTAGCTCTCTCCGCCCGGGGTGGGGATCGCCGACAGGTTCTCTCTCGCTCTCTCTCGAGACCAGTGGGGGGTCGCGTCTCAGCTTTCCAGGAGGCCGGTGTGGCTATACGTGCCGTTTCACCATCTCACGCCACCACGGCGACACCCCATCCATTGGCGCCATTTTCAATATGATGTCCCCCAGCGCCGGACTCACACCCAGCTTCTGTCCGAGGTCTGATGGCCATCTTAGAGAGTTGTGCGCCCCCCCGTCAAGGGCCTTCACCGCAAAGTCGTGAAGGCACGCGTGTTCTGCCAGCTCCAGGGCCTGCGGGAGGCGATCTGACCTCGCCTCGGCCGTTCCAATCGTCGTCGCCCAGACTACCATTCGGGCCCAGGTGTCTGTACCCAAACACTCTCACTCCCCGGAGGGGGGGTTTGCCCCACGGCCCCACCTAGCTGCCGAGTGAGGGGCACCCGTAGGTGTACAGCAGCGGCCCACAGCCCGGACCGGGAATATATCGAGCCGCCACCCTCAGCAGCAACACACTTCGTCCCGGAGCCCAGGCATCCGCCGGGAGGGGGGGGGAGGGGGGAAGAAGAAGAAGGGGGGGAGAGGACAGGAGCCCCCGCGGTCCGACGTGACCGCCGAATGGAATCGGCCCGTTTCTGGGGGAGTTTCCCCTCCCCCCTCAAAGCCGCTCGCCAATGGCGGCTTACCCTGCTTCCGCCGGTGCCCCAACTCCAGGGCAGGGCCGGAACCCCTCCGCAGCCTCTTACTGTGTGCTGTCCGCCCGCCGGGGTCCGCGGCTCTGGATCTGCTATGGCCGGAAATTCAAGTGGGCACACTTCACTCCGTCGTCCCCAGTGCCGCCGCACTTCCGGCCGGACCTCACCAAACTCGAGGTCCCGGCTTCCACATGCGCACAGGCCTCACTGCAGCCGGACTCAGACCGCTAGAATTCACGCTCCAAGGGCGGCCACATCACTGCCGGGGCTTACTCTCCACCTCCAACAGTCAGTCACCCAGCTTGGACGTCTTTGGGTCGGGGTGATGCAGGATAATTACAAGGATATTTCGCCGGCGGGACGGAGCTCACTCAGGCTGCGTCCGCCATGCTTGCCGCCTTGGCCACGACCCCACTCATCGTTCAGTTTTGACAAAAGTGCATCCACTGCTCCTTCTCGTTTCCAGTTCCAAACATTAGACAATGCGACAATGCAGTATTTCTAAAGCAGATGTAACTACAAAGCGCACATTTTGATAATACATTTTTATTAGTAGACAATAGCAATCTTAAGAGGCATTGCACAGCTTCATACACACTGTGACCCCAATTCCATCACAGTCTCTCTCTCTCTCTCTCTCTCTCTCTCTCTCTCTCTCTCTCTCTCTCTCTCTCAGTGAGTCAGTCTCTCTCTCAGTCAGTCTCTCTCTCTCTGTAATTCAGTCTCTCTCTGTCAGTCAGTCTCTCTCAGCCAGTCAGTCTGTCAGTCAGTCAGTCTGTCAGTCTCTCTCTCTCTCTCAGTCTGTCAGTCAGTCAGTCGGTCTCTCTCTCTCTCTGTCAGTCTCTCTATCTCTCTTTCTGTCAGTCTGTCAGTCAGTCAGTCTCTCTCTCTCAGTCAGTCAGTCTCGCTCTCTCTCTCAGTCAGTTTCTCAGCCAGTCAGTCTCTCGGTCAGTCAGTATTCAGTCTCTGAGTCAGTCAGTCTCTACTCTCTCTCCACTCTCTCTCTCTCCATTCTCTCTCTCAACTCTGTCCACTCTATCTCCACTGTCTCTCTCTCCACTGTCTTTCTCTCCACTGCCTCTTTCTCCACTCTCTCACTCTCTCTCCACTCTCTCTCCACTGTCTCCCTCTACTCTCTCTACTCTCTCTCCACTCTCTCTCTCTCTCTCCACTCTCTCTCACTCTCTCTCCACTCTCTCTCCACTGTCTCCCTCTACACTCTCTCTACTCTCTCTCCATTCTCTCTCTCTCTACTCTCTCTCTCTCTCTCCACTCTCTCTCTCTCTCTCCACTCTCTCTCGACTCTCTATCCACTGTCTCCCTCTACTCTCTCTCTACTCTCTCTCCACTCTCTCTCTCTCTCTCTCCACTCTCTCTCTCTCTCTCTCTCCACTCTCTCTCTCTCCACTCTCTCTCTCTCCACTCTCTCTGCACTTTCTCTCCACTCTCTCTCCACTCTCTCTCCACTCTCTCTCCACTCTCTCTCTTCTCTCTCTCTCTCTACTCTCTCTCTCCACTCTCTCTCTCCACTCTCTCTCTCCACTCTCTCTCTCCACTCTCTCTCCTCTCACTCCACTCTCGCCACTCTCTCTCTCTACTCTCTCTCTCCACTCTCTCTCCACTCTCTCTCCACTGTCTCTCTCCACTCTCTCTCTCGCCACTCTCTCTCTCTCCACTCTCTTTTAATCACTCTCTCCACTGTCTCTCCACTCTCTCTCTCCACTGTCTATCTCCACTCTCTCTCCACTCTCTCTCACTCTACTCTCTCTCCACTCTCTCTCACTCTACTCTCTCTCCACTCTCTCTCTCCACTCTCTCTCTCCACTATCTCTCTCCACTGTCTCTCTCCACTGTCTCTCCACTCTCTCTACTCTCTCTACACTCTCTATCCACTCTCTCTCCACTTTCTCTCTCCACTGCCTCTCTCTATACTCCCTCCACTCTCTCTCCACTCCCTCCCTCAACTCTCTCTCTACTCTCTCTCTCTACTTTCTCTTCACTCTCTCCACTGTCTCTCTCTCCACTTTCTCTCTATTCTCTCTCTCCACTCTCTCTCTCCACTCTCTCTCTCCACTCTCTCTCTCTCCACTCTCTCCACTGTCTCCCTCCACTCTTTCTCTCTACTCTCTCTCCACACTCTCTCCACTCTCTCTCTCCACTCTCTCTCTCAACTCTCTCTCTCCACCCTCTCTCTCTCCACTCTCTCTCTCACCACTCTCTCTCTACCCTCTCTCTCTACTCTCTCTCTCCACTCACTCTCCACTCTCTCTCTCTCCACTCTCTCCCTCTCTCCACTCTCTCTCTCACTCCACTCTCTCTCCACTCTCTCCCACTCTCTCACAAAGTAGTGTGCGTTGCCATGGGCGTCCGCAGAAATGTTTCCGGGGGGCACATTTGTAACTTCATCACCATCCCCCTTGCACCCTTCTCCCCTCTGCCTTGCACCCTTCTCGCCTTCCCCCTTGCACCGTTCTCCCCCTCCCCCTTGCACCCTTCTCCCCCTCTGCCTTGCATCCTTTTCTACCTTGCACCCTTCTACCCTCTGCCTTGCACCCTTCTCCCCTCTGCCTTGCAACCTTCTCCCCTCTGCCCTGCACCCTTCTCCTCTCTGCCTTGCACCCTTCTCCCCTCTGCCTTGCACCCTTCTCCCCTCTGCCTTGCACCCTTCTCCTCTCTGCCTTGCACCCTTCTCCCCTCTGCCTTGCACCCTTCTCCTCTCTGCCTTGCACCCTTCTCCCCTCTGCCTGGCACCCTTCTCTTCTCTGCCTTGCACCCTTCTCTCCTCTGCCTTTCACCCTTCTCCCCTCTGCCTTGCACCCTTCTCCCCTCTGCTTTGCACCCTTCTCCCCCTCCCCGCTGCACCCTTCTCTCTCTGCCTTGCACCCTTCTCCTCTCTGCCTTTACCCCTTCTCCCCTCTGCCCTGCACCCTTCTCCCCTCTGCCTTGCACCCTTCTCCCCTCTGCCTTGCACCCTTCTCCTCTCGGCCTTGCACCCTTCTCCGCTCTGCCTTGCACCCTTCTCCTCTCTGCCTTGCACCCTTCTCCCCTCTGCCTTGCACCCTTCTCCTCTCTGCCTTGCACCCTTCTCCCCTCTGCCTTGCACCCTTCTCCCCCTCCACCTTGCACCCTTCTCTACCTTGCACCCTTCTCCTCTCCGCCTTGCACCCTTCTCCTCTCTGCCTTGCACCCTTCTCCCCTCTGGTTTGCACCCTTCTCCCCCTTGCACTCTTCTCCCCTCTGCCTTGCACCCTTCTCCTCTCTACCTTGCACCATTCTCCCCTCTGCCTTGCACCCTTCTCCTCTCCCCATTGCACTCTTCTCACCTCTGCCTTGCACCCTTCTCCCCTCTGCCTTGAACCCTTCTCAGCTCCGCTTTACACCCTTCTCCGATCCGCTTGGACCCCTTCTCCTCTCTGCCTTGCATCCTTCTCCTCTCTGCCTTGCACCCTTCTCTCCTCTGCCTTGCACCCTTCTCCCCCTCCCCTTTGCACCCTTCTCCCCTCTGCCTTGCACCCTTCTCTACCTTGCACCCTTCTCTTCTCTGCCCTTCTCCTCTCATCCTTGCACCCTTCTCCCCTCTGCCTTGCACCCTTCTCCCCTCCGCCTTGCACCCTTCTCCCCTCTGCCTTGCACCCTTCTCCCCTCCACCTTGCACCCTTCTCTACCTTGCACCCTTCTCCCCTCCGCCTTGCACCCTTCTCCTCTCTGCCTTGCACCCTTCTCCCCTCTGGTTTGCACCCTTCTCCCCCCTTGCACTCTTCTCCCCTCTGCCTTGCACCCTTCTCCTCTCTACCTTGCACCATTCTCCCCTCTGCCTTGCACCCTTCTCGCCTCCCCATTGCACTCTTCTCACCTGTGCCTTCCACCCTTCTCCCCTCTGCCTTGAACTCTTCTCAGCTCCGCTTTACACCCTTCTCCCCTCCGCCTTGCACCCATCTCCTCTCTGCTTTGCATCCTTCTCCTCTCTGCCTTGCACCCTTCTCTCCTCTGCCTTGCACCCTTCTCCCCCTCCCCTTTGCACCCTTCTCCCCTCTGCCTTGCACCCTTCTCTACCTTGCACCCTTCTCTTCTCTGCCCTTCTCCTCTCATCCTTGCACCCTTCTCCCCTCTGCCTTGAACCCTTCTCCCCTCTGCCTTGCACCCTTCTCCCCCTCCGCCTTGCACCCTTCTCCCCTCTGCCTTGCACCCTTCTCCCCTCCGCCTTGCACCCTTCTCTGCCTTGCACCCTTCTCCTCTCTGCCTTGTGCCCCTCTCCCCTCTGCCTTGCACCCTTCTCCCCTCCGCTTTGCACCCTTCTCCCCTCCGCCTTGCGCCCATCTCCTCTCTGCCTTGCACCCTTCTCCTCTCTGCCTTGCACCCTTCTCACCTCTGCCTTGCACCCTTCTCCCCTCCCCGTTGCACCCTTCTCCCCTCTGCCTTGCACCCTTCTCCTCTCTGCCTTGCACCCTTCTCCCCTCTGCCTTGTACCCTTCTCCTCTCTGCCTTGCACCCTTCTCCCCTCTGCCTTGCACCCTTCTCCTCTCTGCCTTGCACCCTTCTCTCCTCTGCCTTGCACCCTTCTTCCCCTCCGGCTTGCACCCTTCTCTACCTTGCACCCCTCTTCCTTGCACCCTTCTCCCCATCCGCCTTGCACCCTTCTGTACCTTGCACCCTTCTCCCCTCTCTACCTGGCACCCTTCTCCCCTCCGCCTTGCACTATTCTCCCCTCCGCCTTGCACTCTTCTCCCCTCTGCCTTGCACCCTTCTCCTCTCTACCTTGCACCCTTCTCCCCTCTGCTTTGCACCCTTCTCCCCTCCCCATTGCACTCTTCCCTTCTCTGCCTTGCACCCTTCTCCCCCGCCTTGCACTCTTCTCCCCTCTGCCTTGCACCCTTCTCCTCTCTACCTTGCACCCTTCTCCCCTCTGCTTTGCACCCTTCTCCCCTCCCCATTGCACTCTTCTCCCCTCTGCCTTGCAACCTTCGCCCCTCTGCCTTGCACCCTTCTCCCCTCCGCTTTGCACCCTTCTCCCCTCTGCCTTGCACCCTTCTCCCCCTCCCCGTTGTACCCTACTCCCCTCTGCCTTGCACCCTTCTCTACCTTGCACCCTTCTCTTCTCTGCCCTTCTCCTCTCAGCCTTGCTCCCTTCTCCCCTCTGCCTTGCACCCTTCTCCCCTCTGCCTTGCACCCTTCTCCCCCTCCGCCTTGCACCCTTCTGCCCTCTGCCTTGCACCCTTCTCCCCTCCGCCTTGCACCCTTCTCTACCTTGCTCCCTTCTCCTCTCTGCCTTGCACCCGTCTCCTCTCTCCCTTGCACCCTTCTCCCCTCTGCCTTGCACCCTTCTCCCCTCTGCCTTGCACCCTACTCCCCTCTGCCTTGCACCCTTCTCCCCCTCCCCCTTGCACCCTTCTCCCCCTCCACCTTTCACCCTTTTCTACCTTGCACCATTCTCCCCTCTACCTTGCACGCTTCTCCCCTCTGCCGTGAACCCATCTCCTCTCCGCCTTGCACTCTTCTCCTCTCCGCCTTGCACCCTTCTCTACCTTCTACCCTTCTCCTCTCTACCTTGCACCCTTCTCCTCTCTACCTTGCACCCTTCTCCCCTCTGCCTTGCACTCTTCTCGGCCCCCCCTTTCCCCCCTCTGCGGACGCCCACATGGTGCGTTCTAACAAGAGTGCTTACCTGAGGGCACCATTTTGCTGCCTCAGCCCTTCTCAATAGCTTTGCCCTGGAAAATGCTAACTCTGAGGGCCCCCACTCCCACCCTTGTCAGGGTCCGAGCAGTGCTCTGTGCTGCCTCCTGCTCTCTGGGGCCTGGAGCTTAGAGCGAAGGGCTCAGAGCAGGCTGCAGCCAGCCTGCATCTGCTTTAGAGGGAGAGAGGCTTGCTTTAGCGCAAGCCTCTCTCAAAGCTCTCACTGAAGAGCTGAGGGGGCCGGGCCCCCTTCATTAACTTAAGAGAGTGGGGGGCCCCCGCACCGCGGGGGCATTTGTTACGCCCCTGTTCTATTTGGCCCCTTTTGTTTGGTGAATTAGCTTGAACAGAGTGTATAATCAAATGTTTCATATCAAGCCCTTTAATAGACAAAAATGAAGGGTGCAGTTAGATAAAGCAGGGATAATTGTTTGGTCAGAACGTGAGCTCCGGGGGGGAGGCCGCGTGGAAGATTGGGCTCCGGTCACAGCTTTCCCATGGCAGAGCCGAGGGACCGTGGGTTTGGTGGGGAGAGCACCGCCGATTTCAAGCGGTGCGCCCACTCTACAAAATGCAAATGACCCCCATCAAAATGAGCTGTTGAAGGTATAGGTATGTTAGATCATTTTCATCCAACAGCGGATAGCGCAGTGTATTAAGGCATCCTTGGTAGGAAGAATAAAGTTCACTGGTTTGTATATGGGAGTGAACATGCAATCTTTCGGAGGCAGTGATAGGTTGTGAGGCACTTCGGCCTTTCCTGCTGTGCAACCGTAGAAACGATATCTGCGCAAAGGCTGGGGGTACAAGTCCCCATGCTTTCTTCAATTGCTCCGGGGTCTAATACGGTGGCAACGGTTAGGCACGTGTATTTAAGTTGTTTGGCCTGTAGGGGCACAGGGGTTGGCACAATGCTCCTTTGCTTTCTCTGAACTACAATAAATCGGTATGCAGGGCTTAGAGCGACTGTGGCCGTTGCGTGGGAGTAATGATATGCGGAGACTAAATAAACCTAGGTTTCTCTCCACCAGCAAAGTCCAAGATAGCAGAGCAATTGCTCAACTCTATCAGAGATTATAGTGCTGCAGGGCAGTGGGGGCGGGGGGGGGGCGAGACCATAGATGTTAACTTGGCCAAAGTTGTTCATGAGGTCATATCATGTGTGGCAGTTTTTGCTATGGACCCTAGACTTTAAGGTTCCGGTCTTTGAAGAATGTCTTCTCCTTTAAAAAATTAGATATCCCAGCTAGGGGGAGGATGTGGCATAACGGCCTGAGCTGGTGATTCGGGGACCGGTGGGAACCAGGTTCGAGTCTATGCATTAACATCCTGTAGTACTGAAAATTCTGGACCCGTGTCATAAACATCGTCGTATCATGACGATTTTGGTATCAGCAGACCGAGAATGACTAGTATACTATCCACAAGCATTTTCATCATATTCGAGTGACGAAATCACCCTGAAATCAATGTTTCCGTCCTGAACCCTCGGGTTCCATTTTGTGTACAACAGCCATTTTGTGGTTGCCCTCACATAGGCCGATGACTAAGGCCAAGCGAGTCTTAAGGACACGTACACCTTCAGCTGACTTCTGTGTGACCTGGGCAAGCTGTCTCCACTGCCCGAAGCCAAACCTGTTCGACCAGTTCCTTTCCTAGTAGCTGATCAAGATTAAGCATCAAGGCACAGGAGATCATAAACTTTTATTGCACACAACTATGCCTTATCTTACGCACACCTGTCTCTGCTCCTTTCTTTATGGCCTGTTTACGATGGGGATGTGCCAGGTTTTTATTATGGGTTTGTGCAGCTTGTGTAAGAAGGAATGTTGGGTTTTGCATGCTTGCAAAAGCTAGGACTGCCCCTTACTTTTCTACTGAGTCATGTAACGCTAAAAACATATAAAAGGCCTCTGTGTTCCTCAGACTACCTCATTCAGTTGCTACGGCTTCTGTGTGACGTGGCCTCACTATGTTAAGTTTAATAAAAATGTATTTTTCATATTACAGCTTCTGTGCCAAGTTCTTTGTTATATTAGTAAGTATTCCCTGAGAACGAAAATCTCAGTACTTCAAATGGCGCCCAACGTGGGGTTCATCAGGAGAAGTGGCTTTCTGTGGGAGTGATTGTGTTAGGAGACTGAAATCTACTGAGGAGGACAGAACAGGATTCTACTAAGAAGGTACTCTGTGCACAGGGATTCTGGAGATTCTTTGATTCTGCAGCCCAGTATATTTCTGATCTTCCTGATTTTGATCCTCCACATGATGTCACTCCTGACTGAGAACCTTTTTGGCATGAGTATACCGTTAGGTCATGTAGAACTTGACAGTTAGAATCTGGATAACATTTTGATTAGTAAAAGTAAGAGTTAAGTATAAGTGGGTCGCTCCCAGTCCTTTGTTCTTTGGTTCCTTAGTCTGGTTCTTAGTTTGATTTGTCCTTAGTTTTTATTTGAATATTGCAATTTTCAAAAACCGAGGGTCTTGTATATTTACGAGTGTATCGATAGAGATAGCCCCTTGAAGTTTGAAGCTAGATTAGTGAGCTATAAGATGCCTGATCTTAGCAAATTTGGACCTTTGTGTTGGCCAATTTTGTATATGTTTGGATTAGCCGGCTTCCCCTAAAGGGAATATCTAAATAGGTTTAGATTCAAAAACATATTTCTTCCTTGGTGATTTTTGTATCCCCAGGGAATAAAAATATGACATAATACAAAACAAGGATCCTTTGTTCTGTGCAATTTTATGAATGGAGATATGCAGAATGATTTTTGGTGTTCTGCCAGCAAAAGCTAGTGAATTAAGTGTATTGTGGCATCGTGCACATACATACATCTGTTGGGCTGTGTTTTTTTTTGCAGTCTTTTGGAACGCTATTGAGACGTGTTTCTTGTACATATGACTCACAGCTAAGTATTTACAAATGGTTTGGTTTGGGTACAGTCTGTAGGCTGTCCTTTGTTTTCGTCATGAGTGTTTGAATCCTTTCTCTTTATGTCTGCAATGAGCTCAATGTGTGTTTGTGGGTTTCTTGATGTTTTCAGTCTGTTAAGTAAAATGTCAGATTAATTAATATTAAGTAGAAATTAAATAACACTCCAACAATTTACTATGTCACATGGTAAAATGGCTATATGTTGCTATTTAATTTACAGACTAAGCAAAAACGCATATGTGCAAACTGTTAAATGCTTAAAATAGATAAAGTTAAAATCCACATTCACTAGGAATATGAAGGGCCTCAAAAATAATTGTGTGTTTTGTAGCAAAACGAATTTATAGCATTTTTACTTACATGCATTGTAGTACAAGTAAAAGGCAAACACTTCAGCTAAAGTGAACTTTTGCTAGATTTAAATGCATCTTATTGCACGCGCATTTTTTAAACTTGAAATGTCTGTTTTCAGTAAGACTGAAAGCGTGCTCAGGTTTCAGCACTGTGCAGGGCCTTTCCTGCCGTTAAGACAGCAGTTGTTGTTTTTCGAAGGCCATGAATAGCGTCGGAATGTTTATTTAGCCCAGGACTTAGCCGTTAGTTAATCACAGTTGGCCTTTTTCATTTCAGAATAGTGTTTTAGAGGGTTACAAAAATAAGGTTCATCACTTTGTATCACTGGAAGACATCCCAATTGTGGTTTTCTTCTCTTTAAGCATTTTTTTTCAAAGTATATTTTTGGTTCTGTTGCTAAATACTGATTGTCCTTTAAACAATGGCGCGAAAAATGTCATGGTTCAAGTTAGGCTTTTGTGCTTAGACGCATAAATGAATGCATCTAAAAATGATAGGCAAGGGATGCAGCTTACCTTTATATGTGGAATTATCATAAAAACAGATAATTGGTTTCATTGAACGAAAAATTATTAATTATGGAAAAATTATTTGAGAAAAAATAAGTGTTTTTTTATCGTTTTTTGATATTTATAAAGCTTAGTACTCATACTATGACCTCCTAGTATTAAAATTTGATTTAAGTTATGTGTTACTGTATAATTAGGTAATTTTGCATGTTGGTTTTCACTTGGCGCAGGCGTAAAAACTCATTTTTCAAAGGAATTAGATGTGATATGCTTAATGTCCAATCTTTGCAATGTGTAAAGCACATTCTGAGGATGATTAATAAGTAATATAATTGTCGGATTTTTATTTTTAAGTGCCCCAAAGATAAAAGTCGAAATTGAGTTAAATGGATTTTTAACACAGCATTCTTGTCATTTACCATAGCTTGAAAGTGTCTCTGGCTTCAGTAAATGCATACATTTGTGTATAATACAAACTTGCGAGTTGTTATTAAGGTTGTTTTTCATAGCTCAGTGAGCCAATGTTCCCGGTGCAGAGCTTTGTGTTTAATATCAGGGTTGAAGGTTCTAACTTTAGCGGGGCCCATTTAGACGTTCATCCATGTAGGTTGCTAAAATGAGTACCATTGTATAGGGTGGCAACAAGCATTTGTTTAAAAAACTGGTATGTGTGAATTATTCACAGTAAATGTAGTAGGCCTTCTGTCAGCCTCAGAGCGAACAGAAACTGTGGGCTTGGAGAACAGGCTGCTCAAGTTGCACTAAGATGCTATCTTTAGTTTTCCTGTAAACAATGGAGGAGGCTGTCATGTTGACATTTGTGACCTTTTAAATTCGAGGATTGTCTCTGTGAAATACAGAATGACCTTGCTAAACAGGCCTCTGAAAGATGTGATTTCTGGTTCCTCCATAAGAACATCAATACAATTAAAGAACTTAATTCCAAAAGGAAAATATAAAAAAGGTTTCTTTAAACGTCCCAACATCATGACATTTGTATTTCTGCTCTAAAAAATAATGTCTGCTAGTCGCTTTTATTTGACAGAAAACGAAGTGTTGCATTACGTCTTAGACAAAAAAATAAGATGCAGCCTTTTACAAAAATTTTGAAGCCTACATGAATAAGTAAGAACGATTTGCCAATTAAGAATTATTTTTTTATCGTGGAGACTGTGGCACAAGGCTAACATGCAGTGTCAGGGAAAGGGTTTTACTTTTAGAAAGTTAAAAGGGCTTCACTTTGCAAGGTGACTGACAAGATGGTAACAGTTAAGTAATGGAAATTTATTTTTGTGTTTCTTAATGTGTATCATGTTTTGTCTTCTGATAAAAAGTTATCAGAAATGTCTCTCTTTTGTGTGCTGTGTATTTTTTTCTGTTTGCTTCTGCTCACAGATCATTCATGGATTGCTCTGGGGGATTTTAAGCCTAACAAGACACGTGAGTTTGGTTGGTTGAAATGAGATTTTTTTTGCGCAAGTCCTTTGAAAAGAAATGTCCATGCGTTTTCCATGTTTGTGTATTTGGTTCTATCATGAATTGTTCTTGCTGGTTCTGTGTGTCTCTCAGTTGTATTTGACAGCAGATACACACTAATTGGTGATCTACTGTCAAAGAGGAGGGTAAGGATTTTAAACCTGACACGGTATTATGCGTCACCGCTCATTTATATATGCTGTTGTTTTACAGCGAGTATATCTGATGGCTTGACGTCCGTTTTGTGCGGTTTTGCATGTTTTATGTTTTATGTTGCTGCTTAAGAAATTATTACAAGTTCACCTGTGTTGTTGTGAGGGGACATGTATGACGATACGTTTCGCTTCGCTGATACTAAAATTCACAGATATGATTTTCCCTAAATTGTTTGGGATTATTGTTTGCCACAATTGACCAGTGGGGTCCTTATATTTCTGAGTATTCTGGTGATTGGTGATCAGTTGAGCGAGGATTTGGATGACTGCTTCAAGGAGTAGGGTATGCCCGGCCTGAATGATAGAGACAAGTAAATTGATCAGGAATTTACCCTGGTGTGTTGAATCTGTTCCCAAGAAAATATTGCTCTCCTTTTTGATTTACCTGTGGTACCCCTTCTCTTGGTTCTGGGGTCGCTCCCACTGTCTTTAAACAAATTAGTATGAACCCCGCAGCACCTTTGGTTTAGGGTGAGCAGTTCATCATTATCTAACCGGAGGTGCGCATGGGGTAACTTGAATTTGACGATGGCTTCATCCTGCCCCACGGTAAATGGACTGGTTGGTTAATGACCTCGCAGTCTGCCAGCTGCTACCTTTGATCAGGCATATTAATCAGCAGTGATTCAGAGGCTGGGTTTAGTGCTTTGTGCAGTGGCAACAGATGCCCCGCATTGCAAATGATTTGGTGGTTTGCGCCAAGCTGGTTGACCTCCACTGGAAGTACTTTGGTTAGCCAGCTCCACGTGAGGTGCCACGAGCTTCTTTCCGAAATGGAGGAAAGGCATTTTAAAGCCATCCAGATGACATTCGACAATATATTGCGACAGAAATTCACAGGAGGCCTCCCCTCAAAATTCAGTTGCAATGTGAGGAAGTGTTAAGATTCAGTCAAGATTAAGGTTGCTTGACTAATTTACCAAATATATATAGGCAGAACCATCTCTTTTCTTTTAAGGTCTGCAGTCGTTAGTGAGGACTGACGGTGCACAATAAAATCACATAAGGGGCACTTTTGGGCCTCCGTTGACTCGTGAAGATAGCTTTCTCCTCATCTAAGTTCCTTATTCCCTAAGCGAAACTGACCCCCTTTTAACCAACGGGACGGTAAAGGAATGTATAGATGAACAGGCCTTAAGTGCGATGGGATGTTCCCTGACAACAACAAAGGTATTCCCAGCAGCTTCACAGGGGGAAAAGACTCCTGGGAGCTACAGGTACGACTGTAGTCACTAGTGAGGTGGTTATGCGTAGGGGTCGCTGCCCGTAAACAAAATATACGCAGGGGAGTCATGGTCAGGGAATCACATTTGGAGGGGCAGAGCGGGGCAAGAAGGGATAGTCACTGTCCTCGGATCTGCTTCCCTGCAGAGGAGGAAACTCACTCGATCTGTAATTAGAGAGACAGGGAAAGGTCATTGGGAGACAGTCAACATTCAACCCCTATATCAGAAAAAGAAAGTTGGGTAGTGCTTCATTGGTGACAGGGGTTGCTGGTGGAGCCTACCGACACCATTTTTCTTGGCGACAGTGCGAGATGAATAGGTGGAGTGGACCCATGGGTACAAACAGGGTTTTTATCTGCAGGCAGGGTTATGCACCCCTGATCTTAAGTATACTTGGTATTCATAATATTGGCCTGCGCTTCTGGGCAAACAGAGTCCCATGACTTGTTTTCTGCACAGCAAAAGCCTGCTCCTGAGTAGAGAGGTGACACAATTGGAGGGCTATGATTCTCATCACAGAAGTTAAAAAAACCTTTGTGGGCCACAGGAGATAATTTACGATGGCTCCAGAGCCAGGCTCTCCCAGGCACTCGGTTGGCCACAGTCAGGGGGGTGAGGTTCCGTGACGATTTTACTCGTGTTTGTAACATTGTCGTAAATACATAATTTTGGTATCAGTGAACCGCAAATGATCCATTTAGTATATCCTGGTGTTTTCGCTATGCTACGAGCAAGAGCACTCCAGTTACAAACACATTTCTGTTTTACCCGTGGCATCCATCTTAGAACACGGAAGCCATTTTGTATTCCTTGCCCTCACATAGTCAATGGACACGCAATGACCCCCTTTTCATTTAAGGACACGTAGGCTTTAACCGGCAATTCACCTTGCTAGTGACACGTGCACCTTAGGCCAGCAACGCTGTAGCAGCATGACTCGGCAAGAACTGCCTCCCCAGCCTGAGGCCAGTCCTGCTATACTGGTTCTTGTGTTCGTTGGCCTGATCATGATTAGGCGGCCGAAGCTGGTAACCGTGCCCATTTACGACCCACAAACATTTCTTATCCTGTCTTTCTATCTTCTACACCTGGCTCTGCTCTTTTCCTTCTGGGCCTTTATTAGGGGGAGGTAACGAAATTTACGATGAGGCGGTCCGGGTCTTGAATGAAGAATTGACATGGGAGTATGATGGACTAGTGGGAACCCCTCATTTGTAATGTTTTGACATCAGATACTGTTGACGATCCCTGTGCAACGCCAAATATTTATTGTTTAAGACACGAATGTTTAGAACTGTGGTAACATGTAAAGAATTTGCCTGAAGCCCAATATTTAGTATATAAGGAGCAACCCTCTTTGTACAAATCGAACAGGCTCCTAGACACTGCCCATGTGTAGTTTCTGTGACTTCTGTGTCCCTGCAGTAATAAACCTTTGGTCTTTGACGCCACCATCGAGAAGCCCGTGTTTCTGTTTGTTTGTGTACCAAGACAGGTTGAACTCCGGGGTCTTCGGGTGTTGTCCCTGACACCTCTGGACGGAACCAAAAAGTCCAGAACTCCATTTGGCGCCCAACGTGGGGCGACGTCATTCGGTACCGGCCCAAAAGCCTGAAGAGTTCGAGGAGCTTCGTGTGAAGATTTCAGAGGGAGGCGCCCCACTTCATCGATCCCGGCATATCGCAAAAGTGGCCCCGACGTCCTCTTCCACGAGGGTTCCCGTTCAGACGGCTGCAGTGCTCCGTTGCCTTGACCGTCGCCCTGTCTTGGACCCGAGGTGCAGTCCTCAGTACGGCGAAACGTGACGGGTTTCTCCTTGGTGACGTCTTCAGTGCCTCAGTTAAGTATTTAGTGGTTGCTAGTTGATTATTTTGTAAGGGTTGCTCCTATTTGGATAATCCTTTTGGTTCTCAGTGCAGTTCAGTTCTGTAAGGTTATCACTGGTTATTCTGGTTACGATAATCATTCTGTTCAGTTCAGGTATCGATACATTTGTCAGTTCTGGTAGGCCTAAGTTCGTGGTTCGAGTGCGCATCTTTTCTGTTTGTGTCTTGTTTGTCTTGTGTTCCGGATTATAAAATGGTAAGTCGGAAAAATTGTATGTTGTCTTGTTTTAGTTGCAACAGTGATTCCCGGTTGGAGGACTCGTGTTTGGTTCCTCCGATTGGAACTCCCCTTTATGATCTATATTGCAAATTTGGTGTGGGCCCTATCTCTTATAATGAGGTATGGATCCGCTACACAGAGAAAGACGGTGTCCTTAGTTGGCCACTACATGGTAGTTTTGAACCTGAAGTTCTTGATAATCTAGAAAGAAGGTTGTTTAAGAAGAAAGCCCGGCCGGCAATGTTTGATTCTTTCCGTTATTGGCGAAAAGAATCTAAACAGAGAGAAATTAAAAAGTTGAAGAAAGAACAGAAAGAGCAAGAGTTGACTTTAGAACAGTCTGCTAGGCAGCTGCAACTCAACGAGTCTGACAAAGCGATGGAGGTGGCCGATAGAGAGCGTAATTTAGCGATAGACAAGTGCTATCCTGCTTTGCCATCGAGTACGGCTAAGATAGTAGAGGACCCTGAAAAGGATCCCCTGTTGTCTTACTTGTTACGATCACCCCCACCGTATGCACAGGGTGCTACGGCTCCACCTATACCGAATGTTCAATTACCGGTTGCTGGACAACCTGGTGTCCCTGTTCCCGCTCCCCTGAATCTAGTTCCTGTACCTCCTGTGGTCAATATTAATGTTCCTTCGACAACCCCTCTTCTAGGGTTGCCGGCTTCTTTTCCTATGCCTGTGTCACTCACACCTGCCACTTCACAAGCTATTTTGCCTGCTACTCCTACTGTTCCTGATCTATCTATTCCAACTACTACTCTATTTACTGCCTCTGCAAGTATTATGACTCCGCTTTCTGTTCGACGAAGAATCACTGATTCTGTCTCCAATATTCTATCTCCCTTCTATAAAACTCTGATTAAGACTCCTACCTCTGACTCTGTGCAGAGACGTAGTCAGCTTCCCAGTACTGAAGAAAGAGGAATATTAGATTCCACTGCCCTTAGATGGGTTTCGAAAGTTGGAAGATATAATGTGCCAAATGTATTAGATACATTTATGCAATGGAACGAACCGACACAACGATATGTGTTCGATGAAATGTGTTTCCTTCTACGTGAGGAATTGGAAGAGGATGACCCTGAATCAAATTTAGGAGAATTAATTAATGTTCAGAAAGAGTTTGCTACAGGTATGATAGTTGGTCAAAATATAAAAGAAGCGATGGAACTAATTTTAAGTTATAGATCCGACTCATCCCTTCGTTCACCAAGAGAATTAGAGAAACGTAGTACGAAACGAAATCGTCAATATCCAATGAGAGAGGTTCCACCAATTTGGCGTGAAGCTGTGCAAGCTAATGCAAACCTTGGTATTGCAGCCGCTCCGGCCCAATTCCAGAGAGTCTGGATACATATTCCATGGAAACGAGCTGAAGTGTTAGCAGTAAAACAGGCCTTGCCAGATCCGAGTAAAAATCCTGCAGGGTACTACAAAGAGTTGGCTCAAACAGTTGACGCTTGTGTATTGAATCTTGCTGACATAGATCTGCTATTTGGTAACGTAGTACCGCAACCAATTTGGGCTAAAATTCGTAAAGAGAATCATCCAGTTGCCCTAGGTGGTGATTGGGCAGCTATAACTGCAGCGGATGGTCAACAAATAGGTGGTTCCAAACCTGAACCTTTAATTGCTAACTTGCCTGGTAGAATAATCGATTTAATGAAAACCTTAATGCCTGCATTACGCGTTAACTGGGACAAATTGTCCGCGTGCAAACAAAAGAAAGACGAAAGCGTCTCCGACTTTTTCACAAGATTCGAAGAGACTTTCGTGGATCATAGTGGTCAGGATATGAGCACAGAAGGAGGCCAGAGATTATTTGTTGATAAATTTGTGCACAATCTGTTGCCAGAACTTAGTGGTAAATTAAAGAATTCTGAAAGTGCGTGGGCTGTCTCTACGACTGCGCAAATACTTGCGACTGCTCAGTACTACGAAAATAGGGATAAAGAAGAGAAGGAAAAATCAGATAAAAAGACGAAAGATTTAAAAACTAAAGTACTTTTACAGCAAGCTTATCCGCCTCGCATGAATCAAACTAATATGCAGCAAGGGTCATATCAAAGAACGGATTATAATTTCCAAAGGCCACAATACCAATGGAATCAATGTGCTTATTGCAAAAAGGAAGGTCATTACAAAAGTGATTGTCCAGTTCGGGCGCAAAATAATGATGCGGCCGCTCAGAGAGGTCGTGGTAGTTCTATGCAAAACTCTAGAGGTCGAGGACGAGGTGCTATGCCTCCACAGACAAGTGATCGCCCCTCTAATTATTTCAACCAGCGTAATGGACAATCTGCCCAACAGAATAGGTCTCCACAGTATCATGTTGAAGACTATTATGAAGCTAGTGAGGAAGGTCAGCAAAGTGAATACTAGGACAGCCATGGACAAAGAGAGGGAGTAGTATCAGTACCAGTAGATCAGAGTGGGCCTTATGTCACGGTAGCAACATCAGGTATAGTCGAACCGTTTCTGTTGGATACTGGTGCAGCAAAAAGTTCTATCATACATGCGAAACTCCCTGGCGCACCTTTGTCTGGCTCAACAAACGTTTCAGTAGGTTTTTCGGGCGCCCCTGTTCACAACCCTGTTTCTGGTCCTTTGTCTATTTCTGTTGGACCACGTCAATTGAAAGCACCCCTGATTTTGACGACAGGTTGTAACGAAAATCTGCTTGGTTTAGACTTGTTAAAACGCCTGTACGCGACATTGTACTGTTCTCCAGCAGGAGTACAGCTTACGTTGGGTAAAAGAATAATCTCTCCGATATACTTGTCGATGGATGCGCTCCCACCAGAGCTGCGTTCACTCCCTGATACTCTTTGGGCGACTGGTCCTAATGATGTAGGTCTATTGGAAATTCCACCCTATGTAGTAACTTTGAAAGCAAATGTCAAACTTCCACGAATTCCACAATACAGAATCTCTAGTGAAGGTGAGCGTGCGCTCCTACTGATAGTACAAGACCTGATCAAGAAAGATGTTGTAGAAGAGACTAGAGGTAATGTCTGTAATAGTCCTGTACTGCCTATTTTGAAACGAACTGACCCTACAAAGCCTCCAGTATACAGGTTCGTAATTGATCTTAGAGAGGTTAATAAAATTGTGATCCCACAGTTTCCTGTGGTTCTAGACATTACTGCATTGTTAACGTTGATTCCTGCTACAGCAGCATGGTTTTCGGTTGTCGACTTGAAAAATGCCTTTTTCAGCATTCCGATAGCCGAGGAAAGCAGAGATATCTTCGGCTTCTCTCTAGGAGGACGAAGTTTTAGATTTAAACGCGCTCCACAAGGTTATTGTGAAAGCCCATCCATTTACAGTCAAGCATTAAAAAGCCAGTTAGATTCCTTCGTACTTCCTCGTGGTTCTGCTTTAGTACAGTATGTCGATGATCTTCTAGTGGCTGCCGATGACAAGGAAACTTGCAAAACAGCTACGATTTCTTTATTGCATCACTTGTCAGATTTGAATCACAAGGTGTCACCTTCAAAAATGCAATACTGCTGCCAAGAAGTGACCTACCTAGGTCATCTCTTGTCAAAGGAGGGAAGGAAGTTGACCCCAGAGAGAATAAAAGCAATTACACAGATGAACGTTCCTAGCACGCAGAGAGAAGTACGTGCCTTTTTGGGTATTACCTCATATTGTAGGCAATGGATCCCAAATTTTTCTCTTCTAGCAAAACCATTGGTAGCCTTGACTGGGAAAGGTGTCCCGAGTCCGGTACCATGGTCTGCTGAATGTCAGCAGAGTTTTTCTGAGTTACGAAATGCACTGTGTTCAGCACCTGTATTGGGTACACCCGACTACAGTAAGCCATTCACGCTCTATGTCCACGAGAGAGAAGGTTGTGCATTGAGTGTTTTGACGCAGAAATTTGGTGATAAACAACGCCCTTGTGCGTATTTTTCATCAACATTAGATCCAGTAGCTAGAGCATTGCCTAGTTGCTTGAGAGCTACAGCCGCAGCTGCAGCTTCCATTCGACAATCTGCTGGTGTAGTAATGAACAACATGCTAGTAGTCATGGTTCCTCATGCTGTGGATACACTCATGAACCGAACCAAGACGCAACACCTTACCAGTGCTAGATTATCAGGTTATGAACTGACACTGTTAGCTAGTCATATTCAGATCAAAAGATGCAATGTATTGAATCCAGCAACATTGTTGCCGACTAGCGAAGAGTCGAGTGATTCCGAACCACACGACTGTTGTTTCAGAACTGAGGAAGAAACAAAAGGACGAATCGACCTAAAAGACACTCCGTTGTCAGAACCAGATGGCACGTTGTATGTTGACGGGTCTTGCTTCAAATTGGAGAATGGTGATGTGACTGCTGCTTATGCAGTAACGACTTTGAGTACGATTGTGGAGACTGCAAGAGTGAGTCAGAATTCGGCCCAGGCTGCAGAATTGATCGCGCTAACAAGAGCGTGCGTTTTAGCTAAGGGAAAGAGAGTGAATGTGTTCACAGATAGTCAGTACGCGTTCGGCGTGGCCCATAGTTTTGGCCGTTTGTGGAAAGAAAGAGGTTTCATTACGTCCCATGGGACTAAGATTCAACATGGTCAGCTAGTCAATGACTTGTTGGAATCTCTAACCTTACCGACTGAAGTTGCGATTGTGAAATGCAGTGCTCATAAAGCAATTACGGATAATGTTGGTCGTGGAAATGCTTTTGCTGATGAGATCGCAAAACAGACAGCTAGAAATATGATGAGTAGAATGTATGTTGCAACGTCTGCAAGATGGATTTCTGAGTCTGGAATGTGTGAAGACACAGTGGAAAGCGTGAAGGAAATTCAGAAAGAGGCGACTAAGGAGGAAAAACTTGCATGGAAAGAGAGCACGGGTAAATTGGACTCGAGTGGGTGTTGGATTGACTTGTCGGAACAACAGCGTTGGATGTTGCCTGATGCGTATGTGCTTGCAGTAGTGACGATGGCACATGGAACAGCGCACATCAGTTCAAAAGGGATTTGTAAGATGTTGGCTCCGGTCTGGAAGAATGACGGGATTAGTAGGTGTGCAGAGAGAGTGGTGAGGAATTGTATGGTATGCTTGATGCATAATCCTGGCAAGGGAATCCCCACACCTGCAGGTCACTTCGCTCCTCCTTCCTGCCCCTTTGAAGTGATCCAGCTAGACTTCATTCACATGGATCGTTGTAATAACCTGAAATGCGTCCTAGTGGTAGTTTGTGCTTTCTCCAGATGGATCGAAGCATACCCACTGAAGGACAATACTGCCTTATCCACTGCCAAAATTCTTCTTAAAGAATACTTCCCCAGATACGGAATGCCACGGATTGTATGGTCAGACAACGGAAGTGAGTTCGTAGGGAAAGTTATGCAGAGTGTGTGTGCCGGCCTAGGGATTAGACAGAAATTTCATAGTGCGAATCATCCCCAGTCCGCGGGTTTAGTCGAGGGTTACAATGGCACCCTTAAACTGAAACTCGCTAAGATACAAGCATCCACGGGTTTGTCCTGGCCAGACGCATTGCCTTTGGCTTTGCTATCAACAAGAGCAACTGTACATTCTAGAGTAGGGCTTAGTCCCTACGAAATAGTTTTCGGTCGTCCTGCAAATGTTTGGGGGGTACCTAGACCGAAAGAATTTAAGCAGCTGGAATACCCAATGTTAATTGATTACCTTTTCGACTTGACTGCTAAATTGAGTCTTATTCACCAACAGGTTTTCGATGCATTACCAAAGCCACCGGAGAGTCCAGGCCATCAGCTGAAACCGGGTGATCAGGTGGTCATCAGAAACTTTGCAAGAACAAAAAACCTTCAGCCCAGATTTATTGGCCCATTCCAAGTCCTGCTAGCAACAAGAACTGCTATTCGTGTGGCCGGAAGGAGAAATTGGATCCATACGACTCATGCTAAACGTGTGCCTCTGCCACTTCCTTACGACAACTGGGTAAAGAAAGGAATCGGTGCCTCTGAAACGGAACAAATCCCCAGGTTCATACCTTTCAGCGATGCAGAACTGATCACGGATTCACCAAATTCTGACTCTCCTCCTGAAACCGCTCCTTTGAACCCTGAACATTTGTCATCTGTACCAAAAGAACATTTGTCATCTGCGAACGTGAACATTGCAACGCCAGCTGAAAATACATTGTTTCCAGCTCAGACAGCTCCTGCAAAACTGAGATACAACTTACGTTCTCGCAATATGGACAAATAAAGCAGGAAACTGCCTATTTTCAGATTTGAATTTGCTATACATTGCCTCCAGCCAGGAAGTTTGCTAATACTATGTATTAAAATTGCCTTGCCGTCTGGGTAGCCGTAGGGTCGTGGCTGTGTGCCTAGTTGAATCTGCGGGGGTCCGACACAAGGTCGATCTTTCTGTTAGTTCTGGGAACTCCCAGGGCTGATAGAGGCATTTTCATCTACGTACACATCATCAGTGGTCGCGAACGGTCGTAGAAGATGGAGCTTCCTGAGCTACAACGAGAAAATGTAATTTATGTTCGCAGAAATAGACTGAACAGAATACTACACAGCAAATGCTTTCTAATGCAATGTGCAGTTACATTTTTAATTGTTTTAATAACGTTGGTGGGTGGAATCGTCTTTGGTGTACATTTGATTTTTATGCCAGTAACTACAGTACCTTCCCTTGATCCTACTACTTCTACGGTTCCTTCTATGCATTCTTTTCACTCATTTCCTGAACACGAACAAGCTCGACGCTCAGAATTTATGAACAATACATTTGTACAGCTCTTGCATCAACACCAACTGATAGTTAATACTACAGACTGCTGGGTGTGTGGTTTGATACCTCACACTATGGATAAAGGCATTCCCTATCTAGTCTTGCCTTTCAGCTATAATGGATCATTTCAGGCTTTTCAGACCATTTTTTCATATGCCCTTGAGACCTATCCTCCGCGTCCACCACGGTCCACTAAATACAACTCAGCCAACAAAGCTTTAGTCCAGGGAATTATTGATATGATTAAAGACGTCAATAATACCCCATCTTATCCTAGAGATGAATTACTGGTGTATTTGAGTTGGAACTCTACAGAGTATCGCCTTAGTTTGGGAGAAAGCAAGCGTAAAAGCTCCACTTCAGTTTGGGTCGTGCCTCACCGAGGTCAGGTCTGTTTGCAAGGAAATGGGAGAAATCCGAGAGCTCAGCTAGGGAGGAGTGAGTGCGTTGAGACTTACGTATTTCCGTCTGACTCCTCCCCTGCCTTTCTGACTGCTAGGGGTACCTACTTCATTTGTCAGGACAGAGCATATACATGGCTGCCTGCTGACTTTTCAGGTTCATGTTATATTGCTCGATTGTTACCTCCGACATACACTGCTTCTTCAGATTATCACAAAACCAGAGTAGCAAGAGGTGTCTTCAGCAAGGAAGATACCGCTGGTCAAGAAGCTGGAGACTTCTTCAAGGGTTTTCTTCCGTTTTGGGGGCCTATGGCCAATAGTAGAAACCTTCGTCAACTAACACGGGTAGTTGAATCTACTATTACAGAAACTGCTGGTGCCCTGAGTAACTTAACAGCTGAGCTTCAGGCGGATCGTCTCATGACGTTGCAGAACCGTATGGTTCTAGACGTAATACTTGCAGATCGAGGTGGGGTATGCAGAATGGTCCAATCGAGCTGCTGTGTCTTTATTCCAAATAATGCTCCAACAGTCTATGAAGCAATCTCTAAGCTACATAAGATTTCCGACTCTATACACGTAGATAAGGGAAACTGGTCCTTCATGGAGTGGTTTTGGACTCTGGTATCAGAGTGGGGATGGAAGGTTCTGATGGTCATTGGTGTCATCCTAGTATTTCTGTTCTCGTGCTGTCTTATTATCCAATGTGGTCCCGCTCTGTGTAGCCTCTGTGCTGCTACCTGTTTCAGAAAACCACCTACATTAGGAGAAAAGACACGAGACAGGATGATGATACAACAACATGTCACTGACCTAATGAGCATAGAATTAGACTCTGACTCTGATATAGACTGAGTAATTGCCTATGTAAGGGCAAAAGGAGGGTCTGAGGTTCCGTGACGATTTTACTCGTGTTTGTAACATTGTCGTAAATACATAATTTTGGTATCAGTGAACCGCAAATGATCCATTTAGTATATCCTGGTGTTTTCGCTATGCTACGAGCAAGAGCACTCCAGTTACAAACACATTTCTGTTTTACCCGTGGCATCCATCTTAGAACACGGAAGCCATTTTGTATTCCTTGCCCTCACATAGTCAATGGACACGCAATGACCCCCTTTTCATTTAAGGACACGTAGGCTTTAACCGGCAATTCACCTTGCTAGTGACACGTGCACCTTAGGCCAGCAACGCTGTAGCAGCATGACTCGGCAAGAACTGCCTCCCCAGCCTGAGGCCAGTCCTGCTATACTGGTTCTTGTGTTCGTTGGCCTGATCATGATTAGGCGGCCGAAGCTGGTAACCGTGCCCATTTACGACCCACAAACATTTCTTATCCTGTCTTTCTATCTTCTACACCTGGCTCTGCTCTTTTCCTTCTGGGCCTTTATTAGGGGGAGGTAACGAAATTTACGATGAGGCGGTCCGGGTCTTGAATGAAGAATTGACATGGGAGTATGATGGACTAGTGGGAACCCCTCATTTGTAATGTTTTGACATCAGATACTGTTGACGATCCCTGTGCAACGCCAAATATTTATTGTTTAAGACACGAATGTTTAGAACTGTGGTAACATGTAAAGAATTTGCCTGAAGCCCAATATTTAGTATATAAGGAGCAACCCTCTTTGTACAAATCGAACAGGCTCCTAGACACTGCCCATGTGTAGTTTCTGTGACTTCTGTGTCCCTGCAGTAATAAACCTTTGGTCTTTGACGCCACCATCGAGAAGCCCGTGTTTCTGTTTGTTTGTGTACCAAGACAGGTTGAACTCCGGGGTCTTCGGGTGTTGTCCCTGACACCTCTGGACGGAACCAAAAAGTCCAGAACTCCAGGGGCGATTTGCTGTAGCTAGGGAGGAGCATGGGGGGGGTCCGCCCCAGGCGGCACCATTTTTGAGGCGGCCGCGCGGGCCGGCACTGGAGGCCGGTTGCGGCCGCGGCGACCTCTGTGACAGTGTGACGTGAGGTGACCTGACCTGCTTCACTAGCTTCGGTTACTGCAGGCTGCCGCTGCATGCAGTGCACACAAACGCGGGACTTAGTTTTGGCAATTTAAAGTCTGACGTTTGCACTGTGCGGCTATGCCTGCAGTAGTTACCGTAGGAGTGCAGGCCAGGCTGCAGTGTAGCGTGGCCTAAGTCCACAGCGCCGCGTGAGTCGCTCCGACCGTTGTTGGGCAACTCCCCTCCCAGCCTCGCTCGGACTAGTCCTCCAAGGACATTTTTGTCCAGCCCTCGCCTCGCGACGGTAGCAGTGACACGTTACGCGCTCACCGCAACTACGCTCGCCTCTCGTCGTGTCGAGGACGGAGACGTAGACCATTCTTCTTGCCTGCTTTAATTATACAGTATAAATTAAAATATACTGTCTTGCAGCCAGGCACACACCTTTTCAGAGTGACTCAGACTGACTAATTCATAAGAGGTGAGAGAGAATTTAGAACCGTCCTAAAAGATGCCTGAATATTTTACACGTTCTTAGCTAAATTATTTTAATTTGATCCAAAATTAAAACATTATCAAATTGGCAGCATGAAAATGTAAAATATTTTGAATTATTCAAATTCAC
The DNA here is from genome assembly GCF_964261635.1 of Lissotriton helveticus. Classification (NCBI taxonomy): domain Eukaryota; kingdom Metazoa; phylum Chordata; class Amphibia; order Caudata; family Salamandridae; genus Lissotriton; species Lissotriton helveticus. Next base: position 167,074,615 of record NC_136071.1, on the reverse strand, counting down.
ACTGCGAAATGTAAATTTCAGAAGTTCGAGCCACTCATTGCGGTATGATGTAATGTTTTTACATAGCATTGATAATATTAAGCTTCTTTTTTTTTACTTCAATCGCTGTCACGAGAAAGTAACGTTGTCTTGCGAAACAAATGAGATGTAGGGTTATCCTGATGTTAGCCAAGGAAAAGTTATCTGACTTACTCGAAATGGCATTTTGACTTATAATTCTGGGGTACCAGCGCCACTCACTTAAAACTTTTATGAATGGTCTTTGAATTATTGTAACTGTTAAGCAGATAACATGGAAAACAAAATCTAGGTGCAGGATTATTGAAACATAATTACTGCAAGACGTTCTTGCAGCTCCACAAAGAGGATGTCTGTCCTGGTGCCAAGGCCTCGTGGAAAGCGCACATAAACAAATGAACGGCTTTTAATTTCATTTATTAGTATGTGCACAATGAAGATCATCTAATGTGTGTCTGGAATCTGGCAGCTTTTGTCTTTTCTTTGGGGAGTTGAAGAAATTCTGATTCACGAAAAACACACCCTTAATGGTACGGCAGTTTTCCAACCCCTGCACAAATTTCGAGTTGTGTGGAGTTTACAAGTCCAGGGCGTAACGCAGGCCCCTGCAGCCCCCGTGGCGCAGGAAGACCCCAGCTCTCCGTGAGTGTGGCAGTGAGTAGTCATGGTGCATCGCGTGGGGTTCCGTGCGATGCACGTACATGTTGTTTTCCTTTAATTGTATTGTTCGCGTGTTGCGCACGCATATGTTATCTCTTGAATGTGTTGTTCTCGTGCAGTGTGTCCGCTCAGCTGTGGGCTGTCAACGTTACTTTAGTCACCGTTGAGCTGCCTGCTGAGTGGACGCATCGCGCACTGGGTGGAGCTGAATTTCTGAATAAACTCACCTTTATGAATATACTTCTTTGATGTGGATTCTCCTTCCTTACAACATTTGGCGACGATCGGGAGTCTCTACCCACACCCACGCAAGAGGCTTCGTGAATTTCATCATTTTCACCATTTTCTTCGTGAAGACGCATCTGCCTCCCGACTCTTCCTATTGAATTTCCTTTCTAGAAGTGTTCCGGTAGGATTATCAAGGGTTCGTTTATAATGAGGCGCGATTGGTCCAGGCTGGAGCCTTTTTATTAAGATATTTGTTGTTCAATTCTTGATTGGCTGTTGGAGGTTTTAAAGGCCATTAGCCATTGGAAGCTGCTTGTGACTCATCCTGCCTGTGATTGGATATTTGATTTGGATATTGGATTCTCATTCGCCAGTGGTTCCGGGTATTTGATCAATCAACCTGCACGTTGGATTACTGTTACACCATTGGTTCCAAGTATCAGCCAATCACCTCGGCGTTTCAACGTATTTACTGTGCTTCGCTAAGATGATTCAACTTAATTACTGTGTTTCACTACCAAGAAGGATCTCGTATTAAATCGAGCCTTACCTGCATGTCATTTCAAGGTTGCATTTATTATCATTTCAGCTAAGCATGGGCTGAAAATTCGTTCCGCGATTTTGCGATCCGCGAATTTCGCGACATCGCGGTAAAATCCACGAATCAGCGGGGATGAATTTTCAGCCAAGCACTTACAGGGTTACAGCAGCAGGTGCAAAAGTTGAAGCTAATTTTTTGTAACCTTTCACAAAAGGGTTACAAAGAAATTAACTTCAACTTGGGCACCTGCTGCTGTAAGTCTGTAAGTGCTTCCTGGCGCCTCGTTGCCTACTTGCAACTATTCTCTGACCCTGCTCTGACCCTTGAAGTGGGGTCAGAGAATAGTTACAAGTAGGCAATGAGGCGTCTGTCACGAAAATTAAACCTCAACAGGAAGCACTGACATATATAAAAACAAGCATTTGCAATGCAATAGGTCTTGCATTAGGAAAGTTTGAGCTATTGGTCTTGTAAATGACAATTTTTTTTATTTATGTGTTGGTTTTGAAATTAGCTAAATTAATAGCTTTGTCATTTACAATGCCAATAGTTATAACTTTCGCAAATGTGACACCTATAGCATTTGTAATGCAACATGTTTTGTATTTACGTGACTTAGCTGTAATGATATTACAAATTACAATGGCTTTTAATTTTTTTAAATAATTAATACTTAAATAAAAGAGATTTTAATTTATAATGGCAATAGCTTACACTTTTGTAAATAACTTTTGTGAAGATTATGTTCAGTGTATTTGATTGTGATGAAAATCCAAGAACAGAAGTGAAATATTAACATATTTTTGTGAGATTTGTAATAAAGTTTGAAACATTGAGAGAACATATTTGAACCAGTTGTTGTTGAATGGTTGCGCAGATTGATGCTGGGGTGGCGCTGACTGGTGCTGTGGTGGTGCTGAGTGGTGCTGTGGTGATGCTGAGTGGTGCTGTGGTGGTGCTGAGTGATACAGGGATGGTGCTGAGTGATGCTGGGGTGGTGCTGAGTGGTGCTGTGGTGGTGCTGAGTGATGCTGTGGTGGTGCTGAGTGATGCTTTGGTGGTGTTGAGTGGTGCTGTGGTGGTGCTCAGTGATAATGTGGTGGTGCTGAGTGATGCTGTGGTGGTGCTGAGTGATGCTGTGGTGGCGCTGAGTGGTGCTGTGGTGGTGCTGATTGGTGCTGTGGTGGTGCTGAGTGATGCTGTGGTGGTGCTGAGTGATGCTGTAGTGGTGCTGAGTGGTGCTGTGGTGGTGCTGAGTGATAATGTGGTGGCGCTGAGTGATGCTGTGGTGACGCTGAGTGATTCTGTGGTGGCGCTGAGTGGTGCTGTGGTGGTGCTGGGTGATAATGTGGTGGTGCTGAGTGATAATGTGGTGGTGCTGAGTGATGCTGGGGTAGCGCTGAGTGATGATGTGGCGATGCAGAGGGCAGAAAGGCACAAAAAGCAGTCTAACAAAGGGCAGAAGGGCATAAAAACAAGGGAAAAACGAGTCTAACAGAGGGCAGAAGGGCTAAAAAAACCTGTCTAACAGAGGACAGAAGGGCAGAAAAACAAGGGAATACCAGAGGGCAGAAGGGCACAAAAAACGAGTCTAACAGAGGGCAGAAGGGCAGAAAACAAGGAAACAAGGGAAAAATGAGTCTAACAGAGGGCAGAAGGGCACAAAAAACGAGTCTAACGGGGAAGAAAGGCACAAAAACGAATCTAACAGAGGGCAGAAAGGCACAAAAAATGAGTCTAACAGAGGGCAGAAGGGCAGAAAATCAAGGGAATACCAGAGGGCAGAAGGGCACAAAAAACGAGTCTAACAAAGGGCAGAAGGGCAGAAAAACAAGGGAAAAATGAGTCTAACAGAGGGCAGAAGGGCAGAAAAACAAGGGAAAAACGAGTCTAACAGAGGGTAGAAGGGCACAAAAAACGAGTCTAACAGGTGGCAGAATGAATCCCGCCCTGCGTGTTTGTCCACGAAGATGCCACCTTTTTGTGTAATACCTCTACTCAACTGGAGTACTTTCTACTGTCTAATCAGTAAGTGCTCCCTCATTGGCTAAATGTATAGGGGCAGATTTACAATAACTGGCGCATCCCCAGGGATGCGCCAGTTATTGTGCGCCGCAGCTCCATCACCCATGGTGCGCCGCATTTAAAATGCGGCGCACCATGTGGCAAAAACGGCACAGATGCGTCACACATCTGTGCCGTAAAAGCAGCGCATGGCTGGAGCTGCTTCGCGCTTGCGACGCAGCTCCAGCAATGCTCTGGGGGGCCCTATCTCCCCAATGCTGCATCAAGCCTTGCGCCTGCTTCAAGCAGGCGCAGGGTTTTGACGCAGCATTGGCCTAAAAATGACTGAGTGAATTCTTGTAGATTTCACTCAGCCACTTTTAGGAGGCGTTCCTGCGCAGGAACGCCCTCCCCTGCGCCGGAACGCCTCCTGATAGCGCAGGGCTTTACAAAGTGATGCATCTCTCAGATGCGTCACGTTGTTAATACCCAGCACCATGGCACTTCTTTTGTGCGTCACAAAAGGTCTCGGTAGAGGGTGGCAGTGGTGAACCAGAGGGTGGCAGTGATGAACCAGAGGATGGCAGGGGTGAACCAGAGGGTGGCAGTGATGAACCAGATGGTGGCAAGGGTAACCAGAGGGTGGCAGTGGTGAACCAGAGGATGGCATGGGTGAACCAGATCTTGGCAGTGGTAAACCAGAGAGTGGCAGTGGTGAACCAGAGGGTGGCAGTGCTGAACCAGAGGGTGACAGTGGTTAACCAGAGGGTGGCAGTGGTGAACCAGAGGTGCTGTGATGAACCAGAGGGTGGCAGTCGTGACCCAGAGGGTGGCAGTGGTGAACCAGAGGGTGACAGTGCTGTACCAGAGGGTGGCAGGGGTGAACCAGGGTGGCAGTGCTGAACCAGAGGGTGACAGTGGTTAACCAGAGGGTGGCAGTGGTGAACCAGAGGTGCTGTGATGAATCAGAGGATGGCAGTCGTGAACCAGAGGGTGGCAGTGCTGAACCAAAGGGTGACAGTGCTGTACCAGAGGGTGGCAGGGGTGAACCAGAGGTGCTGTGATGAACCAGAGGGTGGCAATGGTGAACCAGAGGGTGGCAGTGGTGAACCAGAGGGTTACAGTGCTGTACCGGAGGGTGGCAGGGGTGAACCAGAGGGTGCTGTGATGAACCAGAGGGTGGCAGTGGTGAACCAGAGGGTGGCAGGGGTGAACCAGAGGGTGGCAGTGATGAACCAGAGGGTGGCAGTGCTGAACCAGAGGGTGACAGTGGTTAACCAGAGGGTGGCAGTGGTGAACCAGAGGTGCTGTTATGAACCAGAGGGTGGCAGTCGTGAACCAGAGGGTGGCAGTGGTGAACCTGAGGGTGACAGTGCTGAACCAGGGGGTGGCAGGGGTGAACCAGAGAGTGGCAGTGCTGAACCAGAGGGTGGCAGTGGTGAACCAGAGGGTGGCAGGGGTGAACCAGATGGTGGCAGTGGTGAACCAAAGGGTGGCAGTGATGAACCAGAGGGTGGCAGTGGTGAACCAAAGGGTGCTGTGCCCATACACGACCACATGGGTAACTTCGCCATGCAAGCGGGCCGCGAACACTCAAACAGCCCCGCGAACACGCAAAAAAACCCGCAAACACGCAAAAAACCCCGCTAACACGCAAAAAATCCAAAATCCGCAAATTCGCATGAATTCGCGGATTTTGCGGATTGCGAATTCGTTTTGCATTTGCAAATTTCGCCCATACTTAATTTCAGCGACGCGCATGCTAGCATTTCCCAGCGCCTTGCTACAGCGACGCGCACGCTACCATTCCTCAGGCCGTTGCTACTGCGACGCGCACGCTATCATTCCTCAGCGCGTTGCTACAGCGACACGCACGCTTGGTTTGATTCTTTGACATTTGCAGTGCTTCTGTACAACCTGTTGACTCTTCTCAATGGGTCGCTCCCATTGTAGTCGCGCGCAATAAGTCTGTCGAGATTAGGCTTTGCGCTGACTTGCGCGCCTTAAACAAAAATAATATCTTAGATTGTCACCCCCTGCCAAAAATTCAGGAGCTTCTCGCAAATCTGGGTGGCGCGAAATGGTTTTCACTGATTAACTTGAAATCAGCATACCATCAAGTCGCACTGTCAAAAGAGTCCCAAGAATTAACTACTTTTATTACCCCTTTTGGCGCGTATACATTTTTCCGTCTTCCGTTTGGTTTGGCGTCAGCTGGAAGTGTTTTCCAGAAACTCATGGATTCTATTTTTCGAGGGGTTAGGGGCGTTCAAGCATACCTTGACGATATTTTAATTTTTGCCAAATCTTTGGATGAGCATAATGTGATTTTGAGGCGTGTGCTAGACATTCTGAGGTCTAAAGATGTGACCGTTCGCAGTGATAAGTGCAAGTTTGCGGTTAGAGAATTAGAATACTTGGGTCACACCGTCTCTCACAAAGGAATTAAACCAAAGTTTTCAGTAATCAGAGCCATTGTAGATGCTAAGCATCCCACTGATAAGGACTCCCTCTGCTCTTTTCTTGGTTTGGCGGAATACTACGCAAGGTTTGTTCCATCTTATTCTCAGCTAGTGGAACCTCTTCGCATGCTGTTGAAAAGGGTTGTAGTTTCGTTTGGTCCCCAGAAATAGATAAAGTCTTTGCTGGTGTGAAAGAGATGATTGTGTCTGCTAAGGCTCTTCACGCTTTTAGAGATGATTGTGTTTCAATCATAACAGTTGATGCCAGTATGTCTGGACTTGGTGCAGTGCTTACTCAAAGGGTGGAAGGTCACGAACAAACTGTTGCTTTCGCTTCTAGGTCTCTTTAAGCTTTCGAGATGAAGTACAGTACCATTGAACGGGAAGCATTGGCTTGCACCTGGGCTGTACAGAAGTTCAGAACATATATTTGGGCCGGAGTTTTGAACTGGTTACCGACCACAAGCCGCTGATTTATATTTTTTAATAAGGTAGGCTCTTCTTGTATGTCAGCAAGGTTAATGAGACTTGTCTCCAAATTACAAGAATTTCATTTCGAAGTCAAGCATATTCAGGGCGGGAAAAATTTCCGGGCTGACTGCGTTCCTAGATTGTCTATGGTGAAAGATTATGATGAGGATATCTCTACAGAAGATATTGAATGTGTCGCTGTGATTGATGCGGTGCACGAGATGAGCCCAGTTGTGTCTGAGTCAGAGTGGAAATCTGCTAGTGAGAGGGATTCAGTTATGAAAAAGGTCATTGATTTTTCTATTCGTTGCTGGCCCGAACCCAGGAGTTTAGAGAGTGAGTTACGCAAATTTGCGCAAGTATCTGAAGAAATTTCTGTTGAGAATGGAATAGCACGCAGAGGAGATAGATTTATTCCGCCTTTCAAATTACGTAATGCAATCATTAACAAGGCTCCTCAGGGACATTTGAGAATTACTAAAACTGTCATAAGAACTAAACTTCATTACTGGTGGCCCTCTTTAGAAGAAAAGGTTAGGAAGCTAATTGATTCTTGTCCTGAATGTCTCTTATCAGACAAGCATTGGTGTACGTTGAAAGTTCCTTTGCACCCAACTGAATTTCCCAGTAAGGCTTGGGAAGAAGTTAGTATAGATTTTTCGGGGCCATATTCGGTGTTGGATCAAGATAACAAATATGTAATTTTGTTGGTTGACTATTTTTCAAAATGGATGTACCATGAGTTTGTTAAGGCTCCTGATTCTGATTCTACAATCTCTATCTTAAAGAACATTTTTGATGTGGAAGGCGCACCGAGTGTGATTGTTACTGATAACGGTACACATTTCACTTCGGATAAAATTTGTACATTTTTAAATGATTTGGATATTAAACAATTGAAAGTTGCTTTGTACTCCCCCTCGTCAAATGGATTGGTGGAGAGAGGAAATAAAGTGATTAAGGAGGGTATTCAAACAGCTTTAACTTGTAGGCTTAACGTGGTGGATTTTATTAGGGACAAAGTCTAGCATTATAATACAGCACCACACTGTACTACAGGCATACCTCCATTTTCCTTGTTAAGGAATAGGGAAGTGCATTCAAATTTGTTTCCTGTTTGGCTGAGAAATATGTCTAGCGGAAGCAGTATTGACTCGAGTGCCATACGGAAAAAAGTGGAGGGCAAGCAAATTCATATGAAAAAATATTTTGATAAGAAATCTAGTTCTATGAATGTGGACATTTTTGTTGGGGACTGGGTTTTAATAAAAAAACCTGATAGAGTGAAAAAAGGGGAGTCAAAATTGTATGTGCCAGTTCAAGTTCTGAAAAGTCAGTAAAGGAGCTGCATTTGTTGATGGAAAGGGTTGGTGGAATAAGCGCCACCTTGCAAAAGTTTCCCAACAGCAAGTGGGAATCATGCAGATTAGGCGTGGTACAGTTCATGATGATTCGGATTGGAGTCATTGGCTGGATGTTCCAGGGAATCGCTCTGGTCCCATTCCAGCGATTGAGTCCCAGGTTCATTCTAATGTCCACTCTTATGTGCAAAATGTTACTTTATGTTCTTCTCGAGGCAGGAATATCAGAGTTCCTAAGAAATTTGAGGATTTTGTAAGATTCTAGGGAACATGATTTTTTTCTTGTTCATTTGTATTTTGTTATTGTAAGGGGGAAGGTGGTGTGGCAGTGAGCAGTCATGGTGCATCGCGTGGGGTTCCGCGCGACGCACGTACATGTTGTTTTCCTTTGATTGTATTGTTCGCGTGCTGCGCACGCATATGTTATCTCTTGAATGTGTTGTTCTCGTGCGGTGTGCCCACTCAGCTGTGGGCTGTCAACGTTACTTTAGTTACCGTTGAGATGCCTGCTGAGTGGACGCATCGCGCACTGGGTGGAGCTGAATTTCTAAATGAACTCACCTTTATGAATATACTTCTTTGATGTGAATTCTCCTTCCTTACAACAATGAGGCATCATTCTGACCAAGGTTAATGAATGTCTGTGAGATGTGAGAGACTCTGGGCCCCTTATCACTTTCTGCAGAGGACCTCATTATTGTGCGTTGCCACTGTTACAAGCCTGCACCCCTCGTTCAATTCGGAAGGTCAAACCTGTTGGTATTTAACAGGTGAGTATGTGTTCCTTCCAGCACTGCACAGCCTGGGGTATATTACCGGCCCTAAGAAGCCCTTAGGCTTAAATCATAGAGAATGGGAGACCAATACACTCTCTCCTCCCAAAACTCTACTAGTGGAATTAACAATCAACTAAATACTGGTGCCAGAATTTTACAGACAGATGATTGAGAAGTGGAGTTCTGGAATGAGGCCGATTTTTTAAAAATCATTTTTGAAATTATGGAATGTCAGTTCATACAGGTACAGCGCCTAACCAGTGAAAAAAAGCAGTGACAAATAAGCAGTCTTGCTGGGATAAAGGGTGCCGCAGCCTCGTTGTACATGTAGAGAAAAAGTGGTAGCCTTTGACCATGTCATGTATGTGCATGTAACTTGCATGATCGAGGTAACTATTAGCAGCAATACTACGTGTCTCTCAGACATCTTTGAAGTGCTCACCGTCCTTTTTCCCCAGCAACCCCCCCCCAAGGGGCGGCAATCCGAGGGATATCCACAAGCTCTAGCTACGCCCCTGCGTAAGATGGACATCTCGACCAGCAGCCAACAGGTTGTTTCAACCATTTTATTGGAACGGGAGTCTTATTGACCTTTAACGATATGGGTGGGTAATGCATCCCAGCTCTTTTCAAGGGAGGGACAGAGGTCACTTAGTTGCGATACTGGGTATAGTAGGTGAGGTTTTGGTACTATCTACGTTTGATACTAGCTGGTCGGGGAAGTTTGAGCCGCGGGTATAAAACAGAGGACAGCATAGGTTGTCCAGGCTCCAGTTTTACTTTACTCGCCTGGCACTGGCGTGCAATTCACGTTAGGCAGTGTGGGAGCTCGGTTACAGTAAGGGATTGGCATGTTTCATCATGAGGACCCCGCGATGGTCTTAGTGTCTACATCTTGCGGGCATCTAGGTACGAAGCCAGAGGTGCCTTGAGTTGGAGTGGGAAGGAGGTGGGTTCCTCACTTCCTTATTGAGCACTAAGCAGGCTGGCCCACAATCCTCCTATTAAGGAAAGGCGGTATAAACTGAGTGACACTAGGGTTGCAGTAGGTTCCGGCTTCCTTCCAGCAGATCTCCGCTGGGGTCTAAGGTCATTGGTATGCCCGGAGGGTGAACCACTAGGGATCAAGGGATGGAGCAATTGACTCTGGGGGGAGGGAAAGGATGCTGCTGAGGCACTAAAGAAATGTGGTGAATTAACCCCTGATGAGTAAGGGCCATAAGTATCAAGCAAATTCGCATTCGCAAAGGCCGAAATTCGCAGTATTTCGGCCTTTGTGAATGGGAATTTGCTAACTGGTATGTATGAAGCAAAATGTGATGCAAAACAAGGAATCGCAAAATTTGTGATTCCTTATTTTGCACTTGCATTTAAGTAATCGCAAATTTTGCGATTCCTTAAATGCAATGTATGAAGCAAAAAAAATTGCAAAATGTCCTTAAGGAATCGCAAATTACCACCAACTAGAAGTTGCGAATTCCTTGAAAAATTCACATTTTTGCATTTTTCGAAGTGCCATGTGACGCACATACAAGCCCTTAGGGCATGTATGTGCGCCACACGTGCACCCATGCATATTTTAGGGGTGCAACAGGGTGTCCTTTGGACACCCCTGCACCCTTGAAATTATTGTCAATTTACGATTAGCAATTTGCGAATCGCCTCCTGGCCCATAGAAATGAATGGGAAAGTATTCCTTGATTGCAATTCGCAATTTGCTATTTTAAGAAATCGCATACAAAAAGCGATTTTGTACATACATGCCTATTTGCGATTCTCAAATAGCTATTTCGTAAAAATCGCTATTTGGGAATCGCAAATTAGGTTGATGATACATATGGCCCTAAGTGTTATCACCTGGATCAGTTTTTCCATGGGATTCCAGACGCAAGTGCGATGTCACTCAATAAGACCTTCAGTATTCAGCAACCAGCACCCTTCTCACAACTCACAGGCCCACCTGTGTCTGCAGCTAGGTTTCCGTCAGGCAAGGTATGGACTCCAGGGTCAGGTAAGCTGAGCATATCAGCCAGTGGCGGGGACTCATCTGTAGGATACAAAATCCTAGGTAAGCTATGAGGATGGCATGAGGACGCAGAAGAGTATATTAACCCCTAGACACCAGGGGCTCAACAGGTGGAGATTTTTATTAGCCCCCTAGTGTGGAGGAAGCTGAGCTTGGGGGGGGGGGGAATTCTTACAATACTGCAATGGAGCAAACTACGCGGCTAGGTGGGTCCGTAGCCAGATAATAAGGTCTATATGACTTCCAGTTTATACGGTGCAGTCGTAACCAAGTAGTAAATGGGTACCCATTGGAGAATCTGAGGCAGAGACATATCTTTAAGCACCCATAGAGTGTGGGTGCAGGGGATGGAGAGAGGCCCCTTTGGGAGAGGACGCTTTTGGCCATACAAGGACCAGCAGCTCCGTTTTGGGCAACAGCACAATCGTAGTCGTGTTAAAGAGGCCAATCAGTGGTAGGAGGAGGGCGAGTTCGACAGTGACCGACTTGCCCTGTGGCGGAATTTCTTGCAGCAGAAATGGGGCTTACCCCAAATGTGGACTGATTTACTGGACTTTCCCCTTAGAAGGGGGTTGATTAATGTGGGCACCTGGCAGGCAGGAGGGGGGCTGACCTGCTTGTGGTCCTGGACCTTTCTGCCCTACCCCGGGATTCCAAAAATGGAACATTTGGGGGGATTTTGCCTAGTGGCAGGGAGGGACCGCGATGCGGTGCGCTGGAAGTTACTAATAAAGGTATGCCCTTGGTTGAAGGTGAGGGCGATGGATAAGTTGATGGGGCCCGCTTGCACTTGACATTAACCTTTCTGAAATGTTCCTTTGTAAAGGAAGGTCGAGATACTGATGTGTTGCTTGCACAATCTATGAGCTGTTCATCTGCCCTATGTCCTGCTTCTCAAAACAATTATGTATGATCTGGCTGATCTTATGAACGGTGTTCTCATAACAATGTTTGCTCAACTGTGACGAAGGTTGTCACTTATTATTTCACAATGAGTTGTGTCTATGTGATTAAAAGGCTACGCCCTTGGTTAAAGCACAGTAATGACTATTGTCCATCTCCTTGGGAGTGATGCAGTGGGGCACAGGGAGTGGCACGTGAGAGCGCACTATAAACATTATCATATTTTTTCGTCTCCGTTGTTATAATATTTTCATGGGCCTTTAGCTGGCGGCTCATTCTACAGGTCTTGGACCACGTCAGACCCCCTGCTCCACTCGACTGTGCTCTCCCTAAAAACGTCATCTTCCCTCACACGAAAGCTTGTTTGATCTTTTGCTTAATTGGACTCTTTTGAAACTTTGGCACTTGTTTGCCTGTTTAGCTCGCAAAAAGACTGTAGAGGACAGATCAATAGAACTCATTTTATCTACCTCAAAGAAGGGAAGTTTAACTCTTGACTGTGTTTTAAAATCATGGTGAATTTATATAAATATCTGATGAATTTTATAAATAATTATCTGAAGGCGACACAATTAACTGAGGTTGTTTACTAAATAAAAGTGAGGTGGCGTTTGAGAAGTTTATTTTAGTGACATATTCATCGACATTTCCGGGACAAGCATTTCTGGTTGGCTGGTTTAATCTGGTCTGTTTAGTTAAGGTATGCTGCAAGAGACACATTAGCATATCAAAAGACAAGCAGCATGGCAATTGGTTTACCTGCGGACCAACCGGTGACAGGGACGACGCAACAAGACCCAGCACCAGGCCAGAGTTATGCAAACATTCCAAGCAAACAGCTGAGAAGACAGCATTTACCGCAGACAGGTGCAAGCCGGAGGGCAAAGCCAGAGCTGACTCCACCAGGCACCATGGCCATGGACTTTCTACCAAGCCTCTCCATGGAAACGTGGACTCTGCTTGTTGTGCTCGTGACTGTATTTTTTCTGTAAGTACTGTACAGTGACTCCTTACCCTTTCCCTGGCTGTCCAACTAAAAAGAAACGCAAATAATTTTCATAAACTTTAAACAGCCTAAATATCCCTGCTTGAGGGTTGGCAGAGGTTAGTAGGAGGAAGAGGACGGGAAACAGGGCACATTCGTCACCATTCAGGTATTTCAATAGCCCAGTGGGTGGGGCACCAGCTGCAGCGCTCTGTGGACTCTATAACGTGCAAGCCACACGTTTGATCCTGGCAGGGCTAGCAGCCTTTTATCTTTTCAAGGTGAACAAAATGAGTGTTGTGTAAAAATATCTGTTATTAAACTCCGAGTGACAAGTTTGTCGTGTGTGATATAAATGTATTATTGTTGTTATTATTGTGCACTGAATAAAGTACTGGCCGTTGTGAGAATATTGCAGGTCACTAAAGAGTTGTAAGATCACAGAGAGGAACAAGACTTTATGCCCAGTGCCTCTTTAGGACCACAGAAAATGAAGGTGAATTCCACTGTCGTTTTTACAGACAATAGTGTCATTTTATTCTTTATAATAGGTGGCTGTAAAAACTACAACTCCAATCAGAGGCAGTGACTGCATTCATATTTCTTTCATGCCACGGACTATGGGGTGACTCTTGCAGCACGCGATTTTGTACAGGGGAGACGTGGGTAGATAAAGTAATTGCCAGGCCCCAGGATCACACAATGTTGTCACGTGGAAAAGCCAAGATGTAAGGTCTCCTGGTATTGAGGTCTACAACGTAACGACTGCAGGGCATCTGTTATTCCGACAGAATGATCAAACATGTAAAGCTTACTTCTATCTCTACAACATGTGCATTAAACCACTGAGCTACACTTTCATGTACTGGGGCATCAAACTCACTTCTACTTTTTGCAAGACAGAATCTCAGTATTTGACCAGTTGTGAGTGATGGTCTCCTGTTTTTATCCTATTTCAATTAATTCCTTTTTTTAGTGTTTGGGTCTAATGATCCAGAAATGTATTTTGGCTGTAAATGCAAACATAGGGCCTTATTTAGACTTTGGCAGAGAAGGTGGTCCATTTCAACGGTGAATACGTACCCTTCCACCCAAAGCAAAGTTCCACTGGCCTCATTTAGAGTCAGGTGGAACTTCAGTAAGTAGAGAGCGGAGACTACTCCATCTCTGATGGCCCAACGAAGTAAGGGCCGTCAGAGGTTTGGCCATTTGACTCCTCACCCTATTTAGAGTAGGCAGGCAAATGGCAATTTTTCACTGTCTGTAAGCGACATTGAAAACGGTGAAATGACCCACAAACATGGGCTATTTTTTTTTTTTAGGAAAAAAAAAACATTTTGGAATTTTCTTTAAAAAAAAAAAGTATTTAAATAAAAATTTAAAGTTTGACTTACTGCTCTGTCATGTTGACGGAGCCATTCATCAAACTTTCAATGCATTTATAGGAACTGCCATGACAGCGGTTCCTGAAAATGCAGTAGATATCTGCTGGACCGGCGGGCATCTCTAAATTTGGCAGGCACACTACCATCGCCATGACCGGAGTAAAGTACTCTGCAATGGTAGCAGTACTAAGTCCATCGGCCCAAGTCTAAATCAGGCCCTTAGGTCTGAAAACCCGTCATGTTTGTTTGTGTGCATTCCCAAGCTCCAATATATCCTCTTTGCACCCTCAAAATGGTTCCTTGAGGCTGAACGGGTCACCACCCAATTTGCTGGGTGTGTAGGAAGAGCTTTAGAATGGAACACTGCATACCCCTATGTGAATTGATAGCTATGTAGAATACCGCACTGATGGAATGGGAGCTTATGGTAATTGTCACATGATGTTACCATCAGCAGATCTGTGCCTGCTTTCCAAGGTTCTGCTCAGAATGATTGTGATTAGGAAAAATATCATGAAAAGATGTAGATGAACATCTGTGCCCATATTTTTCCTTTATTCGTGATTTGGGCCCATGTATTGTATTGCAAAGCCTTTCACTTTGAGAGGGAATTGCAGCATCAGCTCTAAATCAGGTGAAGATGGTGCCTGTGCCGCAGCTTCATTTGTCCTGGTTGCATCTTGGGCTCCACCAATACAGGTGTTCAATTTGCTGGGAGACAACATTAAAAAAAGAGACACTGCACCTTGCCACACTTAATTTGTCACGCAAGTACATTGAAAGTCACATTTAAACATTATAAGTAAACATGTTCATATAATACAGATGTAGATGGCCTCAATAATTTTATGTGTGGCTCAATTTGTGCCCTCCCTAAAATCAATTTTAGAGATGCCTCTTAGTGAAGGGTATCGGCTCCTTTGAAGTATAAGCAAGTTGCTTACCATGTCCAGACCTTCTGACTCATTGGCTTTCACTGCTATAGTAAGTAGCAGCAAAGCATGAACTCTACTGAGAGGTGGAGCAGAGACCCACAGCACACACTTTTTTTTTAGGAATTTGTATTTTATTTAAATGTACACATTTTTATTGAGAAGCAACCATGTTTGGTTAAAGTATACACTGTTCTACACAATCAATGAGGCTCAATTGCACTCTCATAACATAACTTTTCTGAAAACTTCAAATGTCCCTTCTTCTCCCTTCTCCTTCCAACACACAGAGACAATTTTTGAGTCCAGTGGAAGGATTTCTATCTTCCCCACCATCTGTCCAAATGTGCTATTGCTTCGTTGTTAGCACTAAAGGTTTTAATAGTTCAAATCTATTACTTTAACTCCATGTGACATTGTTAGTCTTGTTCCCAGTCCAGCAGGTGATCAATTGGAGGGTGCAAGATTTGTTGGAACTTACCCCTTGATTATCTAAGCCATACATTTTTTTTCCATGGCTAGACCGTTCCAGACTGTGGGGGATCTGATCTTATCCCGTCTGTCTCTTTAAGCTGATTTGCAGCTGTTAGTACGTGTTGCATTAGTGTTCTAAGTCCAATGTTCATGATTCGCTCTTTAGGACCTCCGAGTCCCAGCACAATGGTCTTCCGCAATGGATACACCTGTTATCCATTTGGTATAGGAGAGAACCTCTTTCCAAAAGTTACACAGTTTATTGTAGGACCATCATATTTGGAGGGCAGCTCCTTCCTCTTTGGTGCATCTCCAACATGTCACCTGCATATTCGGGTGGATCCATTTTAGTTGTTTGGGGTTAGATGCCAGTGATATATCAAACATCAATTTATATCTTTGTTCTCAGTACGAACGTTTTGTGTCCATTAGTTACATCCACACAAAGTTTTTCGCAATCATTTTCAGAGATATCTCTTTCCAGCATTGTTTCCCATTGTCTTTGACAGCCGCAATGATTTGGTTTCTCTGTGTTTTTGAGTATTTTGTAGATGTTGGAATCACTCATTTGGTTTCAGGGCAGGTATTTATGTATTTTTCTCTCATTGCCCCTTCTTTCATTTTTGTGTGTGTTGCCCAGTGGTATAGTTGCATGTATGTGAATCTGTCCATTTATGTGATTTTGGAATCAGCATTGCATTGTAGGAAGGATTTTATGTTTCCTTTCTCAATCATGTGGCTCTGGATAAGACAATCAATATCCCTCCATCTTTGAGAAGCCAACCATTTGTTTGCAGGGGTCAAAGCAGGATTTTGGTGGATTTATGTGAATTGTGAGTGCTAGGTCATGAGCCTGTGTGTGATATCAGTCATGTCCCATGTTTTCATTATAGAATTCAGGATTTCACTAGCATAAGTGTTCTTAAGTCTGGTTTGTTTTGGTAGCCATAGGACGTTCCATGGTGGTCTTCCCATTACCCCTCTTCCCATGGATGTCCATTTTTTGTTCGTTCTTGGCTAGAACAAGCTTGGAGGAGTCAGACATGTGCTGCTTAGTAATTTCGCATTAGATCGGGCATTGCCAGGCCTCCTTTGTCCTTCGGTGCCGTCATACGTTACCTAGATAATCTATCCCTCTTCCATCACCACATAAAATTATCTATACTTTTTATGTAGGTATAAGACTTCATCTTAAGGTGTGCTATAGGGCATGGCCTAAAATATATATAAAAGTCATAGCAGTACGTTCATTTTCACTGTGGCTCTTTGTCTCAGCTAAAAGACTGGGAGTGCATGCAATCTATTGAGATAATGTCTCTTTTGTGGTCCAACCAATTAGCTTGTACCATTTTTGGTAAAGATGGTGTAACTCCAGCACTGCGTCACCTTTACGGCATCAGATGCGTCACGCATCTGTCTATTCTTGCACCATGGTGTGCCGCATTAAAAATGCGGTGCATCTATGGTGGCGCAAGAGGTGTCTGCTGTGATGCAAAATAACTGGCGCATCCCTGCTGATATGCAGGGATGTGCCAGTTATTGTAAATCTGCCCCTATGAGTGAAGTGCTGACAAGAAAGACTGCCCTGAAGATAAACATGAAACGCCCTCAAAAGCCTGCCTTCGCATGCCTGTCCATTCCACCCACAGGCTAGTGAGTCTGCTGGGGGCATTGTGATGTCAGAATTGACATGTATTATGTTATAATGGGCCACAGCCCAATTATGTTTCATGTCAAATGTAGGTTATAAGTTTTATTAAATTAATTACATCAATACAACTAATGGGGCCAATGTGAGCCTAGACCTACGGGCTTTGTCAATGCTTGTTCATGAATGGGATATCATGAAGAAGTAAAACATATCCTCCAATTGCTAACACCCAAAGCAGCAATACCAATAACTCATACTAGTTGTTCCTAAACTGTGGTTTGGGGACAGATGGTGTCCGTGACACCTACTGAGGGATTCGGCTAAAGCTTAGAAGATAAAAAATAATAATTACGAGATTAATAAACTGTGCGAACATAAAGAGGCAAACTGTTTATTTGTTGATGAATGCTTGTTTCTGTAATTTTGTGTATTGTTTTGCGGGTTCACATCATTGAAATTCTGTAGGCCAGAGTCCCCGGATTCCAATAATTACTCAATGGGTGTTCTCCGATTCTAACAATGACTCATTGGGGGACCCAAGGTCCCAGTAATGATTAAGTGGGGTTCCACAGAAGTCACAAAAGTTAAGAACCACTGACGTATACCATTTCCAGGACTTTTGTCCGGCTTTAAACTAATAATGCTAACATTTCTCCCTTCCTAAAAAAGGAACAGAAAAAGGTATTAAACATGTAATCAATGTGTTTTGTTGCATGTCAATTCACAAAAAGAGTTTATATTGCTGTAATTGATGGAATACAAATGGAACTTGCCCCATATGTTTTTTGGCATGATAATAAGGGACCATGTTATTTTAACTGGCATCTTAGTATAGTACTGGAACTATGACCAAGTAGATTTCAGAGTGCTTTGGGGTATATGATGTGGAGGGTTAAGAGCAATATTCATGAGATAGCCAACAAAAAAGCAATAATTCAATAAAAGTCCGCTCCAAATGCATGTCAGATGGAAAAGGTCTTCATGAAATTTTCTGAAATTCGACTCAATGAATGACTGCAGAGTGAGTTCCATGGAATGTCGTCTCGTGGATCCAGGGATCATTCCCACACCATGTGTTTCTTGATGGAGGTAGCATGACACGGTTGTTGAATGCTCACATTAGGTTTCTGGTGTAGAGGTATGGATGCACCAGATTGGAGAGGTAGCCCAAAGCAAAATCACTTAGGACATAGGGGCCTGAGCACAAATAAATACATATATTTACTAATGCGTATATCTACTACAACACCTAGATGCAATTCCCCACTCACTATACCAAGATGTAGCTCACTCTTTTGCTATTCGCGATTTTTTAGTGTAAATTTACATAAAGGTGTAGAGTTACACGTCTCCACTCTCTCAAATATATGAAGAAGCTTCCTACAATAGGATTTACTGTGCCTATTCACAACGGTAAATTTACAATTAAGTAAAACTATACATGTAACTTTACTTTGTAATAATTTTACTACTTTTGGCTATTCACTATAATCTGAATGCAAATTTACTATAAAGTATAGAATTACATGTCCCCACCCGGAAACCAGTGGGTGTAGCCAAATTAATACATTTTAACCTTATTGAATATGAGATCCTATTTTATGTCTTTCCTTCACTATTTCCTAAAGGAGGGCTTTGCAGTACCATTGGTTTTCCATATGAGGTGCTTGACTTACTCCAGATCTGAGCCAGAGTACATTTACAACTGTTTTGGATCCTTTTGGCATTACTAACATTGAAGTGCAGTTGGTGAAAGGGTATAGGCTCACTCTCCCTCCCCGAACTCCTCTTTACCCCTCTCTTTCCTCTCTTTACCCCTCCTTGATCCTCCCCTAAACCCCCTTTTAGTAGTTAGTAATCTCCATTTTTTAGCCACTTCCCCCTATTTTACTCACATTTACTACAAAAACAGAGGTGTACATGTGTGTAGATCTCTGCAGTCAGAGTGAGGATTGCGAACATAAAAATAGAAGAGGCAGAGGCAGGCACCTCTGAATGTAGGTTTGTGAATAGGATTTTCTGGTACTTTTTATAGTACTATTCTATTACCATTAGTTTGTAATTAGGCACCTGCGAGTGTAAAGTTACTAATAGTAACTTTATACCCATAGGTGGTGATTTTTCCCACCATGGCAGAAATCTCCATATGGGTTTATTACTCTTAAAAAAATAATAATATATATATATATAAATATATATATATATATATATATATATATATATATTACCTACTGGCGATAGCCAGTAGGTATATATAGTTAGGATTTTTTTCCTATGGGATTTTTGAAAATTCTATGTCGAATAACTTTGGCGTTTGAGGACAGAATTGGCTGAAATTTTCAGGAAAATGGAACATTTTGTTTCTGAGCAGCCCCTGAAAATTTGGGGGGGTTTCGTCAAGGGGGGGCCGAGAAAAAAGGGGGGTCCCAAAACGTGTTTTTCCCATGCAATTTTCCATAGGGCGGTTGGCCTCACTTTTAGCCTGAACGGCTGAATGGATTTACACCAAACTTGGCAAAATTGTAGGGACTGGTAGCCCGATGTGCCTTTGCTATGTCTCAAGATATAGGCTCCAGTGGTTTTTACGAAAATTAACTTTGAAAAATATATATTGGGCTACATTGGGCTATATATATGTTGGAGCCCAAATGTAGCCCAATGTAGCCCGATGTAGCCCAAAGATGGCCACCAGAGACAAAAAAAACAAATGTAGCCCAAATATCAGCCAGATGTAGCCCAACTATAGCCCAATGACAGAATGTCCCAGAGTGTTCTAAAGAACAACTAGAGTGCTAACAGTCCTACTTATTACAAAGGTATGGCACACCTGAAGCCATCTTGATTGGAATAAAGTGGTAACTCTTAAAACATTTAATTTAAAAAGGAACAAAATGAGGGGGTTCATTTTGCCATAGAAAGTATGATTAGCGAATATATGACGAAATCCCGCATACCATCAGTCCGCAAAAAAAATCCTGCATGTACTATTAGGCCGCAAATTAAAATAACGAAAACTTTTAGAACGAATATGCCTTTAGCATACACTAAACAACTAAACTACCCTAAACCCTAAAACACTACCCCCAGCATGACCCTACACTACACAAACAGTACAACACTACCCTAAACCCTAAAACACTGCCCCCAGCATGACCCTACACTACACAAACACTACAACACTACCCTAAACCCTAAAACACTACCCCCAGCTGGAGTTCTGGACTTTTTGGTTCCGTCCAGAGGTGTCAGGGACAACACCCGAAGACCCCGGAGTTCAACCTGTCTCGGTGCACAAACGAACAGAAACACGGGCTTCTCGATGGTGGCGTCAAAGACCAAAGGTTTATTACTGCAGGGACACAGAAGTCACAGAAACTACACATGGGCAGTATCTAGGAGCCTGTTCAATTTGTACAAAGAGGGTTGTTCCTTATATACTGAATATTGGGCTTCAGGCAAATTTCTTTACATGTTAGCACATTCCAAAACCTTTGTATCTTAAACAATAAATATTTGGCGTTGCACAGGAATCGTCATCAATATCTGATGTCAAAACATTACGAACGAGGGGTTCCCACTATTCCATCATAATCCCATGTCAACTTCTCATTCAAGACCCGGACCGCCTCATCGTAAATTTCGTTACCTCCCCCTAATAAAGGCCCAGAAGGAAAGGAGCAGAGCCAGGTGCAGAAGATAGAAAAGTAGGATAAGAGATGTTTGTGGGTCGTAAATGGGCACGGCTACCAGCTTCGGCCGCCTAATCATGATCAGACCAACGAACACGAGAACCAGTATAGCAGGACTGGCCTCAGGCTGGGGAGGCAGCTCTTGCCGAGTCATGCTGCCACAGCGTTGCTGGCCTAAGGTGCACGTGTCACTAGCAAGGTGAATTGCCGGCTAAAGCCTACGTGTCCTTAAATGAAAAAGAGGTCATTGCGTGTCCATTGACTATGTGAGGGCAAGGAATACAAAATGGCTTCCTTGTTCTAAGATGGATGCCACGGGTAGAACAGAAATGTGTTTGTAACAGGAGTGCTCTTGCTCGTAGCATAGCGAAAACACCAGGATATACTAAATGGATCATTTGCGGTTCATTGATACCAAAATTATGTATTTGCGACTATGTTACAAACACGGGTTAAATCGTCACGGAACCTTAGACCCTCTTTTTGCCCTTACATAGGCAATTACTCAGTCTATGTCAGAATCTAACTCTATGCTCATTAGGTCAGTGACATGTTGTTGCATCATCATCCTGTCTCGTGCCTTTTCTCCTAATGCAGGTGGTTTTCTGAAACAGGTTGCAGCACAGAGGCTACACAAAGCGGGACCACATTGGATAATAAGGCAGCATGAGAACAGAAATACTAGGATGACACCAATGACCATCAGAACCTTCCATCCCCACGCTGATACCAGAGTCCAAAACCACTCCATGAAGGACCAGTTTCCCTTGTCTACGTGTATAGAGTCGGAAATCTTGTGTAGCTTAGAGATCGCTTCATAGACGGTTGGAGCATTATTGGGAATAAAAACACAGCAGCTCGATTGGATCATTCTGCATACTCCACCTCGATCTGCAAGTATTACGTCTAGAACCATACGGTTCTGCAACGTCATGAGATGATCCGCCTGAAGCTCAGCTGTTAAGTTACTAAGGGCACCAGCAGTTTCTGTAATAGTAGATTCAACTACCCGTGTTAGTTGACGTAGATTTCTACTATTGGCCATAGGCCCCCAAAACGGAAGGAAACCTTTGAAGAAGTCTCCAGCTTCCTGACCAGCGGTATCTTCCTTGCTGAAGACACCCCTTGCTACTCTGGTCTTGTGATAATCAGAGGAAGCAGTGTATGTCGGAGGTAACAATCGAGCAATATAACATGAACCTGAGAAGTCAGTAGGCAGCCATGTATACGCTCTGTCTTGACAGATGAAGTAAGTACCCCTAGCAGTAAGGAAGGCAGGGGAGGAGTTAGACGGAAATACGTAAGTCTCAACGCACTCACTCCTCCCTAGCTGAGCTCTCAGATTTCTCCCATTTCCTTGCAAACAGACCTGACCTCGGTGAGGCACGACCCAGACAGAAGTGGAGCTTTTACGCTTGCTTTCTCCCAAACTAAGGCGATACTCGGTAGAGTTCCAACTCAAATACACCCGTAATTCATCTCTAGGGTAAGATGGAGTATTATTGACGTCTTTAATCATGTCAATAATTCCCTGGACTAAAGCTTTGTTGGCTGAGTTGTATTTAGTGGACCGTGGTGGACGCGGAGGATAGGTCTCAAGGGCATATGAAAAAATGGTCTGAAAGGCCTGAAATGATCCATTGTAGCTAAAAGGCAAGACTAGATAGGGAATGCCTTTATCCATAGTGTGAGGTATCAAGCCACACACCCAGCAGTCTGTAGTATTAACTACCAGTTGGTGTTGATGCAAGAGCTGTACAAATGTATTGTTAATAAATTCTGAGCGTCGAGCTTGTTCGTGTTCAGGAAACGAGTGAGAAGAATGCATAGAAGAAACCGTAGAAGTAGTAGGATCAAGGGGAGGTACTGTAGTTACCGGCATAAAAATCAAATGTACACCAAAGATGATTCCACCCACCAACATTATTAAAACAATTAAAAATTTAACTGCACATTGCATTAGAAAGCATTTGCTGTGAAGTATTCTGTACAGTCTATTTCTGCGCACATAAATTACATTCTTTCGTTGCGGCTCAGGAAGCTCCATCTTCTACAATCCGCTCGTGACCACTGATGATGTGTACGTAGATGAAAATGCCTCTATCAGCCCTGGGAGTTCCCAGAACTAACAGAAAGGTCGACCTTGTGTCTGACCCCCGCAGATTCAACTAGGCACACAGCCACGACCCTACGGCTACCCAGACGGCAAGGCAAAATTTTAAAACAACAAAAATAATAGTAAACTTCCTGGCTGAAGGCAATGTATAGAAAATTCAAATCTGAAAATAGGCAGTTTTCTGCTTTATTTGTCCATATTGCGAGGTCGCAAGTTGTATCTCAGTTTTGCAGGAGCTGTCTGATCTGGAAATAATATATTTTCAGCCGACGCTGCAATGTTCGCGTTTGCAGATGACAAATGTTCTTTTGGTGCAGATGGCAAGTGTTCAGGGTTCAAAAGAGCAGTTTCAGGAGGAGAGTCAGAGTTTGATGTATCAGTGATCAGTTCTGCATCACTGAAAGGTATGAACCTGGGGACTTGTTCTGTTTCAGAGGCACCGATTCCTTTCTTTACCCAGTTGTCGTAAGGAAGTGGCAGAGGCACACGTTTGACATGTGTCGTATGGATCCAGTTCTTCCGTCCGGCCACACGAATAGCAGTTCTCGTTGCCAATAAGACTTGGAAAGGGCCGATGAATCTGGGCTGAAGATTTTTCGTTCTTGCAAAATTTCTAATGACTACTTGATCCCCAGGTTTCAGCTGATGACCTGGACTCTCCGGTGGCTTTGGCAATGCATCGAAAACCTGTTGGTGAATAAGGCTCAATTTAGCAGTCAAGTCGAAAAGATAATCAGTTAACATTGGGTATTCCAGCTGCTTAAATTCTTTCGGTCTAGGTACCCCCCAAACATTTGCAGGGCGACCAAAAATTATTTCATATGGACTAAGCCCTACTCTAGAATGTACAGTTGCTCTTGTTGATAACAAAGCCAAAGGCAGTGCATCTGGCCAGGACAAATTTGTGGATGCTTGTATCTTAGCAAGTTTCAGTTTAAGGGTGCCATTGTAACCCTCAACTAAACCCGCGGACTGGGGGTGATTCGCACTATGAAACTTCTGTCTAATCCCTAGGCCGGCACACACACTCTGCATAACTTTCCCTACGAACTCACTTCCGTTATCTGACCATACAATCCGTGGCATTCCGAATCTGGGGAAGTATTCTTTAAGGAGGATTTTGGCAGTGGACAAAGCAGTATTGTCCTTTAGCGGGTATGCTTCGATCCATCTGGAGAAAGCACAAACTACCACCAGGACGTATTTCAGATTATTACAACGATCCATGTGAATGAAGTCTAGCTGGATCACTTCAAAGGGGCAGGAAGGAGGAGCGAAGTGACCTGCAGGTGTGGGGATTCCCTTGCCAGGATTATGCATCACGCATACCATACAATTTCTCACCACTCTCTCTGCACACTTACTAATCCCATCATTCTTCCAAACTGGAGCCAACATCTTACAAATCCCTTTTGAACTGATGTGCGCTGTTCCATGTGCCATCGTTACTACTGCAAGCACATACGCATCAGGCAACATCCAACGCTGTTGTTCCGAAAAGTCAATCCAACACCCACTCGAGTCCAATTTACCCGTGCTCTCTTTCCATGCACGCTTTTCCTCCTCAGTCGCCTCTTTCTGAATTTCTTTCACGCTTTCCACTGTGTCTTCACACATTCCAGACTCAGAAATCCATCTTGCAGACGTTGCAACATACATTCTACTCATCATATTTCTAGCTGTCTGTTTTGCAGTCTCATCAGCAAAAGCATTCCCACGACCAACATCATCCGTGATTGCTTTATGAGCACTGCATTTCACAATCGCAACTTCAGTCGGCAAGGTTAGAGATTCCAACAAGTCATTAACTGGCTGGCCATGTTGAATCTTAGTCCCATGGGACGTAATGAAACCTCTCTCTTTCCACAAACGGCCAAAACTATGGGCCACGCCGAATGCGTACTGACTATCTGTGAACACATTCACTCTCTTTCCCTTAGCTAAAACGCACGCTCTTGTCAGCGCGATCAATTCTGCAGCCTGGGCAGAATTCTGACTCACTCTCGCAGTCTCCACAATCGTACTCAAAGTCGTTACTGCATAGGCAGCAGTCACATCACCATTCTCCAATTTGAAGCAAGACCCGTCAACATACAACGTGCCATCTGGATCTGATAATGGAGTGTCTTTTAAATCAATTCGTCCTTTTGTTTCTTCCTCAGTTTTAAAACAACAGTCGTGTGGTTCGGAATCACTCGACTCTTGGCTAGTCGGCAACAATGTTGCTGGATTCAATACATTGCATCTTTTGATCTGAATATGACTCGCTAACAATGTCAGTTCGTAACCTGATAATCTAGCACTGGTAAGGTGTTGCGTCTTGGTTCGATTCATGAGTGTATCCACAGCATGAGGAACCATAACCAGTAGCATGTTGTTCATTACTAAACCAGCAAATTGCCGAATGGAGGCTGCAGCTGCGGCTGTAGCTCTCAAGCAACTAGGCAACGCTCTAGCTACCGGATCTAATGTTGATGAAAAATACGCACAAGGGCGTTGTTTATCACCAAATTTCTGTGTCAAAACACTCAACGCGCAACCTTCTCTCTCATGGACATAGAGCGTGAATGGTTTACTGTAATCGGGTGTACCCAATACAGGAGCTGAACACAGTGCATTTCGTAACTCAGAAAAACTCTCCTGGCATTCGGCAGACCATGGCACTGGACTCGAAACATTTTTCCCAGTCAAAGCTACCAACGGTTTCGCCAAAAGAGAAAAATTTGGGATCCATTGCCTACAATATGAGGTAATACCTAAAAAGGCACGTACTTCTCTCTGCGTGCTAGGAACATTCATCTGTGTAATTGCTTTTATTCTCTCTGGGGTCAACTTCCTTCCCTCCTTTGACAAGAGATGACCTAGGTAGGTCACTTCTTGGCAACAGTATTGCATTTTTGAAGGTGACACCTTGTGATTCAAATTTGACAAGTGATGCAATAAGGAAATTGTAGCTGTTTTGCAAGTTTCCTTGTCATCGGCAGCCACTAGAAGATCATCGACATATTGTATTAAAGCAGAACCAGGAGGAAGTACAAATGAGTCTAACTGGCTTTTTAATGCTTGACTGTAGATGGATGGGCTTTCACAATAACCTTGTGGAGCGCGTTTAAACCTGAAGCTTCGTCCTCCTAGAGAGAAACCGAAGATATCTCTGCTTTCCTCGGCTATCGGAATGCTGAAAAAGGCATTTTTCAAGTCGATAACTGAAAACCATGCTGCTGTAGCAGGAATCAACGTTAACAATGCAGTAATGTCTGGAACCACAGGAAACTGTGGAATCACAATTTTATTAACCTCTCTAAGATCAATTACAAATCTATATACTGGAGGTTTTGTTGGGTCAGTTCGTTTCAGAATGGGCAGTACAGGACTATTGCAGACATTACCTCTAGTTTCTTCTATAACGCCTTTCTTGATCAGATCTTGTACTATCAGTAGGAGCGCACGCTCACCTTCACTAGATATTCTGTATTGTGGAATTCGTGGAAATTTTACATTCGCTTTCAAAGTTACTACATATGGTGGAATTTCTAAAAGACCTACATCATTAGGACCAGTCGCCCAAAGAGTATCAGGGAGTGAATGCAGCTCTGGTGGGAGTGCATCCATCGACAAGTACATTGGAGAGATGATTCTTTTACCCAACGTAAGACGTACTCCTTCTGGAGAGCAGTACAATGTCGCATATAGGCGTTTTAACAAGTCTAAACCAAGCAGATTTTCATTACAACCTGTCGTCAAAATCAGGGGTGCTTTCAATTGTCGGGGTCCAACAGAAATAGACAAAGGACCAGAAACAGGGTTGTGAACAGGGGCGCCTGAAAAACCTACTGAAACGTTTGTTGAGCCAGACAAAGGTGCGCCAGGGAGTTTCGCATGTATGATAGAACTTTTTGCTGCACCAGTATCCAACAGAAACGGTTCGACTATACCTGATGTTGCTACTGCGACATAAGGCCCACTCTGATCTACTGGAACTGATACTACTCCCTCTCTTTGTCCATGGCTGTCCTAGTACTCCCTTGGCTGACCTTCCTCACTAGCTTCATAGTAATCTTCAACATGATACTGTTGAGACCTATTCTGTTGGGCAGATTGTCCATTTCGTTGGTCGAAATAATTAGAAGGGCGATCACTTGTCTGTGGAGGCATAGCACCTCTTCCTCGACCTCTAGAGTTTTGCATATAACCACCACGACCTCTTTGAGCTGCCGCAGCATTATTTTGTGCCCGTACCGGACACTCAGTCTTATAATGGCCTTCCATTTTGCAATAAGCACACTGATTCCATTGGTACTGTGGCCTCTGAGAATTATACTCCGTTCTTTGATATGACCCTTGCTGTGTATTGGTCTGATTGGTGCGAGGCGGATATGCTTGCTGTAAAAGAACTTTAGTTTTTAACTCTTTCGTCTTTTTATCTGATTTTTCTTTCTCCTCTTTGTCCCTATTTTCATAGTACTGGGCAGTAGCAAGTATTTGCGCAGTCGTGGAGACAGCCCACGCACTTTCAGAATTCTTTAATTTACCACTAAGTTCTGGCAACAGATTGTGCACAAATTTATCAACAAATAATCTCTGGCCTCCTTCTGTGCTCATATCCTGACCACTGTGATCCACGAAAGTCTCCTCGAATCTTGTGAAAAAGTCGGAGACGCTTTCGTCTTTCTTTTGTTTGCACGCGGACAATTTGTCCCAGTTAACGCGTAATGCTGGCATTAGGGTCTTCATTAAGTCGATTATTCTACCGGGCAAATTAGCAATTAAGGGTTCAGGTTTAGAACCACCTATTTGTTGACCATCCGCTGCAATTATAGCTGCCCAATCACCACCTAGGGCAACTGGATGATTCTCTTTACGAATTTTAGCCCAAATTGGTTGCGGTACTACATTACCAAATAGCAGATCTATGTCAGCTAGATTTAATACACAAGCGTCAACTGTCTGAGCCAACTCTTTGTAATACCCTGCAGGATTTTTACGCGGATCTGGCAAGGCCTGTTTCACTGCTAATACTTCAGCTCGCTTCCATGGAATATGTATCCATACTCTCTGGAATTGGGCCGGAGCGGCTGCAATACCAAGGTTGACATTAGCTTGCACAGCTTCACGCCAAATTGGTGGAACCTCCCTCATTGGGTATTGACGATTTAGTTTCGTACTACGTTTCTCTGACTCCCTCGGAGAACGAAGGGATGGGTCAATCCTATAACTTAAAATCAGTTCCATCGCTTCTTTTATATTTTGTCCAACTATCATACCTGCAGCAAACTCTTTCTGAACATTAATTAATTCTTCTAGATTTGATTCAGGGTCATCCTCTTCCAATTCCTCACGTAGAAGGAAGCACATTTCATCGAACACATATCGTTGTGTCGGTTCGTTCCATTGCATAAACGTATCTAATACATCTTGTACATTATATCTTCCAACTTTCGAAATCCATCTAAGAGCAGTGGAATCTAATATTCCTCGCTCTTCAGTACTGGGAAGCTGACTACGTCTCTGCACAGAGTCAGAGGTAGGAGTCTTAATCAGAGTTTTATAGAAGGGAGATAGAATGTTAGAGACAGAATCAGTGATTCTTCGACGAACAGAAAGTGGAGTCATAATATTAGCAGAAGCAGTAAATAGAGTAGCAGTTGGAACAGATAGATTAGGAACAGTAGGAGTAGCGGGCAAAACAGCTTGTGAACTAGCAGGTGTGAGCGATACAGGTATAGGTAAAGGAGCCGGCAACCCTGAAAGAGGGGGTGCCGAAGGAACATTAATATTGACCACAGGAGGTACAGGAACTTGATTCAGAGGAACGGGAACACCAGGTTGTCCAGCAACCGGTAATTGAACATTCGGTATAGGTGGAGCCGTAGCACCCTGTGCATACGGTGGGGGTGATCGTAACAAGTAAGACAACAGGGGATCCTTTTCAGGGTCCTCTACTATCTTAGCTGTACTTGATGGCAAAGCAGGATAGCACTTGTCTATTGCTAAATTATGCTCTCTATTGGCCACCTCCATCGCTTTCTCAGACT
The DNA here is from genome assembly GCF_964261635.1 of Lissotriton helveticus. Taxonomy (NCBI): domain Eukaryota; kingdom Metazoa; phylum Chordata; class Amphibia; order Caudata; family Salamandridae; genus Lissotriton; species Lissotriton helveticus. Next base: position 167,045,898 of record NC_136071.1, on the reverse strand, counting down.
CGTTGAGTTGCAGCTGCTTAGCAGACTGTTCTAAAGTCAACTCTTGTTCTTTCTGTTCTTTTTTCAACTTTTTAATTTCTCTCTGTTTAGATTCTTTTCGCCAATAACGGAAAGAATCAAACATTGCCGGCCGGGCTTTCTTCTTGAACAATTTCGTTTCTAAATTATCAAGAACTTGAGGTTCGAAACTACCATGCAGTGGCCAACTAAGGACACCATCTTTCTCTGTGTAGTGGATCCATACCTCGTTATAAGAGATAGGGCCCACACCAAATTTGCAATATAGATCATAAAGGGGAGTTCCAATCGGAGGAACCAAACACGAGTCCTCCAACTGGGAATCACTGTTGCAACTAAAACAAGACAACATACAATTTTTCCGACTTACCATTTTATAACCCGGAACACAAAACAGACGAAACACAAATTAAAGAAAGGTGCGCACTTGAACCAAGAACTTAGGCCTACCAGAACTGACAAACGTATCGATACCCGAACTGAACTGAATGATTATCGTAACCAGAATAACCAGCGACAATCTTATAAAACCGAACCAAACCAAGAACTAAAAGGATTAGCAAAACAGAAACAACCCTTACGAAGTAACCAACTATCAACCACTTAATACTTAACTGAGGCACTGAAGACGTCACCAAGGAGAAACCCGTCACGTCTCGCCGTACTAAGGACTGCACCTCGGGTCCAAGACAGGGCGACGGTCAAGGCAACGAACCACTGCAGCCGTCTGAACGGGAACCCTCGTGGAAGAGAACGTCGGGCCACTTTTGCGATATGCCGGGATCGATGAAGTGGGGCGCCTCCCTCTGAAATCTTCACACGAAGCTTCTCGAACTCTTCAGGCTTTTGGACCGGTACCGAATGACGTCGCCCCACGTTGGGCGCCAATTGGAGTTCTGGACTTTTTGGTTCCGTCCAGAGGTGTCAGGGACAACACCCGAAGACCCCGGAGTTCAACCTGTCTCGGTGCACAAACGAACAGAAACACGGGCTTCTCGATGGTGGCGTCAAAGACCAAAGGTTTATTACTGCAGGGACACAGAAGTCACAGAAACTACACATGGGCAGTATCTAGGAGCCTGTTCAATTTGTACAAAGAGGGTTGTTCCTTATATACTGAATATTGGGCTTCAGGCAAATTTCTTTACATGTTAGCACATTCCAAAACCTTTGTATCTTAAACAATAAATATTTGGCGTTGCACAGGAATCGTCATCAATATCTGATGTCAAAACATTACGAACGAGGGGTTCCCACTATTCCATCATAATCCCATGTCAACTTCTCATTCAAGACCCGGACCGCCTCATCGTAAATTTCGTTACCTCCCCCTAATAAAGGCCCAGAAGGAAAGGAGCAGAGCCAGGTGCAGAAGATAGAAAAGTAGGATAAGAGATGTTTGTGGGTCGTAAATGGGCACGGCTACCAGCTTCGGCCGCCTAATCATGATCAGACCAACGAACACGAGAACCAGTATAGCAGGACTGGCCTCAGGCTGGGGAGGCAGCTCTTGCCGAGTCATGCTGCCACAGCGTTGCTGGCCTAAGGTGCACGTGTCACTAGCAAGGTGAATTGCCGGCTAAAGCCTACGTGTCCTTAAATGAAAAAGAGGTCATTGCGTGTCCATTGACTATGTGAGGGCAAGGAATACAAAATGGCTTCCTTGTTCTAAGATGGATGCCACGGGTAGAACAGAAATGTGTTTGTAACAGGAGTGCTCTTGCTCGTAGCATAGCGAAAACACCAGGATATACTAAATGGATCATTTGCGGTTCATTGATACCAAAATTATGTATTTGCGACTATGTTACAAACACGGGTTAAATCGTCACGGAACCTCACAGCATGACCCTACACTACGCAAACACTACAACACTACCCAAAACCCCAAAACACTACACCCCAGCATGACCCTACACTACGCAAACACTACAACACTACCCTAAACCCTAAAACACTACCCCCAGCATGACCCTACACTACACAAACACTACAACACAACCCTAAACCCTAAAACACTACCCCCAGCATGACCCTACACTACGCAAACACTACAACACAACCCTAAACCCTAAAACACTACCCCCAGCATGACCCTACACTACGCAAACACTACAACACTACCCTAAACCCTAAAACACTACCCCCAGCATGACCCTACACTACGCAAACACTACAACACTACCCAAAACCCTAAAACACTACACCCCAGCATGACCCTACACTACGCAAACACTACAACACTACCCTAAACCCTAAAACACTACCCCCAGCATGACCCTACACTACGCAAACACTACAACACTACCCAAAACCCTAAAACACTACACCCCAGCATGACCCTACACTACGCAAACACTACAACACTACCCTAAACCCTAAAACACTACCCCCAGCATGACCCTACACTACGCAAACACTACAACACTACCCTAAACCCTAAAACACTACCCCCAGCATGACCCTACACTACGCAAACACTACAACACTACCCTAAACCCTAAACCCTAAAACACTACCCCCAGCATGACCCTACACTACGCAAACACTACAACACTACCCTAAACCCTAAAACACTACCCCCAGCATGACCCTACACTACGCAAACACTACAACACTACCCTAAACCCTAAAACACTACCCCCAGCATGACCCTACACTACGCAAACACTACAACACTACCCTAAACCCTAAAACACTACCCCCAGCATGACCCTACACTACGCAAACACTACAACACTACCCAAAACCCTAAAACACTACCCCCAGCATGACCCTACACTACGCAAACACTACAACACTACCCAAAACCCTAAAACACTACCCCCAGCATGACCCTACACTACGCAAACACTACAACACTACCCAAAACCCTAAAACACTACACCCCAGCATGACCCTACACTACGCAAACACTACAACACTACCCAAAACCCTAAAACACTACACCCCAGCATGACCCTACACTACGCAAACACTACAACACTACCCAAAACCCTAAAACACTACCCCCAGCATGACCCTACACTACGCAAACACTACAACACTACCCTAAACCCTAAAATACTACACCCCAGCATGACCCTACACTACGCAAACACTACAACACTACCCAAAACCCTAAAACACTACCCCCAGCATGACCCTACACTACGCAAACACTACAACACTATCCTAAACCCTAAAACACTACGCCCAGCATGACCCTACACTACGCAAACACTACAACACTACCCTAAACCCTAAAACACTAGCCCCAGCATGACCCTACACTACGCAAACACTACAACACAACCCTAAACCCTAAAACACTACCCTCAGCATGACCCTACACTACGCAAACACTACAACACTACCCTAAACCCTAAAACACTACCCCCAGCATGACCCTACACTACGCAAACACTACAACACAACCCTAAACCCTAAAACACTACCCCCAGCATGACCCTACACTAAACAACCACCAAAACTCTACACTACACTAACACAACACTACACTACACAACACTACACTACACTACACAATCACTAACCCACGAAAAAATTAACACAAACCCACTTACCTCTCTCGTCATCGTGGTTTTCACAACGCAAATGCATTTACCATACATGCCTTTAAAACGTAATTCTTTGTAAAAGCATGCGCGATAAATGCACATGCGTTTTGAAAAAATGCGGGATAATGGTATGCGAGGTCAATGACCTTGCGGGATAATGGTATGCGGACTGAAAGTCTGCGGGATAAAAAATGCGGGAAAATGGCTGCAAACCATGATTAGCAGCAGACTTCCCTGGTGAGCACTAGCTTTACTACAGTGATCTAATGAGCAACTAGAGTGCTAACATTCAGAATTTATGGCAAATGTGTGACACATCTGAATGCCTTCTTGATAGAACCAAAGTAAACAAGCATTGAAAATGCAATAGATCTCGCCCTCGTTTAAGTTAAAGCCATTCTGTTTGTAATGAGGTGGCTTTTTAGCTTTGCTTTTATTAGTGTTTTTAAAACTTTCATGTAAATAACATGCATATGTATGCATATATGTATATGTATGCATGCATTTATATTTATATAGATATGCAGATTATATATGTTTATATATGTATATTACCTACTGGCGATAGCCAGTGGGTATATATAGTTAGGATTTTTTCTCCATGGGATGTCTGAAAATTCTATGTCTAATAACTTTGGCGTTTGTGGACGGAATTGGCTGAAATTTTCAGGAAAATGGCACATTTTGTTTTTGAGCAGCCCCTGAAAATTTGGGGGGGTTTCGTCAAGGGGGGGCCGAGAAAAAAGGGGGGTCCCAAAACGCGTTTTCCCCATTCATTTTTCCATAGGGCGGTTGGACTCACTTTTAGCTCGAACGGCTGAATAGATTTACATGAAACTTGGCAAAATTGTAGATATGGTTTGCCCGACGTGCCTTTGCTATGTCTCAATATATGTGCTCCAGTGGATTTTGAGAAATTAACGTTTAAAAAAATATATATATCTGTGACAGCGCTCCGGTTAGCGCCCCGGTTCGCGTACCTGACGCGTAACGGAACTTCGCGAAGCGAAGCTGATTGGCTCTCCGGTGTCTGTCAACATTCTAAACAGTCCGGAGCGGCCGCCATCTTGTCTCTCGGTACGATCGAGAGACAAGATGTGGTGAAAAACGAAGGGGGAAATGAAGGAAAGGGGGCAAGGTAGACCACTCCTGACCCCCTAGGATTGATGAGGGGGATATTAAAGTGCCCCGCGGGGCAAAAAATAAAAAAAAAATGTTTTTTGCGATTTTACGCCGTAGAGGCGCGTCCCGGTACGCGAACCGGGCAGCTCACCAGGCAGCTCACCGGGCAGCTAACCGGGCAGCTAACCGGCAGCGTAGCTGTCAACATTGTAAACAGTCCGGAGCGGCCGCCATCTTGTCTCTCGGTAGGTTCGAGAGACAAGATGTGGTGAAAAAAGAAGGGGGAAATGAAGGAAAGGGGGCAAGGTAAACCCCTCCTGACCCCCTAGGATTGATGAGGGGGATATTAAAGTCCCCCGCGATTTTTCGCAGTAGAGGCGCTTCCCGGTACGCGAACCGGGCAGCTAACCGGCAGCGTAACGGGAGTCCGCCATCTTGTGTTTTTGGAGCGTCCGGTTCGCGTACCGGGTAGCGTCCCGGTAAGCGTAACAAGGGGAAAACCAAGAGAAACAGTAAAAAAAAAATTAAGGGAATAGATTTCCAGCAAACTTGGCAAAATTGTAGGGACTGTTTGTTTGATGTGCCTTTGCAAGGCCTCAAGATATGTGCACGTGTGGATTTTGTCTAATTAAGGTTAAAAAAAATACATATATCTGTAAGCGTGCTCCGGCACGCTTACGTTACGGGTTTTGTTTGCGCTGCAGAGCCGATACGTCACGGTTATGCGACGCGTCATGAGGCGTCTCACGTGGCTACGTGATACGTCACGTAATAAAGAATATATTTTACAGCTATAGATATTAGCTTTTAAAAAACCAATGAAATTCACTGAAACAACCATAGGTTATAGACCATATATAGTTAGGAATTTGCATTTACAAAACCTTGAAAATTCACTGAAAAAACCATAGGTTAGAGACCATATATAGTTAGCTGGACATTTTATTGACATAAAACCAATGAAATTCCATATATAGTTAGTTGCACTAACTATATATCGCGCACCCGCAATCCACTGCTGATGATGTCACATATTACATCATTCATGACATGGTCAGTGACATCACTGATGAAATCACTGATGACATCTCAAATGACATCACTGATGACATCACTGATGACATCTCAAATGACATCACTGATGACATCATGACACACCAATACCAGTTACTACATACGCACTCACTGATTCCTACGTCTACACACACATTCACTCATTCACCCATACAATCACTCATACATACAGTCACTCATTATTACAACACTATCATATGCACTCATACACCTATGCAGACACTCACACACTGCCACTCATCCATGGAGTTACTCACACACCTAGTCAGTCCTGTAAAGAATCAATCACACTTCCATTTCCTCAACTATACAGTTAAACACAGAACACCATACTTCAGTGACATCACTGATGACATCACTGATGACATCTCAAATGACATCACTGATGACATTTCAAATGACATCACTGATGACATCATGACACACCAATACCAGTTACTACATACGCACTCACTGATTCCTACGTCTACACACACATTCACTCATTCACCCATACAATCACTCATACATACAGTCACTCATTATTACAACACTATCATATGCACTCATACACCTAGTCAGTCCTGTGAAGAATCAATCACACTTCGATTTCCTCATCTATACAGTTAAACACAGAACACCATACTTTTCACACATATACTAACACATACTTACTCTCTTATACAATCACTGATACAAGTACACATTGATATGCACAGAGTCACACACCTCCCAGCCAGCCACACACACACTCAGTCTTCCATACATCCACTCATTCTTCAATATGTAAAACATATTTAAACTTTACAAAAACACACAGACACCAGATGATGTCCTCAGTGATGTCATTTGAGATGTCATCAGTGATGTCATCAGTGATGTCATTTGAGATGTCATCAGTGATGTCACTGACCATGTCATGAATGATGTAATATGTGACATCATCAGCAGTGGATTGCGGGTGCGCGATATATAGTTAGTGCAACTAACTATATATGGAATTTCATTGGTTTTATGTCAATAAAATGTCCAGCTAACTATATATGGTCTCTAACCTATGGTTTTTTCAGTGAATTTTCAAGGTTTTGTAAATGCAAATTCCTAACTATATATGGTCTATAACCTATGGTTTTTTCAGTGAATATATATATATATATATATATATATATATATATATATATATATATATATATATGTATATATACATATATATATATATACGAGCAGCCCGTCCCGACGTTGTCCGGGTATAAATTGCTGCCAGCCAGTAGTATATTGTTTTGTAGGATTTCGTTTTGATAGCATTTCATATCTGTGACAGGCCTGTGAAACGCTCCGATTCACAGTGCACTGCTGATGCACTTAAGAGTGCGCGTTCAGTAGTGTGTGAACTCGAGTTTCCCTACTTTATTTTTCCTTGCAATATTATATAGCGCGAACTCGACAACATGGCATGAGCGCAATTTACATTACTGAAGAACTCATTTATTTGTGGTAGGCACGGGGAGACAAAGCGATTTGCCTAGAATCACAGGACGTTGAGGTGATGCCGAGATTCGAACGTAGCTCCCCAGCTCTAAAGTTCGCAATTCTAGAACTTGTGGCGGGAGGTGTGTCTGAAAGTGTATGTCGGTGCTGGCCTTCAATGAGAGAGACCTGTGCATTTTTCAAATGGGTGGTGAAAAAATATGAGTATGTTGCTGGAGATGTGGGCCGCCGTGCCACCAATGTACTTACCGTAGGAGGGTAAACACCCATTATTCCGCAACTTTCTTTCCGCATACCATCACTCCGCATACTTTCATTACGAAAGTACCATGACTCCGCAATGCCATTATTACATTTTATATGCTTTTACCACGCATACATTTACAACGAAATTCGTTGTAAATGCATGAATGGTAAAAGCATGTTTTTTTATGTTTGGATAAGGTAAGTATGGGTATAGGGGTGTATGTTTTGGGGTACTGAGGTATATGTTTTGGGGTGTTTGGGTTTTTTAAGGGTTCAGATATAGTTTTGGATTATGGGGTACAGGGGTAGTTTTAGGGTTTAGGGATATTTATGGGTTTTGGGGTACAGGGGTATTTTTAGGGTTCAGGGCTAGGTTTCAGTTTTGGGGTACAGGGGTATTTTAAGGGTTAAGGGCTAGGTTTTGGTTTTGGGGTACAGGGATATTTTTTGGGTTCAGGGCTAGGTTTGGGTTTTGGGGTACAGGGGTATTTTTAGGGTTCAGGGGTAGGTTTGGGATTTGGGGTACAGGGGTATTTTAAGGGTTCAGGGCTAGGTTTGGGTTTTGGGGTACAGGGGTATTTTAGGATTCAGGGGTAGGTTTGGGTTTTGGGGTACAGTGGTATTTTTAGGGTTCAGGGCTAGGTTTGGGTTTTGGGGTACAGGGGTATTTTTAGGGTTCCGGGGTAGGTTTGAGGTTTGAGGTACAGGGGTATTTATAGGGTTCAGGGATAGGTTTGGGTTTTGGGGTACAGGGGTATTTTTAGGGTTTAGGGATAGGTTTGGGTTTTGGGGTACAGGGTATATTGATAGGGTTAAGATGGGTTAGTGTTTAAGGGTGTTGGGGTATTTTAAGGAGTATGGGTGGGTTATGATTATGGGGTGCAGGGGTATTTAAAGGGAGCAGGGTGGGATTAGTACACGATATGAGACATGGCATGAAGGGCGGAACGTACCACACGCCCCCAGCGTTTGTCACGCCCCCAGCACACGCCCACAGCACAACGCAAACACGCCCACAAGGAACTACTTTGCTGGCACGGTTCTTTTACCTTTTAAATGTATATGGTGGGCGTCGTCCTTCTGCTGCAACTGCCCTTTCCAACGCTGTATTGGCTGTTCTGATTGGTGCTGTGGTTCCTGAGATTACCCGCCTCAGAGGTTTGGGCTCTCTCTTTATTATATTAGTGTGGATATATATATATATATATATATATATATATATATATATATATATATATATATATATATATATATATATATATATATATATATATATATATATATATATATATATGTATATATATATATATATATGTATATATATATATATATATATATATATATATATATATGTATATATATATATATATATATATATATATATATATATATATATATATATATATATATATAATATAAATGTACATTAATTTTGAATATGAATTATTAACCTAGAAAGAATATAGTAAAAGGTTTAACAGAGCACACTAACTCATCATATTAAACGGGTATTCAATCATTATTTTAAATATACAGATTTAATTTACAAATACTTTTATATATTAATTATAAAAAGTCTCATCCTCACCAACATTTGTATTTTTATTTGATAGACATTTTAATATGTAATGACTTAATTTAAATTATTTTCCATTTTTTAAAGGTCACATTTTTTATTACATTTCAAAATAACAAAATAGATTTTAAATATAAATATAAATATATATATATATATATATATATTTATTTATATATATATATACATATATAATTTAATTACAATGTAAATGTCCCAAATCATTATTAATTAAACATCAGATCCTGTCGGGTGTTAATTTATTTCCCTGCCTCTACTGTTTTCTATAGGAGTGTGTTGCTGTACCAGTGATTGGTCATGTGTTCTATTTGACTTTCTCAAAGGCTTGGACTGGAGTATATATGAGCCTAGGTCTACACCCTTAGTGTTGTAGTAACTTTAGAAGTGCAGTCTGTGAATAGTAGAAGACTCAATCTTTTATGGGATTGTGGTTGTATTAGCATGCCCCACCATTAACTTTCCCCATTAAGTACTCTCTATTCTCTAGCAACATCCCCCATTGGCACTCCTGCATTTTCTAGAGAAACAAATGACAGAACAATTGGCAATGTCTCTTCAGAGGAGGAAGGATTTCTAAGCGTTAGCAACGATGGAGGAGCACACTTTTTTTCGTTACATTGATGACAAATGGGAAAAAAGGGATTCTAGAACCATAGCTGACCCACCAAATTGTGAACCATACTGACTAGTGTTGACGAGTTTGGTTGCTTTATTTAAAAATATGTTGACGTAATCTTAGTCTTTTTGTAATAAATCTGGGACAAAAATATGTTATATGTTCAATAGTTTTTGTATACTTTGTGCAAATTGGGCAACTTGTTTATTACTCTTTCTAGGAAACCACACTCGCTCAAACTGGGAGTATAGTGGAATAAAGAAGATGTAACAAAAGAACGTTTGCATTAAACAGTTGATTCTAAGTTAGATTCAATATAAGGCAGTGCAAACATAAATAACATTTCCCAACTACACAATGAACCAGCCTATTTTCTGCTGTTTTCAAATGATGCAAAAAGTAATGTCATGTTTTTGCCTACAGTCTTTTTAACTGCTCTTGCTCAATGTCATTACATTTGAAACTGGGGCTAGTAGATATTGATCAAATACATTTAAAAAGGGATGGGTGATGATTTGTTTTCAGCGTGTGACCTTGTATAGTTATAGTTCTTTTAAGATCCGAGCTGATCAGTAAGGCCGGGTACTCAGTTTGTAATAGTAATTCTGACTAGTTGGCTAAAATAAAAGAAGTCAGAAGACCTGAGTCCAAAAGAATCTTTGATTGTGAGGTAGAAGAAATAGTATTAGACCTGGCATCATTTGCATGGCTTTCCCCCTCACTTTTTGCCTTCAGACCTCCTGTTTTGTGAACGTCATTGTTGCTGGCCTTAGGACTCTGTACACTTTACCACTGCCACCCAGGGCTAAAGTGCTTGTTCTCTTTCTTTAAAACATATTTAATGTACTTGTATGTCCATAGTAAAGTGGCAATACCTGCACCTTGGGCCTGTAAATTAAATGTTACTAGTGGGCCTGCAGTGCTGATTGTGCCACCCACTTAAGTAGCACCTTATACATGATTGCAGCCTATGTGTGTGCAGATGTTAACTGCCATTTCGACCTGGCAAAATAAACCTTTTTCTAGGCCCAAAACCTTATTTCCCAGCTCAGAGGACAGGGTTCAATGTATTTAAAAAGTAGGACATGTACCTTTAAGTTTTACATGTCCTGGTAGTGAAAATCTCTTAACTGTGTTTTCCACTACTGCAAGGTGTGCCTCTCTCATTGGATAGCATTGGAGTTACCTTATTACATTTAATAAGCTGTAATTTCCAAATGGGGGCAGGTAACCATTTAATGTTTGATGTCTTTGGTTTTATATTTAAAAAACCCTAACTTATAGTGAAGTCGGACTTTAAATTACAATTTTGAAAATACCACATTTAGAAAGCTGAAATATTCCTGCCTTAGGCATTTTTGGTGTCTGCAGCCTGGCCTGGGTGACATGACTGGATGTAGTTGATAGGCTTTGTGTATTCCTCCTAGACAGCGACACACAATGGGGGGCTTATATTAGCCATCACTGGAAGGATGGGAGGGAGGAGCTGGGCCCTGCCCCACTTGCACTTGAATAAGCTGTGTCCTGGCTACATGCAAAGGTCTTCATACCCCCTGTAATTAGTCTGGAGCAATAGCAGGTAGGCAGGGCATCTGGGCACTTCAAAGGCATATCTCTAGAAGCTTCTCACAACCTCAAAGGCACAACTGGGTATAAATGCTGGACCTCAGCTCTTCTGCCTGGGTGAGAAGGACTGGAACTGCATCTCTTAAACCCAGAACCTCAGAGTGACTGCAAGGGTCTAGTTGACTGGCCTCCTTGATCTGAAATCTCAGGGGCACAACAGGCTTTCAATAATGTTGCAACTGCTCATGGACTCTCCCATCTGTGAGTTTACCCTGTCAAGTGGTGCCATCCCAGTCCTGGACCCTTTGAATTCGGCTTAAAAGTGCTTTGCCAGCCTCTGTGGATCCAGCTGAATCAATGCATCTCCTCTGCCATGTGCTGCTGCGGCTCATTCGCTAAGGCGCTGGAGCGTCGCCCCACTGCTCAGCGAACAGTTTAAAAAGGAAAAAAAATGATAATAACGCAATGTTATTATCAATTTCTTTTTTTGTTCCTGCTTAGGTGCAGAGCAGGGTGGGGCTGGGATGGCTAGAGTCAGGGCCAGGTGAAGAAGTGGTGAGCACACACTAAGTGCGCTTTACAGTTTGGTTGGCTGTCTTGGGCTGGGGGAAACAGTCATGCACACTTTGCATGTTCTCCACCAGCTGTATTGCACACCCTGGGTGGAGAACATGGACAGCTTCCTAGTCCCTCTCTGAGCCCCCGAACCACAGCACTCAGACCAATTACAATGATGCTGTATGCAGCATCAGGATTGGCTAGGGGAGTGTGGGAGCATGAGTGCTTCCTGGTTCCTGCTCCTGGAATCGACCGAAGAGGACCGAGAGCCAACGGCGAGCCTGCAAGTAAGATTTTTTTAAATAATTTTTTTCCACTGTGTAATCCACTTGTCACCTTGTCAGATGATGCCTTAAGCTTGTAACAACTTTTGAAGGCCTTTTTGGGGACATGATAGTAATACAATGTACTCAGCCTATGTAAAAGTAAAAGTTAAACTCCTGTAAAACTACTAATTGGAGTAGAACCTGATATTCTTGCAATGCCAAAGACAAGCACTGCTTCCATTGCAATGCAAGAGAAGTGCAGAGAAGGCATATTAATAGACTGTGTACAAAATGACTGCTTCGCTGTTTCAGAATAGTAGCTGAACATGTGACACAGGAAATGTAGCAGTTATATCTAGTAAGGATTCTGCAACTCACTTGCAAGGACAATCAGGAAGAGGACCAGAGACATGCTAGGCAGAATCATGAGAATGGCCACTGTTATTGTGGGCAGTATCTTAAGGAGGACCAGAGTCATGCATGGCAGTACTTTGAGGAGGACTAGAGAAATGTAGGGCAGTATATTGAGTGGGACCAGTCATTTAGAGCAGTATTCAAGGAACAAAGTCAATAAAAGTCAGACTGAGGGCTGCCAGTAGACATGCATTATTTGCACAAACTCTAGCCATGGTGAAGAAACTGAGCACACAGAAAAGATTAGTGAAGCTGTAGTGCAATTATATTGTCGGTCACAGATAGCATGCATTTTAAGACAATTTAGGGTGGTAAGGCACCTATTGTAGTAGTTTAAGGGTACCCTGCACATCTCAAAGTATAATACTGAGAAGTATGAGGTGAAGGTACTTGCATCTGAGAACTGTTTGCAATCTCTAATCGTTATAAAATAGCTTTGGATGGGGCAATTAAGGCAATCCTGTAACCCTCGCATGGGGTCAGATAAATGTTACAGAAGGGCCACTGTGATGGCAAGCAATTATCATTAATTAAACATCATCTAAGTGGGACCAAACTAAACGCCCCCACCTGCTCCTTATGAGGCAAAGAAGCAGGCATTTTATGGATGTGAAAATATGGAATGCCAGATGCTTGCATATCAATTATTTCTGTGCAAAAACTCCTCTTGGAACAGCAAAAGGATGCTGTAAACCAAAATATTGGACTGAAGTGTCTGAATGGTGCTCGGGGTGTCACAGGTGGCATCTTGTTGCTGTTAACTGGCTCGCAGGAGCCAAGGGTTCCTTTTTCATGGAGCTTTGTATCTGCACCAAATCTTTTACAAAGCTGGCCCTTTATTTATCCAACAAAGGCTTTTCTCCCGCAGTCCTTTCAAAACCCATTATTTATCATCTGTTTGACCCTGTGTCATAAATTGAGTCCTTTAAATGATATTTTAATGCAGGTGTCTGTCACAGTTTTGGGCTAAGTGGTGTCTAAAGTAATTGCCGAGCTGGAGCACTGGTATTTCACCACTTTTGATAATAGTAAATTATTGTAGTCAGAGGAACTTTAAATTCCTGTGATGCTCTTGGCTGAAAATGTAGCATCCTTTGTTGACATCTGAAGTAGGCAGCAGAACATTACACAATGACATACACAACACGACAACTCAATTAAAATCTAATAGGGCACAACACAGCAAAACAGTCCAAACAGAAGGCAGCACAACAACAACAGTATTGTAATACAGCTACATCACATTGGAATAAAACAGAACAAAATCGCAGCAGCACAAAAAACCAACAGAACCCATCGTCACAGCAGTAAAATGCCACACAACAAATATGTACTAACACTCTTACTGCAGATTACCACCTCCAGAAACCTGCTTCATACTAAGGATGTAAAAGTTATTTGCACCAAGCTCTGCCTTAACTTACCACCAAGTCATATAGTAACACCAGTCAAATTTTTTTGTTATTGGGTCCTCTATCTCCTATCTGGTGGTCACTCTCTAGAATCCTCTTTGGATCCGCTTTAATCCAAATTGTCACTTTGTTCAGAAAAAACTGAATAACTGGATAGAATATTCTCGCCTTAACTCATGGCTCTCTTTGCTTTTTGTCTTAGCGCCAGGGTGCTCCTTTTTAGGTCTTGGCTCTAGACAGCCCATGCACTGTCTTGAAAGAGACATGTTGTATATACTTTGTGGTCTTCAGCCCAGTCTCCTAATCTTTTCCCCATTTGTCCATTTTATGCATGCGTCATGCTATTTCCTGTATTTAGACCTCCCTGAGAGCATGGACAAATTACTACTATACATCCACTCCTCCCATTTAATCACCATTTTAGGAGCTAATTTTTGCTTTGTTTAAGAGCCCACCTCAGGAGTGGTCATGTTTTCACTCGCTCCGAGTGCCGCACCGATTCTGTAAACAGACCTGTAATTCACTTTTTTATCTCATTTCATGAACTGTCTCCCAATCACCCTCCTGCCTCCGTCACTTTCTCCATCTTGCACCCCCATATCTGCTTTCACTGTGATTCTCCGGCTGTCATGATACTGCTCTCCCCCATGCCGCATTTTTTCTTATCCTGTCCCCCAATCACCCTCCTCCCACTGTCGCTTGCTCCCTTTCGCTCCCCTGTGGCTGCTTGCCCTGTGCTTCTCCGACTGTAATGGAGCAGGCCTGTACATCATGTTCTTATCTTGCTTTTCAAGCCACTGCATGTTTTTCAATTACCAGCAGAGCATTTGCAGGAAGAGATCAAAAAAGTTAGCAAACCCCTCCATGGGCTCCATTGCCTTGCAAGGTCACGTGGCCGCTTCGTTTCAGCTGCCCTTCACGCACTCATTCTCATCCCCCTCCCCACCCATGAGATAGTTACAAAAAACAGAAACACATCATACAGGCTCACTGATTACTAATAAAACTGGCTGCGAGAAGGGCTTATTTCAATTCACTGTATGGCCTCATGCCACAAACTGCACTCTTTGGTGCTGGAGTGCATCTGTATAGTAAGAGTTTTGAATACAGCACATTAGTAAGCACAAGGTTAGTTATGTTGCAGAATTACAGATGAAAAGAAAATGATCAGTAAAAGGATTATTGCAAGATAAAATAAACAAAGGTATTTTCAACAGACGGCACCCCCCCCCCTTTGAGATGTAGGTCTGGTAAATGTTGATGTCAGCACCAAAGTAAATTCACATTACTCAGATTTTGAAACTGCAACCTACCAGGGGTACCATAGAGGTACTTTGCATGTGCACAGCCGGTAAGCCCTACTGTGCGATCCAAGATACCAACAGTAGTAAAAAAAAAAGAAACAATACTAAAACACAGTGGCGTAGCTTGGGCGGGGCTGAAGGGGTGGTTGCCCTCAGGGCAGAATTCTTAGGGGCATGTTTAGGGGTGCACCTTTTAATAGGGGCACAACTTTTTAAAAGAAAAATGGAAGGATACTCGCCTTGCCCCGGGCACTGGCAACCCATGCTACGCTGCTGCTAATACATAACACTTTAAGGGAGACATATTTAAGTACTGCAAGAATTTGTTACAGCTACACAAATTTACAGTATTCATTTTATCAACCTCAGAACTTCCAAAGGCCAAGTTGGCCCTGCTACGATCTGGCCATGTGACCCAGTGATAACAGTACAGTGGCCTAATGAGCTGGCTTACTACTTTCTTGCAATGGGCTTGACATCTAGGTGGTGGTTGTAAATCCAATTCACTGACTGGAAGGGAGGTATGGTCAGACTATACCAAGTTTATGTCAAACCAGATAGACACAACAGTGACCTACAAAACATCATGTAGTAGGAAGAGAAAATAGATTTAATAAAGGATTCCTGAATTTGAATCAACGCATGCAGGGATTTCTGCATTTTGATGATTGTTGGTTGGGATACTTCTAGCCAGTTGGATAGCTCAGAGGGTTGAGTGCCTGCAGCCTGCATGCATTTGTAACATGTAAGTCATAAGTATGAATTGCACTAAGGCAGACAGTATCCTCTGCTCCTGAGATGTAAGCAAAATAAGTATCATGATTTTATTAGGTAATTTTGGCAAAACTTGTTAAAGGGATTTGACACATTTCATATTGTGTTTTGCTCTCTACCAAATAGTAAATTTAATTTGGGATACCTTGTTCATGTATGCCAGTGATTACACAAAGAAGTAATGGTGCATCAGTTGCGGGCGTTTAGGTGCAACATCTGCCTGGGGAACACTTAGCTTCTGACCATACAATGCTGAAACACATTGTCATTGACAACGTCAATAGATCTTGCATTGTCGAGTCTGATTGGGTTTGCCAATGCTTGCTGTGTCTTGTCAGGTGCTGTATTATTGCTGCTATTACTACCAGTTTGGTAAGTGAAAAGAAGGCGTGGTCAGCTACAGTAACCCAAGCTGTGTGGGACCAGTGAGAACCTGTGCTGGCTGTCATAAAATCTGTTGGTATTATTAACCAACAATAAAATCAAAGCTAGTATTTCATATGCCCTATTTTCTAAAGCACTAACAATTACTTCACCAACTAGATACGTGTTCAGGATATATTGTTACTCATTCATTTGGGCCTTTAAGAAGCAGGAACTTCGTATTCCCTCCTCCACACACCCCTCCCTCCTTGCACCATCACTGCGCACCAGCGCTTGCGTCATCCATTATTCACTTTTGCAAATGTTCTTCTGAAGTTTCTTGGTAAATTACTTTGAGTTCTCAACAGATATTACTCCTTGCATTTAATGCCTTTTTTGGTTTCATATGGTAGCTGAGTAGGCTAATACGTCAGCTACAGTGATGTGTGTGTGTAAACTGACTTGCCATGGTTCGTATCCTAGTGAGAGGCTCAGCCTTTTATCCTACTGTGGTTGATTAAATGAGGAGCAGGCCTCTTGGATAATGACAGTTGCATCACAAACTTGCCCTTAGGCATACCTGTGACAGCCTTCTGAGACACACAGCAAACATCTCGTAAACATTATCCCTCTTTTAAAGACTTTTGTGCATCGCATTGTACTGTTCTTGCAGACAATCAATGTAGAATCTTTTCTTACAGTCTGGTAAGTGTAGTTTCAGAAGACCCCATTTCATTAAGTTCCAAATGCTGCAGTCGTGGGTTTTTCTTTTGCAAATTAGTTTTCAGACGTGTTAGTTCAAGTGGATAAACTGAAAGGAAATAGAGCAACCCCTCTTAAGCTATAGTTTTTTAACTAAAACCCAGGACCGGCACACCACCTCATTGATGACATGGAGTACTCTGGTAAACTCATTCATGACCTTTGTGGCCAGGCCCCCTGGACCCAGGGACAAAATCCTTTTAGTCCAAAACACTCCCAGTTAAGCAGGTGCTGAAGTCCATTGTGTTATGTAAAGAACAGCTAAAAGTGAAATAAGTACATGTCAGCACTGCCGAGATAAGATAAACCGTAGCCAATCAAAAGCAAGAGTAAACAAGCTTTTGACAAATACTGGAAAGGAGCAGGGAACAGAGATTAACAATCAAACCATCTAATCATGGGCATGGGCTATCGCAAAGCCTACTCTATGTAGTATTGTATACAATATACTGCCTGCACTAGGCACGAATGCCTCATTTCATAATGAGAGGAACAAAGGAGAGGTAATGGGAATGCGCCCTCACGACCATGAATATGGTCGAAGCAGACTTTAGGGGATTTCAGTCCCGGACTTCCACTTACCAATACAGATTAGATCACCGATCATGTACAATCACACAATTGTACTTGTCTTTAGTGTTTTAATAATGTGACCATGAGTAATTTAAATGGTGCTTATGTGAATGGCTCCAATACCTTCGGGTGGAAATTGCATTACCGACCGAATTGGTCTTGCCGGGAAAGAGTGCTCTTAGCTGGAACCCTAGTTTCTGGCCTCCCAGTATGGGAGCTCCCCCATCTAAGTCTTCCTCGGTCAAGAGCTTGGGAATACACATTAGTGAGGACCTCTCTCTTAAAAAACAAGTAGGAGCCGTTGTCTCAGCTAGTTTCTTCCAGCTGAAGAAAATTAAGAAAATCGCCTGCTTCTTTTCCCCAGCAGCCCTCACCCAGATCGTCATCTCCCTGGTTCTGTCAAGATTAGACTTTTCCAACAGTCTCTATTTTGGAATCCAAGTTGGAGAGCTTAAACGCCTCCAGCTTGTTCAGAACCAGGCTGCCAGACTTCTCCTGAATCTCTCCAAAAGGCAGTCTGTCAGATCTGGTTTGAAACAGCTACACTGGCTGCCTGTGGAGCAGCGCGTGGCCTTCAAAATAGGGTGCATTTTATTCAAATCTCTGCATGACTCTGGTCCTCTTTTTATCAGAGACATGTTTAAGAGATACACCCCTTCCCGCAATCTCCGGTCTATTCATAAACTTCTTCTAACTGTTCCACCCTATAAGAGGAAACGTCTTGGAGGCAGCTGTTTTGACCATCTTGCGGCTGGCTTCTGGAACTCTCTCCCCCTTCGCCTGAAACTGACTGATGACATCCTCAGTTTTAGACAATCTTTGAAAACTTGGCTTTTTACCCTGGCGCATTGCTGAGTTGCTCCCCTTCCACTGTGACCTGTGCTTTTGTTCCCTCCGACAGCGCCATGAAGCCTCCGGGCGTACGAGCGCTTATAAATACATACTAACATTAACATTAACATTAACATTATATAAAAATGGTAAAAAAAAGTAATGTGATCGAAGACATACAATCTGCCCAAACACACACACATCCATCCTACACTGTGATACAAACCGCCACAAAACACCCACGTAGAATAAACACATGGGCTCACCAACACACACATACTCACATAAATCTATGCAACATTAGAAATATGATGCAAATAGCCAGTTATAAAAGAGAGAGAGCGATGTACCTGCTCTCTCTGCTACTTGTCATGATGTTGCATGATGCATTAGTACATTAACGCCACGCCTATTGGCTTTGCCAGTGCTTGATGAAATGAAACACATTTAGGCCAAATTACACCCACAACACCCCAAAAACCGGGCAAATGTGCAAACCTGAGCCAAGTTACATGGTTGGCAGCATATCTCCTAAATTGCAAGCACCTACGAGCTTTTAGAATGCAACATTTTTGTGAATTTGCACAATTTACAACTGTAGAGACCTGTGTTTAACCAATGTGGCTCAATGAGAAAAAATATTTTATTGACTGCTTATATGGAGTTTCCTTAATCCTTTGTGGTAATACTACTAATTGGTAGTTGAGTTACTTCAACCAAAAATTGTGATAAAACTGCAAATGTAACATTAAATGCGAATTATATGTTTCCCCATTTTCAGACGTTAAACCAAGCACCCACTTTTTGCAGGTGATGAAAAAAGCCTTCACTTTATGTTTATTACACACGCATAATCTCCCTTAGACTTGGTTGTTGGGTTACCGATGGTTAGCGTATTTTTCTGTTTTCGTTACGCCTACTCCAAGTATATGACTTAAACACCATCAGGGCACCAATGAAACCGGATGTGTGCTTTGTGCTTTGTGCTAGCAACATTCACCAAGGTGTACAGAAACTGGGTGTATGCTTTGTGTTCTGTTCTAGCTACATTCACCATACTGTGCAGAAACTGTGTGTGTGCTGTGTGTTCTGTTTTGGGAACATTTCCCATGCTGTACAGAAACTGGGTGTGTGCTTTGTGTTCTGTGTTGGGAACATTCACCATGCTGTACAGAAACTGGTTGTGTGCTTTGTGTTCTGTGTTGGGAACATTCACCATGCTCCAGAAACTGGGCCTGTGTTTCGTGTTCTGTTCTAGCTACATTCCCCATGCTGTGCAGAAATGGGGTGTGTATTTCGTGTTCTTTTCTAGCTACATTCACCATGCTGTACAGAAACTGGGTGTGTGCTTCATGCTATGTGCTTGCAATGTGCAGAAACTGGGCCTGTGCTCCGTGTTCTGTTCTAGCTACATTCACCATGCTGTGCAGAACCTGAGCATGTGCTTAGTGTTCTGTTCTAGCTACATCCACTTGCTGTGCAAAAACTGGGTGTGTGCTTCGTGTTCTGTCCTAACTACATTCACAATGCTGTGCAGAAACCAGATGTGTGCTTTGTTCTTTGTGCTAGCAACATTCACCATGCTGTGCAGAAACTGGGTGTGTGCTTTGTGTTCTGTTCTAGCTACATTCACCATGCTGTACAGAAACCGGATGTGTGCTTCATGCTTTGTGCTTGCAACATTCACCAAGCTGTGCAGAAACTGGGCCTGTGCTCCGTGTCCTGTTCTAGCTACATTCACAATGCTGTGCAGAAACCGGATGTGTGCTTTGTGCTTTGTGCTAGCAACATTCACCAAGCTGTGCAGTTGGGTATATGCTTCGTGTTCTTTTCTAACTACATTCACAATGCTGTGCAGAAACCGGATGTGTGCTTTGTGCTTTGTGCTAGCAACATTCACCATGCTGTGCAGCAACTGGGTGTGTGCTTTGTGTTCTGTTCTAGCTACATTCACCATGCTGTACAGAAACCAGATATGTGCTTCATGGTTTGTGCTTGCAACATTCACCAAGCTGTGCAGAAACTGGGCCTGTGCTCCATGTTCTGTTCTAGCTACATTCACCATGCTGTGCAGAAACTGGGTGTGTGCTTCGTTTTTTGTTCTAAGTACATTCACAATGGTCTGCAGAAACCGGATGTGTGCTTTGTGCTTTGTGCTAGCAACATTCACCAAGCTGTGCAGAAACTGGGTGTGTACTTCGTGTTCTGTTCTAGCTACATTCACCATGCTGTGCAGAAACTGGGATAGTGCTTCGTGTTCTGTTCTAGCTACTTTCACCATGCTGTGCAGAAACTGGGTGTGGGCTTCGTGTTCTGTTCTAGCTACATTCATGATGCTGTGCAGAAACCGGACGTGTGCTTTGTGCTAGCAACATTCACCAAGCTGTGCAGAAACTGGGTATGTGCTTCGTGTTCTGTTCTAGCTACATTCACGATGCTTTGCAGAACCTGGATGTGTGCTTTGTGTTCTGTGTTGGGAACATTCACCATGCTGTGCAGAAACTGGGCCTGTGTTTCATGTTCTGTTCTAGATACATTCACCATGCTGTGCAGAAACTGGGTGTGTGCTTTGTGTTCAGTGCTAGCAACATTCACCATGCTTTACAGAAACTGGGTGTGTGCTTTGTGTTCTGTGTTCGGAACATTCACCATGCTGTACAGAAACTGGGCCTGTGTTTCGTGTTCTGTTCTAGCTACATTCACCATGCTGTGCAGAAACTGGGCATGTGCTTTGTGTTCTGCTCTAGCTACATTCACCATGCTGTGCAGAAACTGGGTGTGTGCTTTGTGTTCTGTTCTAGCTACATTCACGCTGCTGTGCAGAAACCGGATGTGTGCTTTGTGCTAGCAACATTCACCAAGCTGTGCAGAAACTGGGTGTGTGCTTCGTGTTCTGGTCTTGCTACATTCATGATGCTGTGCAGAAAGTGGATGTGTGCTTTGTTTTCTCTGTTGGGAACATTCACTATGCTGTACCGAAACTGTGTGTGTGCGTTGTGTTCTGTGCTAGCAACATTCACCACACTGTACAGAAATTGGGTTTATGCTTCATGTTCTAGGCTAGCTACATTCACCATGCTGTACGGAAACTGGGTGTGTGCTTTGTGTTCTGTGCTAGTAACATTAACCACGCTGTAGGGCTTCAAATCCCTCAACAACATCGGACCCAAATACCTCAACAACCGAATGAGTTTCCACGCTCCCAAAAGGAACATCCGCTCAGCCGACCTCGCATTGGCAAAGGTCCCCCGCGTTCACCAGAGCAGAGCTGGAGGTAGAGCTTTCTCTTACACCGCAGCCACAGCTTGGTACTCTCTCCCATTAGACATAAGACGCTCTCAAACCCTGCAGACCTTCAAACAGGCACTTAAGACCTGGATTTTCGACTGACCGGAGCAGCCCCCCAACCTCTTTCCCTTCCCCAGCGCCTTGAGACCCTCACGGGTGAGTAGCGAGCTTTACCAACCCCTGATTGATTGATTGGTTGTACAGAAACTGGGTTTGTGGTTTGTATGCTTTGCTAAGGGCATTTACCAATCTGTACAGAATGCTACAACATTCACCATGCTGTACAGAAACTGGATGGGTATATATTTGCACTGGTAACAATGTTCACTCAGACACGTAAAAGCAACAATTCTTGTGAGAAATTTTTGTATTAAGCAAGGAAAAAACTAACCAACTTCACCCAACCCCTGTCCTAGCAGGCACAAACTTTCATGCTGTTAATATCGTATGAACATATTTGTGACTCATAATACTACAGGACTTTACATTGTAAATAAAAAGATAGTGCTATGGATATTTGCTTAATGTTAGCATTTATTCTCTAAATTAAGGCAGAGTTTGGGTTGAAGTGTTTATTGCTGCCATTTTTTGATTCTGAAAAAAAAATCTTTTCCTCCACAGCTATGGAACGTGGACACATGGAACATTTAGGAAAGTGGGGATCCCTGGACCGAGGCCTCTCCCATTCATTGGCACATTCCATAGGTACAGGAATGTAAGTGCAGAAACTTTAAGTTTTCTCTGTGACATTGTCTTGTTTTATTGTTCACACATCCATCAACACTAAAATTGTCAGGAGTTCAAGGAACATGTGGTCACTAGATTAATTTATTTTTGTGAATATAGACCCATATGTATCATGCATTTTACAGGTCGCAAATGGCCCGGTTCGCAGAATCGGGCCATTTGTGATCTGCATTTTGGTATGTATCAATTTCAATTTGCGATTTGGTAACATGTGACCGAATCGCTTTTTGGAATTGCGAATACATACTAATTTGCTATTAGAAAGGGGTGTGTTTAGGGTGCCCTTTCCTAATACAGTATCGCAGTGGCATGTAAGAATGTTTTGCAGCCGAAATGCGGTTGCAAACATTTGTATTTTACCACCTACCTCAAGTAGGTGGTAACCCATTCGCAAATGGAAAGGGGTCCCCATGGGACGCCTTCCCCTTTGGGAATGGTAGCGAAAACGCTTTTTCAGAGCATTTTGTGGTCCCTGCTCTAAAAAAATGAAAAGAGAACGTTTTTACTTTTTCTTTGATGCAGCCAGTTTATGTTTAAGAAAAACGGACTGCATTAAAAAAAATAATGATTGCTTTATTTAAAAGCAATCATGGTCATGGTGATTCTAGCGATTCCTAATTGGTCGCAAATTGTGACCTACCTCATTAATATTTATGAGGTAGGTCGATTTTGGACCATCTAGAAATCACTAAATGAAACTCTATGAGTTTTATACATTAGGAATAGTGATTACCTAATTGTGATTCACATAGAATCACAATTAGGTACTCGCTATTCCCAATGTTGAGACATCTGCCCCATAGTTATGCAGGACAGGGTTGATACCAGCTTCTGGTGGCTGGGGTGCTGCAGCAAAGGAACTTTTGCGGTTTGGCATCCCAGTCAAGGGGCGTGTCTTCCACCTCTACTAGGCAGACAAGTCTTTAGGCAAAGAAATTATGTCTATCAGCGCCTGGCAACCCCGGGCATTATACATTAGGTCCTGTTTTGTGCTAGTTTATTCACTGTCCTTTATCCCACACCTTTTTTGTTTTCTTCCTTGGCAATTCTCTGTATGTCACTCCAGTTAGTCTGGGAAAAATAGGGGCCCCTAGTCAAATTTGGATGAAACCCATGACAGGGAAATAGCAATATGGGAAAAGGAGAACAAGCACTGGGTTACGGTGCTACTATTAATTTTATGCTACAATTGTATCACAGCAATATTGCTAGCTTTGATATGCAACACACGTGTTTATTGTCAAAAATATATCTTTATTTTATCTTATATATTTTTTCTTTTTTCAAAGTTGATGATATATATTTGTATATTTTTCTTTTTTTCTCTTTTTTCTTACACAGTTTACAAAAAGTGATAAAACAGTATATAAAAAAACTTTTTTTCTTTATCAAATCATGATCCGCTCGAAGTGCTTGCCTTTCTGTGCGTGAACCTGTGCTGAAGAATTGAACAGCTTGTGGAGACGCCGAGGACCGCGCTGCTTCTAGGCGCTTGTGTGGATATTGGAGCCCGTGTGCTATATCTGTCAATCTGCGTGGTTGCTGAGGGAGAGAAGCATTGAACTACCCTAGCGGGAGCGGGACTGCGAGGCCCAGAGGTGCTAGCGCTCGATCATCGCGCGCACCTGGTGCCTCTTCCCGCCCCCTCCTCCCTGAAAGCTTCATTACTCCTCGCGGCCCCCGCTACGCCGGTACCGCTCAAAGTGCTTGCCTTTCTGTGCGTGAACCTGTGCTGAAGAATTGAACAGCTTGTGGAGACGCCGAGGACCGCGCTGCTTCTAGGCGCTTGTGTGGATATTGGAGCCCGTGTGCTATATCTGTCAATCTGCGTGGTTGCTGAGGGAGAGAAGCATTGAACTACCCTAGCGGGAGCGGGACTGCGAGGCCCAGAGGTGCTAGCGCTCGATCATCGCGCGCACCTGGTGCCTCTTCCCGCCCCCTCCTCCTCCTACTTAGCCTCGCTATCTAACGCGAACGCGGGACGCGCGCGGACGAAGACCGGACAAAGAGCGGGCCCTCTATGGCCCTCAGTGGCTGAGGTAGGCTGGGCTGGGCCCCGTTATTTTCATTTTGACGTGAGTTCATGTAGAATGCCATTTCGTGACGCTTCATAGGAGATATATGTGAACACCGACGAACAATCAATACTTGCATATTTAAGGACTCAGTATAATAATTAGTGATTGTTATACACACTATCTGAGCTATATTCTGCTGCCTGGTTGTTTCTCTGCTGAGGATGACTGCAAAAAAATTACGTTCCGGAAGAGTTCTAGGGGGAAGGTCATGTATAAAAACTAGATCTAACCCCCTGAGGAATAAATATGACAACGGGGTGTTAATGAAGGGACAGATGCAGCTATTGAAACTATGGGAACAACCCGTTGAAAAATCTGTGGCAATCCCGGAGGTAGGTGGTTCTCAGATGGTGCCTTTGGTGGGGGCGCCGTCTGTCGTGGAAAAAGACTCATTGCTCCCCAAGCCAACATCTCCTGTGGCTAATCTTCCAGTATACACTTCAGGGGGAGAAATGCCTGATAATAAGATAAAAGATACGATTGCACCTCGATCTAACACTTCCACTGGTGCAGAATGTCCCGACGTGGCTATAAAAGGAGAGTCTTTTTTGTCCAGTATTGACCTTGAATTATGTGGCCGTTATATGGAGGATGGAAATCTGATTCATTTGAATCCCAGTAAGACGGCATCGGGAGCAACGCCGTCAGGATTATTGCTATATAGTAGTACTCCCTCTATAACATCTAATGACATTCCTTCATTACAGAATGATTCTAGGAGTTCACTACTTAATCTATCCGGTATTTGCCCCATTGCCGCTTCTGGGTTGCCGAAAGATGATAGACCTATCTCTGATTGTTTAATAGTATTAGAACACTTATTGGCCTCCATATTGTCTTTATTGAGCAAATTCGTTGGGAATTCTGACTGCACCTTGGATTCAGTTACCCAGATACTGAAAGTATTGCTGGCAAAAAGTGCAGAAAATGGTACTACTGTTGTCCCGGAGACTGTTTCTCCTTTTGACAGCAATAATTTATCGGAAAAAAATGCTTCTGCAGGTATGCCAGAAGTAGTTAACAAAAATGAATCCTTAGGGATACCTATTCCTTCTGTTTCTAATGGTATGAAGGTATTAGAACCTAACCTAAAGGAGGAAAGTTTGTTGGAGGTGGACCACACGGCGGGAAATGAGTTATTCCCAATTTTCACCACTGAAAGAAAGGAGCCTGAAGTGAATTCTGAGGAAAACGGAAAAGACATTAAAAGTAGAAAGAATAAAGGGAAAAATAGGAAACCCGTTCGTAAGTACAAGAAGAAAAAACAGAGGCAAATCATTTTCCATAAACATATGAACAGTGAAGACCATAATGAGGCAGAGATTGAAGATAAATCTTTATTGGACATTTTTTCTAACAAGGTGACCGACTGTACTAATGGTTCTGTAGTTAATTGTTCTCGTAATATCGGTGCCAATACTGCGTAAGTCCCTCATCAAGAGAACAATTCAACATTGCCCAGTGTTCCAATTGAAGAAGTGATGAGAATCATGCCTACTGTATCAGGGGTACTTAATCCATCAGCGCCTATTTTTCAACTACCGGTTGATGTTGCCATAAACTCTTCCTCTCTACAATTTAAAATGTCTAATTCACATGTGGATACCTTGACTTTGGACTTCTTGCCATTATTTGATTCGGATTTATACCTAAACAGGTCATGGTTGCTTAACTGTTTTAAGGATATTGAATGTTTAAAACTAATTCAGTCGAATGACATTGATTTGGTTTCCTTAGTAGGGTATGAAAATGGTCTATGTGTACGGG
Source organism: Lissotriton helveticus (assembly GCF_964261635.1). NCBI lineage: Eukaryota > Metazoa > Chordata > Amphibia > Caudata > Salamandridae > Lissotriton > Lissotriton helveticus. The sequence continues at coordinate 167,019,495 of NC_136071.1, read as the reverse complement.
CGAAATTTTACTCTAAAATAATAGTTAATCTTGTGTTACAACAGGCAGAATCATTTCAATGTAGAGGGATTGATGTGTTACTGTTGGACTTGGCCTTTTCCCCCCAAAATTTTTCGCTTTTGACCCCCTTATCTGGATTGTCTCCCCCATGGGATTAAACCTGTATAGGCCATGAGTGGTGTGAGACACCTTGTGAAAATGTAATTACCTGACATAATGTGAGCACTTGTAAAATCCCCCATTTTAAAACTGCACCCCCATTTTAAAACTGCACCTGACTGAAATGTATTGCTTTTAAAATGGATGCCATGGCCATGGGTTTTGCCACTGGACTGACATAGGTCAGCGGTCTAGATAATATTACCCAGCTACCCCTAGCTTTTGGAGGGAAAGCCTGGCACCCAGGGTGCTCACCCCCTCCCCTAGAACCAGTTTAGGCTAGATGTGCCAACATTCTAGAAGGTCCTGGCACTGCCTGGGAGGAGGGTATAAATAGGGAGAAGTGTCACCAGAGAGTCAGTCAGCGCAGGGACAAAGCAGAGAGGGGACCTGCTGTGAGGTGCTACCGCCACATGGGCCTGTGAGCTGGGCCCTGCACCCCTATAAACCCCCCGCTGCTGTCCCCATGGGCCCCTGACAAGGGAGGGCCCCTACCCAGGACACTGACGCTGTGGGACCTTGAACTACGCCAGCGCTGAGGGAAAGAGGTGCCCACATGAGGAGGAATGCTGTGGGCTTGAACCCCCCAAGAGGTGAGGAGTGTGCCCCTGGAGCTGGCTGTGGAACTGTTCGCCCCCTCCGTGAGGTGCGCCTGTCAGACGCTGTTTGGGGAGGTTGGTGCCCCCAGGAAGCTGTGGCCCCTTTGGAAGTGCTGCTGCTGCATTGCCTTAAGCGCTGGATTGGGAGGAGCTGCGTGTCCTTAGAAGCCCTGGACTGACTACCCAGCACTGTGGGAGGAGAAGCGCTGTATTAGTGTCTCTTAGCGCTATCTTGGGTGCCCCTGCGAAGCGCTGTGAAGTTATGAGGCGCTGTACATATGGGTGCTGACCCCAGAGTAGAGGAGTGAGGCAGTGGTGAGAGGAGGTGGACACACTGAGAGCAGCTAGTTTGTCTCTGAGGCTGACAGTTTCTTCAGAGGGTTGTTCCCCCTTCAACCTTTGACCGATCCCTCTCAATCCAACAATTGCTGATAAGAACATTAAGCTACTTGAGGAAGAAGACCCTTCTATATTGGAGCCCCCGTGAATCCTCTCAGGACACCCTTAACTGAGGGTATCCCTGACTTCCCATACTCAGCGCTGCGCTTACCGGTGTTGTGGAGCAGCTGTGGTGAAGGCGGGTGTCTGTGGCACCATAGCGACCTGAAGCGCGAGGGCGCCGTGTGTGCACATCCTTCCTGAGAGGCCGGAGTGGGAAGTGTCTGAGGAGAAGCAGCGGCGCTGTGTTAGCTGATTGCGGGACCCCGGGGGCACCAGCCGCGTCACTCGGAGCAGGAAGCGCTTCCGCGCATGTCCTCGGTGCGTCCGCTATTGAAAGCAGGAGGGGCCTAGGGTCGGGCAGGCCCAGGAGAGCAGCGTCGCCGCAAAGAGTAGCGTCCTTCCTGTGAGCGAGTGCAGAGGCGGGAGAAGAGCGAGCGCTTCCGCGCATGCCCGGCGGAGAAGTGCCATCCGAGGGAAAGTCATCGCGTCAGCCGAGGAGCGCCGCGTTGGAGAGCCAGTCGTCGATTCCCTCAGAAGAGGCAGAAGCGCCACAGCGGACGTCGCGGTAGGGAGCCCTGGGCCGGGAAAGCCTTCCCTGCCTTCCCCCTTCAGCCCGACTGCTGCCAAGCTCCATCGAGCGTGGAGAACACAACCGCTGGGACACTTTCAAACCCACAAGTAAGCCGGGTAGAGAGGGAGCGGGAGGCGGCAGCGTCAATTGCCTGAGAACCGGGACATCGGGGCTAAGCCCCAGGAGTTTAACTGTTTGATACCTGGAAAACTGAATTGGGAAAGTGGGTTAGTGACTCAAACAACCACAGCAAAACCATTAATATTTACCTCAGAGGAGAGAGGAGGAAGGTGTGAAGGGGACAGCAGGGTTCCTGCGACAAGACCCTAATAGTCTATTGGTAATTGAGGGAGTAGATTCTCTACCAGAAAGGTGCAGCCTGTAAATTAACTAGAGGGGAGCCTTGCTAATTCTACTGTGTCTTCCTTTTAGCTACATAACTGGTGGGTTATGCTGTGAAGATTTACATCCAGTAGAGGTCTGTTGAGTTGAGCAGATACTCAAGAGCTGTGGGGTAATGTACTTGTTTATGAGTTGTTGAAAGACATATTGACATTGTAGACTGCACTTTCCTTTCTGTAATCTTATAGTAATGAAGTGTATTGTGACCTGAACAGCAACTGACCACAAATGTACCTTTGATTCTTATAATCTAACCGGGAAAAGTATTGAAGTGTGATTTGAGATTCATGAACAAGGTGTAAAGTAATTGCGTTTACCCTGATGAAATGTGTATGCCCCATGTTAAGGAGCCAGCTGCGCTGATCCATTACAGGTGTTCCTGTCTGGTGTTATATGATGTTTTTCCCTTACAGGGGTTGGGTTGGTGTTGTCACACATGAGGTGTACTTACGCTAATGTTGCAACTTACAATTTCAGCCAACTCCCTAAGGATGAGAGCCCGAGTTGGCCCCGCCAGATTGGTTCTAGGGCTACTGGTCATTTAACTAAGCTTTTCCCTTACAGCATGGACTTTGGACTCAACCCTTTTTGTCCCATGTAAATAATTCCCCATGATGTACTTGGCTCTGGCGCCAGTTGGCGCCTTGTTGTGACTACCACTATTCTATTTCTTTTTACCTTGCAGGTTGGAGACATAACTAAACTTAATCTTTTTCCAACCAAAGGTGGTGTCGTGACTCTTTTGTGGTGTGATTGGTGGGTCGTCTGTGTGTACTGCGTGAATGCTTCACATGTCCTCCAAGTTTGGCCTGCCCGCTTGATGCCATGCTACCCCCTTTGAGACTTGGGCAACCCCCATTTCCAACATTTGGTGGCAGAGCGGTGGGATAGGACTTGTGTTTGCGCAGTACCACAGCGGCCACAGGTTACACCACAAGTAGAGCCTTGTGGTGGGGATTATTGTTTGGAAGATTGTTTGCCAAATTGCTTCCTCCGGAAGAGTGTTCTGAACTGTCCCCTTTTTCCACTGTGGGTGTGTCCCGGGTGTATCTCGCCACGATGGGGTTGATTTACCAGGAAGTGGAACTGATGGAGTACACCGAACAGGAGGTGATAGACTTCCTCCTGGAGAGAGGGATACCCCCAGTAGGGAACATTAGGAGGAATTTGTTTCTCTATGAGGCCCTCAAGAGGGGAGAGCCCTTAGAGATTGATGGGGACTTGTCTGACTACCCTCCCGAAGTTTTGAAGGGTCAGTGGGTTAGAGACCAGAGGGAGGGCTCCCCATCCAGAACCCTGGGAGGAAATTACTCCGATGAGGAGGAGGAAGAGTTTAGCAGGGCAGAGACGCCAGTAGCTGTGGAGGACACCGAAGATAGGGAGTCTCGCACTGGGTCCAGTCGCGGGGGCACTGCCCCATCCCTTTCCCTGTCCCCAGAAGAGTGGGTAGATAGGAGAGAAGTAAGGGAGCATCAGCTGGCGCTGGCAAAGCTCAGGCATGCCGAGGGCTTAGCACAGCTGAGGGTAGAAGAGCAGCGACTAGAGACTGAAAAAGTCCTAGCGCTGGAGAGGATGGCGGAGGCGGAGAGGGCCTTCGCCAGGGAGAGATCAGCTCAGGTGGGTAGGTTGTCCCCTGAGAGTGGTTTTAGGAGTCTGGATTCACCGAAGAGGGTGGGATCCAGTGGTGGCAGCGAGTGTAGGTCCAGTGCAAGGAGTCCCACTCCCGAGACCCAAGAGACTGTGCCTGATTCCCCGGAAGAGGAGGACGGGTTAGTGTTTAGGGGCAGGGGAAAGCTGTTCCATCAGTCCTGGGGAGAGTTCGAGGAGGAGTGTTGGACTGTACTGGAGGATTGGGTGGTGAGGAGAGCAGTGGAGGATTGGGAAGGGCTGTGCCATGCCGTTATCCGGGAGCACATGCTGAGAAGTTGTTTCCCAAGACTGCGTCACCATCTGTTGCGGTGCGGGTTCTCAGACCCCAGGGAACTTGCACGGGAGGCAGACCTCTGGGTAAGTGCCAGAGCGTCTGGGAAGACATTGGGGAGTGATCCAGAAAGGAGTTGTGCAGGGAATTTCCGACCCAGCGTGGCGGGAGAGGTGAGAAGCCCAGCTAGGTCCCAGGATAGTGAGCGGGTTGTAGGGCCTCACATCCCATCTAAAGGAGGGAGTGAGACGGGGAGGTGTCCCGAGATGCCCCAACTGCAGTCACAGGGCCTGGAGAGTTCTTTTAGAGAACCCCAGGCTGGGAGTCTAGGCTGTCCCGATGTGTCATCCAGAGGAAGGGATCCCCTCATGTCAGGAGGACCCGGAGCATCATTAATCAGAGCTCCAGGGGTTCGGGGGTTTGACCAGTCACAGGGTTTAGATCCTGGACTGGGGTTCCAGGTTAAGGGGTTGCCTGACCTGGAGGGTGGGGTACCTGTAATTCAGGTCCCTACCAATTTGACTCCTAGGGGTACTACTCCCAGTGGGAGGGTGCGGAACTCTGGGAGGGGGTGCAGAGGGAGGAAGGTCTCTTCTCTGTCACCAGCTCAGCCACAGGGCGCAGATCCTGGGTTGGGTGGCCAGGGACAGGGTTTGCCTGCCCTGGTGGGAGGGACCTCTGTAATCAGGGTCCCCCCAAAGTTGACTCTCAGGGGTACTACTCCAGTTAGGAGGGTGCGGAACTCTGGGAGGGGGTGCAGGGAGAGGGAGGACTCGTCCCTGTCACCGGTTCAGCCTGTGGGTTTTGGCTCCAGGTTGGGGAGAGAGTTGTGTGAGGGTGTCCCCCAGCGTAGGAGATGGAGGAACCCTAGGAGGAGAAGTAGGGGGAGGAGAGCCTCGCCCCTAAGGGCTGGTCAGTCTGAGGGTGTAGACCCCAGATGGGTGGACCAGTGGCAATTTGGAGAGAGGAGAGTGGTCCAAGGGAATTATAAGCCTGAGGCTAGAGCCTCCCACTCTAGGAAGGAGAAACATCCCACTAGGGAACACCAGTGGGGTGGTTTTGTTGGTGAAGGGAGGGTTGCGAAAGAGAACCATTGGGTTCCAGAGTGGAGGAGAGACTGCAGGTGTTCCTGTAGTTGCAGGCCTGCGTCCACCTTTTTCCGCCCCAAGCAGGGAAGCCCATCAAGGCATTGATATGTCTACCCTGGCTTTTGGCTGGGGGGGAGTCGTGTTGGACTTGGCCTTTTCCCCCCAAAATTTTTCGCTTTTGACCCCCTTATCTGGATTGTCTCCCCCATGGGATTAAACCTGTATAGGCCATGAGTGGTGTGAGACACCTTGTGAAAATGTAATTACCTGACATAATGTGAGCACTTGTAAAATCCCCCATTTTAAAACTGCACCCCCATTTTAAAACTGCACCTGACTGAAATGTATTGCTTTTAAAATGGATGCCATGGCCATGGGTTTTGCCACTGGACTGACATAGGTCAGCGGTCTAGATAATATTACCCAGCTACCCCTAGCTTTTGGAGGGAAAGCCTGGCACCCAGGGTGCTCACCCCCTCCCCTAGAACCAGTTTAGGCTAGATGTGCCAACATTCTAGAAGGTCCTGGCACTGCCTGGGAGGAGGGTATAAATAGGGAGAAGTGTCACCAGAGAGTCAGTCAGCGCAGGGACAAAGCAGAGAGGGGACCTGCTGTGAGGTGCTACCGCCACATGGGCCTGTGAGCTGGGCCCTGCATCCCTATAAAACCCCCCGCTGCTGTCCCCATGGGCCCCTGACAAGGGAGGGCCCCTACCCAGGACACTCACGCTGTGGGACCTTGAACTACGCCAGCGCTGAGGGAAAGAGGTGCCCACATGAGGAGGAATGCTGTGGGCTTGAACCCCCCAAGAGGTGAGGAGTGTGCCCCTGGAGCTGGCTGTGGAACTGTTCGCCCCCTCCGTGAGGTGCGCCTGTCAGACGCTGTTTGGGGAGGTTGGTGCCCCCAGGAAGCTGTGGCCCCTTTGGAAGTGCTGCTGCTGCATTGCCTTAAGCGCTGGATTGGGAGGAGCTGCGTGTCCTTAGAAGCCCTGGACTGACTACCCAGCACTGTGGGAGGAGAAGCGCTGTATTAGTGTCTCTTAGCGCTATCTTGGGTGCCCCTGCGAAGCGCTGTGAAGTTATGAGGCGCTGTACATATGGGTGCTGACCCCAGAGTAGAGGAGTGAGGCAGTGGTGAGAGGAGGTGGACACACTGAGAGCAGCTAGTTTGTCTCTGAGGCTGACAGTTTCTTCAGAGGGTTGTTCCCCCTTCAACCTTTGACCGATCCCTCTCAATCCAACAATTGCTGATAAGAACATTAAGCTACTTGAGGAAGAAGACCCTTCTATATTGGAGCCCCCGTGAATCCTCTCAGGACACCCTTAACTGAGGGTATCCCTGACTTCCCATACTCAGCGCTGCGCTTACCGGTGTTGTGGAGCAGCTGTGGTGAAGGCGGGTGTCTGTGGCACCATAGCGACCTGAAGCGCGAGGGCGCCGTGTGTGCACATCCTTCCTGAGAGGCCGGAGTGGGAAGTGTCTGAGGAGAAGCAGCGGCGCTGTGTTAGCTGATTGCGGGACCCCGGGGGCACCAGCCGCGTCACTCGGAGCAGGAAGCGCTTCCGCGCATGTCCTCGGTGCGTCCGCTATTGAAAGCAGGAGGGGCCTAGGGTCGGGCAGCCCCAGGAGAGCAGCGTCGCCGCAAAGAGTAGCGTCCTTCCTGTGAGCGAGTGCAGAGGCGGGAGAAGAGCGAGCGCTTCCGCGCATGCCCGGCGGAGAAGTGCCATCCGAGGGAAAGTCATCGCGTCAGCCGAGGAGCGCCGCGTTGGAGAGCCAGTCGTCGATTCCCTCAGAAGAGGCAGAAGCGCCACAGCGGATGTCGCGGTAGGGAGCCCTGGGCCGGGAAAGCCTTCCCTGCCTTCCCCCTTCAGCCCGACTGCTGCCAAGCTCCATCGAGCGTGGAGAACACAACCGCTGGGACACTTTCAAACCCACAAGTAAGCCGGGTAGAGAGGGAGCGGGAGGCGGCAGCGTCAATTGCCTGAGAACCGGGACATCGGGGCTAAGCCCCAGGAGTTTAACTGTTTGATACCTGGAAAACTGAATTGGGAAAGTGGGTTAGTGACTCAAACAACCACAGCAAAACCATTAATATTTACCTCAGAGGAGAGAGGAGGAAGGTGTGAAGGGGACAGCAGGGTTCCTGCGACAAGACCCTAATAGTCTATTGGTAATTGAGGGAGTAGATTCTCTACCAGAAAGGTGCAGCCTGTTAATTAACTAGAGGGGAGCCTTGCTAATTCTACTGTGTCTTCCTTTTAGCTACATAACTGGTGGGTTATGCTGTGAAGATTTACATCCAGTAGAGGTCTGTTGAGTTGAGCAGATACTCAAGAGCTGTGGGGTAATGTACTTGTTTATGAGTTGTTGAAAGACATATTGACATTGTAGACTGCACTTTCCTTTCTGTAATCTTATAGTAATGAAGTGTATTGTGACCTGAACAGCAACTGACCACAAATGTACCTTTGATTCTTATAATCTAACCGGGAAAAGTATTGAAGTGTGATTTGAGATTCATGAACAAGGTGTAAAGTAATTGCGTTTACCCTGATGAAATGTGTATGCCCCATGTTAAGGAGCCAGCTGCGCTGATCCATTACAGGTGTTCCTGTCTGGTGTTATATGATGTTTTTCCCTTACAGGGGTTGGGTTGGTGTTGTCACACATGAGGTGTACTTACGCTAATGTTGCAACTTACAATTTCAGCCAACTCCCTAAGGATGAGAGCCCGAGTTGGCCCCGCCAGATTGGTTCTAGGGCTACTGGTCATTTAACTAAGCTTTTCCCTTACAGCATGGACTTTGGACTCAACCCTTTTTGTCCCATGTAAATAATTCCCCATGATGTACTTGGCTCTGGCGCCAGTTGGCGCCTTGTTGTGACTACCACTATTCTATTTCTTTTTACCTTGCAGGTTGGAGACATAACTAAACTTAATCTTTTTCCAACCAAAGGTGGTGTCGTGACTCTTTTGTGGTGTGATTGGTGGGTCGTCTGTGTGTACTGCGTGAATGCTTCACATGTCCTCCAAGTTTGGCCTGCCCGCTTGATGCCATGCTACCCCCTTTGAGACTTGGGCAACCCCCATTTCCAACAGTTACCCTTTCTACATACCGGAAAGGATATCCTCCCTAGAGAAGGGGCCACAAAGCTGGGTGTTAGGCAGGAGAATATGTCCAAATCTATTAAAGATTTACAAATCAGGGTCTCAAGAGGTAAACGTATGGTTTCCCAGATTTTACCTACTCCTCTGAACATGATTGCTCCTATAATAGAAGATAATCATCGGTGGAATTGGCTTCCAGGAGTTTTGTCTAATAATAACTCGGATAATCCAAGACTGTTTCAACATCTTTAGCAGCCAATTAAAAGTTATATCCTGGAATGCAGCAGGGTTGTTTAATAGACCGGAGAAACTCGACTTTTTATTTTCTTTAAATGCGGATGTGATATGCATCCAAGAAACCTGGTGTAAAAATGGTCTATATGGTGGAAAGGATTATTTTGTGCTAGAGGCAGCAGCCGCGCCGGCTAAAAAAGGTCATGCAAAAGGGGGAATTGCCTGCCTCCTGTCTAATGCACTGCAATGGCAATTTTCTCATTATGTTGACAAAAGCAACCTTTTTCAAGCTATAACTATTAATAATTTAACCAGTGTAGGCAGCCTGCGTTCTCTAGTACTCATCAATGCATACATTCCGCCAGAAGATGGTTTTAATATTGTACTGAAGCAAATGTTTTCATATGTTAAACAGCTATTAGAATGTGACCAGCCCCCTTATATTTTACTTGTGGGCGATTTGAATAGTAAAGTGTCCCATTCAAGTGTAAATTTGTTTAGAAATAAGTTTAAAGAAGAGGCTTATAATATACCCCAATCTACTTTTCCAATTAAAATAAAAACCAGCAAAAGAGGAAAAATATTGCTGCAAGAACTTAGCCATTCAGAGGGGTTGATTGTAAATGGTAGGATGGCATCTGATAACCCCGCTAAATTTACTCATAGGTCCCCTAAGGGTGAATCTATCCTCGATTATGTAGTTACGGACTATGTCTCTTTTTTCCTTATTCAGGACTTAATGGTCTCTCAAACTCCTATGAGCGATCATAACGTGATCAGTATAACTCTTTTATTACAACCTCAAGTCACGGATGCCTGGTCTTTAAGTACAGGAGGAGTCTCTTTGCTTTGTAAGTCAGGTAGATGTTTCTGGAACCCGACGACTATGAAGGGTTTGCAAAATATTCTTGCAGAAACCTTACTCGAACTAAAAGAATGGCAGGGTATGGAATTCTTCCACTTTGAAAACTTTATGAAAAAGCTTACTGCGATTGCAAAGAAGCCTAGATACTCCAGGAAAGTGACTTTTGTTTCTAGTTTATTGTTGCCTTTAAATAAAGAAATAAATAAACTAGTGAGGCAACAATTTCTTTCTAGATCCATGGAAACTAAAAATAAGTTATCCCTATTAAAAAGAAGGAGGACCAGAGTGAGAGCAAAATTAAAGAAAGAAAAAGAAGACTCTCTCTGGATTAGCTTAAGGGAGGCTTCTGTCTATGGTAAATCTAGAGAATTCTGGTCCATAATTGGTAAGGGATGTGGTGCAAGAACTTCCCCTATTCCCGTTTCTATTCCTGAGGATGTTTGGCGTTTATATATATTGAACCTGTATGCATCAAATGGCATAGAGGGTGAGGATAGTGATCTTATATGGGACTGTAGGTCTGCTATGGAGCCTCCATCTGAGAATTCCATTGCTTCGGCGATTAAGAGTATGCGCTCTTCCGGAGCATTGGGACCAGATGAGTTGCCCATCTCAGTATTGAAACAGGATGTTACTACTTGGAGCAGGATTCTTTTCCCTCTGTTTAAAGCATGTTTTTTATTAAGATCAGTCCCTACTTCTTGGAAGGGAAGTATATTAATACCCTTATTTAAGAAGGGTGAGCGGGACAAACCCATGAATTATCGTTTGATCGCTCTATTGGATGCGGTTGGAAAAGTTTTCGCTAAATGCCTTCTATTATTAATTTCAGATTGGGTGGAGGCAAATAATATTTTGCCTTTGGTACAGACTGGGTTCCGTAAAAAGCATGGTACACTTGATAATTTGACTGCTCTTCAAGTGATTACGGACAAATATGTGCGAATCCGGGGAGGTGGGGTATACGCTGCATTTATAGACTTCTCCACAGCGTTTGACAAGGTGGATCGTCCAACGCTGTGGAGAAAGCTTGCTGTAATGGGTATGCCGCCCCATCTACTGGAACTTGTAAGATCTCTCCACTCGAATACCTGGTGTAAGGTGTTGCAAGGTGGAGAAAGGGGTCTTTCTCAGTCCATCCCATCTTTAAACGGGTTAAAACAGGGGTGTCTACTGGCCCCCATGTTGTTTTCTCTATATACTGCGGACCTTCCTGCTTCTATTGCTGCAGGTGTTGGTTTAGCCCCGGTAGTTGGAGGTTCATCCATCTCTGTTCTAATGTATGCGGATGATATCCTCATTTTAGATCTGACTCCTAAGGGCTTATCTAATCGCCTACAAGCTTTACACTTATTTGCAGAAGGACATTTCATGAAGATTAATGTCTCTAAAAGCAAAATTATGTGCATTACTGGAAGGAAAAATGTAGATCTGTAGATTTGGATGGGCTATTGGTGGCCAGAGATTAGAGGTGGTTAAAACTTACCCCTTTCTAGGTAAAATAATCTCGGCAAACCTAAGTGAAAGACCTCATATTGAACATAATTCGCGTAAGGCATTGTCACATGGTATGGGGTTATGCTCGCTGTACTCTGCTACAGGGAAAAGACACTTTGCTCGATTTTTGGAAGTGTATAATGCAAAAATCCCTGCAACTCTGCTTTATGGAATAGAATTGGTGGAGTTAAGACATTGGGGTTTTTGCAGTTAATGGAGGGAAAGGTTTTAAGAAGAATTTCTTCCTTTAATACAGCTTGCTCCGTGTCTGCATGCTGGCTGGAATTCGGCCTCCGGAGCTGTTGGGTACAGGGGTTGATTGCCCTAGTAAGATGGGTGGCCTGTTTGGCCAGAGGTGATTCGGGTTCCTTACGGGCATATATAAAAAAGGAACTGCTGGGCAATTTAAATGAGTTCTCATTAATAGTAAAAAAATTCAGAAAAGCTGTAAAATTGTTAGAGTTGGAGGAAAATACTTTGTTTCTACTTTCTCCTTCTCAACTAAAGTCCCAGCTGAAACATGCATCTTGGGAACTCTGCTTTAAATTGGATATGATTGCTTTACATGGAAAGAAGGGTGGTGAATTACTCCTAAACTCGTATTCAATAAAGCAGGCCCAGCAGTATGTCTCCTGGAATATCCCTCATCGAGTACGAAGGTTATGGTACCTCTTGCGACACGATTTACTTCCTTTAAACTCTCTATTAGCAAAGTGGTATGGAACATCTCCAATATGTAATTTTTGTAATAAGGCAATCCAAGACCGAAATCATGTTCTGTTTATTTGTCCTATATTATGCCCATTTCGTTCTAAATGGTTGAGATCTATTTGCTTACAATTGGGAATTCTTAATGTAAATACTTTTTTTCATGCCCTTTATTGTCCACCCAATTAAATGTTTTGCTTCAACATTTTTAATTTTTTTAGGAGTTTTTTAGACATTTATTAATGAAACCAGTAGTGGTAATTTGTGGATTCTCCGGTCAGTGTTCATGTTGTGTTTCCTTAAATGATTCTTATTTGGTTATTACTGTATATTATTATTGTATATTTTGGCGTTTAATTATATGATTGTTATATGTGGCCCTCGTTTGAGAGCCGAAAACATAATAATAAAAACTTGAAAACTTGATCAGATAAATATGAATCGAATCCAATCTCTTTCTGAACTAATACAAATTAATTCCTAAGTCAATACAGCCACTCAAAAAAAACAAAAATAAATGAACAAATTGAATATAATGCTTTTTAAAGATGAGTTTGTTCAATATGTAAACATTAAATGGTTAACAAATACTGTACAAAAAAGCACTAGTATCATACAGCCAGTATCACCAACGCGTTTCGGTATTCAACCTTCTTCAGGGTGATTTAACCAGTGGCATACAATCAGATCTGGAGTGCTTCTTACAAAGATTAGATGAGTCTAGGGGACAAACGATTAGGATGTAAAGATCTAAATTACTGTCATGGTTAGACTATATTGTGTTGATTTCGAGCTCTAGCTTCTACATCCATGTGCTTAAAATGCAATTATATCTGCAAAACATGTCTTTAATGCTTGTGAACGATCAAATTATCTGCTTGAATGTAAGTTCTATCCTGTGATCGTAATGCAATGACTGTGTACTTTACTGCTAAATCTCCAAACAATGACTTTGCAGGATGTGAGTCTTTCATGAGACTTGTTGGAGATCCTGGATTTGCTAACCGTTGTCTCACTGGCTGTTTTTTCAGGAAAAAATTCTATATATACAATAATTCCTTGGTACGGCCCACGGTGACATTTATAAACTATTTCTCATGGAAAAGATTCTTCCTTTTTCAAGCCTAAGTTTCGAATAAACCTGATCTTCTTAAGAGAATAACATGCACAGGGATGAACAGCGCGGACATCCCCGTGCATGTTATTCTCTTAAGAAGATCGGGTTTATTCGAAACTTAGGCTTGAAAAAGGAAGAATCTTTTCCATGAGAAATAGTTTATAAATTTCACCGTGGGCCGTATCAAGGAATTATTGTATATATAGAATTTGTTAAAAAAAAAACAGCCAGTGAGACAACGGTTAGCAAATCCAGGATCTCCAACAAGTCTCATGAAAGACTCACATCCTGCAACCTCATCGTTTGGAGACTTAGCAGTAAAGTACACAGTCATTGCATTACGATCACAGGATAGAACTTACATTCAAGCAGATAATTTGATCGTACACCAGCATTAAGGACATGTTTTGCAGATATAATTGCATTTTAAGCACATGGGTGTAGAAGCTAGAGCTCGAAATCAACACAATATAGTCTAACCATGACAGTAATTTAGATCTTTACATCCTAGTCGTTTGACCCCTGGACTCATCTAATCTTTGCAAGAAGCACTCCAGATTTGTTTGTATGCCACTGGTTAAATCACCCTGAAGAAGGTTGCATACCGAAACGCGTTGGTGATACTGGCTGTATGATACTAGTGCTTTTTTGTACAGTATTTGTTAACCATTTAATGTTTACATATTGGACAAACTCATCTTTAAAAAGCATTATATTCAATTTGTTCATTTATTTTTGTTTTCTTTGAGTGGCTGTATTGACTTAGGAATTAATTTGTATTAGTTCAGAAAGAGATTGGATTCGATTCATATTTATCTGATCATGATTTGATAAAGAAAAAAGTTTTTAATATACTGTTTTATCACTTTTTGTAAACTGTGTAAGAAAAAAGAGAAAAAAAGAAAAATATACAAATATATATCATCAACTTTGAAAAAAGAAAAAATATATAAGACAAAAAAAAGATATATTTTTGACAATAAACGCGTGTGTTGCATATCCAAGCTAGCAATATTGCTGTGATACAATTGTAGCATACAATTAATAGTAGCACCGTATCCCAGTGCTTGTTCTCATTTTCCCATATTGTTACTCCAGTTAGCCCTTCTTGTTCTCTCAGTACTCGCGCATTTCAGCTCCTGTTTTCCACCAGTTATCCATCTGGCATATATGGAAGATTCCACTCAAATCTACCACACTCCACTCCAATCTAACCCACTCCAGTCTATTCAATCTACTCTACTACAATCTAGTTCACTTCAATCTACTGCACTCCACTGAACCCCACTCCACCCCACTCCACTACAACCTACCCAACTCTACCACACTCCAATCTACCTTAATTCAAACTACCCTATTCCAATCTACCCCATTCTACCCCACTCAACTCTACCCAATCTACCCCATCCCATTCCAATCTATCTCACTACATTCAAGCTACCCTACTATAATCCACCCAATTTACCCCATCAAAGAGCCCCATCACATTACAATCAGCCCCACTCCACCCCATCCACATCAACCTACCCCAATCCACCACACTCCAATCTTCCCCATTCTACTCCATTCCAATCTACCCCAATATACATCATTTAACTTTACCACAGTCTACCCCGATCTACCAAACTCCTATCTACCACAGTCCACCCAAATCTACCCCATCAATCCACCCAAATCTACCCCACTCCATTCTACATGACCCCACTCAAATCTATGCCACCCTATTCCAGTCTACCTTACTGCAGTCCAATGTACCTTCTCCACTCAAACCCCACTCTTTTCCACTCAATCTACCCCAGTCAACACCACTGCAGTCAACCTCATTCTACCTCAATATACCCCACTACCATATACCCCAATCTACCCTACTCCACTCTACACCAATATACTCCACTCCATGCTACACCAACCTACCCCACACTACTGTAAACTAATCTACCACACTCCATGCCACCCCAATCTACCCCACTCCAAGCTACTCTAAACCAATTTACCCAAGTCTACCCCACTCCACACTACTCAAATCTGCCCCATTCCACTCTACCCCAATCTATCCAACACCACACCACTAATGTTTCGCTATGCAGAACAGCAGCAACCCTGGTGTACAACATGGCAAAAACACATTGTCAAAGCCAATAGTTCTAGCATAGGCGAGACTTACTGGGTTTGCCAATGCTTGTTGTGAGCGTGATTCCAGATGTGATTTGGGCTGTGCAAATTTCACAGATGATCTCTGTGAGCAGGAGGTGGGTTTTTGTGGTGCGATGAGGGGGGCACAACATGTGATATTTGTAAGGTGGCGGGAAAACTGAAATCACACAATGTACAAGAGAGATGATTTTTAATCCAGGCTTCTGTTCTGCTTTCCTTTCCTGGTATCTGCAAGATTTCACCTTTCTTGCCTCTCACCCAATAGTTTAACACCAGAGCTCTCTAGGGGCTCTTTTTGTTTGTGTTCATGAGAGACATCTATCATGGCCAATGTGTTCTGAAGTAGATAATGAGTGATAGAGGGCAAAACTCTTACACATTTAGGGCCTGATTACGAGTTTGGTGGTCAAAGAGCAAAATAGTGTGTGTTACATAAGTGTGCCCAAGTAGACTTGTTTTAGGTCAGTGCATCGCTTTTGCTGCATTTAGCAGAAAACATTCGCAAATCTAGATGTCTATGTTAACGCACACTGTTTTACTATCAAAATCAGGAGACATGTAAAAAAGATCTGGGTCTTTTATTCTGCCTTTCAAAGGTATATTTTAGAAATGGTCTTTGGTTTTTCTTTTATTCTTAATGCACACTTGGGCTTTTTGAGCATCTCTTTCCTGTAAGAACGAGCCCTGTAGAACCGTAGCATACAGGCCGGACTGGCCTTTTAATTCCACTGGGCATTTCCCTGGTGGGCTGGAGTCTTTGTCACTTTCCACAGGGGCTTAAAGACAGAGACAGAAAGGGAGGGAGAAAGGAAGAAAGGACTGGAGAGAGCGAGAGAGCAGAGAGGGGCGAGAGGGGAAAGAAAGGATGCATGGTGAGAGGGAGAGACAGTGGAGCAACACAGGCCCTCGAAGCCCCCGAGGTGCAGGGGCCCTTGGGGGCCCCCTTCGCACAATACTCTGGCTGGAGATCTCCTGATTGAGGCCGAAGGGGGCCCCTCAACATACCTTGCAGGGGGGCCCCCTTAAGTTTTGTTACGCTTGAGGCGGAACAGAGCAAGGAAGAAGGGATGGTTGCAACATTCTTGTCAGGGCCTGTTTTGGTTCCCAGTAAGGCCCTGGCGGCAAATGTCACATATGTATAATGTGAGTGACACGCTGTGACGGACTGTGAGAATTAAGACATAAGACCTTAAAAGAGAAATATGATAGTGTTTTATGTACTCTGGGTGCCCTCTTGAAGTAGCTGTAACCCTAGCAGCGGTGTCTCTGGCATAGCACGAGTTTTCACGCACGAATAATGCAACAATGTTTTGTTGTGAAAACGAAGGAATTATCGTTTCTACATTTAAATATGTAAACTCCCTTTCCCAGTCCATGAAAGGGAGACATTATTACTGCCTCTAAAGAATGTCACGAATTAGCACCAGTTTAACACCTAAATGTAGCAACCAACAACTGAAGGTGGCCAGTTTTACTTGTTTATATTCAATAAACAAATTATGATAATACATAGCACCGTATGTTAATACATATTATTAAAACACATGTAATGAAATCCAAGATTATAAAACCACAGTCAGTAATGCAAATGGCAACACATTTAATTCAACAAACAATTTAAAGAAAATGTGTGCGTTGGGCAGTGGTGGTTGCCACCAAGTAGTATGGGAGAGGGGGGTGGGGGGGTGTTAGAAAAATAAATAAAAGTGACTTCCCTGGCTGCCAGCTACCACCTCGCCTCCGTCCTCTTGTGTTCCTGCCAGGAGCAGGAAGCATATACAGGCTCCCCTGAAGCAATCACGACTCCGCTGTCACTAATATGACAGCAACGTCTTGATTGGTCTGAGTGCCGTGGTTCGGCACTCAGACAGGGAGTGGGAGCCTATGCATGTTCTCCACTCAGGCCTTAGCGGAGGCGCCACCGCTGGAGTTGGAAGTAGCCAAGATCAAATAGGATGTCACAAGTCCAGTCAATTACTGTCCTTGTACCAGGACTGCAAAGTTATAAACATCCTGCTTATAAATATCATGGACAAAAGGGCAGTCCTGGCTAGTACGACCTTGCAGAGATAAAAAAAGATGCAAACTGTGTTTTTTTGTATCGAGTAAAAGGCGAACTGGGGTTTTAAATACGTTCCATAGGGAGCAGATACATAAATTAACTGAAGAACAGTCTTTAATGTTACTGTACTCCAATCTCCGTCAGCCTCAACTCAAACCACCTTTTGGTGGGAGTGAGACCTACATTTATTTTTTTTTAAACATCTTTTTATTGAAGTAAACAGTTCCATCATAAGACACATCGTGGAGCAGAGAAAGTGCGGTTGTGCTTACATTATAAAAAGACAAATCAATGCAGTCTTAGGCGGATACAATGACGGTCTACCTCCAAGCCAGTGGGTCCTCTACCTCGATCCTCCCCTCCTGCCCTACCCTCCGAGCCATCCCCCCTTGCCCTCCCCTCCTCCTCCTTCCCCCCTACCAGTTGTGCAAAACATGTCAAAAGCTAAGGCCCAGTGCCTCCCGGGGAAGGAAGTGCCAGATGTAAGTTGTGGGCAGTGTCTAGCGAGGGAAGTTCCTACGGCATGTCCGCCGGGGTGTCCAGCCACTCCACCCTGTACCTCCTCCAGGCCTGCCAGATCTTTTCCCATTTTTTGGGGCAACCCCGACTATTGTAGATGACTTTCTCCACCCTCTGACACCAATCCATGTCTCGCTCCCATTCCTCTATTGTTGGTACTAAGTCACTCCCCCAGAGACGTGCGATATTCCTTTTTGCCACCATGCTTGCGATAGCCAGCCACACCCTATCTCCCTTGGGCCATGTTACCTATCCCGTGACCCCTAGAACATGCCACCTAGCCTCCAGCGGTACCTCCGCCCCTACCACTTCCTCCATGATGTCCTTCAGTCCCACCCAGTATGGCCGAAGTTTAGGGCAGTCCCAAAGGATGTGAAAGAATGTGCCCTCATCCCTGCACCCTCTCAGGCAAAAGTGTGATGTCGCATATCCCATTTTAAATTGCACCGTGCGTGGGGTGTAGGACCTACGAAGGACGCGAAGCTGCACCAATCGGAATCTAGCTCGGATCGCCACTTCTCTAGGACACTGCAAGGCCTCATTCCAGTCATCATCCTCCAACAAGCCCAAGTTGGACTCCCACTTTTCCCGCAATGGTCCGAGTGTATCTGGAATATTATTAATTAGCTTTTTATATGTGAGCGATATGGCCTTGTCGATCATTGGTTCAACAGCAGCCGATCTTCAAGTGGGGCGTATTCAGGTAGCTGGTCCCCCTCGGACAAATGTGAATATATAGCTTGCTTGAACTGCTGATAATGGAGGAATTCGCCATCTCCCATATGGAATTCTGACTGTAGAGCCGCGAACTCCACCACCTGCCCTCTCTTTCAGACATCTATCAGTAGATCTATGCCTATCAGGCTCCACTGGCGGAGGTCGCAGAGCCCCACGACCTCCCGGAGGAAGTCGCCCTTCTACAGGGGCGTCTGGGCCGTGAGCTTCCTCTCCTATCCAAGCAATTTCGTTGCCCGTTTCTATATCCCGACCACCGCCGCGGTCTGGGGGGGCAAGGGCTGGCTACGCCGTGGCTTAGAGTAGAGGGCCGCTAAATAGGTATCCGCGCCTAGGGCCATGCGATCCACCCGGTACGCAGGTTCTTCCTGTGGGGCGAATACCCACCCGTTAACGTTAACAAGCTGCGTCGCCCAATAATAGAGGCGGATATCGGGTACCGCCAGTCCCCCCTCATAGGGGCCGCGCTGCATTTTACAAAGGGCAATCCGGGGACACCCCCCGCTCCACAAAAGGGAGCGCTGCTCTGCTTCCACCGTTTTGAAGACATGATCCGGGATCGGGAAGGGGGAGCTCTGCAACACATACAGCAAACGTGGCAGGGCCATCATTTTAAGTAATACAGCTCTGCCCATGAGGGAGACTGGGAGGGTCTGCCAGTGTTGCACGTCACTGTGCAGGTGGTCAAGTTGCGTTTGCACATTGAGTCGGAGAAACTCTGATTCAGATGGTGTGATCCATATCCCTAAATAACGAAACATCTCTCGCCAAACCAGGCCCTCGCATCCGACCACCGTGGGTGGCTGGGGTCCCGCCAGAACGAAGCCCAAGGATTTGCTCCAATTGATATTGTACCCGGAGTACTCCCCAAAAGTATGCAACATAGCCATTAGACGCTGTATGGATGCCGCCGGTCGCTGGGTGTATAGCAGTATGTTGTCGGCATAGAGCGATATGCGCTCTTCCCAGCCGCCCCACATTTCTATCCCCCACACCCCAGGGTCCGTCCTCACCCAGTGCGCCAGTGGCTCCAATGCCAGGGCAAAGAGGTTCGGGGACGGGCTACAGCCCTGTCTCGTGCCGCGCCCCAATCGGAACTCTCATGACATAGCCCCATTAACTCGGACTCGTGCCAGCGGTCCCGAGTATAACAGTTTCACCCAGGAGCAAAAGTTGTCCCCGAAACCTAATTTCTCCTGTACGGCGTAGATGTAGCGCAGAGCCTTCGTTTCATAATTAAGGAGGGAGATGGGCCTGTACAAGCTACATTCGCCCTGTGGTTTCCCCACTTTATGAATCACCACGATCGTGGCTAACCGCAGGTCTCTCAGAAGTTTCCCCGCTTCCTGCGCCTCAAGGAACATACTGCACATATGCGGTGCAGTGTGGCTAGCCACACAACCAAATGCTTCTGCTGGAAACCTGTTGGGTCCAGGGGCTTTCCCTGTCTGCAGGTCCCCCATGGCCTGCTCCACTTCCTTGACCGTAATAACCGCCTCCAGCATGTCTCTATCTGCCGACTCTAATACCGGGAGTTGCAGGGGGGCCAGGCAATCTCAACACTCCTGGTCGTCTCTAGATGTGTGCGACCGGTAAATCTCCTCATAGTAGCGCGCAAAGTCCTCCGCAATGGCCCTGCTCGTGGTACTCACTGACCCGTCCGGGTGCTCTATTCTCGGCACCTAACTACGGTCCCGATCTCTCTTCTCCAACCAGGTGATCATTTTGTTCGCCTTATCTCCAAGGTCATATACTCTCCGCTGGGTGGCCAGAGCATGCGCCCGTGCTTGTTCTGTTAAAACATCCCTTATTTCTTTGCCTAAGAGGCGCGCCCTATGCAGTCTGACCCGGTTCTGTTCTGGGGTAAGCCCCGTCTCACTGTCCAGGGCATGAAGCTCCGATTCCAGTCGCTCCACCTGTGCATGTCTGTCCTTATGTCTCCGCCCTACCTCGGCTTGTACAAAATCCCTGGCCACTGTCTTATACGCCTCCCACACTATCCCCCGGGGAGTCCACCGAGCCTACGTTTTTACTGAAGTATTGACCCACTCTCTCCTTGAATCGCTCCTGAAAGTCTTTGTCCTTAAAGAGAAAGGAGTCGAGCCGAGGGGGGACGCTCCAGTCCCGGGTGGGACCTAACAACTGAACCCCCACCGGTGCGTGGTCAGAAATTCCTCTAGCCTTAAGGTGGCCCTCTCGAAACAGAGTCATGCATTCTATGCGTGTGAGGATGTAATCGATCCTAGAGGAGGATCCATGAGCTGCTGATCGGTGTGTGTACTGTCTCAGGTGTGGGTTGTGTGCCCTCCCTAAGTCAGTTAGGCCCATTGCTTGTGTGAAGTCCCTGAGGTGGTGCACCCCTCCCCCACCCTGTGAGGATGACGATCTATCCACATCTCTAGCCATCACATCATTCATGTCCCCCCCAGCACTAATGTCCCCGGACGCAATTCCAGCAACAACTTCCCTACATCTGGGAGGGTGGACGCGTGTAGCTTCGGAGGTATGTACAATGGTCAGAAGTTTAAAAAACGACCCTCCCACTGCGCAGATAGCGCCGCATAGCGACCCTGGGGATCAGACCAGCTTCGCCCCAGAACCAATGGCAATGAATTTTTAATGAGTATACCTACACTTCTGGAACCTGTCGTGAAACCAGAGTGTGTGCGCAGGGTGTAACCAGATCTATCTAGGGCCCTACAGGGATTTCCCAGCAGATGTGTCTCCTGTAGGAGGACAACATCTGGGGCATGCCTTCGAAGGTATTGCAATACGACAGTTCGCTTGATTTTATTCTGCAGGCCGTTCACATTCCAGGATAAGATGTCTATATGTTGCGCCTTAGGTGAGTGGGAGCCTGCCATTTCCTCCGCCAAAGCTAAAGGGGGAGTGCCACCCCCCTCCATCCCCCTTCCATTTGCCCAGTGAGTGTGTCGATGGTGTCAAACCAATGGAACAATACAAAAACCAAGAGTATGTAACAGTTCCTCCCCTCAACAGCCCCCCACCCTGCTACCCTGCCACTCCGGCCAACCGTGCCAGACATCCCCAATAAGCAGAGCGCCTGTAGCCCTTGAAACGATAAACTTAGGGGTGAGTGATGCAGCCAAGTACAACATCCGGGAGACCTACATTTATTAACAAAAAGATAAAAGATAACATCTTGATGTTGGTTGCACCTGAAATGAGAACATTGTTATAACCGGGTACTAAACCAGGTCCAGTGCACCACTAGTGGTCTTTACCACTGTAATGAGTTCACCTTTAGGGTGTTTATGGGTTGAAGGCACAGTTCTGATGCCAAAGACAGTGTAAACTTCAAATGTCAAATCCGAGATATGCCCTTATTCTTGCAAACACACAAAAACATAATTCTGAAGTTTACTTTATGTTTACACAAGTCTGCAAAATGTTATGTGCACATATTTGATTTGAAAGACGTATATCAGCTACTCCTCTTATTTCATAATCATCCTTGTGTTAGGGTGGTGATTTGTTCATTCAAGAACTCCACCAATACAATTTAAGTTGATCCAGGTGTCACCAGCCTAATCACTTGTTCGGTTGTCCAAAATATTGATTGCCTCTCAGATATAACTGATGTACTTAAGTGGTTCACTATAGAAGCATTATACAGACTTGAATCAGTAAGGGTACTGAATCATGCATGTAGTGAGTTGTGGTAAAACTAATCCAAAGTATTATGTAGAGCATTGACTTAAGATGGCTGTAAATAAACTGGATAAGGTACATCATATTCAGGTTAAATTTTTATTCCCACATTGCGGAAATGTGGGAAAAGTTGTAGGACACTAAGCATATTGTTGTGAGATAGTAACCCTAGTGCAACCTCTGGGTCAGTTTTGGCCTCCAGGTATTCTACCCTTTTGCAATGACTTGTGTTAATATTGGTTAGGCCTGGTATCGTATTTAACAATTTTAATATATTTCCCCTGTTAAAGCAACAAAAGGCCTTCCGACTGAAAAAAGAGAAATACATATTAATTTATATAACCTAACACAAAGGGTTTCTTCATTCTGTTAATATTTGGTGACGGTCAATGTGAGTGGAACAACTCAACATCTAGGTCATTGGGTGTTGCTTATTTGGAGGGCCTACCACCTTTGTGAGAATTATTTGATTCCTTGCCTTTGGACAAAAATAGTTGCCCATATTAGGCAATAGGCAGCCCTATTGATGATATTCTTGCCCGCAAAATTGGTTTGTGACTGAAAACTCTGGATGTTACTATTTGAAGGGGTTACCCCCTGATTAGGTGCTTTAAGGCTTTCCACTATTTGTACTTGGATGTAATTATCACCTTCCCAATAAGCGCCTTTTCCCAATTACGAACCATAAAGCTAAACTTGACCATTTTGTTTATTTTATTTTTGTTTGATGACTTTGTTAATTGCAAATTATTAAGAACTTGTGAGTCAAATTCAAATGGGAATGCTGGAAACGTGTTTACTTCATTGTTTAGAACAACATTATTTAAATCAAATTGTAACCATTGTGTATTTATTTCTCTTAAACTTTCATCTTTAACCACCTTAACGTGTCTTTCTTTTTAGGGTTTGTTGGAGTTTGACATGGAGTGTTTTAAAAAATATGGAAAAGTCTGGGGGTAAGTTTAAGCTGTTAGTTTATTCTTTGGTCATTAGAATTTTTTCTCACCGTTGTTTGATATAGTGTTCGAGATATTGGTCTACGGAATCTGTTTTTCCCAGTCCCTTTTCACATTTTGGAGGTGTGGCAACACCACAGGGTTAAAATGTATTGACATGGTATAGATCCAGTCTAGGGAAATGTATGTAATAAAAGTCTGATATTTGGCCCCTTCATTCAATGATTATTATGCTGCTTTGCCAATGGCTGATATTCTTGAATACAGATTAATGAACCTGTGATAGGCTGGTTTAATTCTTAGAAATAAACAGCCATCTTGAAATGGTCTTTTATATGACTACATGAACAGCAATCTACATATATGAAAAGTGGAACACTCATGAAAGCAAAGTGTCATGAAATCAATGTTTTCTTCTGTTGTGAAAATTACAGCAATTGTTATAAAGTTCTTGTAATATTGCTTGTCATAAATATCTGTTTAGCACTGTCATATGAGATTGATTATTATTTATTTAAAAAAGTCGTAAAGTGTTGGAAAATCTTGAATCATTCATTAGGATGAAGTAACTTCCGAACTTAACATATTTTGTCCCTTAAGTACAGCAACCTCGGCCAGATATTTTGGCATCAAGGTGCTCACTACCAATTAGGTAGGCGAAAACATGTGACATTGCTAGCATTGTCTTCAAACCAATGGTATGGGAGGTCAGGGCACCAGCCTACAAGGAAGGAAGGGAGATATTTCTGTTACACAAAGGAAGAAAAAGGATACGTTCTACTGAAACTAAAGTTACAAAGCCAATAAGGGTATTCCTCTGCCTAGTCGAAAAAGCTAGGGCGCACTTCAATATTCAAAGAGCTCCCATGAATACTGTGAGCCCGTCCTGGCTTTCAGGGGCCTGGATGAACCTGATGATTAAGAATTTGTAACATTTCTAGCTTTGACAATGTTTGGTGATATTGGACTAATTTTGTAAGGGGAATTGTCTAACAGAATGTATCTTATATGGTAAATAGGCATTTGCACCAGCTCTGAGTACCTGACTGCATGTGAAACTGGTGCCCTGCCTTTTTTTTTTGCTGATGGAATCACACCTGTCAATTGTGTGCACAGAGGCGGAGGCCAAGGCCTGTCCCTGACAATGTGGGATCAAGGACCTGTCCTGTGACCTAAAGGGAGGCGCAGAAACCAAGCCCTTAGATCAGGTAAAAGATTACTCTCCTTACCCTGGTTATATAGCATAAAATATTGGTGACTTCATGCCATGTTTGTGAATTTGTAGTATGGCCAGATTATTTTTCTGTGACAGTGAGAAGGCAGCATACTGACCCCCTCATTCCTCAGTGTAATTTTCAGAATTTCTCGAGAAAGAGGAGCAGACATTTTGGGGTTGATTCCGATTCGGGAAACAAATCCGTACGACGATTCGGATTCGTAGCCGTTTCCGTACGAATCGTAAAAATCCGTCCGAATTGCGTAGTACGATCCGTAGTAAAAAAATACGTCCGAATCGTTGCGAACCGTAAGAAAAGCAAGGGAAAATCCGTACGATACGGACCCTGAAAGTGAACCGTACGAATCGTAAACATGCTGTGCGACCCGACAAGTACAATCCGGACTGGGGAATGAGTACGCGATTCGTATGGTAAACATCACGTATGAGCAATTCGTACGGAGAGCCACTCAATCACATAGGGTACGGTTCGTACACCCCATGATCGTAGGGTTACAGTTAGTACACCTACGATCATGGGGTGTACGAACCGTACCCCTACGATCATGGGGTGTACAAACCGTACCCCTACGATCATGGGGTGTACGAACCATACCCCTACGATCATGGGGTGTACGAACCGTACCCCTACTATCATGGGGTGTACTAACCGTACCCCATGATCGTAGGTGTACAAACCGTACCCCTATGATCATGAGGTGTACGAACCGTACCCCTACGATCATGGGGTGTACGAACCGTATTGCACGCACTTCGAGTCAAATTCTGCTTTTCCGGACATTTTGAGCTCTCGTAAAAAAAGAGTCGTACGGAGTGTTGACTGGACGAATCGTACTTGCTGGTTTGGAAAATGATGCTTCGATCTGTACGGACATCGCGTACTGCGCGTTTCGAATGCGATTCGTACGGATTATTGAGTCGTACGGGCTTTATTACGATTCGGACGGAGAACTGCTTTGGGTACCCATCGTACTACATCGTACGTACGGGGATGTTCGAGGATACGATTTGTATGGGAAAAATGCTCGTACGGCTATTCGTATGGGATTTTACCGAATCGGAATCGGCCCCTCTGTGTGTATGTTTGTATCTGCAGTGCCTTTGTAGCGTAATACAAGATGGAGGGTGAGGATATCTTCCCCAGAGATTGGAAATGTACAGCCTGTATTTCTGTGCCTGAAGGGTGGAGCCCCACACACTAAAGTGAGGAGGAGAGAGACAGGGCTACTTTTATATATTCCATGAGGGCCTTATAAGCAAAGAACTGCTAATTAGTTCATAGTTCAATGCCATACTGCAGATGGTAGGGTATGAAAGATGGGAATGCAGGTTCGGTTTCAAGATGAGGATAGTTCTATGCAGGGCCTGCTTATTTATGACTATTGCTTCAGGAAGATGAAGGCAGAAAGGTACAGAGAATTCACACTTCATTGTGCCCATGGTTTGGGTATTTCTGCTTGGAGTCAGTCCCTTTGTTATATCTTGTGAGGACCATACTTTGCACAAAGACTGAGTTTAGAAAGCAGTCTGAACATGAAATTTAAAATATAATTATTCCAATCCAGTTCTATTATCTGTGAATCTGAGATCAGCTTGGAGGCCACCCCTGAGGAGACTGCTTCCCTCTAGTCCTTTACTTAGGGAGGCTGCAACTGCTGAAGATAGGAAACTGCTTGAGGATGCAGCCACAAAAAAACAAAGTCTCCACTTTCCCAGTCAAGGTGACCTGGTGGTCCCAACAGCTCCAAAGCTGGTGCAACAGTGGGAACACTGCACGTGTCTGTCCAGCACAGCTTGGTCTCCAACTGCTCATAGCAGCCTACTGAGAGTCTTAAGAAATGTGTGTGCAGAAGAGACTGTCGTGGGCTGAAGCTGAAACACAATTTAAGACTTTATCACTGATACTGTTGCACTGAATGAAATGTGTGCCGGGGTGTTGGCTGATAGAAGTGTTGGGGGTGAATGAGTGACTGCACTTGAGCCTAGCCAGCACCGTGTCCCACATTAGAAGCCAGAGATCACAAACACTGTGGAACTCCATCATTAGGGTGAGTACAGAAGGATGTAATGCCTAGATTGGGACAGGATGTTACGCCAGTATTGCAAACCCCTAATTGCACTGTGTAGTATTAAGTGATGCTGTGTGACTAAAGTACATTTTCTTACTCAAAATACTAGCACTGGGCTGGACAATACTTTGTTATGTGTGCTCCTTAATTGTTGAGTTCTGCCCTCGACCTGTGCACACTTTGTAACCTAAAGGTCTAGGATTGCTCACCCTTGCTACCCTGAGAGTCAAGGGTTTTACTTGACCCAGTTAGCAGAGCCGTAGCATCAACTGTCTTCCATGTGCCCTCAGCCCTCCCCCGAATGGGGTCTGACAGGTATGGTCATTGGGCAAATAGAGAAGCTCTTTTCAGTTGTTGTTTGGCTGTGGGACCCTCTTCAGTGAAATTAGCACGTGGATGCTGATTGCCTATCCATGTCCCAATTCATTGGATGGTACTCTTTTCATGGTTTGGCTAGGGCAGCTCTTGTCCATTGGTAATTGGTTCTGAGACCACTTTGATGACATTAGCATCGAGAGTCTGGCTGCCTGTGCTTCCCCATCTCAGTGAGCCCATCAATTAGGCCTGATAGCAGCTGGAAGAGACGACTAGTCCCATCAAGTGGATTCAGTGTTGGTGAGTAGAATATTCCCCAAGGTGAGCTAAGTCTAACTTGATTCTACCTCGCAGCAAAGTCTGTGGAAAAATCCTATGCCAGAGTTACCTGGCTTGTATCTGCATCACAAGCCCATCATCTCTTGTCAGCCCCTTCTACTCTGTGCCCCCATTTATACAAAGTGCTCAATTGTTTCTTGTGTTTCACATTTTACCCTGCCACCCTCTTGCATCCTGTGCCTTCACCCATGCTGTGCATGGCTGGTTTTGCTGAATTGATTCTGGTTGCTAGAATATTGTGCTTCCAACTGAATTAGTGTTGTGTGTGTTTGAGAAAACACAAAGCTAACACCATATGATACCTGTTTAGTCTGTGCATTTTCTGCACTGCTGTTTCACATGCTGTACATGTTCTTTATGTACAAGTGAAGCCTGCATCCTTTGCTGCTCCTCTTCCTCCCTCATCACATGATCCTCCCCATTGAATTTATTCATTCACAACATGTGCAGCCACAGTGCAAGTATCCCAACAGAAAGGATTGTGACAGCACAGGTGCCAGCAGTGTGTCTTGTGTGGTTATTTTCTCTCTCTCTCTCTCTCTCTCTCTCTCTCTCTATGTCTCTCTGCCTCTCTGTCTCTGTTTCTCCCCACTCTCTTTCTCTCTCTCTCTCTCTCTCTCTCTCTCTCTTTCAATCTCTCTCACACACACACACACAAATTCATAAGTAGATCAAAGGCAGCATCAATAAGCATCAGCTGTTGCATATTATTTGTCACCTCGTTTGTGTTTTAAGGGCCAAAAGGATTGTCATTGTCAAAGCTTGTTTACCGGGGCGTCAGCAGTTGATATGAACCTCTAGAAATGGATGTACTTAATAAGTTGTTTTGGTACACAGCGCTTCCTCAGTTTTATGCTGCGCCATTGGGATTTTGCCCACTTGGGTGCTCTGCAGAGGTAGCATATTGTGAAAACACTTCTGCGTACAAGCTCTTCTTATCTAAAATCTCCAAACCAAAAAGCTTGCCAGTGTTTACTCCCAAAGAATGGACTATTATTCCTTGGCCACCTGCCAAGAATGTTTCCCACCAATATAACTATGTGAAAAATCTTGAATCACCTCAAGACTTTGGTAAGTTTCCAACATTTAATGCAGAAGTCCTCTCACACCCTGCAGGGCAGGCGACGGCGGTCAACTGCCTCTTCCTTTCAAAACATCACGCCTTCACATTCTTTGTGCTTTGCCACAGTTGTAAAGATGGCATTGTACAGAATTCTAAGCTCAGAACCCAATATATCTCTACCCTTTTGAACCAAAAAATGTACAGAAGTAAAGGGAACTCTCACCCACAAGCAAACACAAGCACAACACAAATAAAATAATTATACATTCACTAATGACCAGTGGGTTTGTGACAAATCTAACTTGAAAATGGCACACCACCCTCTATTATCCCCAAAACTTATTCGTGAATAAACTTTAGTTAAAAACAAATTTTTACCTTTCAGAAGTCAAAAAACAAATGTTTACTCATATTCTTAGGCAGAGTCCTAGTACTTTACAGATTGTCTTCTCACCTCTCCCAATCTCAGACTCCTTGTACCCACACCCACGGGTGAAGATTTTTTCTAGTTGGTAAGAGGGTCTCTATGAGGGTCTCTCACCCATCTTTATTTGGACAGTTTTTTTTGTTCTCCACCTTCCATCAGTTAGTTTAACCACCTGATCATTGACACACACTTTTTCCTTCGGGTTACTGCCTGTACACAATATGCCAGTCAGTTTCTCTTCAACCCAATCTCCAACTTTGAACTCAACCTATTGTCTCCCTTTCACCACCTCCTTGCTCACATATTTCACTTGATCTTATCACAACTGTCCTTCACTTGCTTACATTTCGCTTTATACACCATCAAATCACACATCCAGGGCCTGACCAGCTTGGTCGTAGCCAACCAATGCTTTAACTCAAACGGTGACACATTTGTGGTGGCATTAGGCGTAGTGTGAATGGCCAACATCAAATCTTGGAGCTCTTTCCTCCAAAACAGAACAGTAGCCACAGACAATTGAATGTTGTCATTGATAACTCTGTTGCAACGCTCCACCAAGCCATTGATGTGGGGATCGTTCAAAGAGGTTGTTACGTGTTTTATACCCCGATGAGACATACATTTATGGGACACCTTTGACACAAATTGCACCCCGTTGTCAGGGATGAGCACCATAAAGGCACCCTTTCTCAAAAACAAGGACTGTAAAAACTCCATCACCTCCTCAGTATTAGCCGATATAACAAACTGCACTACCGGCCTTCATGTGCCGTAGTCCATCAGCACTAAACCAAACCTTTTCCGCTCATCGAACACATACTTTGGCCCTATAACATCCAAACTCAATTTATACAAGGGTTTCTCCAGACAGGTATGGCTTTCACCACACTTGGAAAAGTGACTCATGTTTTGTCACTCACCGCTCAAGCCACACATTCTCTCACATAGGGCTCTACACATCTATCCATCCCAAGTCACCAAAATGTTTCTCTAATCCTCCTTTTCATTGCTCTCATCCCCACATGTCCCTCACATTCCAGACTCAGCACATTGCTCTTCAAAACATGTGGGGAAAAAACCTAGAAAATATGTTCTTAATACACCCTCATTTAAACTCAACTCTGAGAACACATGCTTAAATCAAACACGGGCTCACTCGCACCTTCAGACACCCAACCTTTGCTTAACATATTGGCCACGTCTTGCAACACATAATCTTCCTGCACAGCTGCCTTCCTTCCTCCTGCAGCATGCATCCATAAACACAATCCACCAATGCTGCAGCAACACAGAAATCATCATCCAGATCCTTTACCCCACCTACATCTTTAAGTGGCAGCCTGCACAGATACTAAAAATTATTTTTGCACCCTGTATATATTCTTACTGGAACTGAAATTCTAGATCCCAAAGCTTCAACATCACCTATAACGTCAACAGGTAAAGGTTGTAATACCTTCCTCCCTTCTGAGCCCATGGAGTAACGCAATAATGCAACTTCTTTTTCTGTGTAAAAAAGACCCCCTCAATAGCCTCTAAATAGGCTTAAAACCCCTTTAAAATATGGTTCCCAACCCACATGGGACTTCCCAGTGAAGACAAGAAAGTAGGTGGTGGTACTACACTTTGTTGCATCTTATTTTGAGTTACCAGACAGGAATAACAATGACATATTACTCCAAACAATGTAAAATAACCACAGAGACAATTACCCAAAAATAGCTGCCCCTTAATGTGCTGATGGTAATACGAATGACCAACAGGGAAGGCACACTTAGGGAACAACAGATGCAGTTACACTATCTATGGATATGTGGGGCAGCGATTTATGTGCACACAGACTGGTGTTACATGCAGGTAGTAGTAGTAAGGTGTGCGTATCACAGCTAAAGCATGCAACTACACAATCTATTGATATGTGTGGCAGTGATTTATGTGCACACACACTGGTGTTACATGCAGATAGTAGAAGTAAGGTGGGCGTATCACAGCTAAAGCATGCACACTAGGTTTTTAAAAATGATTGCAGTTCATTGAAATATGGTATGAGATTTGTCAAAAGGAATGCATGTCGTAGAAGTATGGTGTGCGTTTCACAGCTATAAAACACACTAGATTTATCAAAATGCTTAGGGTGTGTGCGTCGCTCATGGTGGGTGCACTAGATGAATTTACACAGTACTTAGAGGCAAAATCATGCACGCTGAGACATCAGCATCGATAATCAGTCAGAACATGCCAGTAGTACCCTATGTATATTTTACAACATTGATACCAATAGGTCTGGCATATAGCTGAGGTGTTCGGCCAGACCTAGAAACATGAAAGCTAAGCTATCAGAGAGCAGTGTCCTAGCAGTTAAACTATTGAACTTGACTTCTGATCATTGTAAGGCTCTCCATCTTGAAGAAACAATTGATGATCTATCTTTTCATGGAAACTTTTGACTACTAACCTGATGACCCAAAAGAAAAAGAGCTGTTGCATCGTTAGCCACGTTTCTGGGCTTAAGTACATTTTCAATAACCAATCGTTCTCTCATATTATGGCTAGCCATCTAAAATCCAGATCATCTTTTGTGGGCCTCTTGAATGCTTTTCCCTGTTAGATTAGTGAATATTATAGTAGTGTAGTTCCTATCTTCCCAATAGGCTCTGCGCATTGGAATAATACCTACAGCAGTAAAGGTCTAGGCCAGACGTTAACTAGGTCTACTACTGTCGATACTAGACTTAAAGTTTTGGGTTTGCCAGCTTAGCTCAGAGTTCACTAGAAACTTTCTCGAATGTTCAAGGAGGAATTAACTTCCCTGATTAGACAAGAAGGGATTTAGTTTCTGACAACCATAGAACATGACAACTTTGCTCTCCCCTAATCAAGAGTCAATCTCGAGAGTCGTGTGAACAAAAGGCAAATTATTTTACTCAGTCAGTACGTGCATTCTTAGTCTCATCAGAATGTAGAGAAAAGGAAGAGACGGGCGTGTTCAATAAAAAGGTGTTATTTATTGATCAGTCTCTTTTCTCATACAAGAGAAATGGATCGATATTATTGCAATACTTATAGTTAAGTAAAGTGCATACATTAAAAGCAATAGTATAAAATAATACTGTAAAAACATTGATATGGTTTCTAAGCCATAAGATGTTTTAAGATGAATAAAATATATTACATACACATATACATTTGACTAAACGTACTCAACTGGTGTTTCTAGATACGCCTACCCCGTGTACCTGACCTAGGTCTAATACGTGGGCGGGAATAGATAGTTACAGTTTAAGTTAAGTTTGTTTTTGCCAAGTGAATAACTAAAGAATTCTCTGTGAGGGGTTATTCAGTTCTGTACCTGGAAGTTAGGATGAATGAGGAATGGTATCTCTCTCTCTGGTCTCGATATTCCAGGCTGCCTGCGAGGGCTACCCGGAAACGCCGGTGCTGGATTCTCGGCAGGAGAAAGCAGCGCGTCTCTCAGCGCGTCAGAAAGGCGGGGCTGCTGCCAGCGGGGTCTGCTCTGCTCTTCGCTTCGGCAAGTATGGCTGCTCCGTCTCGTCACCACCGCGTGTGTTTGCATATGGCAAGATCGGTAATATTTATACCTTTAAGGTGCCGAGATTGACGTAAGGATGGACATAGATACGTCAATAAGGATGTCATACGACTTGCTCGTTAGCACATTCTTTTACTAAAGTTCTTGGTGAAATCAAAACAATGGCCGCAGGGTTTTGCCCAGGTTGTCATAGGTTTGATTTGTTATGAGAACTCCGTATGCCTTATCAGGGGCTGGAGGAATATCACTTGTCTAATTAGATCGCAAGTGTTATGACCTAATCAGATAACACGTTCCTGTGCCGTAGTGTGACTGCGTCAGATAACGGTATCTGCATCATGGGGGTTTTCTGCCTCATGGGCTGACTGCTAGTTAACTTGTTGGTTTGTTTAACTAGAATAAGGTCAGGAATAGGGGGATCGATTCAGAACCTATAGGAATACATGACACCCACTCCACGCTAACTATGGACATATTTACTAATCTAGGCATAGTATAACATAGTACAACATACTATAGAGTAGTGTGTATACCTTACCACCCCAAAATACATAAATGCATTTTGAAATTCTTCAAATATACGGAAAATTTGCAGACATATATATATGGTATGCACTCAAGCTGTAGAAAAATGCCAAAGTAATCGCATTTGTATACATTATTGCTTATTTGGTATATGAGAATTACACATGAAATGGTTTCTTAAATACAGAAAAAAGTTTCGAGACCATTCCATCACAGAATAAAATATCTATGAACATGCCAGCGGGCAGCTAATGTCTATAAGTTATTTAAATTTTAGAAACCTTAGTTCTCTAAGAATAGTTCTTACTTTAAGCAGAAGATAGTGTCCCGAAAAATATGCAAAAATATTTGGGGCTGCGGCAAAAACTGCTGTCCGTGAACTGGAGCGAAAATGTTCATGTGACTTTATTTTTAAAGTTGAAGGCCGAATTCAGGGAACGCCGTGTGCAGGCTTGTTCAAAAGTCTCTATTTCTGTTCGGGTGAGAACATCATATCATTTAGGCTTTCGAAGAAACTGTCAACAGCTTCCTGGGAAAGTTCCACTAACTCGGAAATAGGTGTAATCATGCATTCTTGCGCATGATTGTCTCCATTGACATTCTGATTTGCATTACTGACAGAAGGTCGTACCTGTTCGATGCTGCTTTCATCTTGAACTTCACTACCCATCAATCGTAGTGGTGAAGCTTCCACGAATGCCGTCATCAGGATTGGTAGCCTTTGAGGGCAGCACAAAGCATGAACCTTGATCGGGCTCAACAATGTTTCTGCATCCATCGGCGCATCCGATTGTAGCGTCAGACAGGTGTCTAACACGCATTCTTCTCCGCATAGCAGACACCTCAATACAGGTAAAACACATCTTTGCCACATTGGTCGAAATGATAGAAACCAAGTCATGTTCAGGTCTCTAAGCCGGGAGAGTCCCAGGATTTTTGATATCCGGTCCCGGTATCCAATGGCTAGGATTGTTTCTTCCCTTGTCGCAAGAGTTTTGTCTGTGACATGGGTTGCCATAACGAAAAATAAGGACTAAGAATAGGATTCCTGCAATTAGTCCCAGGATCAGGGGAAGTCCGCCAAAAATCGAATGGACGAAATCTGGAAAAATACCCAGTATGGCTTTGAATGGTGTTAATGCCATCGAAAATACTGTCTTAAATACCTTTGAGACCCCATTGGTATCAGAAATATTTAAGATTTCATTCAGGATTTCCGCGAAATGTACGGGGGAATTAGTTGATAATAATGTATGTATCTCTGCAGTCGTCCTTGCGACTTGTAGATCATACGTTTCTTTTGATGACGAGAGCCTGGTAGGCGTCTGAAGAAGCACTGTTTTCATTCTGCTTAAAGTATCTATTCGAATAGAAGTAATTTTCAAATCGGGCCATGCCCTTGCCTCCCTGTCTGGGAAGGAGCTGGGGAACAATGAGCGTCCACAGCACTTGACCTTCGCAGTAGTAGTTACTAGATAAGGAGTCCCGGGCATAAGACTACAACATCTGCGGTCTACAATAAGAATGTAACTCCCATTATAGAGTCTTAGAAAGAATGGTTCTATTTCTGTTGCAGGTGCGCCTTGCTGGTGACATGAAAGGTTGTATGAATTCCCTTCACAGGCTCCATGCAAACTAATTCCGTTACACAGAAGTGTGCCACTCAGTGACATCGCACAATTGTTGCCACTAAGAAACACTTTCTGTCCTTTATTACTGACACATGCATGTGAATAGGGCAGGTTCCATGTTGTTTTAAGGTACCCCTTTCCTAATTTCTCGTACATGCCAGCCTGTATATATTTTTGGCAGTATTGAAACCTGAAGGTTGAGATTGGAATATTTATTATCCCATGTATTATCCATTCACTGACAGGTCGTTCTGACATTGTCATTGGTAATCTTTCTAGTTTTTCAATGCTCAAGATTGTATAATCAGCACCCTTTTGCGCCATACTGATTTGTCTATCAGTAAGGTTAAAGATTTGGAATAGTGACGTTGTGTTGATTAAACGCCAAGGCACATAGCCTGAACGCAGATTTTGTAACGTCCAGCCAAGCTGTACAATAGAACGCAATTGTGACTGACCGTGTTGTAATAACATTAAGTCTTGCGATAATATATCGATTGCTGACGACACAATGCTGTCCAAAGAAAAAATTCTGGAGGACAGAGTCATTAACCCATTGTCCACTACAGAAAGTGATTTTTCCAAATTAATACGGTCAATTTCCCGTATTCTCTCTGCTGTTTCAATTTGAGTAACCTTCCAGGCCTCATTGTATGCTGCATATACAGAGGCTGCTATGAAACGCTTTTGACGCTGTTTGCGTGGTCCCAAAGTGAAATCACGCAAGTCAGCACCATCAGTAAGTAAAGTTAGGTGTTGCTTAATTTCTGCCAGTGTGGAAGTTTGTAGCCACTGAAGGCATAATTTGCCCACACTGTAGGTGGTTATTATCCCTGGGTGATGTCTTTGAGGATATCTAGGGTCTGGCCTGGTCATTTTGAACCCCTGTGTTTTGTTCAGGAATCTGTCTTGACAGTTATTAGTATCTGTGGGCCAGATCAACCACTGTTTCCAATCAGGATGTGTTCTGTTTTGGTTTAATATATGGTTTACGTCTATCTCTTCATCTGTATCAGAGTTATTGCTAAACATTGTTGGCTTTGGAATAGACGGTTTATTTAAATCTTTGATTTTGGCTAAGCCAAGACAGGTGGTCTGTTGAACAGTGTCATTTAAAAATATCATTTGTTCTGGGATCATGCAGGCTCTAAACAAAGCTTCTATACCCTGTACTTGCCATTCTTTTGTACCCCAAACACTTTTCAATTCAACATTTTTGTCCCAATAATCAAATCCAATCATGGTTTTGGTTCCTGTCTTGTTCGACAATTTAAAATAAAATGCTTCAGCATTACTTGTGTTAAAACCTGAAAAATATGAATATTTGTCGTAAACGGTTCTTGAGCTCCCTTTTGGAGGTGTTGCACAATGTTCCCATTGATTATAATTTAAAACATTTCTAGGTTGTGCAGATCTATGTAAAAAGTGGTTACCATAGTGGTTATAGCAATACATACTGTCATAATTTGTAGAACCCTGCAAATAATCATGTTTGGTAAATTTAGCAGACATTACTAAGTCAGACATCATATTATTAATGCTTTCGAAGTCCCAATCATCAGCAAATGAGTTTGGTTTTGCAAAGTCACTCAATGAGATCTTAATTTGGTGTGGATATTTCAGGATCTCGACCGGACCATAAATTTCATAGTCAGTGTTGTCCCAGGCTACCCCACCAGGTATCGGATTGGCTGTGAAGTTGGCTGAAGAAAGTTCTCTTTTCTCGACGTGTGAAGATGTGTGTGGTTTGAGGATCAAGTTGATTTTCTGACTTGCTGTGTCCATTTTTGCATATTTTCCCTCAATGAAGCGTCCCAAAGTTAGTATCATGATGAGCCAAAGTATGAGGATAAATGCACCAAAACCCACCCAAAATTCAATCCATGGGGAAATCAGATATGTTTCTTTCAGTTGTTTCAAAAGTTCTTTAGCTTTATCTTTAAAGGTTTTTGATGATGGCTGTGTCTTTGATTCACTGAAGCCTTCAGAGGAATCATCGAAGTTTATGAAGTAGCCGGATGCAGTTCTGTCAATTGTTCCAATTGGTTCAGGATTTCTGTTTCTTGCATTTTCACTTGGTACTTCATTATAGATTGGTGTGTCTCTGCTAAATGTTTTTATTTGGGTTTTCAGAGGTCTTAGCTCTATTGCATTGTTGCATAGTCCTTGTTGTTCTTCTGTAGGCGTTTCGAATGTGATGAGCCTCTTCGTTAGGACCTCTGTACTGGTAGCAAACCTTGGTGTTCTGCTACTTATTGGGAGTCCACTTGGCCTACTGTTTGTTATCGGCCACATGTTGTGGTTTTACCAGGTCGATGGATACAACTCGGTTCTCCTTTTTACCAGCAAGTGGCGGTAGTACAACTGATCTTGTCCCGTTGACAGACAAGACAGGAACTGCTTTTCTGTAAGAAGGCCCAAATTCCTTCTTTACCGCGATCTTTTCCCTGACTAGATCCCCGACTTTTGGAATCCAGACAGGTCTTGCTGGGACAGGTGGTGGTTCTTCAGTGGTTGTTGGCTGTTGTTTCAACTTTATGTTGCTCAGGTCTTTTCTTGTTTTGTTTAAGTCCTGCAAAATAGCCAAACGGTCTTTGATATCAAAGGTTTTTTCTTTCACCACTGAAGTCTGACTATCAATGTCAGAGATCATCATCCTAGTTCCAAATAATAATTCGTACGCACTGAATCCCTTCAGAGAATTTCTTGGCAAGTTATTGAGACTACGTTGGACACTTATTAGATGTTTGACCCACCCAGCTCCCGAACCTAATATCCTTTCCGTTATAGATTGCTTTATGCCTTGGTTTTTTCTTTACACCGTCCCGTACCCTCAGGAAGGAAGTGAGAAGATTCCCGCTGGACTATGCTCATTTGGCCATGTTTCCCCCCAGGCTGGAGGGCTTGAGTGAAAATAATAGTCAAACGTAGCATGCGCTTAGCGTATATGCCATTTAGACCTGCAAATCTTTGTATAACAGTCCGGACGTCAGCCGAGTGCTGGTGATCTACATTATAAGTGGAACTAGCCTGTATATGTTAATCGCAACCCTTCCTTTTTACTCCTGATTTTTCCTGGAGTAGAACGACGAGGTATTAAACTGTTTCTCTCCCCACTGCGATCTCTGTTGCAGTTTGGGCAGTTTTTTACAAACATGGTGTGACGCAGGCTCATGCCTGGCCACCAGTACCGTGATTGTAATTCTTCCAGAGAATCTTTTAGTTTAAGGTGTCTGAGACCCTCGCCCATATGTGCGTCTGCGATTAACAAGTTTCTCCTGTCCATGTTTGGAATCACCCTATCCCCCACTCCAGGGATTCGAGCAAAAGGGACGGCGTTTGCATCGATTATGTATGTATAATTGAGTGGATAGTTGATCGGTAACGCTGAGCAGTCGCCTTTTGATGACGTTTTCACTGCCAGCACTGTTTCACCGTCAATGTATTTTAATGTACGCTTTTTACGATCTACGGGAGCCGATTTAGTGGCTGCCGCTGTGGCTGTCTCAGCCAATGAATTCCCTGCAACGTGAACGCCATCACGCTGATGACTCAGTGAGTGTGTCACGTGAGTCTTTGGTAGTTCTTTTTGTAAAAGAGCTATTTGTTCCCAGAGCAGTTTCTGCTTTATTGGTGCATCTGTGTCATCTTTGTAACCGTTTTGAATCCATGTCTGCAAATCGCTGTTATATGATTTGACGCAGTAATATGAATCTGACACTATAAGTGTCGGGAATTCGCGATCCGCATTATCTAGCGCCATTTTCAAAGCTAATATTTCAGTTTGTTTTTCTGAATTAGTTTCTACTGAGTGTGATTTTGTTAATAGAGGTTTTAGTTTACCTCCGCGCCACACTTCTTTTGTAATCTCACATGTGGGGTTGTATGCTTGTTCTCCCCAAACGGACGGTTGAGCATGTCCGTCTGTATAGATTACACAGGCGTAATGTCGTAAAGGCAGAATGTCGATTGGCAGAGGATATGTTTCTTCATATTCTAGATTTTTTAATTCTTCTAGTTCTGGATCAAAGTAGTAGTACACTTTGTCCGTTGTGATTGAATTCACCCATTGTATCCATTCCGGATTCAATGCTGTTGTTGGTAAATTACACGGTGTTGTTAGTGCCTCAAAGGCTGATTTTGCTGTTCTGACTGTGATATGTCTACCGTCCGCTTGATCTTTTTCTCTAGCTATTGCGGTTTGAACTGCATGAACAATTTTTTCTTTGTTGCTGAATTTCTGTTCAGCTTCTGTGTACAAGTGTGATTTGAATGCAATTGGTACCTTTTCCCCCTCATTAGAGGTCAGGTATGTGAATCCGCATCTCCCTGGGATGACTCGAATCACAAGATTGCGTGTGTTATCACGTGTTTCTAATTTTGTTTTAATTAGCATGTCTGTTTGTAAGGATCTCAAAATTTCTGTGTGTATTTGAGTCCAATTGGATCTTTTAAAATCTGGTTTAATTAGATCATAAAGGGGTTTGACCCTTTCTGCGTAATTTGCAATGTATGTTCTTCCGAAATTTAGGAAGCCTAGAATCGACTGTAGGTTTTTTAGTGTTCTAGGTGCTTGGAGTACGGCACATTTCTCTAGGAAATTGTCAGCCAGGCTTTTGCCTTCGCTTGATAATTCATATCCTAAGAACAGGACTGTCAGATGGGCAATTCTGGATTTTTTAAAGTTGAATTTGTAACCCTCTGCAGCGAACCCAAGTATTATGGTGTTCACTCTTTTCAAGTGAGTCTCCAAGTCATCATCTGTGAAGTAAATGTCATCGACATAAGATAATGCTTCATCATCATATAGTTGAAGTAATTCTGTTACTCTCGCTGAGAATACCCCCGGGCTGTTCTTGTACCCCTGGGCTAACCGACAGAATTGTTTTTGAGTGCCATTTACTGAGAATGCAGTTAAATATCTGCTCTCTGGTGCTATGTTTTGACAAAAAAATCCATTAGAGATGTCTAAGGTTGTTTTGTATTTTTTGCGCACTATGTTATTCATTAGTGCAGCACTGTGTGAGTTTTGCACTGCAAAAGTTTTGCAACATGTGTTTAGGTGTCGGTAATCCAAAACTAGACGATATGAATTGTCTGGTTTGGAGACCGGAAACAAAGGGTTGTTCATTTGTGAGGTGCAAGTTTCAATCACCCCCTGGTATTCTAGCTGATCTAGTATTTCATTTACCTGTTTTTTAGCTTCTTGCTTAATTGGGTACTGCCTTTGTGCAGTAGGTTGTGATTTTAACTGGATTTTGTGAGGAGGAGAATCCTCATCCCATCCTACATGATTTTTATATAAAGCAGGTGCTAGAGCCACTGCCCACTTTCTAGCAAGTGTGTATTTTTTATGAATTGGAATTTGATTTGAGAAGGCAGGCATAATTACTTCTTCGCCATGAGGGCACTCCCTGACAAACTCTGGTGGCCAGTCTTTTTCAGCTAGAAGGATGTCATAACCCTTGGAGAGGTTATCCCAAAATAGTCCCCTTATTTTCCTAGTCTTATCTCCCTCTATACGTAATGTTATCTCGTGAGGTTTGCTAACCCTGGTGTCTGCAGTTTCCACTTGAAGATATTCATTCGTGTCCACTGTCTCCAGATGATTCATAAGGACTTTGTGAGCTATGCTCACTTCTGCTGCGCTGTCTAGCATTGTCTGAGCCTACTCTCCGTTTTTCAGTTGTGTCCTCAGTATTCTCGGCATTGTTAACTATTTTAATGCTGGCTACCTTCTTTTTTGGAAATTGTAATTTCTTTTTTAGTTGAGCAGGTTCCTTGTCTTTGGACTTGGCGTGCTCTTCTCTTTGTTCTGATCGTCCTCTTCTTTCCGATTTCTGCGAGGAAGTCTGAAAAGATTGAGAGGGACGCGTATCAATGTCTTGATATCTATCAGGTTTTTTTATATTATCCCTATTTCTAAGGTTATATCTTTTCCCAGAGGGGTCACTCTGGGGTGACCTGTGTCTTTGGTTCGGAGATTTCTCTCTTCGCCTAGGAGACCTTCCACTGGACTGGAATTTCTTTTCTTTAGGATTGGATTGTTTGTTTCCATCCCAGTTCTTTTTTGGTGAATTATTATTAAAAAATATTTTTTCTGGACTTTCAGTCAGTTGCGGTTTTACTGGTATTCCACCTAAACTATCTCTGCCTAGTTCCTCATAGGATTTTTCTATGATTCTGGCAATTTCAGCTGGTTGGTCTGCTATATCTGTCTCTTTTAACCTCTGGCGGATCGCCACGTTTGCTGCTTCACCTTTTATGTTGGCTAATAATATAGCCGAGACCTGCTTGAAGTCTTTTAGTAATTTCATACCAAGAGTTAAAGCAGGTTCTGGACCGTATTCGTCTTGAATTTGTTTTAGCACATCTGGTATCACCGAAATGGATGGAACACCGTGCGTTTTTGTGTAGATGGAAGCAAAGACTGTACCCCAAGTGTCACAGTCCTCAATGTGTGGTGCGATTCCCATAGGAAGACAGATAGTCAGAATCCTGTGTTTTTCTAGCGGGGTGGTGTCAGGAAACACCGCCTCAATTTGGGTAATTTTCTGTGCCAACCAGAATGGTATTTGTTCCCGTTTAGCCGGTACTTTACCTAGGCAGGATTGGATGTTCTGTGGTGTAATTTTATTTGTGTTCCCCTGGTGAGGGGTCAGCTGTGGAAGTTTAATCGCTGGCTGTATTGCTGAAGTCCGCATCACATACTGAACTAATTGTCTATGAATTTTTATTAATTGTTTTAGCTGTGTTAACAGCTCTGCTGCAGACATCCCATTGATGTCTGGATGTGGTGTGTATCCGGCTAGGACCGGCCACGTTGCTCCTGGTCTACCTAAAGGACCGAGCCTGGTGATGTGATTATTATGTTTTAGGGCGCCATCAAATAAGAGCAAATGCTCTTGGAATTTGAGTGGTACTTCCACCTCCTCGAAAGGAGTGTACTCATTAGGAGGTTCCTCTATTTTGTAATAGTGGAAGTACTTTGTTACAGCATTTGCTGCTGGAAAATGTATCCATGAATAGTATACCTCTGTCTGCCGATATTCGTGTGCCTCAATTACGAATATGACTGTACCACCTCTAGGTGTCAGTCCATTTTCTATAAGTTTTAAGGTTATAGATTTCCTTTTGATGACCGGGATGAGTATTATATCCCCGTCCGCATCTAGTGCTGCAGCATCAGACGCTGCGAGTTCAGTTGCTAATCTAACTGCCTCTCTTTCTTCTTCATTGTCTGACATTTTACTGTCCTGAAGGTTATTTCTTTTGTTTGCAGATCAGGTTTCTTATGGAAACAAAGATTAGATGCACAATATTTTGGAACTGTTTATCCTTCAACGTTGACTATACCAAGAACCATACATAGGAGTTCCCTCCTGCGAGGTCTGGCGGATATAACCTTTCACCCACTCCAGACGTCTTTGGAGTATTTGGGAAAAGGGGTCTGAGTGAGAAAGCATGACTGAGTTACTCTAAATGTCTTACGTTAGTTTTATCGCCCTTTCCAAACGCGTTGGGCGCCATGTAGTGTAGTTCCTATCTTCCCAATAGGCTCTGCGCATTGGAATAATACCTACAGCAGTAAAGGTCTAGGCCAGACGTTAACTAGGTCTACTACTGTCGATACTAGACTTAAAGTTTTGGGTTTGCCAGCTTAGCTCAGAGTTCACTAGAAACTTTCTCGAATGTTCAAGGAGGAATTAACTTCTCTGATTAGACAAGAAGGGATTTAGTTTCTGACAACCATAGAACATGACAACTTTGCTCTCCCCTAATCAAGAGTCAATCTCGAGAGTCGTGTGAACAAAAGGCAAATTATTTTACTCAGTCAGTACGTGCATTCTTAGTCTCATCAGAATGTAGAGAAAAGGAAGAGACGGGCGTGTTCAATAAAAAGGTGTTATTTATTGATCAGTCTCTTTTCTCATACAAGAGAAATGGATCGATATTATTGCAATACTTATAGTTAAGTAAAGTGCATACATTAAAAGCAATAGTATAAAATAATACTGTAAAAACATTGATATGGTTTCTAAGCCATAAGATGTTTTAAGATGAATAAAATATATTACATACACATATACATTTGACTAAACGTACTCAACTGGTGTTTCTAGATACGCCTACCCCGTGTACCTGACCTAGGTCTAATACGTGGGCGGGAATAGATAGTTACAGTTTAAGTTAAGTTTGTTTTTGCCAAGTGAATAACTAAATAATTCTCTGTGAGGGGTTATTCAGTTCTGTACCTGGAAGTTAGGATGAATGAGGAATGGTATCTCTCTCTCTGGTCTCGATATTCCAGGCTGCCTGCGAGGGCTACCCGGAAACGCCGGTGCTGGATTCTCGGCAGGAGAAAGCAGCGCGTCTCTCAGCGCGTCAGAAAGGCGGGGCTGCTGCCAGCGGGGTCTGCTCTGCTCTTCGCTTCGGCAAGTATGGCTGCTCCGTCTCGTCACCACCGCGTGTGTTTGCATATGGCAAGATCGGTAATATTTATACCTTTAAGGTGCCGAGATTGACATAAGGATGGACATAGATACGTCAATAAGGATGTCATACGACTTGCTCGTTAGCACATTCTTTTACTAAAGTTCTCGGTGAAATCAAAACAATGGCCGCAGGGTTTTGCCCAGGTTGTCATAGGTTTGATTTGTTATGAGAACTCCGTATGCCTTATCAGGGGCTGGGGGAATATCACTTGTCTAATTAGATCGCAAGTGTTATGACCTAATCAGATAACACGTTCCTGTGCCGTAGTGTGACTGCGTCAGATAACGGTATCTGCATCATGGGGGTTTTCTGCCTCATGGGCTGACTGCTAGTTAACTTGTTGGTTTGTTTAACTAGAATAGGGTCAGGAATAGGGGGATCGATTCAGAACCTATAGGAATACATGACAATTACATCAAATGATTGCAGAAGAAAACAGAGTCCAGGTTGCTTACAGGCTAGATTTCTTTGTTCACATTACAATTGATATCTCCAAATGGCTAACTTTATGGCAAGCCTCGGCCAGAGACATAGACACGCTGAGAATCAGAGTTGTCCCTCAGTCTCTCCAGGGATGTGAATAATCCAGATACTTCACAATATAAATCAGGGGAGAACAGGAAGTGAAAGTAAATACACAGTAGCACTTGCTGCCAAAGGTGATGTTGGGAATACACAAAATGGACTGGTGTCTGTTAACTGATAAGAATGCTGTCTTGATCTCAGATGGTATCTGGAATGAATTCAGGATAAGTATGATAAATAACAAAAGGTCAATGAAATGCAAAGTAATATCTGGTGCAGGACGGTGATATCCACAATGGGTTCAGGGCAGTGTATATGGTAATGAAACCACAAGTCAACCAGAATAGAAGCACTGATCCCCAGGATGCCAAGGAGCAAGGGAATTCTGAACAGTTGCAGACCAATGGATGCAAACAAATAAATAGAAAAGTCCTATTGTGAGGAGTCAAGGATTAAACTGAAAAGGGAGCTGACAAGCCAGAAAACAAGAACTGTGGGGGAACGCAGGGTCAAGTGGACAACTAAGCAGGAGCACAAAGGCAATACAACAACCACTTGTTGCCACGCAAGGAGAAATACATGCCACTATTCACTTAGAAATGCATTTCTGATCACAGAAGTTCCCACCCTTGCAGTAGTTAGCTGTTTAGTCTTTCCAAATGCCATTCCCTAATCTTCTACTTTATACAGTCCCTTTCTTGCCTAAATCGGTTAATTCTATTATTAATACAGATTGGAGGGGGAGTGACATTGTATTATTGTGACTGCATATGGAGGGTCTGGACTTCTCTGAATTTTAGTCGATTTCTCTGTGAGCCATTTGATATTCACTCTTGGAGTACAATTCGGACTCCATACTCTTTGTGAGTAGGGTGTATCCCAGTAAGTGTATGCCTCTTCATACTTCTCTGAAATACCTGTGCTAACTAGAACATTTCCACCCATCCAGGACTGCAGGCATGTAATAATACTAACTATACTATTAGCTTACGTGACCTAACAAGATGTTCTTTTTTTTAAGTGTTAACACATTTTACTAAAGAATTCCAATTGCAAGAACTAGAGAACTAGATTAACATTATAGGAATGATATAACAATAAGGATTGCACAAAGAAGAAGATTAATAAACGTAATAGTTAAGGTTATAGTCTTTTACGAAAGTTACCAAGGCAATCGTTTAAACATGGCATTTATATGTGTGTTTCTTTTTAAAAAAAAGAAAATCAAGAAGTGAAAAAGGAAAGAGGGAGAATAAAACAAACAATAAGAAAGAGAAGATACATGGATAAGACAGAAGACATACCAAAGATATACAAAACATAGATGTTGTAAAATTAGAAAAGGTATAAAAGATAATAAATAAATAGACA
The DNA here is from genome assembly GCF_964261635.1 of Lissotriton helveticus. Taxonomy (NCBI): domain Eukaryota; kingdom Metazoa; phylum Chordata; class Amphibia; order Caudata; family Salamandridae; genus Lissotriton; species Lissotriton helveticus. The sequence goes on along the minus strand of NC_136071.1, from coordinate 166,975,135 downwards.
TCCTTACTAGAAGAAGAAAAAGAAGAAGAGAAAATAATCACTATCTAAAGTCGATTTATACAACAGGATAAACATAATAAAAACAGCAGGGAGTTGTTTAGAAATAAACTTTAAGAATCATGGAATCATGGAAGCTGAAAAAATAACACTTGCTGTAGAAGATGGAATGTGTTGTCAAGATACATATTTGGTTAATTATAACCAGAGAAAGTCTTTCTTAATTAATTGCTGGGTTGACATTGCACTCGCTCTATCGAGTATGTGATTATGACTGTGTAAGAGCAAAGAGGCGCACACAGTAAAGTCAATAGTATACAGAAGTCCAAAATGAGTTGTAGTATGTGATTATGACAAAGCATGGTCCACCATCTAGGAAAATAATTTGTTCTGGCCTTTTTCTGGCTATATGTAATTATTTGTAAGGCAATGAAAATAAGTGGGTCAATACATTTTCCAACCACAAAATTGCCATTCGATATCTGTGAGGAACTGCAGGGAAAATATGCAATAAATCAAATTGGAATGAGATTGAACATACGAATGAAATTTTAGCCCAAACTTATAATTAAAATGTATTGACTTAGGAACGATAAAAAAACCTATGCAATAGGTCTGTGATTCCAGTTCCACACGTCCAACATTTATCATCTGTGGTACAATTGTATTTATGAAGAGAAGCAGCACTCAAAAATAACTTTTGTAAAAATAGTATAGTGTTTGTGCAGTTATAGCTGAACATGATGTAAAATTGATTTTAGGCCAGATATTATTCTAGGTCTAGAGTGAAAACGTACATTGAAAATGTTGTTATCATTGTGTCTCCACTTTGAATTTGGTCAGATGAGTATGGAGAATATCCAGGTGTCTATAAATATAAGAAGCAATATAAATGGTGGAAAAGTGAAAAACAACAGTAGACTTACTAAGAAGAAGGGTATTAGAAGAATTAAAGACAGATATGTATTGGAAGATAATTTACTTTAGCAATGCATATTTAGACTTGTAAAAGAGAGCTATATGATATTTACTTTAAAGTTTGGTAAAGGAGAAGAAGTCTTTGGAGGAAGGAAATTAATATACACTGAAGAACTGGGATTTCAAGTACCCAGCGGCGCCAGGGACACGCCCAAAGTCCTCTGGGTTCCCTTGCCTTGGTATACAGAGACACGGAATACTTCTAGGTGGCGTCAGAGATCAAATTTATTAGCTGCATCTAGTAGCAGAAATCCCAGCAATACAACACGGTGTACAACTCAAGAAACTGCTCAATTTTACTAAGGCCAGACATCCCTATTTATACACAAAAAGGTACATTTAAAATGCACGATCCTGCACCAAAATTCAACCAATAGAAAATACATGACATCACACAGCCTCATATAGTAAAGCTCATTTTACAGTGTCCCAACCCACAAGTTAATATTTAGGCATATCTAAATAATAATCTGGAAGGCCCGGACAAACCCTTAATTGAAAGCGTAACCCATGAAATGAAGAAACAGTAAAGAAAAGTAGTTTCAGATAATGTGCAAGATAACAGAAACGTAAAGAAACTTAAAAGTTAACAAATGTCTTGAATGGTGATAACGATCTTGCAGGGAAATTGACTTGGCAGGGTCAATTCCAGGTGAAAGGCCAGCTTCTGAAATTAACTCCAGCGCACAAAGGAAGCCTTAGTTAATGTACACATGACCCACAAAAGGTCAGACTGCTTTGCTCGCAGACTAACTTCTGAGGCCTACGTAAAAGGCAACACCAGATGGCAGTCACGACGCATGGCAAAAACCCATGTTTAGAAAAGAAAGTTGTGCACTTTAAAAGCACGCAAAATCACAGAACCTCAGTCCCTCCTTTTGCCATTACGTAGGCAATAGCCTAAACTCATGTCAATCTGAATCTAGGTCTATATCTATTCTCATCAGGTCATCAAGGTGTTGCTGTAACATCATCTTATTATCCTTCACTTCTCTCGGGACTGGTCTTCTCACACAGATCGTAGCACAAAGACTACAAATGGTGGGACCACACTGGATGCATAAACAACACGAGAAAAGGATAGCTAACGCCATACCAAGGAACATCAGAATCTTCCATCCCCATTTGGACAGCAATTCCCATAACCATCCCATCAACGACCAGTCTCCTTCGTCCACATGAATAGACTCAGAGATCTTATGTAGACTAGAGATGGCTTGGTACACTTTCGGGGTATTATCTGGTATGAAAACGCAGCAACTAGATCTAATCAAGTTGCGTACCCCACCTCTATCTGCAAGTATAATATCTAAAACAAAACGGTTCTGTAATGTCATAAGGCGATCCGCTTGAAGCTCAGCTGTAATATTGCTGAGGGCACCTGCAGTCTCATTTATAGTGGCCTCAACCACTCTCGTAAGCTGACGAATATTCCTACTATTAGCCATAGGACCCCAAAAGGGTAGGAAACCCTTAAAGAAATCTCCAACTTCTTGTGCGACAGTATCTTTCGCATCGATTACACCTCTACCATATCTTGTCTTATGGTAATCGGAAACAGCAGTGTATGTAGGGGGAAGCAAAAATGCCACGTTACATGTGCCGGAAAAGTCAGATGGCAACCATGTGTATGCTCTATCATAACAGAAAAAATACGTGCCTTTAGCTGGCACGAACGGAGGCGATTTCTGGGACGTATAAACGTATGTGTGAACACACACACTCTTACCAAGCTGAGCTCTCGGATTCTGACCATTACCTTGCAAACAAAGATGACCTCGGTGGGGTATAATCCAAATAGGAGGAGACCTTCGCTGTCTTTCTTTCTCCGTCAAGCTAACACTATATGTCGTCTTATTCCAACCGACATATGCTCGTACCTCATCTTTAGGGATAGCATTATACGCGTCAATATCTCTAATCATATCGACTATTCCCAGTATCAAAGCATTCTTGCTCACATTATCGTTAACAGAACGCACTGGAGAGGCTCCGTTCGCATAGATAAAAATCGATTGGAGTGCCCAAACTGACCCATTAGGTGAAAAAGGCAAAACCAATTATGGCATTCCCTTATCTGTAGTATGTGGCATAAGACCACACACCCAACAATTCATGGTATTTATGACTAGCTGATGCTGATGCAACATCTGTATAAACGAATTATTCACAAATTCTGATCTTCGTGTCTGTTCATGTTCAGGTAACGTATGAAACTCGTGTGGGGATGCAGTAGAAAAAGAAAGAGTAGGTTGGGAGGTAGATGTAAGCGGCAATTGTGTGACATAGAAAATCCAACCCACACAAACTAACGTAATATTCACAAGCATAAGGAAACACATTATTAAAAAACATTTGCTACTAACCAATGTACACATTTTCATTTTGAAACCACTTTTCTCAACACCTTTCTCAGACCCAAAAGACTCCATCCTCTAACCGTGCTGTTCGCGGCGGTTGGGTGTTCCGTGCTAAGGAATGCGTCTGTCAGTCCAGGGAACGCCCTGTGACCAACCAGAACCTCGACCTTGTGTCTTCGGCTTGCACTCCCCAGTCTTTACACCGCGACCTTACAGCTGAGTCCGGATGGTGACTCGAAAAAGGAAAAAGCAAAAAAAAAAAGTCTCTTGATCTGACGAGGTGTAATTCACTATATAAAAAATTGCAGTTTCGACTTTATTTGTCCATATGTACAGTCTTTCGCGGTCTTAGATCGTAGCGTTCTTTATTAGGTACAGTTGGATCCTTAAATAAAAGTTCCGGATTGGTGGTGTCAATCTTTAGATGAGGAGGCACAGCAGCTTGCAGAACATCATCATCCTCGCGTTCTGACCGTGTCCATGTCAAATGAGCATCACTAAATGGAACAAATCTAGGAGTTTTTTCACATTCAGAATCGGCTATACCTCCCCTCACCCACTTGTCATATGGTAAGGGCAATGGAACTTTTTTACAGTGGGTGGCATGCACCCAGTTTTTCTTGCCAGCTACTCTAACAGCAGTTCAAGTCACTAAAAAAACTAAATGCGGTCCAATCCACCTCGGCTCCAAATTCTTTGTTCGTTGAAAATTCTTCGTGAGAATATAATCGCCGGGTTGAATTGTGTGTCCTGGATCCGCAGTTGCTGTCGGTAGACTGTCATAGACCTGTTGGTGGAGAACACGTAATTTAGCAGTCAAGTCATGTAAGTAATCCACCAACATAGGGTACTCAATACTGCTGTATTCTTTAGGACGAGGCACACCCCAAACATTCGCAGGATGACCAAACACAATTTCATACGGACTAAGTCCCACTCGAGAATGCACAGTCGTCTTTGTTGACAAAAGAGCCAACGGCAAGGCATCCGGCCATGTAAGACCAGTGCTCGCTTGTACCTTAGCTAAATTCAGCTTCAAGGTACCATTGTAACATTCAACAAGTCCAGCAGACTGGGGGTGATTCGCTGCATGGAACTTTTGATTTATTCCCAATCCAGCACACACTTTCTTCATGATTTGACCCACAAATTCACTCCCATTGTCCGACCATACAATTCTCGGCAAACCATACCTAGGGAAGTACTCTTTGAGCAAAACCTTGGCTGTAGACAAGGCAGTATTATCTTTTAGGGGGTAGGCCTCTATCCACCTGCAAAAAGGCACAAACAACCACAAGGACATACTTCAAATTATTGCATCTCTCCATGTGAATGTAGTCTAACTGTATCACTTCAAACGGATACGTTGGAGGAGCAAAATGACCAGCTGGAGTTGGAGTTCCCTTACCAGGATTATACTTCAGACAAATCATACAATGTTTCACCACGTTCTCTGCACATTTCGGAATTCCAGCATTCTGCCAAACTGGAGCCAACCACTTGCATATTCCCTTCGAACTTATGTGAGCCATTCCATGAGCCATTGTAACCACTGGGAGCACATACGCATCAGGCAACAACCATCGCTGGTGTTCTGACAACTCAACCCAACAACCTGTCGAATCCAACATACCCGTAGTCTCTCTCCAAACACTCACTTCTTTCTCAGTCGTTTCAGCCTGAATCGTTTTCACACTTTCTATTGTGTCTTCACACATTCCACTAGCCATAACCCAATTAGCTGGGCCTGCAACATACATACGGCTCATCATGTCTTTCACCGTTTCCTTCGCAACTTCATCTGCAAACGCATTCCCTCGACCAACATCGTCCACAACTTTCTTATGCGCACTACACTTCACAATTGCAATCTGCTTTGGGAGAGTGAGAGATTCCAAAAGTTCATTCACCAACTGCCCATGCTGTATTTTTGTCCCATGCGAAGTAGGGAACCCACGCTCTCTCCACAAACGCCCAAAACTATGAGCAACACCAAACGCTTACTGACTATCGGTGTAAACATTCACTCGCTTTCCTTCTGACAACACACACGCTCTAGTCAGTGCAATCAACTCTGCTGCTTGCGCAGAAATCTGTGGTATGCGTGCTGTCTCAACAACTGTATGTAAAGTTGTAATAGCATACGCTGCAGTCGTTTCACCATTCGGAAGCTTAAAACACGAAACCATCTACCCATAGGGTCCCATCAACATCCGTAAGGGGAGTATCCCTCAGGTCAACTCTAGCTTTCGTTTCTTCCTCTGTACGAAGAAAACAATCATGCCTGAGGATCCGTCTCTGTAGAGATCGGTAACAACGTAGCTGGATTCAGCACATTACATCTTTTAATGTGAACATGACTAGCCACTAATGTCAACTCGTAACCTGACAGACTTGCACTAGTAAGGTGCTGTGTCTTAGTCCTGTTCAATAAGGTATCCACTGGACCATCACAATCAACGTATTGTCCAATACCAAACCAGCAGACTGTCGAATAGAAACAGCCGCTGCAGCTGTAGCTCTCAGACAACTCGGCAACGCCTTAGCAACTGGGTCTAACGTTGCTGAAAAATACGTGCATGGACGCTGCTTGTCCCCAAATGGTTGTGTCAACACTGACAACGGACAACCTTCTCTCTCGTGCATGTACAAGGTGAAAGGCTTACTATAATCTGGAGTACCCAACACAGGAGCCAAACACAATGCACAGTTCAGAAAAACTTTTCTGACATTCGTCAGACCAAGGAAGAGGATGCGGAGTATCTTTCGGAGTCAATGCCAACAGTGCTTTCGCTAGCAAGGAAAAATTGGGGATCCACTGTCTACAATATGATGTAATACCTAAAAAGGCACGCACTTCTCTCTGTGTGGATGGTACATTCATTTGCGCAATCGCTTGAATTCGTTCTGGGGTCAATCTCCTTCCCTCCTTCGACAAGAGATGACCTAAGTAGGTCACTTCTTGGCGACAATATTGCAACTTTGAAGGTGACACTTTATGATGAAGGTCAGACAAATACCGCAACAAAGAAAGAGTAGCCTCTTTACAAATCTTTTCATCATCAGCAGTAATCAACAAATCATCGACGTACTGAATAAGAGTAGCACCAACAGGTAACACAAAACCGTCAAGCTGAGTTTTCAACGCTTGACTATAGATGGAGGGACTTTCACAATAACCTTGGGGAGCTCTCTTAAACCGGAAGCTTCGTCCTCCTAATGAGAAGCCAAAAATATCCCTACTCTCCTCAGCAATAGGAATACTGAAGAAAGCATTCTTCAAATCGATGACAGAAAACCAAGCTGCCGAAGCAGGAATCAAAGTCAACAAAGCAGTGATATCAGGTACCACAGGAAACTGTGGCACTACTATCTTATTGACCTCTCGAAGGTCGATCACAAACCTGTACACAGGTGGCTGAGAAGCATCAGTACGTTTAAGAACAGGCAAAACAGGACTGTTACACACATTACCTCTCGTTTCCTCAACTACACCCTTCTCGACCAGATCATAGACAATTGCTAAAAGAGCTCTCTCACCATCGCTCGAGATCTTGTATTGGGGAATACGAGGTAGCCTAGCATTTGACTTAAGGGTGAAAACATAAGGTGGAATCTGCAAAAGACCAACATCATTTGGACCTGTAGCCCAAAGTGTATCAGGAAGCGAACGCAATTCCAGTGGCAAACAATCCTTAGACAAATACATTGGAGAAATCACTTTCTTACCAAGGGTAAGTTGTACTCCCGAAGGAGAACAATGCAATGTCGCATACAATCTTTTCAGCAAGTCCAAACCCAACAGATTCTCACCACAACCAGTCGTTAAAATAAGTGGAGCTTCCAATTCACAAGGGCCAATGGTAAGAGACAAAGGGTTAGAAACCGGATTACGAACTGGGGCGCCTGAAAATCCTACTGAAACATTGGTCAAGCCAGACAAAGGTGCGCCAGGAAGTTTAGAGTGCATAATAGAACTCTTCATCGCACCAGTATCCAAAAGAAAAGGTTCTACCACACCTGATGTAATCGCTTCAACATAAGGTCCACTCTGGTCTACTGGAACTGGCACTACTCCCTCACTTTGTCCTTGGCTGTCCTAGTCATCATTATAACCAGAACACTCACCTTCGACATAGTAATCCTCAACATAATACTGGGCAGACTGACCACTCGGAACATTCTGTCTGTCAAAATAATTCGCAGAATTCTGTAGGGAAGAGAACACTCATTCTGAGGGATCACACCACGTCCCCTACCCCTAGGAGCTTGCTGAAAACTACCACGACCTCTCTGACCAGATACACCATTCGCACGCTGTAACAAAGCCGGGCAACTATTCTTGCAATGACCTTCCTCTCTGCAATAAGCACACTGATTAGGGCCAGGAAAGAATCGCTGAACATAAGGCTCAGGCTTCTGTAACAATCTCTGAAATTGTGGAGGTTGCTGAAACTGAGGCTGATTCTGACGAGGCGGATAAGCTTGCTGCAAAAGAACTTTCGTCTTTAACTCTTTAGCTTTCTTCTCCACTTTATCCTTCTCATCTTTATCCCTATTCTCGTAATATTGTGCAGTAGCCAATATCTGGGCCGACGAAGAGACAGCCCATGAACTCTCAGAGTCCTTTAACTTATTAGAAAGTTCGGGAAGCAAATTAAAGACAAATTTATCCACAAACAACCTTTGACCACCCTCCGTACTCATATCCTGACCACTATTGATCAATAAACGTCTCTTCAAACCTAGTGAAGAAATCAGATACACTCTCGTCTTTCTTCTGCTTACATGCTGCTAACTTATCCCAATTTACTCGTAAAGCGGGCATCATCGTTTTCATCAGATTAATAATTCTACCTGGTAATTCTGAAACTAGAGGTTCAGGTTTAGCACCTCCCTCCTGTCTACCATCTGCGGCAACAATATTCGCCCAGGTATCACCTAATTCAGCAGCGTGATTCTCATGACGAATCTTCGCCCACAAAGGTTGGGGGACTACATTACCCATCAACATATCGATGTCAGCTAAATTCATAATACACGCTTCAATTGTCTGGGACAACTCCTTGTTATAACCAGCAGGATTCTTACGAGGGTTAGGTAAGGTCTGCTTAAGAGCCAAGACCTCTGCTCTCTTCCAAGGGACATGTACCCATATTCGTTGAAAATGAGCCGGAGCGGCCTGAATACCCTGATTTACATTAGCCTGAACTGCTTCTTTCCATATAGGAGGAACTTCTCTCATAGGGTACTGTCTTGCTTTTCTTCTAACAGAGGAATCAGGTTCGTACAATGTCTGAGGCGGAAGGCTAGATCTAAAAGCCAGTATCGTCTCTACGGCATCTGTAATATCAGATTCCACTATCATCCCTTTAGCAAAATCCGACTGACCATCAAGTAGTTCCTGTGGGATCAAACCCAAATCATTATCTTCTCATTCCTGACGCAAAAACATACACATCACATTAAAAACATACCTTTGCTTAGGCGGCTCCCACTGAAAGAAAACATACATAACCGCTGGCAAACTATACCTTGAGGCATTTATAATCCATTTACGAGCCAACAAATCCAACACAGCCCGTTCCTCGGAACCAGGAAGCTGACTACGACTCTGCTTACGCTCCGAAACAGGGGTCATATTCAGTGACCCAAACAATGGTAACAACAAATTGGAAACCGTTTCTGTCATTCGTTTTCGAACAGAAGGAGAAGAAGCAGACATAAGAACAGGAGAATAAGTATTTTGAGGCAAAGAAGGTGTAGGGACAAGAACAGTAGAAATCAAAGATGCAGAAGCAGAAGGCAAAGGAGTTTGAGGCAAAGCTGGTAGCAAGGCTGGCGACCCTAGAATGGGTTGCGCAGGAGGAGGCAAAACCATCTGTGGAGCACCGGGTGGCTGAACAACAGCAGGAGGTTGAACAACAAAGGGTGGAACAACCTGGCGTAATAGAGGCGCAGTAGCACCCTGCACATAGGGAGGTGGCAATCTCAGTAAATGAGAGATCAAAGGATCTTTTTCAAGGTCTTCAATCACTTTTGGAGGAGAAGACGGCAAGGCCGAATAACATTTATCTATGGCCATACAACGCTGTCTATCTAAAACTTCACTCGCACGCTCTTCTCCATCTACCTTAAACTGTCTAGCAGCTTGTAGTACTGACATATTCTTATCTTTCCTATCTCTTTTTGCTTGTTTAATTTCTCTCTGTTTGGCTTCCTTACGCCAAAGGCGGAAAGAGTCAAACATTGCCTGCCGGGCTTTCTTCTTAAATAGCTTAACTTCTAGGTTGTCTAAAATCTCTGTTTCAAAACTACCATGTGGGGGCCATTGCAAAACACCATCCTTTTTTGTGTAATGGACCCATACTTCATTATAAGTAATGGGACCCACTCCGTGTTTAGAATAGAGCTCATAAGTCGGAGTTCCAACCGGAGGTATCGGACATGAATCCTCCAATCGGGAATGCCTGTTACTACCACAAACAAACCAATTACCAAATTTACCAAGACCAGGCATCTTGCTCACTAGTCTGGTTTCAAACTTCAAAGGGAATCAAAAAATGATACACTCGTAAATATACAAGCCCTTCGGCTTTGGGTACTGCAGCAACCAAATCAAAACCAAGGAACCAGACAAGGTCGTGGGAGCGACCCACTTATACTTAACCAAATATCTGTCATGCCACCAGAAGACCGTCTATCGTCTCGCTTTACAAACATCAATCGGAGGGTCCAAGACAAGGCGACAGTCAGGGCAGCAGTCCTTCGTAGCCGTTGGAAAGCGGGAAGCCTCGCAGAAAAGACCTTCGGTCCACGTCGACATGCAGGGGTCGATGAAGTGGGGGCCCTCCTCCAGAGTTTCCTCACATGGCTCCTCGCAATCTTCGGGCTTGGACCGGTACCACTGAAGTCGCCCCACGTTGGCCGCGCCAACTGAAGAACTGGGATTTCAAGTACCCAGCGGTGCCAGGGACACGCCCAAAGTCCTCTGGGTTCCCTTGTCTTGGTATACAGAGACACAGAATACTTCTAGGTGGCGTCAGAGATCAAATTTATTAGCTGCAGCTAGTAGCAGAAATCCCAGCAATACAACACGTTGTACAACTCAAGAAACTGCTCAATTTTACTAAGGCGAGACATCCCTATTTATACACAAAAAGGTACATTTAAAATGCACGATCCTGCACCAAAATTCAACCAATAGAAAATACATGACATCACACAGCATCATATAGTAAAGCTCATTTTACAGTGTCCCAACCCACAAGTTAATATTTAGGCATATCTAAATAATAATCTGGAAGGCCCAGACAAACCCTTAATTGAAAGCGTAACCCATGAAATGAAGAAACAGTAAAGAAAAGTAGTTTCAGATAATGTGCAAGATAACAGAAACGTAAAGAAACTTAAAAGTTAACAAATGTCTTGAATGGTGATTGGGAAAGTGGATAACAATCTTGCAGGGAAATTGGCTTGGCAGGGTCAATTCCAGGTGAAAGGCCAGCTTCTGAAATTAACTCCAGCGCACGAAGGAAACCTTAGTTAATGTACACATGACCCACAAAAGGTCCGACTGCTTTGCTCGCAGACTAACTTCTGAGGCCTACGTAAAAGGCAACACCAGATTGCAGTCACGACGCATGGCAAAAACCCATGTTTAGAAAAGAAAGTCGTGCACTTTAAAAGCATGCAAAATCACAGAACCTCAACATGACTGCTAACCTTTGCGATCCATTACCTCTAAATAATTGGTGATTAGATGTTTTTATATTTTTATTGTGCCAAATATGAGATTCAAAAATGGCCAGAAGAGGGGATAACGACTGGATAATAATAAGAATAGGAGAGGAAGAGGATTTGGGATGATGTGATATAAATGCAACCTGCCTAATAGTAAATGGACTTATTGACGATTCTTCCAGTTGACACCAAACTGTGGAAGGAGCTTTATCTTCGCTGGATAACAAAGGGCAAATTTGTTTTAAAGCAAATGCAGAATGATACTAAAAAACTTGGGAAAATTCACCCCACCCAGATCCTTAGGTTTCCTTAATTCAAACAGATATATGTGCCTTCTGTTTATTCCATGAATATTTCATGAGTAAACTATTTAGGGCGCTTAAAAAAACTGCTGACGGAGCTTGACTGGGAGCATTGGAAGATAGAAATAAAAAATGTAAAGCATCATGATTTTGATAGTATCTAATCTACTCCAACGAGATAAAAACAAGGGTGACCATTTCCCAAATAAGTAGATATTTTATACTGAACAGCTACTTGATTGAGGAATTGTTTCTTCCATAGACTTTGAATAAATAATTCCTAAACATTTGAAGGCCTTTAGGTTTAATGTGAATCCAGAGCCTTTGAACATGTCCATCAAATAATACTTATTGACAGTCAATGTATAATTTATATCCAAAAACCATGGAATCTTCCCTGCGTAAATGAAGGAAAACTGAAATAGAACTCTGTGGCTCTGAAACATATAGTAAAACATCATCTACATGTCCAGTAAATTTAACTTTTGTTTTTCGAAGAAAAGAAGAGGCCCTATGAAGAGTTTCTAAAAAAGGTTCCAAGGATAAAATAAACAGTAGTGAAGAAAAAGGACAACCTTGTTGTGTGCTTCTTAGTAGATTAAAATATGAGTACTGTAAACCATTAACAAAAAACAAAGTGCTCAGGGAAGCATCAAGTAAACCAATACATTTTAAGATGCCCGGGCCAAAGCCATGCCGCATTAAGAAGTGCAACGTAAAATTCCAATTTACGTCATCAAATGCCTTTTCAGCATCTAGAGTTATCGCTGCAATAGGAAAAGTACTTTATGAAGCAAGACGAATAATATCTTGATATGTCTGAAAATTATCGGTAATAAACTTACCTTTTACAGAATTTGACTATTCTATATCAATCAAGCCCGGAATAAAGTTATCAATGCATAGAGCTAAAACCTTAACAAAAATCTTGAAGTTGAAGTTAATAAGAGAAATAGGCCTTTAATTGCTACATTTTGGTTAAACCTTTATCTTTTTCTGAATAACGCAGATCATTACTTCCACAAAGGAACCGCAGACTTCTTTCTTTGAAAATAAATATTGGCATAATGATAATAAGTGCAGTATTAATATGTGTGAAAATGTGATTATAATTCCAGCAAAAACAATCTGGACCAGGAGCTTTATCTTTGGGTAATTTGGCTACGGCTGCTTTTATCTTAGGTACAGTGTTGTCAGTGTCTAGGGAGATAAGGTCAACAAGTTGATTCAGACGTCTTGGAATAGAATTGAAAAAGTATCCAATTAGTCCTCTAAGAAAGAGTGCTTCAATGTATATAACTGTTTATAATACTGCTAAAACTACCAGAAATTTCAGAACCTCTATTGTGACTGTTACTCAAGTGATCGTGGAGAAGAGAGTCACTTTCAAGATCCTCACCCACGCCTACAAATGCCTACACAATACCTGGCCCAAATACCTCAACCACAGAGTCACCCCCCACGTGCCCAAAAGAACCTCCAATCAGTCAACCTCACCCTCGCCAAAACCCTTCCCATCCACAGAGCCAAAGCAGGAGGAAGATCCTTGTACTACATCTCTGCCAAGACCTGGAACAAGCTCCCGATAGAAATCAGACGCACCCCCTCCCTGAACACCTTCAGAAAGGCTCTCAAGACCTGGCTCTTCGGTTGAACAGCACTGCTGACCCCCTCCCCCACACCCTCCAGTGCCTTGAGACCCTCACGGGTGAGTAGCGCGCTTAAAATTCCCTGATTGATTGATCCTTATTAATATACATTTTTGACTTTTCCTTCTGTACTTTTAAATAGTTGGCCAAGAGTTTACCCTCTTTACTGCAACCTCTATAGTAATTTGTATTAATTTTGAATTAAATGCCAGGTAGCTTTTCATAGACTTTTTGTTATAATCCAATTTTGCCTGAATGAGACATTTAAGAGTGGTTTCATGTTTGTAGGTGTAATATTCATGTTCAAGTATTTTTAATAGAATTCAACAGGATGGAGGATTCTATGTGCCTTCTGTTTTCTAGCTGCAACATATTCAACAATAAATCCTCTGACAGTAACTTTAAAAGCATCACAAACAAAGCTGAAACTGTTATTTGAACTAATATTGGTGCCAGAAAGTCATTTAGAAACTGATCAAACTTCCCCACAAAATTCTTATCATGTAACAAATTATTATTAAAACGCCATCTGTTGTAACAGGAAACATCCTTTGATAGATCCAGATCAACACTAACTGGTGCACGGTCTGAAACTAAAATGTGCCCTATATCTACTTGGTCGACTGAGCTAAGCAGGCTGAGGGTCAATAGAACATGGTCAATTCTAGATTTGGAATGGTGAACGGGAACGTAGAAAGTATATTCCATTCCATCTAGAATAAAAGCTCTCCAAGCATCAATAAACCTTCTAGAAAGTATTCATTTTTTAAAAACATTTTGCATTTTCATATTTAACTGTGGAATTTCTATCTAAAAAAGCATTCACAAGTTGATTACAGTCTACTCCAACAATAAAACTGGCATCAGAACATTGTATAAGCCTGGTGGAGAACTGCTCCCAAAAATAAACATCCACACCGGAGGGAACATAAACATTTAAAATTGAAATTGTTAACTGTATAATATTAATGGTGAGTTGGAGGAAAAGCCTTCTTCCCATCTCATCCATCACCTCCCTTTTAATAGTCAAATTGAGAGATTTGTGCAAAAGATAATAACCCTATTCTTATGGTTCTGTAGTGGAGATCAAAAAACAAGTCCTATCCAACGTTTTTAAGAGAGTTAAGGCAACTTGACATTTTAACCTAGAAAGATGCGTGAGTACCCTTTGTGTTTTTTTATAGGGTTCTCCAAATCTTTAAGTTTCCAGGAAATAATTTGAAGGTTGCTTGTCATGTCTGCATAAATTTACAAGGATATGTAATAGATAAAAAGTGGACTGTTAAAAATTGCTGAAACAAAATAAATACAAACTTTGACAGAATCATACAGCAAAGCAAAAGAATTCATAAGAGGTTGGTACAAAGATAGAAAACAGACAGGAGGAAGAAGATAAAAGAAAGATAAAGAGAAAAAGAAAAGAAAACCTACTGTGATGGGAGCAGTTGAGATGTTACAAAGTAAAGAAGCTTTCACCATGATATGAAGAAAGAAATGGAACGCTGAAGTGAAATTGTGAGGTGGTTAAACACAGAGATGGCATACATCTGAAGAATAGGCCTCCGAAACCTTATATGAGAAGAGAAAATGGAGAAGGAGACTAACATTCACACTGAAGACAACACCCACATTGCAGTGAGGAAAATGAGAACACTTACCAACTAGGAAGAAACTTAATCTAAGTGTCATTGGGGATATGTAAATGGACTGAACAGCAACATATAGGACAGGGATACATGCCGTTAACACACAACCCTCCCGTAAAAACAGGTAACAATGAGATAATGAAAAAAGGAATGGAGACAAAATAGCAACAATAATTCAGCATACAAAAAGATGAAGTAGACACCATATAAATAAAAAAGTAAATTCTAGGTTTTCCCAAGGTCCATCTTCTCTCCTTTGTGAACTGTTTATCTCACTAGGAGAATAAAAAGATATTGAATTGTCTTTAACAATAATCTTGAACAAACAGGATGAACCATGCCATCACAAGCATTCATGGATCTAAAAGCACGTTATAGTGCAAGAAACTCCTGTAGATGAGCAGCTATTGCTATAGCCACATACTTTGTAAAGAAGACTTTCTGTCCTGAGCATAACATTTGTTTCCTTTGTTTAGCAACTGACAAGACTCTCATGAGGTCAGAATATTGCAGAAAGAGGACTATAATATGACAAGGTCAGGCTTAAGAGTTTGCTGCTGAAAGCCTGAGACCTACAACATGGGCTAGTTGTAAATTAAGATTTTTGAGATGTACTATCTAAGGAATACACATTTTGAGGGAGAAGACTATACCTGTGCCTTCTACACTCTCTGGAATAGTGTAAATTCTTAGTATGTTACATTTTGCCAGATCTTCTGTTTGCCTGAGATGTGAACTGTTACTCAGTGGAAACTATAACAAGAGCACTCCTTGAAATTATAGAAACTTCAGCTTATACCTCTTGTAGATATATGGAATAATAAGTAAGTTCTTCGTTAGTTGTTATTGCATGTATGGATTAACATATTTAAAGCAAAAATACCTGAAGCTGATTGACTGCGGTAGAAAACCAATTAGGTTGAAGACAGCAGTGTTTCCATATTGCTCACAAGTGAATACTATGGTAACATTGTGAGTACTCCCAAGAGACTGAGAGTGAAGTGCATTGCTCTAAGTAAGTTCTCAATAGGAATGCCTCCTTAAAGCAAACGATTTTACAGCCTTCGCACCAACACTCCAGGGAGAGCAACACGGCCTAAAGTGGCAGACATGGCAGTCCATTGTGAAGAATGGCAGTGCACCAATAAAATGTGTCTTACAGAGCCCTAGAAGGTCTAAAAACTCACCAGTCCACTCCCCAACGATACCAGCACCATTGCATCCCCTTTCTGCATTCAAAGAGGAAATAACGACATTGGGACTTCAATCAGTGTCTCCAGGGTTACGGGAGCTCTAAACTCTGGCGGCCATCTTTCTTGCTGCAGTACAGCCATGGCCCCTCATGATATTTTTTTCTTACTTCTACTTCGTTTCACCCATCACTCTGTGATAAACTATTGCTTCTCAGTCCTATGGCCAGTTTGTAAATCAAAAGCCTTCCTTTATTCTTGTGCTAAGTATTTTACCACATAACTTTTGAATTCCCCAACATCATTAATCTAAAGGCATGTTCTCCTTGCCCATGATGCTGACAAAACTTTGATCATTATCATTGATGGCCTTTACTAGCCCAAAGCAAATGTCTCCGCTTGCTTAAGGACCATCTGTGAGGACTCAACTAAGAACATTCAGCTTATGACAACGCATTTGATGGATTTATAATTCGGTACATGTATCTTATGCACCCGGGTCCAATAGTTGAGGGGAACTTAAGTTGGAATGCGGTGATCTTTAAAGGTTGGTTTTCCCTCACTTAATTCATACTTAGCAAATTGAAAAAGAAATCAACACCAGTTATTGACCCTTTTTCTTGAAATAGTTGATGTGCGAAGCAGGGTGATCCCATGCTTCCATGAGCTGTTTGAACATTGCAATCCCATTAGAGGAAGGAGAAGCAGACTGCCATATTAATTGCAACACACTGGCTGCACGAGTCAATTCATAAGCACAGAACATCCTAACAGTAAGATCTTGGAACATCACCAGTGCATCAAGTGGAATGTAAAATCCTGATTGCCCAAATTTTGTCAATGACTCTTTGATCATCAGGTTCCAAGAAACATGGTCACTGACCTCAGTATTCAAACATAGGTCTGCTAACTAAGCATGAGTACAACCAAAGGTTTCAAACGCCGCTCCTCTGGTGGCTGGGAGCATAGTTAAAAGCAGAATACAACTCTGAGGATATTGTAATAAACTCAAACCATAATGTTATCCTCTTTGTTGTAATAGGGCTCAGGCCATAAAATGACTTGTTATAATGAGTACAATAGGCCATGGGAGGGCAACCAGGTGCTACCAAAGGCCTCTAAAATGGATCGACTGATGTTAAGGCAGGACCTCAAAACATAAGGGCCAAGCAGGGTCAAGTTTTGTATGAAAGGATTTAAACACACTCTGAATAATTGGGGAATTTGTCCCACTTAGGAAGTGAGAAAAGGAGACTTACAGCATTGTTAAAAGAAGAACAACACCCACTAAAGGAAAGATTGCTAGAAACCAGCGATCAGTGATACTTAGGAAGAGGATGGGTCTTCAGGGAGGGAACTACCTCAGGCCAACACCTGGACGGATTTAAATTGTCATTCTATCAGGTACATTCCAGTGAATGTGAAATAGTGACATCTGTATTTGGATATGATAGCTATAAATTGGTAGACATCGACCAAGGCTTGCTCTTCTATTCAGTGCAGTCACCCAGTGTGAAACAAGGCAACAACATGTTAACCCTATTATTGCACCTCTCTGACAACCGTGGAAGGATCAAATGAAACCTAATAGATTTGCATTGAGTGCTTCCTTTCCGTTCTGTGAATACTGCCAGTACTAGAAACTTTCTCCACAACAGAGGAAGTAAAACTGAGTATTATGCCTCTGAAGGTAATGGGGATAGCAGAGGACCATCAGAGATGGTCTCAGATACTGAACAGGACCTGAGGAGGAAAAGTAATCTCAGTTGAACACAGAATGCTGCCAGAATTAAACTAAATAGGGCATTAAAGAGTAAATAGTGTAGAAGAAGAAGAATTCCTTTCCAAGAAAGAAGAAATACACAATCCAGGATTTCGAGGTAACGAGGTCTTTAATATGACATCCAAACAGCAATGTCTCCAAGCTCTGAATGCCGATCAACCCCCGCTCCGCGGCCAACCACCATTCGCTCCCTTTCGAAACATCACACCAGCACGCGACCCATACATCCTATATACCCATGGAAGCGCCTCAAAGAAAAACACATCTCGTGAATATTATTCGTTGTTGACGCGCGTGCCTTGCATGCGCGTCAATTACGAATAATAACATACAACAAATAGGCTTGCTGATTTTCTCTTAGTAACCTGCTCGAAGCAAAATAAGGATCTGGTGAATTCAAATTTGAAATGTATGAGCTCCATGGCTGGGGAAGTTTGAGAGAGACACTTGCGAGAAAAGATCAAACACCATTTTATGAATATTGTAGTTCACCTTAGACTCACTTCAGGACATTGTGGATCAAGAGAAATGTAGACATCTACCTTAGCTGTTAGCATGTGCCTAGGACTGGCTAGACTTTCAGTTTGTGAATCTCTGCTAAAATGTGACTGTACCCAGGGAAGACTTGGGATGTAATCCCAGCTTACCCACCTGATTAATCATGTGATACTACACAAATCGCTCCTTGTAACACAGGTCCCTAACATTCCAAAATTGTGATCACATAAGAATAGGCTAAATGCTGGAAACAAGGGGGCAGATTTATGAAGGCCTTGCGCCGCCAGTGCGTCACTTTATTTGACGCAATGGCGGAGCAAACAATGCGCCCTATTTACAACGTGACGCATCTAGGAGATGCGTCACGTTGTAAAGCCATGCGCCATAAGGAGGCGTTCCTGCGCAGGGGGGGGGCGTTCCTGCGCAGGAACGCCTCCTAAAAGTGGCTGAGTGAAATCTATGAGATTTCACTCAGTCACTTTCAGGACAATGCTGCGTCAAAACCATGCGCCTGCTTGAAGCAGGCGTAGGTCTTGACACAGCATTGTGGAGATGGGGCACCCTCGAGCCTTGCTGGAGCTGCGTCGCGCTTGCGACGCAGCTCCAGCAATGCGTCACTTTTACGGCACAGATGCGTCACGCATCTGTGCCGTTTTTGCCCCTTGGTGCGCTGCATTATAAATGCGGCGCACCATGGGTGGCGGAGCAGCGGCGCAGGATGACTGGCGCATCCCTGGGGATGCGCCAATCATCCTAAATCTGCCCCACGATCTATAGGTATAGTAAGATATCTATATTTACATATACTTGAACATACTTAAAATGGCAATTGCATTGGTGATAAATTGATTATTTTTCGGCTTTTTCTAACAATGTTCTTGTTTCTTTCGGAAGGCACTACTTTACTCCTTATGTAACCCACACTCTCAGCATTCTTTGCTCTTACTCCTTCCTGACGACAGACGTTTTTTATGTTTAGCATATGTCCCTGCCTAAGCACGGACTACTACTTGCTGGGCTGTCTACTATAATTGTAAAAACTGCTTTAAATGACGTCAAAGTTTCCTATTGATCCTCTTCAGTAGTTTCTACTGGGACACTGGAGGCCACAGAGCACATGGAAAGTTGAGAAAGTTCTGAGAATCAATGGACGGGTTGTAACCCACGTTCTATGACTGTATCACTGTATCACTGTATCACAAAAGTGTGTTCTGTGTGCTGCTGGCTTCAGTGAGTTTACCGATATGGTTCTTTTTGTTCTACAGGATATTTGATGGGCGGACCCCTGTACTGGCTGTCATGGACCCTATAATAGTGAAAAGCGTCCTTGTGAAAGAGTGCTACACCCACTTCACAAACAGGCGGGTATGTTTAAAAAAAGGTGCACATCTAACTGAAGTGGCCTGTTTATTGAGGCAATACCAGCACAGGTTCAAAGGATAAGACCGTTTAATCTTGTATTTGTTTTACATATCTCTGCTGTTAGAGAGTGGGTGAAAGGTGTAGGGTGATTTGAAAACCCAAGGTCTTCTAGGTGCTTTGGATGTGAAAAAGCTTTATAATATTTAGGAATGTATTTGGGCAGTTACTAGAGCGGTATGCAGTGCATTATACTGTCACTAACATATTACATGACTCCTGGAAGGGCTCCTTGAAAGGAAGTGATACTGGGACGCAGAGCTGTAACGTAAAATGATAGGTCCCCCTGCAGAATGTAGTGAGACTCCCATATCACACAGGAATGCATAGATCATAAGTTGAATCGAAGTCCCCTTGAGCCCTGTGTTACGCCTTCCTGCTTGGAAGTTCTGCTTGATTGGGAAATATGAGATCTACCCCTCATTCTTCCAGCATCTGGCCCGTCATTGGCGCACTGTTTAAACTGTGGCTCCTTTGCAGGAACTAAGCCCCATGTTCTACACCTGTGCAAACTAGTGAGTATGTACCACTCACTATTAGAGTAGGAATTGAATTCTACTTTTTAGATTGTTTCCATTACTCCAAGGATCCAACACAATTTCATTCAATGAGGCACCAGGGAGGTCCTCCTGCAATTCCTATTTGCAAAAATAGAAGTGGCAGTACTCTCCTAATTAAAAATAAGATTAAAGATGGTACATTTCTGATGTGAGTTAATGTTTCACTTTAAAAAACTTTATAATCCGAAAAAGTACTCCTAAATTCCAACATCCTGTGTCATTCAGCAGCCATTAGACAATGTGGCCAGCATATGTGGAAATCTCACTGAAAGAGACTGTCATGGCTCTGCCAAAAGAGTAGTCATTGTGTGGCAGAGTTGCCTTGGTGAAAGACTGCAAAGCAAAAGGTGGCATACTTTTGCACAAAGGTGAGCATAGTGCCCTGAACATGCTGAGAAGTACTCAGTGTGAGCACTGGCCATGTGCACACACTTTGGGGGTACACTATCAGTCCCCATATTTGGTAGCGGAAATTCAGTCATCTGCCTAGGTGGAGAAAGAAAATCCCACACTTCCAGCTTGAACTCAGTTTAATCATATAGCAATCAGTGCAGAATTTTTGGTGGCCATCTATAACCATCAGGCAGTGGTTACTGCATTCCAAAGAAATAACTGGGAAAAGATAGATGTAGCAGCTTTCTTGTTTCTTCTTGGTTGCAAGGGTGAAAATAAAGATGAAGTAGTTGATCTCATGATCACTTTCTTTCTTTTTTGATAAACACATTTTTATTATTTTATAAATAAAACAGGTGCAACACGTCACACTGAGTTGACAGAGCCTCAATCGAGGCAGACATTTGAAGATTACAGTAGAAGCAATTGCCATAATCTCGAACATATGCATATCATTGGTCACATATCCCCCTTTCACAGAAGCCCACTTCCATCGTCCTGTACCACTTTCCCTAATACTTTTGCATGCTTGGCCGGGCATCCCCGTTCCTCATAGATTGTTTTTTCCTGCTGAACCCACCAGTCCACGCCACGTTTCGATTGCGCCAATGTCGGGGGCATGGAGTTCTTCCAGCGGGCAGCAATATCATGTTTGGCTACCCGCAGTGCCGTCCCCAATAACGTACGATCAATATGGGTTACTCACACACCCTCAAGTACTCCCAACAGGATTATTAGCCGGGAAAGGTCTATGTCAAGGTTTAAAATATCAGAGAGATCCCATATCACACTTTCCCAGTAGCGGGTGATCACTGGACAAGACCACACCATGTAAAACAAATCAGCAGGAGCAGCAGAAACATGATGCATTGGGAAGTAACCCAGCTCTGTGTAGCCTGTCTGGGGAAAGATAGGCATTATGTAGGTAATATGTTTGCACAAGGTGTAATCAAGAGGATAGGGTGGGTAACTTCGGGGTCATCAATGGATCTCGCCAATGTGAGTCATCCAAAGGGCCCAGCCATCCATCCCAATGAGTTTTGAGTGCCGTCATCATGTCAGGGGCATTAGTGATTAATGTTCAATGCATTTGGGTGACTCCTCCCCTGCCCAATGTCCCTATCATGACCTTCGCCTCCATCTGGCTAAACTCCAGGAGTGAGGTGTCTAGAGAGATGTGTACTCGCAGTGCGTGCTGCAGTTGTAGGTATTTGTGGAATTTTGTGCCAGACATAGAGTACATCTGTTTGGAGCTCCTGAAAGGAAGACATGTAGGTGCCCCCTCTGAAAATCTCAGAGCAATGTGATTTCAATGGCATCCCATTGGCTGAACCCCTCCAGTGAAGCCAACTCTTTTAAGTATGTACCATGTTACAAGGGTTTTGTTGCATCAATTTGGATCATCAACCTGTGTGTCATTGGACCACTCTCTCTATCCAAGAAATATCGAGCAAGTGACTTCGGGGATCCAGGTGTAAATTGTGCCGCCACAGAGCACTGTGACAATTATAAGAGGGAACTTCTGGAGGCAATAAAGAAAGAGTGGCATAATAATATTAATGTAGGAGGCTGTCTTTCCTATGAGTTTCAGTGGGAGCTTTTCCCACTTTTAAGGTTCTCTTTTGCTTTACTGGTAAGGGCAGAATATTACTGAACCACGTCATTGCAGGATCCAAGGCAACCTGGAGTACTAAGTATCGGAAGTTAAGAAGGAGTATGGGGATTAAAGATACAGAAAGTATGCTGTTCCTAATTACGAAGCAAACACAAGGAGACAATGGTGGCTTGGGACGGTTTCTGGGTAACACCCTTTTGTTTCAGCCAGGCTAGCTTGAATCCAGTGGGTATATCCTGCCAACTTAGGGTGAACAAAACAAACACAAGGAGATGATGGACGGAGTGCTGAAACTTTTCAGACACTCACCCCCAGTCACAGATCTAGGTTAAATCCATCATCATTCTTAAGCTCACTTTGCCACCTCAGTTCAGACTCAGTTATAAGCAAATCAGTCTTGACCCTGTGCCTCTTGGGAACAGTCCAGCCCAAACTGCCAAGCCAGGTCTTCCCTGAACCGGAAACAAGCATCCTGGGACCGGTTTCTGGGTAACACCCTTCATCAGCCAGGCTAGCTTGAATCCAGTGGCAAAGTGAGCAAAGGACCCACGTCTGGGCATACCCTGCCAACTTAGAGCAAACAAAGGAAACACAAGGATATGATGGAAGGAGTGCCAAAACTTTTCAGACACTCACCCTCAGTCACAGATCTGGTTTGAATCCATCATCCTTCTTTAGCTAATTTCACCACCTCAGTCCAGCCCGAACTGCCAAGCCGGGTCTTTCCTGAACCAGAAACAAGCATCCTGGGACCGGTTTCTGGGTAACACCCTTCATCAGCCAGGCTAGCTTGATCCAGTGGCAAAGTGAGCAAGAGAACCACGTCTGGGCATACCCTGCCAACTTAGGGCAAACAAAACAAACACAAGGAGACGATGGACGGAGTGCTGATACTTTTCAGACACTCACCCCCAGTCACTGATATTGGTTAAATCCATCATCATTCTTTAGCTCACTTTGCCAACTCAGTTGAGACACAGCAATATGCAAATCAGTCTTGACCCTGTGCCTCATGGGAACAGTCCAGCCCGAACTGCTAAGTCAGGTCTTCCCTGAATGGGAAGCAAACATCCTGGGACTGGTTTCTGGGTAGAACCCTTCTTCAGCCAGGCTAACTTGAATCCAGTGGCAAAGTGAGAAAGGGACCCACGTCTGGGCATACCCTGCCAACTTAGGGGGAACAAAGAAAATACAAGGAGATGATGGCCAGAGTGCTGAAACTTTTCAGACACTCTCCCCAGTCACAGATTGGGGTTGAATCCATCATCATTCTTTAGCTAACTTCGCCACCACAGTTCAGACACAGCTATGTGCAAATCAGTCTTGACCCTGTACCTCAGGGGAACAGCCCAGCCTGGGGCTGGTACTTCCAAACCCATTTTAACTTCCTTCAGGTTACACACCTCCACTCACTCATCTGCACTGGTTAGGCCCTCACCCCCACAGCACCAAATGGCAATTTGAAATAAAAGATCTCAGCCAAAGAGCCCCTCAGACGGAGCCTGTCAGGTATTGCAGCGCCAACCTGACAAGGAGGAGCCCTATGATGAAGCATGACACCCAGTCGGGTGTGTGAGGGCCTCGAATTCTAAGGGGAGGAATCTCCATCCTCCTACATCTCATGACCACCCAAAACCGGTTCCCCTAGTTTTCCCTTGTCTCATAATTAGAAACAGCATACTTTCTGTATCTTTACTATATTTTAGCACGTGTGTTGGGCCTGGCCAAAAAGCCCAGAGTCCCTCCTTTTGTGACTGGCGTACGGGGATTGACATTGGCCAGTCTCGACAGTCCTGTGTGGTAGCCAATGGTACCAGCACAGATTTCGCAGGATTAACCGACAGCCCCCGATGCATCTGCAAAAAGCCTCTCGATCCAGAGACATCTCGGGCCTCTAACAGCCAGCTGTGTTAGGTGTAGTAGGACGTCCTCTATGGAAATTGCTAAGTGGTCTTCATAGCCCACCGTCCATTCCCATCCCTGCACCTGGGCATCACAACCAATAAGTCTTGCAAGGGGTTCAATGGCCGATACAAAAAGGAGGGAGGACAACCTTGACTGATCCCGTGCTGAATAGGCAACTCGTCTGATACCTCCCTGTTGCCTGGACTCTGGCTGTCAGATTAGAGTAAGGAACTTGCACAAGGCGGCGGAATTGGGGTTCGAATTCTGCCTTCTGCAGCACAGTCGCCAAATTGCGCAGTCCACTGCCTTTTCAAAGTTGAAAGTAAGTATGGGCGAAATTTGTGAATTCGCGGTCTGCAAATTCGCGCGAAATGGCAAAAAAAGTCAGCGAGTTTGCGAATTTTCCCGCAAACTTGCGGATTTTTTTGCCATTTGCACAAATATGTGACCACGTGTGCCTGTAACTTTTCAAGCGCGCCAAAAGGCGCCGAGGTCCCTTGAGTGTGCTGTCCATTATAGTGGGGACGGGTGGGAAGACGTTTCATACCGCTAGTGTGTGGTGGATGGGGCCAAACGGGCGGGGCATCTATGCGAGTTCACATACATCTTGTTTATTAAGGGTCAGAGACCGAGCAGAGCAGCAGATGAGGAGGAAGTAGCCTCCTGGTCACAGGAGCTACACGGGGATGGCGCTCGAGAAACTCATGGATGCAAAAATACGTTTGGCACAGGACCCCAGAATCCTTCAGATGTCCAAGATAGCTCTGCTGCGCGTGTTGGTACAAAGCCATTCTGATCCTGCTCAGTGGGTTCAGGCGCATGCAGCTGCTGCTGCTGGACAATGTCCCATCTCATACTAAACTGCCCCGTACAGGCATATGCTGGCGCTGGGCAGTAGGGTGCAGTGGCATGCGGGTGCTGCACGCCTGGTACATGCGCATACCGGTGCCAGGGGGACACGTGTTTATTGGTGCTGTGTAGCAAGTTATGACTTTACATTTTGACTGCACCAGACGGTGGTACTACCTACACGGATCAGGAGCATCCAGGCACCAGACTTCATGGTCGAAGAGCATAATGGTGCTGTGCGGTACGGGTATATATGTACTGGGGGCAGGGGGCACTTAGCACAATGTGTGCTCACACCCAGAGGGCTCCCAGGCAATTGAGCATGTCACACTGAGAGGGCTTCGGGGCAGTTCAGCAGCACAGGGGCTCACACCCACTGGACCCCTGAACAGCTCAGCAGCGCGGGGGCTCACACCCACAGGACTCCCTGGCAGTTTAGCAGCGCCACCCTCTGGTTCATCACTGCCACCCTCTGGTTAATCACTGCCACCCTCTGGTTCACCACTGCCACCCTCTGATTCATCACTGCCACCCTCTGGTTCACCACTGCCACCCTCTAGTTCATCACTGCCACCCTCTGGTTCATCACTGCCACCCTCTGGTTCATCACAGCACCCTCTGGTTCACCACTGCTACCCTCTGGTTCATCATTGCCACCCTCTGGTTCATCACTGTCACCCTCTGGTTCATCACTGCCATCCTCTGGTTCATCACAGCACCCTCTGGTTCACCACTGGTTCACCACTGCCATCCTCTGGTTCATCACTGTCACCCTCTGGTTCATCACTGCCACCTGCTGGTTCATCACAGCACCCTCATGTTCACCACTGCCACCCTCTGGTTCATCGCAGCACCCTCTGGTTCACCACTGCCACCTTCTGGTTCATCACTGTCGCCCTCTGGTCCTTCACTGTCACCCTCTGGTTCATCACTGCCACCCTCTGGTTCATCACTGCCACCCTCTGGTTCACCACTGCCACCCTCTGGTTCATCACTGTCACCCTCTGGTTCACCACAGCCACCCTCTGGTTCATCACTGCAACACTCTGGTTCACCACTGCCACCCTCTGGTTCATTACTGTCACCCTCTGGTTCATCACTGCCACCCTCTGGTTCATCACAGCACCCTCTGGTTCATCACTGCCACCTTCTGGTTCATCACTGCCACCCTCTTTTTCACCACTGCCCCCCTCTGGTTCACCACTGTCACCCCCTGGTTCATCACTGCCACCCTCTGGTTAATTGCTGCCACCCTCTGGTTCATCACTGCCACCCTCTGGTTCACCACTGCCACCCTCTGGTTCATCACTGCCACCCTCTGGTTTATCACTGCTACCCTCTGGTTCATCACAGCACCCTCTGGTTCACCACTGCCACCCTCTGGTTCACCACTGCCACCCTCTGGTTCATCACTGCCACCCTCTGGTTCATCGCAGCACCCTTTGGTTCACCACTGCCACCCTCTGGTTCACCACTGCCACCCTCTGGTTCACCACTGTCACCCTCTGGTTTATCACTGCCACCCTCTGGTTCACCACTGCCGCCCTCTGGTTCACCACTGCCACCCTCTGGTTCATCACTGCCACCCTCTGGTTCACCACTGCCACCCTCTGGTTCACCACTGCACCTTCTGGTTCATCACAGCACCCTCTGGTTCACCACTGTAGATTATGGGGAGAAAGCACCCCTGCCCAGCCAGCCTCAACCGAGACAAATTAATTTCGGGCTAGTTAATGTGTTACTGAATTTGAGCTTCAAGTCCGGCACCTGCTTCCTTATCTGTAAGTGCTTCCTGTTGCGGTTTAATTTTTATGACAGGAGCATTGTGCCATACTTGTAACTATTCTCTGACCCTGCTTCGAGGGTCAGAGCAGGGTCAGAGAATAGTTGCAAGTAGGCAACGAACTCTGGAGGCCCCGCTCAGGAAGCACTTACAGGGTTACAGCAGGTGCCCAAGTTGAAGTTAATTTCTTTGTAACCATTTTGTAAATGGTTACAAAGAAATTAGCTTCAAATTGGGCACCTGCTGTAACCCTGTAAGTGCTTCCTGGAAAAAAATTGTCCCGCTCGCGGATTTGCGGATTTTTCCGCAATTTCGCGAGATTCGCGGATCGCGAAATTGCGGAAAATCTGCAAATTCCGCGAGCGGAACAAATTTTCGGCCCATACTTAGTCAAAATCATTTCAAAGAGAATCAATAACAGTGCCAAAGGATGGGAAAGGAGGTGATGATGCGCTAGCGCCACATGGATGTGCCTCAGGCAATGCCTTAGACTAATTGCAGGCATAATGCCACATAGGTCCAGGTGAATTTGAGACCACAGTACCTTACGTAAATGGGAGGCAAGAACAGTTGCAAAAATTTTAACTTCACAGTTTATGAGCGATATCAGGTGGTAGTCTGCGCAAGAAGACAATGGGAGAGGCATTTTGCAGTCGGTATGGCTTAGCCCATCAATAATTTCCAGAACAACCCTATTGGCCAGGGGCCTGGAAGCCCACCTAAACAATTTATTCCCATTGTTATCCCCCTGCCCATACACCCGTGCTGTAGAAGTGGGCCAGATTTGCTTCGCCGCCTCCAGGGTTAGAAGTTTAATTTCCTCCCGAATCAGTCCCAGTTGTCTGGTGACATCGCTGTGTGGTGCTGTAGCAAGCTGCGACTCTAAATAAAGGCCCCGAGATGCTAACTGCGTACAACAGTGGAACCTCACTCTCTCATTTCTTTTGAGGATACTCTTGGCGTGCCCACGTGCGGTTTACTCAAATGTCGCCCAAAGGATGCCAGGGAAATGGCTCGACCCATCATTCTCTTGGAAGTAGTGTGTTATCTCCTGCCCTCCCGCATCTCTGTAAGATTTGTCCTGAAGATGCCAGGCAATGAAGTGCCACATGGCGCTGCAGACAGTGCCAGCATCACCAACACCTATGAGGATCAGGGTATGATACGAGATCTCCCATGGGAGAATCTGAATAGTAGACTCCAGTAGCGCATTGGGTGGGCATAAAGAGCAAATCGATGCAAGTATATGTGTGATGTGCAGCGGATGTGTGTGTATATTGGAGCTGTTGGGTATTCCAGATCCTCTATATGTCGCACAGGCCCAGAGCATTCGCCCACTGTTGTAGAGATATGTCTCTAGTGTGATGGACGTCGGAGGCGGGGACAGTGGAATCCATGGAAGGGTCAAGTACAGCATTGAAGTCACCCCCGATAAGGGTGTGTCCAGGACGTAACTGTGTCCCCACCTCAAGAAGCGGTCAGGAATGCCTCTAATGCTACTGGGATGCAGAAATTCATACCAGGTTCAAGGGACCACCTCCCACAGGCCTGTGAGAGAAAGGCAACAACATTAAGGTTCCGTCAGCGTCTGGGTCATCACCAAGGGGAAGGTCCGACGTAGAAGGATTGCAACCCCCTGAGAACCTCTGGTGAACCCTGTATGGTGTACCCTGTCATAGCCCATCCTAGCTAGGAACTGACATTTCGTGCCTAGGTGTTGAGTCTCCTCCAACATCAGGACAGAAGGTGCAAATCCATGGGCATAAAACAACACTGTGGAGCATTTGATTTTGTGTAAGAGACCATTTACATTCCGGGACATGATTCTATAGGGATTTATGGCAGACAGGTGATGACAGTAGAATCAGGAGCAAGAAGTCATGAGACTCCCTGGAGACCCACAAGGAAAAAGTTCCAGCATGGGACATATGAATATAAGGAGTCTGTTGCCATTTATACAGTGTCAGATGAGTGTGACAACCTAGGACAAAAGTCATGAACACAGAAAAACCATAGCATTGTGCATGCATCTTAACAATGAACTTCCCACCCCATACTTCTCCCGAGAAGCATCTATCACCCCATAACAAATACCCCAAATCAAACTCAAGTGTCTAGGTTAGGTGTGGAGTGGTGGACCCCTCCTGTAGATCGGATCAGTGTAGTGCAGTGCCAGAGTCCACATAGGCGATAATAGATTGGTCATAGAATGTTAAGAAGTATTTGTTTGCAAGTGGCGTAGGCCAGCCCCGTCATCCTTTATTCAAATAGGCAACAGGGTCTCACTCAGCCGCTCCTTCACCTGGGCCGGTGACTGGGAGTCCTCTCCATTAGTTGAGGATGAATCTGATCTATGTGTCGGTGGAGGAGCAGACGATCCCGAACTCAAGGAGGGTGTCACATTTCTGCTATTCTGAATATTAACTGGAGATCGGTTGCTGACTCTCTCACAGCACCGGATCCGCTGTGGGCCTCCGGTCAAGGTCTGCCTAGCAGAAGAGGGCGGGGAGAGAGGCGGACCCCGCAGTTGTGTATTATTCGTGAGGAACTCCCAAGCCCACTACGGGGTCTCAAAATATAGGAATGCCCTCAAAAATAATTTCAAGAGGCTTTGAAAACAGAAGCATTTACAATAGTTGGAGAGCTCGAAGCTTTTTCTTGACTGATTCATAGGAACATCTTTTGACCAGGAACTCTCGGTGTAGTCTAGAAAAACCTGGATTTAGAAATTTTGATACCAGAGGTCAGGGCATGCCATTGCTTCTCCCAGGATATAGTCTCTGTCCCTGAAATTAAAGAACCTTGTGATCATGTATCTACGTTGTGCCCCTGGGTGTGTTTCGGGGCAAATGCACAGTGTGCCCCTTCAACCGCAAACCAAGGAGAAAGTTTATCCTGTGGCATCCAGGATTTGAGACACTCTTCTAGGACAGTGGCAGGCTGAGCACCCTCCAGGATGCTGGTACTGGTTGATGGATTTTTGTAGGCAAGGATATCGAGATGTTTATTCTAATTACATACATGTTGGTGGTTGCGGTAGCTGTAGTCCCTCTTTTCAGTCTTTGATTCAAAGGTTAAAGCGTTGTTGCTATCCATTGACCCTGATAAGCTTTGTGGCTTTATCTGCAGCTTAGTCTGCATATTAGAATAGAAGTGGCTCAATAAGTGTGTCTGTTCGGTATGACCAGCTAAAATATCTTGATTGAAGTTTATATATTCATTAGAGAAGGCCTTTTCAAACATTCTCTGCCACTGTTCTAGTACAGAAATATTACATGGCTTGGTTATTGAAGTTCTGATGAGCTTGTTTTAGTTTTTCCAGCCTTTTCTCTTCCCTTCTTGCAGCAGTTTAGAGCCTGTTGTTGAATCCAGAGCCTCTGGAGTTGACAGTATATCACTCACCATGTCCAAAATATTCTCTGTAGTCTGCCCTATGAGGTTCTAACGAGTGGCCAACATTTATTAGCAATAGTTGCTAAAGTTTCTGCATTTTGGTTGGACGTTTCAGCATATAGAGTGGTAATGGCATTGAGGTCAGTGGTGACTTTGAGCAGCCCCTATTGCATCTCATTGGTGGGTTTGTCTATATTCAGGCAACCTATTTTCTTTAAATTATCCACCAGGGGGGTTAGTAAGATGGGTAATGTGAAAAGTATTTCTACCATTAGGGTGAGTGCACATTTAGAATTTGAGTGCGTAGTAATTAGTTTATCTAAATTGATTTCTAAGTTACTGATTTGTTGTCTAAACTACCAATGCAGGTGGCCAAAGATTGTAACTGGTCCACCTGAAGCTCTAGTTTGTATGACTGCCTTATTAGTGTGTTTGATGTAGCACGAAGGGTAGAATTAAGAGATGCTATTATGTTGCCACACAATGATTTAGGAGTGATTAAGGAGAACCCCACAGCACCTTTTTCACACAGCTGCAAATCGTCCACCTCCTATAATAATCTAACAGCTGACTAACTCAGAGCAGCAGTTTCTGTACAGTTTAAAGTATTTTTCCCCTATAGCGGCGTGTGTCGAAGGATTTACAGTTGATGACAGTTCTATTATGGATATTTTGTTCAATTCTGATTACTATACTGAATTTGTGCAATTGTTTCAACAATGCTATGTTGTGTCACTGATTGAGGCATGTCACCAGTTCGAGTGGTTAGTATTATAGAAGTAGAGTTTAAAGTTTCTCTACTTCACTGCTTTTTAGCCCCTTAAAATAGTGTTTAATGGATAGTGGCTCTGTTTTCTCTGGTGGCCATTTACCACCACCTCTACTATGGTGGGCAGATCCCTGATGTCTTCTTTGATTTACACATGACTGGACTTGATCTCAAGGTAAGAGGCTTATTTCATTTTCTCTATCTCCATTACGATGTATTAAAAAATACTTATTTGATAGCTGCTATCTATGTGAAAATTATGAATTGTGACCTGTGTGTTTCTGGCAACTGAATATCCTTGGCCTAAAATAAGGTGTATGACCACTGTACATTAGCTTGTTATAAGCACCGGTTATGATGTTAGACCTTTTGAATCCAGTGCAAACAATAAGGTGATAGTGAAACTGTTTATAAAGGACCCAGTCGGGCCCTCTGAAACTAAGCATATTTCACTCACCTCATCTTTCTTTCGCTGTGCTTCCACCTACTCCTAACACCTGTTGAAATCTGAGGTCCAGGAAGTGTGCAGAAATGAGCAATCGCATTTTTATCTGGGGTATGTGTTGCAACAGCACCCAAGGAACCATGTGCCCTCTGCCTTTTGTGGCACAGGCACGGTTCAGCAGAGCAGGTGCCCTTATGACCAGTGTGTCCTGACAGTAGGACACAGGTCAGCCCCCATGAAACCACTCAAGTGGCAATCTGCTGCACACCCCGCATCCTGGACCCCGTGAGGTAGGAATGCTGTGTAGCTGCTCGAATAACAGGGTTGCCCAGCCTCGAATTTGACTGCTAAGCCGGCAGCTCATAGACTCACACAAACAACATCAACAACAATAAACTAACTCAGAGCTCGGACTCAGTTCAGACTTGGACCAGGATACCCTCCCGGGTGATAGTGCACTTTGCAAAAACACATAACTGAACAGTAGAGCTCAGAATGGTGTCTTGCTGCTTGGTGTGGCATAGTAGGTTGTATGTCGAAGAGTCTGGTCAGAGGATCCAAGCACCAGCATAGCACAGAAAAGGACAAGAGTGTTCAGAGTTTTCCTGATCACATATAGGTGGAGTTAAGTAGAGTAAATCTACAGCTATATACATTTTTTTTAAATGTATTTATTTATTTTGTTTTGGTACTCCACGAATGTCCACAAAAACACACCAACAATTAAAAGGACAAACTTTACATACAATACAAAATTCTTCTTTATAGATTGCTATCAAATTATATCAGACATACTGAGAAATACGCAGATAATGCTATAATACATCAAACAACCACATAACCGACCGATACAAAATTCTTATATCAAACATACTATGAAATGTGCAAATAGTGCTATGAATACATGAAACAATCAGATAACCAACCAATTGGTATTAAATCGTAACCAGAGTACTACTGTTAGACAATGTTCTAATAAATAAGCAAAAATGTCGCAAAAAAATTGATATATCTTAAAACAAACCATTTCATTCGGAGGGGACAAGACCAAAGAACGTGCGTCCTGAGCAGAGTGAATATTAAATCTGATAAAAACTGGTTTTAAAAACACTCGCCTGGCACTTTGCAGCTTTGAACATACAAATAGGACATGATTTAGATCTTGGATTTGCAACTGGCACAATCCACAAATTCTCTATACACATTTATTTGCCTTCAAGATACTGCAACAATCGATATTTGTCTACAAATTTATTGTAAAGTGATCTTTTGGATGTAATTTTCTGTGATAATGCCACTTTTTTCCACTTAATAACCCCTGTGGCTTGCATTCCCATAAAGAATGTGGCTAATGACACTTTTTTTTACTGTGTTTGTTTTTTATCATAATGATTTATTATATCATATTTATTTTTTAGAACATTGGCTTGAACGGACCCTTGGAAGATGCAGTGACTGTTGCTAAAGATGATCAATGGAAGAGGATTCGTACAGTGCTATCCCCAACTTTCACCAGTGGAAAACTAAAAGAGGTAAAAAAGAGTATGTTAAAAATCCCAAATATGAAACTGCAGTTATTTCCATAAGGATCTGCCTCCTGAAAATATTAACTGAGAGGCCGAAACTAAGCCTATGCATATGTTTGTTGCACTCTTCTCCCTGTGTGTGATGTGATCTATAAAAATCTACATTCTTTCTCTATCTCTATAACTTAAAATTTCATATAGTAAGAATAATGCATATAGAAGCACTTTGAAGTTTAGAAAAAATATTTGCATAATTTGAAAGCATTCACTGGTCCCTTCTTAAAATTTTGTGGATCCTGTCCCCACCAGGCAGAGGCGTACAGCCCAAAGCAAGCCATACAGCTGAGTCGCTGTTGGCAGGCTGGTAAATGCCTCACCACTTCTTCAACCTAGGTGAAGCCAGAATCAGCCACATACTCCCTACCTTGTTCAGCACCTCAACTGTCAGAGCCATGTTTCCTGAGGACTGGAAGCACACAGAAGTCAATGCCCTACTAAATGAGCCATCGCATACCCAAGTAAACTCAACAACTACTGATCAATCTCCCTGCTCCCGTTCCAGTCCACAGCATTAGAAAAAGATATCAACCAACAATTCTCCTCACGCCTGGAATGGAACCTTTTACTCGATTCCTCCCAATCCTGATCCTGCAACAACCACAGCACCGAGACAGCCCTCATCGCAGCTAGTGATTACATTCTGAGCCCTACTCAACCAAGGAGAGACTGCAGCTCTGATCCTCCAAGACATCTCGACAGTGTTTGATACAGTTTCCCACCACACACTCATCACAAGACTGCACAACATCCAAGGAGCCGCTCTTAGATGGATCACCTCTTTCCTCACCGGAAGAACGTGAAAAGTCTGCCTTCTCCCCTTCACCTTCAAACCCAAGTGAATCATCTGTGTAGTGTCCCATGGATCCTCGTCCAGCTCCACCCTCTTCAACATTTATATGACACCTCATCCCAGCATCACCAAAACCAACGGACTTAACATCATATCCTTTGCCGATGACACACTACTCATCCTCTCCTTCTCTGAAGACACCACCAAGACCAAATCCACAACTGCTTGACAGACATCACCAACTGGATAAATAACAGCTGCCTGAAGCTCAAAATGGGCAAGACGGAGGTACTGGTTTTCGGAAGCAAAAGCTCCTCATGGGACGCATTCTGGTAGCTATCAGAACTGTTACCTAATCCTACCCCAATGGCCATGCTAGGAACCTAGGCATCATTCTAGACAGCAAGCTAACCATGACAACTCAGTGCAACTACGTCTCCTCATCTTCCTGCTTCTTCATCCTATGCATGCTTCATAAGATATTCCAATAGCTACCCCAAAGCTTAGACGCACCATCACCCAGGCCCTCATCTCCAGCAGACTGGACTATGGCAATGCTCTCTATGCAGAAATCGCTAGCACAACTTACCTCTCCAATGACTACAGACCATGCAGAACTCCGCAGCCAGACTCGTCTTGCACCTCCCTAGACTAACCCTCATTGTCCCCTACATCAGGAAACTCCACTAGCTCCCTGTACTAAAAAGATTCTAGTTCATGCTCCTGGCCGATGCATTCAAGAGCATACACAACTGCGGACCTGCCTACTTGAAACACCACCTGAACTTCCATCAGCCCACCAGACATCTCCACTCTGCATCCCTTTCTCTAACCATCCAGCGTAGCAGATGTGGAGGTCGCTCTATCTCCTACCTAGCAGAGAAGACATGGAATGAGCTACCCTTTCATCTATGGACATCCCCATCTCTTCCAGAGTTCCGAAAGTCCCTGAAGACCTGGCTATTTGGTTAATCATCTGAACCTTGCCAGCAACTGGATTCCCTCATGGGTGACAGGAAGAGCTCTACAAATTTACTGATTGACTGTGTGAGTGAACATGAATCTTTGTACAAAACTCTTGCAGACAAAATCTTCCCCAATCGATAAATCTGTCATTTAACATTCTGAAGGCATCTCGAAGGCTTCCTGTTGATGCCCCATGTGGTCATTCCACAGTGTTCACTATATATGGAAATTTGCATGCAGCAACCTTTGTTCTATAAATACCCTGACATAGCCTTCCCTAGGTGGCAAAATATGGCATGAAGGATGCCATGAGCAGCCGCATCATTTATAAGAGAAACTGTCCAAGTCAACTCGTGCAATATGTTACTGGTACTGCCATCTTTTCCACACTGTTGATCATTCCTGTTCAGAAGATGTAGCTATTAGTGAGTGAGCCTGTCAGAGAGTATGTATGTTTTCTTGTGCATCCAAGACTCCAAACTGAATCCCACCTGAGTCACTTGGGAAGTTTAGCATTTGCAGTGTTGTTCATTAACTGATTACAAACAAAGAAGCCTGAAGCCCTCCTACACTGTGCAGGCTCCTTGCGTTGCTCATAAATGCATCGAGCATCATTGATGTCAATTGTGTGCAATATGTGAAACTGCTTTAGTGGGAAATGGAATTGGGGGAGCATGTGTAATTGTAGGAAGTAGAGATCTACGGTTTTAAGCGTGGTGAAGGAATCAGGTCATCACCGTTAGAAGAATAGAGCCCACAGGGTTAAATGCTAGACGTCCAGAGGACACAGATGGCACATAGATTGAACTTCCAGGAAGGTAGTTACTCAGATAGCACTTGGGTATATTGCTAGTGGCTTGTTGGCACACAGAATAGACTTCGAGCATTGGTTTTGCCTCAGTCAGCACCCTTGATGAACAGTCCCGTGAGTGGGGACACTTTGTTCAAAGACACATCTCTTATGATTTGGCTGGTAGCACCTTCAGCACACAAAACTAATGGGTTTTTTGTGAAAGACAAGGAAATGTTGCTAAATTGAAATGCTTTCGTTTTTGGGTTTTAAAAAAAAGGAAGAAACAAGCATGTTTCACTTTATGCAGATGCTTTGCTTGTATCTGATTTGGTAGAA
The DNA here is from genome assembly GCF_964261635.1 of Lissotriton helveticus. Lineage (NCBI taxonomy): Eukaryota > Metazoa > Chordata > Amphibia > Caudata > Salamandridae > Lissotriton > Lissotriton helveticus. The sequence continues at coordinate 166,939,387 of NC_136071.1, read as the reverse complement.
GCCAGATTGGTTCAGCAGAACTTGAAGGATGTAGGATTCGATGGCTTGCATCCACAGTGTGATCTGAAACAAAGATTGCCAGACCAGGGAGGGTTACCAGACATTCCATCCATATGCATCTAAATTTAGGGGCTTATTTACTATTATTTCATGCAACACAGTGCAGCAAGGGCACTTGCTATGTTGCGTGCATTTCTGCTCCCTCCTTCCACTGGTGGACTGTGTGATGCCTAGCGCCAATGCAGGCACACTTGTACGACAGTGCAAGGGTGCCCGCATTATGGGAAGGATTGTATTTGTGCAGGAGGGGATACCTTCCTGCACAGAAACAATGTTTAGAGGCATATTCCTCTTCCTACCAGTACTGCTGAATGTAGCACACATAGTAAGAGGAAGTGATGAGGAGAAATACAAATATTTCTCTCTACGCCTTTGTCGGGTAGGAGCACCATTTTCGAGCAAACCCAGATTTACAAGTATTTGTTAATCTGTTTTTTTTTCAAAATACATAGGTGGATGTTTGGGAACACCCATGCACCACCCATGTAACGCCTACCTGACACAAAGTAACGAAAGGCTGCTTTAGGTTACTTTTGAATTTACTACACCACTCAAAGTGTCTTTGCATTGCTTAGTAAATGGCAACATTGATTTTGCGTCTGGGTTGTGCCATAAAAGTGATGTGACCCCACACAAAATCATAGAAAATCTGGGCCTTAGTGTTTATGGTCCTGTCACAAACCAACATGTGCAAACTTCACTACAACTGGACTATGATCTTGGCATTCTGTTTGCGAAGTAATCGATGTTCTAATCAGTTGGATCCCAAAATATAGATTTGGAAAATCTTGCCTGTCTATAGAATAATAATTAGGCAGGAGGACCTCTGAGACCCCACTTCTCACTAAACTTCCTGAGAATGCAGGTTGTATGCCTGCACAGGATAGCATATCTCCAAACATTCATTTCCTGCACACACCAAATCTCAAATAAGAACTACGAAACTTCTGTTCAACTTGATATTCGGAGCTGCTTTTCAAATACTAACAAGTCTCCTCATATTTGCTTTGAAACTTATTTTTCAGAGAATGCATTACTTCACGCCTTCAAATTCTTATTAGTACCCAGGACATTATAAATTGTTAGCTCATATTCTCCAGCATTGCTCACAAGACTATCCGCACACACCCACCTAAATATCTAGTGCAAGATTTACTAACGCATTGCTCTGGAGTGGACTTGTGTCACTGCTGTTCACCCTATGTGGGAAGGGTATGCTGAGACGTGGGTCCCATGCTCACAACGCCACTGGAGTCAAGCTAACCTGGCTGAAGACGGCTGATAGCAAGAAACCGGTCCTAGGATGCTTCATTTCGGTCCAGGGAAGACATGGCTTGGCAGTTCGGGCTGGACTGTTCCCATGAGGCACAGGGTCAAGACTGATTTGCATATGGCCATGTCTGAACTGGGGTGGCTTGGTGAGCAAGATAACGATGGATTAAACCCAGATCTGTGACTGGGGGTGAATGTTTTGCCATTGTGCAACATTCCATCCATCATCTTGTGTGTTTTGCTGTTCACCCTATGTGGGAAGGGTATGCCCAGACGTCGGTTCCGTGCTCACTACCCCACTGGAGTCAAGCTATCCTGGCTGAAGACGGCTGATAGCCAGAAACCGGTAATGGGATGCTTGATTCCGGTCCAGGGAAGACATGGCTTGGCAGTTCGAGCTGGACTGTTCCCATGAGGCACAGGGTCAAGACTGATTTGTATATAGCCATGTCTGAACTGGGGTGGCTTGGTGAGCAAAATAACGATGGATTAAACCCAGATCTGTGACTGGAGGTGAATGTTTTGCCATTGTGCAACATTCCGTCCATCATCTTGTGTGTTTTACTGTTCACCCTATGTGGGAAGGGTATGCCCAGACGTGGGTCCCGTGCTCACTACGCCACTGGAGTCAAGCTATCCTGGCTGAAGACGGCTGATAGCCAGAAACCAGTCCTAGGATGCTTGATTCCGGTCCAGGGAAGACATGGCTTGGCAGTTCGGGCTGGACTGTTCCCATGAGGCACAGGGTCAAGCCTGATTTGCATATGGCCATGTCTGAACGGGAGTGGCTTGGTGAGCAAAATAACGATGGATTAAACCCAGATCTGTGACTGGGGGTGAATCTTTTGCCATTGTGCAACATTCCGTCCATCATCTTGTGTGTTTTACTGCAGGGACTGAACCTGGAGCAAAGGGTTTGAGTGGGACTTCAAGTTCAAGTTCAAGTTTATTTATTTGATTTAGTTCTCTACGGATAACAAAAATATTTTTAAAAGAAGATAAAAATACATTTGTTATTAAAAATTGATAAATGATCATTCTAATACAATCTTAAAAAGTTTTTTTAAATGTAAACAGATTATAACACACGACAAAACATGCGTCAAGTCTTGCACACCTCCGTTACAGAGGTCATATATACAACTGGCATTTTTGTTAAGAAGCCACTTGGAGTTAAAAGATTTAAAAGGGAGAATCCCAAGCCGAAGTAATATAATGCATCACCGGACTCCATGCCTTAAAGTAAAATGAGTATACTCTTGCAATTGTTTATATTCTATTGTCTCTGCATAAGGTTCATAATGGTGCATTTAGAGCAATGTTGAATATCAAAGTCATAACTTATCCTCAGCGTTAAATGTTTTAGGAAGAGACTCAATGCGATTTCAGCACTTCAGTTGTACGGTTCGATAATTTGAGTGCAATAATTAAGTTTTGGCTAAAGACCTACTCTGGTGATCCTAGCTCGTAAGTCTCTGTTTTTGGTAAAAATCTTAAGGTGCCTTATTCTGCGTGTACAAGGATGTAGGCCTATCTTATGATGTGGGTAATCCCACCGGCATATGAGCTGACTAAAGAAGGCCAAAGGTGCAGAGCTTGTGCAGGAACTGCTTGGTGCACTTTAATCAGTTTCCGAAGTATTTTCCCTTCTTTAAGTTGTTTTTGTTGCCATTTGTTTTATTGGGATATATTCGAGAGCGTACAATAGAATAGGTGGAATCTTGGAACTAAAAATCTGTAAAAGAGAAGAAAAATGTCTGTGCCCAGTGGAGAAATAAATTATTGGAGACCCGATTTGTACATCTGCTTTACAGCCCAAGTGCTGCAGATGAGGCGAGTTTTGTAAAGTTTGTGTAAATATATCCCCTAAGTAGGTGTATTCGTTTACCACTTCTAGCAGTTTTCCCCCTAGAGTCCAGTTGCATTTTGTGTATCGTTTTCTTCCTCTGAACGGAACTATTTTCGTTTCTGTTATATGTGGCACTAGGAAGTTTTATTCTGCATATTTGGTAAGTACTTGTAAGTTCATTTGTAGGCCGAATGGGGTAAGATCTAAGATAACCACGTCATCTGCGTACATCATGATATGGATTTTGCATAGTGATATTTTTGGTGGAAAATTGATGACCCATGCAAAACATTCGGAAGATCGCTAAGATATAAAGAGGACAGGAGGGGAGCTAAGAGGCAACCTTGCCTAAGACCATTTGGTGTAACTATTGGGTGAATGAGCCCCTTCTCTTTCCCCATTTGTACTTGACACCATGTTTCCGAGTATAGTGATGTAATTATATGAAGCAGGTTGTCCGGGATTCCCAGTTTTCTAAGTTTGCTCCAGAGTGTGGGTCTATCCACTCTGTTGAATGCCGTTGTGAAATCGACAAAGACGGAGTAGGCGACCTGTGATTTTGAGACCACGTATTTGTCTATTATTGTTTGTAGCACCGCTATGCTTTCAGTTACAGGGTGTTTTTGACGGAACCCAGCTTGATTTAGAGGGATCAATCCGATTGAATAAGCCCACTCTTTAAGATGATCCAGGACACTAGCTGCAAAGATATTCCCTGTTGCTTCCAGCAGGGCGCTCTGTCGGTAATTGCAGGGAAGCAACCGAGAACACTTCTTATAGATTGAGATCACAATGCTACCCTTCCATGATTTTGGGATTTCACCAGTGGCATAGCATTGGGAGTAGAGGGGGGCTTAAAACTTACTCCAGTCTTCTGGGTTACTTTGAAGTACTTTTATTGGGATCTGATCCCGACCCATTGCAGCACATGATCTTGCAATTTTTATGTAATGTTCGATTTGCTGAAGTGCTGAAGCACCGTTGTCTAGAATGTTTTCCCATGGCTTGCTTACTACTTGGATCGAACTTTCTTGCCTGAAGTTTAATTTGTATTAATGATGTAGGTATGATTCCCATTCAGTTGGGGAAACTGGTGACGCTCACAGGGATTTTTTTTGTACCTGTTTCTTTAGCAATTATGCTCCAGTAAGCACAATTGTTTTTTTGTTTGGCTGCAATCTGAATATCGACCCATTTTTTATCCTACTGAATTTTCCGATTTTTTTCTTTTCCCTCCGGCAACAATTTTGAGTGGGACTTACTATCCAACACAAACCAGTATTTGCGCTGGACAGTTGCCCAAATTAATACAAAGTTGTGCTATGTGCTACTTTATGCCAAAGGAGCGTTCCATCAAGCCACATGGGTGTTCCCATGCAACCAACTATGCATTTTGACGCAAATCCCAATTTACTTACATTCATAGATAGGAATTTGAGTTAAAACCGTTCGTCTCCTCGAGGCAGACAAGGAGATATGATTTAAATGTACATGTGTGCTGCATTGTACAGCACACATGCAAAGCAGAAGTATTAAAAGATTTTTTTTTGTACTGAAAGGATGCCCTTCCTGTACAAAACCTATACATTAGAGAACGCACACACCCTTGTACTGTAGCACAAAGGATTTGTGTTTTGGAGCATGGCAGCCAAATGTGCACCAGCACTGGTGGGGAGAAAAACTCAATGCAGTGCAGGTGCTTTGGTTGCTGTGCTGTCTTGCGCAAAAATATTAGCAAATCATACACATTTTACTTTAATGCACTCTGCCTTTGCCGTTGGGTTTCCATATCAGCTGTTTCTAGTCCAGCTCTGATATGTGGTTGCCCAAGATGGATGGTCTGTTACTCAAAGGAAGGTCTGGGGATGTTTGCCAGAAATTGCTGATATTTCGACCATGTCTATCAAGCATAATTTGTATTTCTTAATTTTCAGATGTTTCCAATTATGAAGAATTTGGGAGAAACATTGGAAAAAAATATTCAGAAAAAAACAGAACAAGATGAACCTTTAGATATGAAAGTGTAAGTAGGAAATTAAAGAATGTTTGGAAATCGTGGTTGCGTGGCAGGGGTGCTGCAAATTGTCGAGAGGTGTCAGAGGAATGGTGTAATGTGTAACAGTGTTGTGAAAGGAAAGGTTAACATTAGAATGATGAATTCTGATGGTCCTACGAGAATTGAAAATGTGTTGGTAAATATTGCGATTTAAGACTGGGAGCCATATTGAGCTTTGTAAGTCTATTGAGACTTGAACTTGTGTAAAGTTTGAATTGATGTGATTTGTTCTAAGTTCTCTGAGGCTTGATTCACAAAAGTATTTGTGCACCTTTATGTTTGCCTTAGGGGTGCAAACGTAAGCCCTTACTTGCAACCTTGGATTATCAGGTCCCTCTAGGGTAGGGAGCAAGCATTTACAAATGCACGGGGACCATTTATCTAAAGTTTATTACTATTTGTGTGACTTGACTTTGCCTACACATATTGGTGTTAAAAAGGGCAAAATTGTCCCTTTCACATAAAGTTCTCTATACTCTCTCTGAAAAATTGGCCCACCCATTGAGTTGCTGTACATCATTCCTTTTGTTTATTGAACATAAAATAAAGCTATTCACATTAAGCTCTATCTCCGTTCTTCCGAAGTCGAAGGGACTCCTTTGAAACCTCATAATTTCACAATCTCTTTTGGTGATTAAAGTCCTGGCTGCCAGACCCTCTGAAGTTCTCTCTCTTAATGGTGCAAGTGCTGCTTGATACTTTTGATTAATTACTCATTTGTTTACTCCTAGACAGACTTGGCCACAAAAAGAGTCTTTGGTATTGTGGGTCTGTCACAGTAAACACCACTCTTAGTGGAGGAGAATCCACCCTCTCTGTGTCAACTACCCAAGTGGTGTCATTAACAGCTCTCTCCCAGTTTGGACATGATAGCAGTAAACTTCCTAAGCATCCTGTTTCATCTCACTTTGGACAGTATGGATGAAAATGCCATCTCAGCACTCCTAGAGGGAATCTGATACTGGTCATTATCTCCAAACAACCACCCATCACCATGTCCTGGTAATTCAAACCGATTACTTCTCCCAGACTCAGGTGGTCTAAGATCTCTACTACTCCTCTCATCTGAAGATCAATGAAGCAGTGTCCCATCTGGGTGCTTACCCTGATACCTGCAGGTGCACAGTTTCCTGAGGATGTAAAAGGACTATGCTTCATCAGAGCTTCTGGAGCAACTACAATTCATCTCACCTCTAGATAAGGCAACCTCACTTCCCAACGCTGTTCTAATACAAAGGGGCCCTAGACTCACCCTGGGCTCACTCGGTGACCTCAAGTAATCATTCTCCTGTTCTGCCTGGATGGAGCATGGGTCGGATACAATGAGTGATAGGGCCCGGTCAAGTTTTTACCTTTTGCCTTTATATGAACTTTTTCTCTCGACGTCGAGCAAGTCTCCTCTGCAGTTTGGGTTTGAGTTTGACGACTGCGGCTTGCTTTATCATGATGCCACGGTTGATTCCTGGAAGTCTCTTCGACCACGAAAAACTCCAGAGTTTCAGTAGTGCAAACATGAATTTGTTCGACTTCGCCAGCTTGACTCTCGATGATGGCTCAATCAACTTATGCGTCGCTGTAGCGGTAGGCCAGAACCCCACATCAGGAGGATTTGTATCCGTGAAATACTATTATGCAGAAGATATACTAATATTATATATTATCAGCACAGTTCACTTTACTTACGGAATAATGCCTACAATCCAGTGTCTCAATGAAGAATATATAAACCAGTGAGTGAGACAGTTGTCTCTTCAAAGTTATTAAGAAAATTAAGCGTGGACCATATATCAAGCATTGAATTGCTCTAAAATCTATAGCAGACCTTTGGTTACCCCAATATATATCTGTTGGAGATTCCACATATGTTCCAGCTGTGGTCTTCTTCCTAACGAAGGCACCTTGGCGCGTCGAAACGCGCGTAGAAATACCATCAGCCATTTGAATTTGTGCCACATTGTTACCTTTTTGATCGTTTACAACATCCTTGTGCCAATTCATTATTGCACATATTGTACATTTTGTATCTTTTTGTCTGAATGAGAGTGAGATTGATGGACATGAATGTGAGAGTATGAACATCTTAGGTCGCTTTTTGGTAAAAAATAATTAAATAAATGTTTTTTTGTACTTTTTGTTACATATTCAATCAATCAATCAATCAGGTCATTTATAAAGCGCACTACTCACCCGTAGGGTCTCAAGGCGCTGGGTGGGGGGGGGGGTGCCGTTTACTGCTCGAACAGCCAGGTCTTGAGCTTCTTCCTGAAGGAGAGGTGGTCTTGGGTCAGGCGCAGGTCGGTCGGGAGTGAGTTCCAGGTCTTGGCAGCCAGGTAGGAGAAGGATCTTCCTCCTGTTGTCGCTCTTCGGATGCGGGGGACGGCGGCGAGGGCGTGGTTGGTTGATCTGAGGAGGCGCTTGGGAGTGTAGAAGTTGATCCGGTTGTTGAGGTATATTTGTGTTGCCTTGGTTCTTTCTGTTTATCATTGTCTCATTATCAAACCTTATTGTTATTGTTAGTAGGTTGCCTTAGATATGTACATTGATCGATCAACTTATGGAACTTTTTGGTCAAAATGATCCAAATTATCTCAAATGCTGGAGATGCTTCCAGAAGGTTAATTTGGGTGGCTGATGGTCTACAACACCAGCCAAGGTTCCCGAAGCTCTGAGTTGCTCCTTAGAGAGTTGGGACTACAGTTCGATCAATGCACCTGGCAAATTCCTTTAAAGTCCAGGTGAAGGTGGTCAGCTTGTTTCTTCTTAGTGGAGATGATGCAGGTGGACTCTTTTAACCTGTTGCTTTCATGGAGGCCACTCCTTCAACTTTTAGTACAAGGTAATGTCCTATTTTTGCTATAGTTCCAAAGTGTGCAGCAGGTGCAGTCATTCAGAGTGCAGTTCTGTTGGTGCAGGCCAGGGTTTCTGCAGGACAGCCCTTTTTCTTCTTGTTTCTCAGTTGCTGGACAGCTCTCCCATATTTATCAAGGTTTCTGGGCAAGCAGGGAGGCACCCCTGACCAATGGCGTGCAGGTTGCCATCCTCAATGATGACCACTTACCCTGAAGTGTGGCAAATTCGTGTCCCAGAAAGCACTGTTCTTTAAAAACCAAAATGGAGAAAATATCTCCTGGAGCTTAAGGTCTGACTAACCCAACCTAAAGGTCTGACTAACTTCCCTTAATACTTCCCTTCCAGCTCTTCTTCTAATTCAATTACAAGGGTTCCCATCTGGCTGGGGTGCTGGAAGTAGGGGTGGGCCTGGGTCCTGTCCAATGTGCCTTTCTCTCTTTGAAGACATATTTGGCTACCCAGCCCCGGTCCTTCCTTTTGCACGGCAGCTTGCAGATCTCCTCCCATCAGATGTCTCTTTGTTTCATTTTTAAGACACTTCACACCCTCATCAGAGCAGCTTGGCTCACCTTGTCAAAGACTGGCCAATCAGGAGAGGTTACTCTAGAACTGTGGTTAGGGATACAGGTTATCCAATAAAGCCAGCAGCTCAGTGCTCAGTGGGACAATAAGGGAGTTGCACCCAGATGAATTGGTGCAGCTGGCTATGACAAGAGATGAGATGGTGAGAAAGATAAGTTTGGTGTTGGGTATCTATAAACTTTTATGAGCACACATTCTCTCCCAATCACTAACAATCAATGTGGTGGTATGTTACGAGTGTTTAGGAACCTTTCAAGACTATTAATTAGGGTGGTTACTATTTGTTTTGTAGCCCTGATGAAGTTGTTGGTAGATTTACCTTGAGAGGAATCACGTGCTGGCTACGTGTTCATGTTGTACTATTCGAAGATCAGAAATAAAATCAAAACATCAACTGCAACATCTTGTGGACTTTCAGATTTCTGGATACAGATTTGATGCTCAGGAACTTTATTGATTTCTTTTGAAGGCATGTTGTCTTCAGGTTTGGAAGGGTTGAGTGGTGCTTCTGGTTCTTGGAGCACCATTTTGGAAAAATAATTTGGGACACGGTGATGCAAGATTGTAGGCGTTTTTTACCCTGCCACTTCTTATTTATGAAAAGTCCATCTACATTAGTGAAGGCATCTGTGTTTCACTGTTAATTCCATCCCCTGTAGGGAAATGGACCACTTTCACAATTTAGGATTCTCTCCCCTCTTCTGTATGAGCCATCTGAGAGGTCCATGGTCAGTTCGAACACAGAATCGAGTACCAACCAGGTATGGTCTCAACTTCTTCAGGGACCAGATCACACCAAAGACTTCCCTCTCAATGGCACTTCATCTTTGTTCTCTGGGGAAACAGTGTATGCTAATGAAGGCTTCTGGGTGATCTAGGCCCTCCTCATTTACTTGTACAAACACTTCCCCATTCCCTTGTTCTGAAGCATATGTCTGAACCACAAATTCCTTTGTGTAGTCAGGAGCCAGTTACATTTGTGCTGAACACATAGACTCCTTCAGAGTACCAAAGGCCTTCTGAAACTCGGGGGTCCAAATTATTTTCTTGGTCTGCCTTGTAGATGTGAGTTCTGTCAGTGAAGTCACAAGGGTCCCATAGTTTTGAATAAACCATCTAAAATACACAGTCAGGCCAAGAAAGGCCCTGACCTGTGTCTGGGTTTTAGGAGCCTCCCAATCCAGAATAATTTTAATTTTGGGTTGGCAAGATTATACATGGCTTCCACCTACAAGATAGCCTAGATACACCATTGAACTCTGCCCTGTCTGGCACTTTCTGGCCTTGATAGTCAGGCTCGCCTGCTGCTGGGCTTGAAGTATTTCTTTCAGGCCGACCAGGTGATCATCCCAGGTGGAACTGTATACAGCTATGTCATCCAGATAAGTCTCACTGAACTGTTCCAACCCAGACAGGATCCTGTTCACCAACCTTTGGAAGGTGGCAGAGAAAGTCTATAAGCCAAAGGGCATAACTTTGAATTGAAATTGACCTTCTGGTGTGTAGAATGCTGACATCTCCTTTGCTCCTTCACTGAGGGCAATTTGCCAGTAGCCTGATGTCAAGTCAAATGTTTAAGGTACTTTTCAGACTCTATCCTATCAATGAGCTCACCATCTTAGGTTTAGGGTGAGCACCACTCTTAGTGGCTGCATTCAATCCTCTATCATCCACACAGAAACGTAACTCCTTTCTTCCCCCCTTGGGGGTTAGGTTTGGGTACCAGCACCACCGTGCTGGCCCATGGAATATCAGAGAGCTCAATTAACTCCAACTAGCTTCTTATGTACCTCAGCTTGGATGCTGGCTTTGACCTGGTCATACGACCTGTTCAACTGTTTTTTGATAGGTAAGATGTCATCAGTGCCAAGATCATGTACACACCATTTGGTGATACCTGTGGTCAAAGAGAACAGACCAACTGCCCAGCACCTGCTTGCAGTTTTTGTGCTGCTGGTCTGTCAACTTGGGAGAGAGTACTACTCCCTCCACTGGCCCATCCTGCAAATTTCTGGAGAGGTGGTCCGGGAAAGACTCCGTTTCCTTCTCTTCTTTTTCATCAGTGACCATCAGCATGGTCATGTCTGCCCTGTCTTGGTGCAGGACCAAGCTGGCCATGCAGGACCCTGTGAGAATTACTGGTTGTGTTAAGGTCTACCAGGTAGGTAACCTCAGCCTTCTTTGAAAAGTGCCCAGTCCACTTGTCCTGGGAGCCCTGTGAGCTAGAGGCTCCAACTCACATATCAATTGTCCAGAAGTGTACTCAGGCATAGTAGCCTTTTGGTTATACCAGAGTTTCATGAGCTCTTGGTTGGCTGCCAGTTCCCTGCTTGCTTTGTACATGTACTCTGCCATGCAAGATCTCAGGCCTAGTACACAGCCCAGCCCCATCTCCTTGGCTTCCTTTCTTTGGGAGGCTTTCCCCAAGACTCTCCCAACAGACACAAAGGCAGGGTGCCCAAACAGTAACTCAAAGTGGCTGAAGCCAACCCCTTTCTGTTGCACCTCCCTGCATGCAAACAGCAGGCCTTAGAGGAGGATATCCCATCTTCTCTTGAGTTTATCAGACACATCCATGATCATGCCCTTCAGTGTCTTACTCACCCCATCCACCAGACCATTGAACTGGAGATGATATGGGGTGGTGAATTTGTAGATAATACAACATTTATCCCACATTATCTTCAGATAGGCAGTCATAAAATGTGTGCCTCCATCTGAGACCACCTCCTTTGGGAATCCCACTCTGGTGAACACACCAAGTAGGGCCCTAGCCACCGAAGGAGCAGTGACTCTTCTGAGGGCTATTGCTTCAGGATAACTTGTAATGTGGACCACCACCACCAAGATATATCTGTTCCCTGAGGCAGTTGGTGGGTCAAGGGGACCAACAATGTCCACCCCCACCCTTTCAAAGGAAGACCCAACCACTGGCAGTGGTATTGAGGGAGCCTTTAGCTTGTCCCCTGTCTTGCCATTGGCCTGCCAGGTTGCACAGGTGCTGCAAAACCCCTTTACTTTGGCAGTCATATTGGGCCAATAGAAATGGCTAAGAAGCCTATTCCATGTCTTACTCTGGCCCAAATTACCTACCATGGGCATGTCATGGCTCATTGTGAGGAAGACATTCTCTATACTTTTGGAGGACCACAAACCTCATATTGTCCGTTCCTTGGGGTCTCTGGCCTCAGTATATAGGACACCCTCATCCTAATAGGCTTTGTAGAATCCACTGACATCATTCTTCTCTTGCCTGGAGGCAGTCTGACTCAGGCCCTCAAGATTGGGACACTCTTTCTGTCCCTGAAAACACTCCTCTCTGGAGGATCCACCAGCTCCTTGCAGTTCAGCCAAGTCGAACATATCTTGCTGGGTGGAATCCCTATCTCAAAGGTCAGATCCTCCCCCTCAGGGTCAGATTCTTCCTGCACCTCTGGAGTTCTTTGGGTTCGCTCGCTAGATGCTGTGGCCTTTCTCTTGTTATTGGAGGCTTGACCAATTGTTCTAGGGTCCAAGTGTCCATCATTTTCCGTCTGAGTAGTTTGTGACCTGGTCACAGCACATACCCACTCAGGGAGGTCCAGCATCCTTGCACAGACCATCCTCCCCACCCCTGACCAGTCAGAAGCTTCAAGATCCTTTCCCAGTAGACACTCCACTGGGAGGACATGAGACACAACTATCTTTGTAACCTGTTGCACCTCCCCATTCCAAGCTTATCAATGCCATGGGATGGAGTTTGGCTTGCAGTCTGCATAGGTCACATGTGATATGCACCATGTATGAACTGCTCTGGAGAAACCAGTTTCTGTGTGACTATGGTCATACTGGCTCCTGTATCTCTCAGAGCCTCAACCTCAGTTTGGCTTATTTTAGACCTCTGCCTATACCACTCCATACTGGGGGCTGCAATTTCCAACCCACCCAAGGAAACTATGATGGCTTCTGTAAACCACTTCCCTATTTCTGGGACAAACTCCACATCTACACCTAGACTGACAATCCCCCAGAACTGTACACCAGTGGGGGGCTTCTTTGTGCAGACAACATCTCCTCTTTTGTGTCCTAACTGATCACAGTCTAAACACCCCCCACCTTTAAAGGATCAAAGAACTTTCCTGCCTTTGCAAAAGACTTTCCCAGATACACCCTCCCATTAACGTTGGAGTGGCTCGGGCCTCCCTTCCTTGTGCAGGTGTTTGTGGATCTTGTCAGGACAATGTTTGTTTTTATTTTGTTTGTCCAGTACTTTCCCCTGTCCTCCTTTCTTTTGATTACCCCCTGGTAATAATTGGAAACCCTGGCTCATACCCACTGGTCAGCTGTCTCCCCCAGTTCCCTGGGACCAGACAGCTTAGAGTCCACTAGATACTGGCATAGCTTCTCTTGTAAACAATGAGTCAGGATGTGCTTCATAGGGAATACATTGTATAGCCCCTCATTAGTACTCACCTGACTACACGATATCCAGTCCTCTAATGCCTTCTTAGGACTGTGGATTTATTTTCTGGGTGTCCCTGAACTTCACCCTGTATTGCCCTGCGGTGAGACCAAACTTCCTGATCAGACATTTCACCATGTGGGAGTAAGATTCTGCTTCATACCCCTCTAGGGTCAGGAGCCTATCCCTCCCTGCTACTGGGATCAACTTCCACAGGAGTGAACCCTAGTATTTGGAGCTAGTCTTCCTCATCCTAAAGCTCTCTCAAATGTTGTCAGCCATTAGTCAATGTCATCTTCCTCTTGGTACTTGGGAACTATCCCCTTGGGTAGTCTGGAAATAAACCCACCACCCCTGGACATCTCACAATCTTTCTTGTCTTCGCTGACACCATCTTTTTTCTCCTACCTTGCCTACTCCTTCATAGCTAGGTGCACATTCTCCTTCTCTACAGCTATGTAACCTAGTTGAGCTTCCAGCTCCCTTTCTCTGAGGGACATCTCTGGGTTCTCTGTGGGGGAACCTCCCCATCCCCTATGAGCTGAGCGTCTGGACCTGGTGCTAGAAGTAGTAGACAGGCGGTCTTCTTCCTCCTCCTGGAGGTTGTTGGATGGATCACCCTTCCCTTCCCCTTCATCTGTTGGAGCTGACTCTGCCCAGGCCTTCAGGGATCTAATCATCCCTGCTTCTCTGTTAGTAGCTGGTAGCCTCTTGTCCTGCCACTGTATTCTAAGATCAGCTATTGTGAGGTTAGTCAGGTTAGCCAGATCAAGCTCCATGGTATCTATAGTTTTGGGTCACAAAAAAACTTTGCAAATCAGAGCTAAAACTATTTAGAAAAATGTAAAGTGAATTAAAAGCAGTTTAGTCCAAATTAAAAACTTCAGTTTACTGGATTTGAAAAGATGTTCACCTAAATACAGTATGCTGTGGTTTAAACACGGGTACTATGCTTGCTGTTGAACACCACATGTTGAAATGTGGTCTTTTAGTAGGTGTGGATAGGTACCTACCGCTAGTAATAAGGTCACAATCACAATACAGGGTCCAGTCAAGGTCTCCATAAATTATTCTCTTGCTTGGTAGCTGACTGTGAGCAGGCATGCGTAACTTAGGAGACAGGTGTTTAAAGCATTTATAACACCATTACATTAAATACGTAAGACACAACACACTATAAAAATGCAACACCAATTTACAGAAATAGGAAATATTTTTGTGATTTAAATGACACAAAAATTACAAAAATCCAATATAGGAATCCGGTGATATGAATATACACTTTCTAGTGCTCTAAAGTTAAAAGCGCCAACTTGGGACATTTGGTCGTGCTAGACCGGGACAAAGTCAAAGTTTCAGGCCAACCACAATAAAGCATGGGTCAAATATAATGATTGGTAGGGCCTGGTCAAGTTTTTACCTTTTGACTTAGTCACTTTTCTGGAGCTCTTTCTCGCGACTTCGAGTGGGTCTCCTTGGCAGGCCAGGGTTTGGGTTTGACGACTACAATGCACCTGGTCCAATCATTTAAAGTTCAGCTGAAGGTGATCAGCTGGTGTCTTCTTGGTGGAGATGATGCAGGTGGAGCTCTTTTAACCTGTCACATTCAAGGGAGGCCACTCTTTAAAATTGTAGTGCAAAGCAAAGTCCTTTTCTTGCTATAGTTCCAAAGTGTGTGGCAAGTGCAGTAATTCAGAGTGCAGTCCTCTTGGTGCAACCGAGGGTTCCAGCTGGACAGTCCTTCCTCTTCTTGATGCTTCAAACATGGATCTCAGTTGCTGGGCAGGTCTCCCATATTTTTCTAGGCTTCTGGACCTGCAAGCAGGGGGGCACCTCTGACCAATGGAGCACAGGGAGCCACACTCAATGATGACCACTCTCCCTGAAGGGTGCAAATTCTTGTCCCAGAAAGCACTGTTCTTTAAAAACCAAAACGGAGAAAATCTCTCCCAGAGCTTAAGGTCTGGCTAACCCAATCTCCAGTTGTAGCTAACTTTCCCAAACACTCCCCTTCCAGCCCCTCTGCTAATTCAATTACAGGGGCTCCCATCTGGCTGGGAGTGCAGGAAGTCGGCCTGGGTCCTTAGTGTCTTTCCCTCTTTGAAGCCAGTTTAGCTACTTAGCCCCATTTCAGTTTTTGGTCTTCAGCTTGCAGATCTCCTCCCACAAGATGTCTCTTTCTTTCCTTTCAGGCCACTTCACGCCTCATCAGAGCACCTTAGCTCAGCCTGTCAAAGACTGGCCAATCAGGAGAAGTTACGCTACAGCTGGATTTAGGCACCTCAGAAAAGAGAGTTCTATAATGTTTTTTCTGTCATTGTTCAAATCCAACCGTGTCAAGTTATTGGATTTATTCTAACTATTAGTTGGACACTTTGAAGTATCATTTTAGTTCACTCCTGTCAATAGTTAGACTGTATTAACATTTTATAAAGCCTTCCCATGTTAGTCTGTGGAGCTATTGTACTACAATGGGGAATACGAAATTGCCAGTGTTTCCCTCGCCATAGCACGTAAAACATATTTTTTATCATCCCAGCTATAAATGACAGATGGCCACACAGCAGTGTACGTTTAAGTGCATTAAATCTGCTGGGCCTCTAAAATTATATGTCCTACCATTTACAGGGGCTTAAACGTAGGTTGTCTTACCAATTGTAAATACACCTTCTTACCATATGGGAAACAGCCATTACATCACATGTGTTACAATGCATGTGATTACAACGCGGTCGCTACAATGGATGCGTTGTTACATCGCAGTTCATTACAACGCAAGTCATTACATCGACTTGCTGTAGGGGGTGCGCATACATAAGGAATAGTATAATTTACTTTCCCAACACCTTCCCTACTGTTGCGCACACTTAGTTGGCATAGTAAATTATAGCATGGCTTTGTGTCATCCCCCTAGACAGGCACACAACGGGAGCTTAAGTGTGACGAGATAGGCATTCCTTGGAGAATGGGAGGGAGGAGCTGGACTCAGCCTCACTTACACCTGAATAGGTTGTGTCCTATCACCACACAAAGGGCTGCATGCCTCTCTGTAGTGCGTCTGGACCTAGGGGAGGAGGGAAGGACCGCTCTGCTCTTAGAAAACCTGTCTTTGAAATCTCCCCCACTTTAAAGGCACAGCTGGATATAAGTACTGGACCTCTGGTACCACCGCTTCAGTACACTTCTGGACCTGTGAAGAATCTGCCAGGAAGAAAGACTTGTGTGCTGCTGAAGGACTGCCACTTTGCGAGACTGCTGCTTTGCTGGACTCCGGCCTTGCTGTGCTGCCCTGCTGCCTGCTGTGTCCCTGCTTGGGTGAGAAGGACTAGACCTGCATCACTTGATTCCAGAATGATTCCAAGGACTAGCTGGCTCCCCTCCTGATCTGAAGTCTCAGAGACATGAAAGACTTCCAATTCACCTGCTGCTACACCTGGGCTCTGCCATCTATGAGTCTGCCCTGCCACGTGATGCCACGTGAGTCCTGGACCTTTGGAAGTGAGGCATAAGATGCTTGCTCCAGTGAAGCCCACGCATCCGGTCTTGAACCAGCGCACTGGCACCTTGCATGGATTGGAACCGGTGCATCCCCTCTGTTTTGTGGCCAGAACTGGCACATCGTCACTGCTGCGAGAATTGACAGGACGTATTCACCTTCTGAATCGTCACTACTCTACTTGAGTTCTTCACATCTCCAGCGATGGCAGTCTTGGGAACGATGCAGAGAACTATGCATCAAAGCCCCAGTGCTAATTAAAGCTGACGCATCATCGCTACTGCGCAGATCAGGACCAGCACATTGTCGCCACTGCCACGATCAACACCAATGCATTGCTTCGACATACACTCATCACTTTGGCTGTATCCCGAATCTTCAACGTCAACAGGCTCTTCAACATCATTGCAACCTGGAAAAGGGTACTTTTGTTCATAGGGTCCAATATGTTCCCTGTAGCCAACCCAGCTCCTCCAAGGTGGGCCTGAACTTTTGACTTTGTAACTGTCTAGCATGACAATAGATAATTTGTCGATGCTTAGTGCTGTTAGGTGCTATTTTCAATTTATTCTTTAAAACTTCATAACACAAGTTCTGCTTATTGGATTTGTATAATTTTGTCTTGTTCTATTTATTAAATTAAGCTTGCTTTTTCTAAACGATTGTTGAATTTTATGTGTGGTGTTTTCACTATTTTACTGTTTAATGTTTTGTATACATACTTTACATATTCCCCCTAAATTAAGCCTGACTGCTCTCTGCTGAGCCACCAGAGGGTGAGCACATATTAATTAAGTGTTTGCCTGCTTCTTACCCTGACTAAAATTGTGGTTGCTGCCTGAATTGGGCTCAGACCCTAGTCAACCAACAACCCAATTTTGATCACTGTGTCATATTAATGTTTTCCTTTCTTTTAGAAAATCTTTGCGAACCTGGCACCGCTAAGCAGGAATCTGGTGATAAGGGTTGTCCTACTTTTTCCTCTAGCCATTTAAAACAGACTTTTGAAAATGTCTGATTTTGTTACAGTCCCTAGTATATATTTCAAGTTCCCAATCGCTTTAAAGCATCTCCTAATTGTAGCTGGTATTGAGTTGTTAAATGTAATAATATAAGCTGGCATTAACTACAACTGATACTGCATACTGCATGCACTGGAGATTAAAACTTAAAGGTATGCAGATATCTGAGTTTAGCCACCCCTATCCTGCTCTGAGAACTGAAAACTTAAATCTATTTCCCATGCTGTTCTAGTTTTAGTATTAGTTACTTTTTCTAGAGTCACAAATTGTGCAGGAACTTGTGCTGTGCAGCCTTCATGGGCGGGGTGGAGTATAACATCTCCCTACAACTATCTGACTCTTCTCCAAGCAGTGTGTCTGTAAAGTCATTTTTCAGCTGCAAATACTTTATTTTGTTGAAATATTGATTTTGTGTCCAGTGCATTAAAGCTTTCATGATTCCAAAATTGTTTAAGTTCCCATTAGCCTTTCACTGCCTTTTCAAATATTAAACTAGACAGTTCTTCAGGGAGGTCCGGATTGTTCCATAACCGTAGATATTCCTGCTTACTATCTGTCTTTGATCATCTGATCCATAATGCATATATTTGACAAAGGTGTCTGAGAACTTGAAACTTAATGGTTATATATGTTTCAACTTTTTAAGAATTCACAAGCAAAACCCTTTACAACATATTTCTCTGCCATTTCTTCATACAAATTGTACAATATTGCCAATTATTCGCCTTGATCACGAGCCGCATAACCAACTGTGATATGGTCGCTGAGTGGAATGACCCCACCTCTCTTCTTCGACAGTAGACCTAGGGGGATATTTACAAGGGAAGTGACGGACTTAGGCGTTAGCCTTCCTGACTTAACTCCTCACTCTGCCACTTCAGAAACAAACACAGGGCTGCACCATATTTACAAGAATATGGTACAGCCCTGGGTTTCCCCCTGTGCTGGAGCTACACTTAACAACTTAGTGCCAATCGAGGCACCCTTGCACCATAGTGCAAGGGTGTCTGCGTGTGAAGATTCTTTATGTGCAGGAAGGTCCCCCTTCATCACATAAACAATCATTAAATGCTGTTTTGTAACTTCTATGTGTCCTACTCAATACAACACACACAGAAGTTGCAAAACAGGATTTTTGAAAAAATTATTGTTTATGTGCAGGAAGGGGACCTTCCTGTACATAAACATTCATTGGTCTTTTGATGTTTTCATGTGTGCTGTCACAACGCAGCACACATGAAATCAGCAAAAACGAGGAGAAATGAAACATTTCTCCTCGTTGCACCAGGTTAAGACCAGGTTGCTGGTTCCTATTTCCGCTTCCCTTGTAAATAGGGGGCAGCGTCCGAATCAATGGGTGTTGCGGTGGAATGCCCACAGCAACACCCATTACCCTCCCCTTTCACGCTAGACATAGCGTGAAAGGGGGGCTTAGTTACAAGGCAGCGTTAAGCCGTGTTAAGTGGCTTAACGCTGCCTTGTAAATAAGGTGAAGGCCCTATCGCCACAGGAACTTTGTAAAAAGTGTCGTCCCCTTGGTGATAAGGGATTTTAAATATGCCCCCTAGAGTTTTCCTTGGTACTCTGGGTCATTTTAATTATCATATGAATGATGTAATCATCCCATTGATTCTTTTAAAAAACATTTTTAAATAACAGGCTAGTGTCTGAAAAAGGAATATATACTACAGTAGGGTAACCACTGTAATTATATTAATCCTACTTAATATCAAGAGAGGTAATTTGTAATACGTATTGAAGTCTTGCTTTATTTCATCCAGAAGTCAAGCATAACTAATATTATTTATAATAATGGAGAAAATAGTATCCTAAAAACTGATTGGGTTGGTGGTCACCATGCTTCAGCATTCAAGGGTTAGATTATAGTTGTTCAAAGGTTATCAATAGAACCCCTCTCTTGGTAGCAATTACCTTATACCCGGAGATGATACAAAACCTTTTTTTATGGCCTCGGAAACTGGCTCAATATTACTCAACTCTGAAGTAAGAGTAAGAAATAATGCTATATCATCTGCATATATTGTACTGATTTTTGGAGTATGTTTTGGTCAGTATTGTTAGTGCTTATAGTTTGTTTTTCTCTATTCTGGAAAAAGTTCTTCATTTATGTCTGTTGATCTCGGATCAGTGCTTCTTGATTTTCAAAAGCTTGAGTGTAACTCATGAAGCAAGTTCTGTTCATCTACAAAGTCCTGTAGTTGACTAGCCACCTCCAGTTTGTGACTTTATGGTTGAATGAATACTGACAAGTTTAGAACTGAACATTGGTTTTAAAGGAATGTTTGATTGGTTACAGCATTAAGAGAAGTTGAAGAAGTTACATCTGTGTGAGCTTAAAAGGCAAGAAAAATGATTGGTCTCTGTTTTATGTAGTTGGTGTCAGAGGTTTGTGGGCATGGACCTCATTTAGGGGTCACAGCTGTGACCACTGGCTTGCCCCTGCTACCCCTAGCACTGCTTTTGCACTCCCTGGCCTTAGAGGTGGCAAAATCAGTGCCTGGAACAAAGGGGTTCCTAATAGACGTTGTTTGGAGCTCCACTTGCCTGGTTTCTGTAATTTTTTTAAATTATACAATTAGTGAATAATATTATTCACTATTAGTGTAATAAAACATGGAGTACATTCGCTGGAATATGACCCTATCTTGAAGCTATGGTAAGTAAAAAATGCTGTTAAATATATGTGTATTCATGCTTGCAGGTGAGAGTGTGTTTATGTGTGTGTGAGTGTGTGAATGTGTTATTATGTGTAAGCATGTGTGTTTTTGTCAAAGTAAAGGTCAAATGTGTGAGATGTCACTTTCACTATCCCTGGCATTTTGGCGAATTGACGCCCATGTTAGTGGGATGTGAGGAGGAGGTTAGATACTAACAGTGTTGGGGCTGAATGCACTATGGTGGGTACTAAATGGCTGACAGTGTAAAGAGTAATAGTATTTCAACACTGGTGGATTTTAAAGGTGTGTGGAGCATGATTTAGTTTATACATTCTTTGAAAGAGGAAGGACTTGAAAATGGAATTGGAAAAGCTTTGTTGGGTTTGCAGAGTTTTCAAAGAGGGTTAAGTAGTGTGGATGCATGATGAGTCCTTGTTATTGAAACCACTTGAAGAATTTGGAATTTAAAAGAATGTGCTGTATTTAGTTGAAAATGGGTGTGGGCCAGTCTGGGAGTATTAAAGAAGGAGGGTTGTGGGTATGGTCAAACTGATGGGTGAACATCTAATATAAAGATGGTTCCAACATAAACATTAAGAGAAGTTTCCAATGGGATTGGGATTTGAGTTTTGCAGTAAACACCATACCTCCCACAATATTCACCTGATACATTTCAGAAGTCAATACCTGCGGAAATTTACCATGGGAAAAGCGGGTAAAAAAGCACAACATGTGCAATTTTTCACGGTAAACACCGGCCCTGCAAGTTATAACTAGTTTTCCCCCAAAAAAACTCAGAATAGTAGGTATATACCACAGAAGATAAATACCACACACTGGTGTAAAGCGTTTACCAGGTGCTATTCTGACCCACTCAAGATTGGGGCTGAAGTTATTACTGTCAATGTCATCCTTTTAGCAAAGATATGTTTATGTTGACCATCCTTGCAGAAAGATGTGAGGACGTGTGGTATGTTTGTAAAACTGTGAACAGATATGAATAAACCACCAGTTCAAGGAAAGATCTCTAGTAAAGGAGAATTTGGTATTTCATGCTGATAATGCTCCAGACATCGATAGAGAAAACTATTTCTTTTTCTCATTATACATTGCTCTTTAAATTTGTATGTCTGTTGATTGTATGCTAGACTTGTTGCACAGGATGGAATTGCCACAATAACAAAATAAAAATATTTACTTGGACATTATGAAAACCATATAAATTCAATGTAATAATAAATCTCTGCTCACCCCCATTCCCTTGGTACCGAGGTTTTAGACATTGTACAGTTGTATAGACTTTCTGTTGCGACTTATGGATACGAAGGTGGGATAGTTTCACATAGCACAGTATTTGGAATCAGCACATACATATCACCTAAAAGTATTGCCTGGCTAGAAGATAGTGATGGTTTTGCTCTAGAATTAGATTTTGAGCTTCTTAATGAATAACTCCATTTACATTTCCTTTCTTCCCAGGATGTTTTCCTCCTACAGTATTGATGTGGTCATCAGCACCTCCTTTGGTGTGAACATAGACTCTATGAACAACCCGAAAGATCCCTTTGTTACTTATGGAAGAAAACTTTTTAATTTCAGATTCTTGAGCCCATTGTTAATTATCGTAGGTAAGAATCCTGAGTCACTTAGTAATGTTGAAGAGTACCATACATAATGTAGCTTAAAATCTATTTGATTCCAGCATATGCTGTTATTCTTGTCTGATTTTCCTTTTCATTTCTCTGAGGTTGTGACTGGTCACGCAGTACAATGGAACTGCCTTCAAATGGGATGACACGAGCATTTTTAGTCAATGATGTGGCATTCACAGCTAGGTTTACATAGCCTCAAAGCATTGAGGGGCTTTTGACTACAAAACTGATATTCCTAATGATGATTATAATACCAGGCTCTGATACCTGACCAGTACCAAAAACTAGCTATCTCCACAGCCAAGCCCTCCAGATGACTACTAATATGACTTCTCATTCCGGTCTGGCATCTCTTGCATAATCATTTACTCTATGTCCCTGCTAAAATTACGAAAGCTTATTGGAGATAGAGTTACGGCTGGGTGTGGGTAGGAGTGTTGTCCTGTGACAGGAAGGCATTGTAAATAAACATGTTATTAGTTTGATAGGTAGACAAAGAATTGTTCTAAGTAAATCTAGAGTAAATGACTGGGTTCTTTAGTCCCCATTTTGCAGGTTTCAATACACATAATGCCAAAAAGGATGAAAGATGTGGGCATCTTAAATGTATCTCTCAGTGCTCTCTTAATACCTATTGTGGCTGAAAAACACCTGTTATCAAGATTCGAATTTTACTCTTCAATAGGAAGATTTTTTGCTCAATGTTAGAGTGACACAGGTATTGTTCATATTTGACCTATAGTCTCTACCATTTGTCCATAAACTCTCTGATCTACCAACTTTATCAAAATAACTTAATTCCTAAGGTTCTAGACAGCTCTGAAATCATCTGGAAAGTTCTGGTGCCCTGGGCCTTTTGTCTTAGCACAAACTTTAGCATCTGTGTCATAAATTTGCATCAATCTCCTGGCTTATGTTTGGGCTAGCCAACCTAGCTTCCCAGCATTAAACACAAAAGGAAGTTACTTAAAGAGATCAGCTTGCACAATGTGAACTGACTCCTCCTTAGTTGGTCTTCATGTTTTAAAACAGTACAAAGGGCAATTAAAGAAACCACTGAAGCCTACGTTTGCAGGAGCTATGGGTGCCCTCTATTAGGCCTTTGGGAAAGTACTTTGAACCAAGTTCTAACTGTCATGATTATTTTTTGTCAAATTAGTTTATTAAACGTAACAAGCTTTTTTGTAAAGGGGATGAGAAGATTGCAACAGTTGCAGCTTTCTTGTGGGTTTTGTAAGCTGTGCATTGTAAAGGTCGGAACTTGCAGCCATTATGCCAGGTATTTTGGGAAAACAGCACAGGACTCAGATGCCCCAATTAGCAGTAACCTTCACAAAGCTCTTTAGAAACTCAGAAATGAGCAACGCTTGAGCGCAAAATGGATGGAGAACAGGAGCAAGGCTTACAGGATACTTTGAGAGAAAGGATAGAGTGAAGACCTTGGTCGGCTTGGCATGCCTTAAAGAGCCTCAGCCGATCCTACTAATTTAATCACAGCCTACTATAACATTTGTGGCATTTAACAAGGCTCAGCCTTAAACTGTTAGCACCAGGGAGTGTTTTCTTGTCGCTAGATATCCAAGACTGTAAATTGTCCCTTGTGAGTCACAGGCATTTGCCTGCGTGCTGCGAGCATTAATTACTGACTTGCATTCCTAATTATTCCAGGACACAATGGTGAAGTTTGGGATGCAACGTCACAGGCTCAAACACTAGTAGTTTCCATCATTGTTCTAAAAATCTAACTTACCGATAAAGTCTCACATTTATCACATAACCACAGTTAACAACTGAATGATGGTTCTCGTTCAAGTATGCAAAACCACATAAATTTGACAGTTAAGGTATGCAAAGCCCTCAATCAATTGAATAACTCACATCACCCGCCATGCATAAATTGCCCAATTGCAAGTCCTAGTGGAAAATGACATCACTGAGGACATCCAATGAGTTTGTTAGTTTGTTTCATAGTTTACATAGTGGCTGGTAGCTACCTTATTACTTCTTTATTTAATTTTGTACAACCTATGTCCAACTGTTGGTGTTTACAAAACATGTGCTGCTAATGCATCATAGGTGTGTAGAGGTACTGAACACGTTAAAACATCTTTGTATTGAAGAGTAACTCTGTGTGCAGGTGACAGTTGACAACTTGTGTGCAGTATGTTCACAACAAGTTTTTGGTTCTGCAGAAAAAAGTTTCCAACAGGGCAAAGATTCTATGTACTACATACTAACTATCATAAGCAGCCTTGAGTTATTAGACAGCATAATCTCAGCATGACAATTTTACATAACATAGAAGACTGTGTGCACCAGGTACTAACCCATGTACATGTGCTTCATTTGCTTCAGAATATGGACTATCTGTGAAGTTTTCACCACAGCATGAAGGCTGAAGGCACCTTCAGACGAGAAACAACCTTAACCACAATGGCCAAACCACGCCCTGCAGTTACAACAGAGTCATAGCTACAAATGAGTCTTTACCACACACGTCATGATAATGACATGCCTTAAGGAAAGTGGCCTTTGACTTTAAAGTCCAATGCTTTCTATACTGTTGCGCAGACTGGAGTTGGAATAGTAAATTTTACAGCTCCAAAGTCCAGCGATTTTCCTGAGGCATGTTGTTGTACCGATATGCGTGGTAAAGGAATGCGTGGTAGAGAAGCAGCTGTTGTCAAGGCTGCAGATTATCGACATGCATGGTAAAGGCATGCATTGTTCCGACATACATCCTTTTCAGACCTTGGTTATTTTAAGTAAAGAGTGTATTTTTTGCCTCATGTTGCGTAGAGTGTACACAGTTCTTAGTAGATACTTTTTAATACTGTGTAGCATATTTTTCATGAAAGTTTCTCTGTCTTCAACAGTGTGGTACAGATTAAACTCTCTCCATAGAATAAACACTGTTTTCTGTACCCGCTTTTCTAGTCACATTAACTTACTTTCTAAATGAAGTTTCGGTGACTATGAGGGGTTTGATACAGACAAAGGATGCCTGTAGTAGGATATTAGTCATGTAACAGAAGTTGAGTATCTGGAGGAACTTGGTTTTCTCTGAATAGTTGTATACAGATAGAACACAATGTGCAATAGGAGTTACTCTTCTATCTGTGGTTGATGGTCAATAAAAACTCAGGTAACCATAAAATGTATGGTTTAGGGTCAATATTGCACATAACACAAGCTTGGTTCACCTAAGGGGGTTGTGTATGTGATGGCATTAATAATGCTTCATACCATTATGATCTATTTTGTACTTACTTTCAGGCCTCAAATGCCATACTCTTTTATAAAACAATGTCTGCAAAAGAAGCTTTGATAATGTCATCAGTGATGTCATCAATTATGTTATTTGGATTTGATGCCAACATAAATGATGGCATAGAAAATGTCATGAGTGAGGTTATCAGCAGTGCACGGCTGGGGCACGAGTTATAGAATTTCTTTGTTTTTTTTTATTTCAAAACGTTAAAGTTGTCACCGAGATATTTACCTAACTATAACATCACTTTAACCTTTGTTTTTTTTCAGTGAATTTCTTAACTTTTTGTTAAAACAAAAACAAAAACAGATCTTTCCATTAGACCTAACTATAATGTTACTTCAACTTTAGTTTTTCTCAATTCAGCTGATTAGTTGTGTGAGGCATCCTAAGTTCAGATAAGGGATTACCTTTATTCCCTGACGCTTTTGCACACATCCATTCAGAGAGAGAGAGACGTCCTCAGCCATATAAACTTTACCTTCTGGGGAACTTTGTACATCACTTGGTTATAAGTGTTTGGATTAGACAAGTAAATAATGTCCTGATTTCATTAAACATTGACTCAGACATCAAAGTTCTACAACCCTAAAATGGAAATCTGCCTTGTTCTTCTTTATGGTAACGAAACTCCTCAGTGAGTTGCAATATCCTTATAGTGGATGGTAATTTAACCCTCATCATCATCATCATATCAATCTTTATTGGATTATGCATCATAACCATAAAAATAGAGACATAAAAATCACATAAAAGCATTATAATATACAGTCCGACCTATTTCATTAAAATCACACATTCTATAAATATTAAGAACAGTTTAAAAACAGTGAGCCAGCCTATCGTTCACATCATTATATGCAAGGCACACATTATTTTATTCCAGAATAAGTCTCCTTTTAAATAGTCGGTGACCACCAACATCACAGCAAAATCAGGTAATAACTGTAAATGTAAAAAAGCAGGTCGAAATTGAATAAAACAATTCGCTTTTAAGAGCGGCAATAAATACTTCTTACGCAAAAAATCATGACATTTACAGAATAAGACCAGGTGTGTTAAGGTTTGGGGCAAGCGATCATCACAGGGACAAATTAAAAGTGCATGTGGAACATACTGGCCCGGAGGAAAACAGATAAGTGTACGGATGGAACCCAAGTGAAATTTTGTGAGCAATGATCTGTCCCTAGGATGTTTAACTGCTGTAAGATAGATTTGATGCCAGTGACAGATTTCAACAGCAGGCAGGATCTATTGGAGTGTTTCTCTAGTGCCCTAGCTTCCCTCTCATCTTTTAATCTATTTCAAAATTGTTCCCTAAAAAGGCTCCGGTCACCTTTTTTAAGAAGCTGTGGCCTGTTAAAAATGTCCATACAATCTAGGGAGTGGGAAGCTCTTTTAATATAATCTAACCAAGGGATCTTTTGACCTTAGGTACACCCCAAACAGTCCTCGAGCACACTCCTGTTAAACCTCAATCTCTCACCTACGCAAACTGAAATCCAAAGTAACAATGGGGCCAGTTTAACTTGGTCCTCCACATAATCCAGACCCAATTCCTCGTGAGCAAAGAAGGATGCACTATTGGGACCCAGGTCCACTCATTTTCTACAAAATCGGTCCTCCTCCTGCTGGATCACCTTACAATTATGGTACCCCCATATGGCTGCACCGTATGTCAGGACTAAGAGACATTTCATTCTATAGATTTGGAGCAGGGGCAGAATGGGCTTATTGCCTATCGATAGAGAAAATTTAAACAGGGCACTACAATTGTGGCTAGATTTAAAACATTGGTTAGAGGTACAATGAAGCCAATTGTTCTGTTGGTCAAATAATACTCGCAGATAAGGAGAAGTAGGGACCCTAGTAATCTCTCACCCCTTAATATCAATAGGTCTGATTTTAGCAGCCTTCTTCCCACAGGCCATGTAATGAGTCTTTGAGATATTTATATCCAAATCCAGATCATTCATAAAGCTGACAAACATATCGACCAATAGGTTTAACCCATTTGCCGTTCTGGCCATCAAAACTGTGTCATCGGCATAAAGCAGGGTGGGCACACCTACTGACTTTATCTTGGGCAGGTCCACCCCATTTTAAATCAAACAGCTGTTCAATCTATTTATATATGACAGGAACAAAATTGGCGCCATCACATATCCCTGCCTTACCCCCGTGGTAGGCTAAATGATTGGAACGTCTCCCCGTCCATGCAATATCTAGCACAGGCATTTATGTCCATGTGTAAGGCTCTAAGGAAATTGATCAAATTAACTGATAATCCCAATACACCGAGGGTGTCCCAAAGCTTTGACCTGTTAACCCGATCAAAGGCGCTACTGAGGTCCATAAAAGCAAGAAAATGGACCCCTGTTTCGCCACTACATATTTCTCTATTATGAGGTTAAGATTCAGGAATTGTTTCAGCATGCCCATCCATTCCCTAAATCCATATTGGACAGGGCAAATAATGTTATTAGCCTGAGTCTATACTTCTACACGCTTTAAAACAATGAGACCTACCAGCTTTACAACTGAGTTTAACAGGGAAATTGGTCTATAACAGAAGGGGTCCTGCCTGTTCCCCTTTTTAAAAACTGGGACTAGAGTATCAGACTTCCAGGACAACGGTACACCTGTCTGTGTCACAGCATTAAGTAAATTAGTTAGGACTGAAGCCCAGAGGTGAGGTTCTGCCTTATATAAGTCCATTGGTATCCCATCTGGACCAGAGGCTTTATTGGAAGGACTTCCAATAATTGCTGCATTAACCTCCTCATGTTCAAACCTGATCTCCAGTGGGTACAGACCGCCATCATTACATTTGTCTATGGACATATCTGTATCCAGTGCACACACCTAATAGTAGTGGGACACCCAGAGAGCTGAAGAGATGGAGGAACTGATGTCATCTTGGGCAGCCACATTGGGCTGCCTTCCATTGACCACGGCCCAAAAACCCCTATAGTCTCTAGTGATACAAGTAGACACCAACCGTTCCCAAGAGGCTTCTTTGAGCTCAGCTTTCCGCTGTCCAATAGGTACTAATACATGGTACCCGTGACAGAATAGCTACATAAGGTCAGCAATCAGGAGGTAGGCTTAAACATGGATATCCTGCAGCCGGTTGCACCCTCCTTCCCACCACCCCCCGACTCCAATCGGTATATTTGTCTACTTGAGATCCTGTCCTCTTCCGGTATGTTCCTTAGTGTGGGCAATATCGGAGGTGCCAAAGACTGGGCAGGCAATAGAGGTGGATTAGGAGCACGAATAACCGAGCCTTCCAAGTCTTGACATTGAGACAAAGGTTCTCTCCCATTTGTATTGTTTGAATCTGGAAATGTTGGTCTCACGGGGTAAAGGGAGTTAATAGATTCCATAATTGGTTCAATCCCTTTAGTCAGTTTTGTAACAGCCGATTCCAATGTGGACTGTCTTTCAATCAAACGGGTAATACTGTGCAGTATCACGTCCTTGAATTTGCCAAGCCCTGTCGGCCAGTCCATGTTTATAATACTCACTGACTCCGGGTAGTGAAGGCTAACCTGGTTTGTTGGTAAGTTAGAAGAACCTTTCAGAACCTTTAGTATTTCCGGACATTTAGCTTGCCGCTTCCTTTTGGGCAGGGGTGAGCAGATACTATTGTTTGGAGTTTCCAATATGGCGCTGTCCTGGGGGTGATCCACTAAAAAGACATGCTGGGGAGGTTTTGATTGCTCTGCACTACTGGATGAACTAGAGGGGCAGACTGTCGATCATGTGTTACCCTGGCCCCTAATATAGCTGCAGGGCCCCCACCTCTATCGATAATCTACTTTCGGGCAGGTCGATTTCAGTGGTAGTAACCCTTACTGCTCGGGCCATGAAGAATCCAAAGTGCTGCTGTTTGTACATTTAATGGCAGTCTCTTTGCGGCCCGGTACTTTGCACCTAACCATTTTGTGCTATAGTCACCTTAAGCCTGGTAGTTAGGTAGTCGAACCTGATCTAGATGCCAATACGTCCAACAAACCTGCAAACGAGGTATGGGATACAAAATAAATAAATGTTGTATTGGGACTCACCCACTCGTTCTACTGGCTTCTCTGGCTACGGGCAAAGACGAGTCCGCTCTTGATCCGGTCTTCGCCCGGGCATGCACCTGTGCAAGTCTCTCGCGACCTGCGGTGCGGGAGACCCAGGAAGCTTAAATGCGCGCCTCCAGGCAAGGAAGAGGTGTGGCGCTCCGGCCAGGGCGGTTGACACTGGAAGTTGGGGCTCGCGGTTCGATCCCTGGCTTCGGCGGCAGGGGTCTGCCCAGCACCATGTGACTCTGTGCAATAGCTTGCTTAATCTTCCCAACGGCCCCCAGCGTCGGGATGCCACCGGGTAGCTGTGCGCTTTACAAATACTGGATTTACATTTACAGGTGCTGGAGTATGTTGGGGTGTCTGCTGTGACTGCTTCTGGGGCTAGTGGTCCTGCCCCCATCTCCTCTCAAATACCCGTGGTCCCGCGCTGTGTGAGCCCCAGGAAGCTTAAATGTGTGCCTCTCGGTGCAGGAGTATGTTGGCAGCATCTGCCATGACTGCTGCTGGGGCTTGTGGTCCTGCCCCCACCTCCTGTCAAACACTGGGCTGTCATCAGCTAGGTATATTTATCTTCATAACATTCAGTATTGTTATGAAAGGTAAATTAAATGATCCTTCACTATAGATTTGAAGATCAGAAGAATAGGAATCAGTGTAAGTAGTAAAGGAGGGGGAAGGGCCTTTCCAGATCCTAGGAGCATTCTCTAAGCAGTTATGTTTGAGGGTGAAACTTATTTCTTTTTTGTGTTCGTATTTCTATATTGAATTTTTATAACACAAAAACGGTCTTGAAACAGCAAATAAAATATTACTAACTCCTTATTATTGTTACAGTAAACACTATTCTAAAGAGGTAGTTTGAGCTTCTCACAATAAAGTAGACTACATTTGACACCCAGTCATTCCTCCTTCATCCTCACAGGCTTCTTCCAACATGTTTTGTGATCTGATTTGCTTCCCTTCCTACATCTGTTAATTATTTTGATATTCAGGGTTAACAGCATATCTACTAGTTTGAACACTAGGTACCACAAGAGATAGAAAGTTGCCTTCAATATCTTTTTTTCTTTCCAGTCCTATTTCCGTTCCTCGTTCCGGTTCTCAAAAAAATGAATGTCAGCCTCTTTACCAATGACATGGTGCAGTTTTTTACAAGTGCTGTCAAGAGCCTCAAGGAAAAGAGGAAAAAAGGCAATCACGAGGTGAGTGCAGCCCAATATCAGAAAAGGAAAAAGAAATGGCTTTCATAGATCATTTGTCTAAGAGGGGCCTTGTAATGTTTCCAGCAGACCAAATAGCATCCCAGGCCCAAAGTATTGATTCTTAGTGTAGGGAGTGCAGTAATAAAAAGCCCCATAAAAAAACGTTTGAGCTCCCAAAATGTTGCTCATAACAAATGTATACACACATAAAATGATATAGATGAAAGGAATGCATATATGTGTAAACATCTCATTTCAATTGATTATAAAATATTGTAAAGGAAATTGTATTAATTGAGTTGATGATCTCTTTGTTCTTCTTGAGCTATACCTCCTGCTGATTGTCCATAGTATGAGAAATATAGAGGAGACAGTAAATCCAATTAGTGCATTTTCATATCATACATTTTTCTCCCCTGGAAAATGTTTTTCTTGCTAGAGAAAGTTTCAACTCAGTGGCATCCTAAAGCAGTCCTGCTACATCAGCTGGAGCACTTAGAAGACTGGTGGGGTGAAGTTTGACTGCAACCAAGGGAGTAGCCAGAATAATAAAATACCCCTCACTTTCAACCATATCGTACTGAGTAAGGAAAGCATGACATCTCAACCCTTTCAAGGAAGGTCTGATGGTCCTCCACACAGCGGTTCCTTCTTTCCTTGTTGCTCTCTTTCCTTTTGTTCTCTTTTCTACATCTTTTGTTCCTTCTTTGCAGTCTGTTTTCCGTCCTTTTGCGCCAATTTTCCTTTTGTCTCTTACTTACTGTTAATTTCTTTTTGCAATGTGTATCATGTTTTGGCTTCTTAACATGTTTGGTTGCTTCACCACTCTTTGGGTCCCTCCCCATTGAACTGTCATGGTATATTCTTTCTTTCTTGTTGTGTCACTTATTAGCTTCAGCTTGGATCTTTGACTTGTGAGTCACAGATCAAAGTTAAGAGGGAAATTAAAAACTATTTCATATGTTGTTATAAATGGAAATACTGGTTGTCTGAGGTATGCACCCAAGCAAGGCGAGAACCACCACTCTAGTCAGGGCAAACTATACACACACTAAAAGATAACCTGTGCTCACCCTCTAGCAGCTTGACACAGAGAAGTCAAGCTTATCTAAGGAGGCAATGTGTTAAGTATTTACGCAACAAACCCAGAGGGTAACACAATGCAATACACCACAAAAAGACTCCACACAGGTCTAGCAAAATAGAGAATTTTTATCTGAGCAAACTGAGACCAAAACGGCAAAACTCCAATCAGTAGAAGTGGAGATTTAAATTTTTATAGATTAAATCCCAAAACAGTGTTTAGAAGTCAAAAGCCCAAAAAAGATTTATTTAGGTTGCGCTTGACCGGGGTAATTCCAAAGTTCAGGCTGACTGCGAGGGAGCTCAAGTCGTAAGGTATTCCTTCTCAAGTTGAGCCCATTCACGGGGGAGAAGGTCTGTTGGAGCAAATAGAGTGTCACAAGCGATGATCCTGCGGGCGGGAGAAGTCAGCTGGGCATCACTTATAACAGATGGGACCTCACAGTCACTGGCGCCAATGCTTGCTGTGCTAGAAGATGATGCTGCTCCAGCTCGTGCTGATCCTTTGAGAAAGCGGCGCAGTCCCAGTCCAAACAGGCCATGAAAAGCCCCAAAGCTTAATTTCAGAGACCCAGGAGCTGTAGGTGATGGAAGCAGCTACAGACCCACTTCTGATGACCAGAGCTTGAATGGGGCTCCACTGACAAGGGTAGGACTCACAGAAGGCAGCAGCACCAGCAGAATTGATGGAAATCTTTTGGGTCACTGAGATTTCAGAAAACAGGAAGCAAGCCAATGCTAAATCAGTGCTTTGTCAGAGGACAGAACACAGCCTATTAAGATATGAGTGTCAGACACCTGTCCCACTTCCTGCCCAGGAAGGCCCATCAGAATGCAGATGAGTGCTCAGAATGTAGATAAGTCTCATCTTCCTATGTTTGTGGCTGTCTAGAGGGAATACACAAAGTGCAGCTGTCAGCCAAGCCAGATGTGTATTGCAGACAGATTATCAGGCCATAAGTAGAGAGAAATGTTCATTTTCTCAAAGTAAGAGCAAGAAGTGTTCTAGACGTCACATTTCAAATGCTGCTACATTAATTTAACAGGCTATGAACCAACAGTTCAATTGATATTGGCTTAAGGCATTTATTTGCGGCTCATTTCTATGTACTTTACTCCACATTTGAATCATGGGTCAGAAAATTTAGATATGTTTCAGTCTAGAACAAATTACACTTACTTAGGCCATAGATCAAACAAAAACATACAAACTTTGTGGTGAAGTAGTGTGATGTAAAAAAAAATACATGAACAAGTGATACAAAACAACAACTTATACAAACATTATGTCACCACTTCTAATTCACAAACAAAGCAGCTACTTGGATATCCTTTAACATCCATATAGTATAACTGAGTTAAGTAGCTGCTATCACAGGGAACAAAACAATCAAAACCAGTAGTGAGACAATTCAAAAAGCATTTCCACTGGGTGGAAACATTTTATCAAATACAACAGCCCCCGTGTTGTGTAATGCTGACGTGTTTCGATTCCCAGGGTGGCTTATGGGATTCTCTTCAGGGCGCAGACTGGTTTATCTGATTAATTTGAGTAAGCCCAGGACGGTCAGCCCAAACTTGGTGAGACCCGTAGTGTTCAGTCACACAAGGGAGTTGATAATATCATGGTATCGGAGTTAAATGTGGTGGCAGATTTAAGTCTGACCACCGAGTGTGGGGCCCAGAGCTATGGAAACCAATATGAGGGGGATGCCAATAATGGTCTTTTGGTGTCGGATGGCACAGGAACAAGGGGTAAAGGGATTACAATCGTTAGTTGGAACGTTGCAGGATTAAAATCCAAGGGGAATGTTCGGGAAACAACGTTTACAACGCAACTTTTAGAACGCACTACCATTACAACGAAACTTTTACAACGCAAAAACTATTACAACGCATACATTTACAACGTATGTTTTTACAACACAGATACCTTTACAACGCATACCATTACAACGTAAGTATTGGTAAGTATATAATTATATTTAAAATGTTATAGTTTTGGGTTTTTGGGTAAAGGGGTATTTTTAGGGTTCAGGGTCAGTTTTGGGTTTTTGGGTAAAGCGGTATTTTTAGGGTTCAGGGTCAGTTTTTAGTTTTTGGGTAAAGGGGTATTTTTAGGGTTCAGGTCAGTTTTTAGTTTTTGGGTAAAGGGGTATTTTTAGGGTTAAGGGTCAGTTTTTAGTTTTTGGGTAAAGGGGCATTTTTAGGGTTCAGGGTCAGTTTTTAGTTTTTGGGTAAAGGGGCATTTTTAGGGTTCAGGGTCAGTTTTGGGTTTTTGAGGTACAGGGGTACAGTGTAAAAATAAAGTAAAATTAAATTTAAATTAAATTAATTTAATGAAATGTAATTAAATTAAATTATATTATATTAATTTTAATTAATTTACATTAAAAAAATTATTATATACTTACCAATACCTACGTTGTAATGGTATGCGTTGTACAGGTATATGCGTTGTAAAAATTTGCGTTGTAAATGTATGCGTTGTAATAGATTTTGCCTTGTAAAAATGTTGTTGTAATGGTAGTGCGTTGTAAAAGTTGCGTTGTAACGTCATACATCCGAATGTTCTAGGTTGGACGAATTTTATTAACACCTACGACATTCTCTGTTTTCAAGAAACGTGGTGTAGTGATGATGTTAGTTATGAGGGATTTGTTTCTTATAATGTGCCAGCGCAGGGTACCGGATCAGGGAGAGCGAAAGGTGGTTTACTGATACTAGTATCTATTCTTCGCCCAATAGTAATAAAAAAGTATATAACTGTGGGAGATTATGTTCAGATTCTCTGGCTTCTTGAGGACAAAGGTTGTAATATCCTACTGTTAAATTACTATAACAATATTTTTAATAATACCAGGGTGAAAGTAGTAACTGACCTGGCCAGTGCCATTGAAAATGTATGTTTGGAAGGGAATGTTACTTTTGATTTCATTTGGGTAGGTGATTTTAAT
Source organism: Lissotriton helveticus (assembly GCF_964261635.1). Lineage (NCBI taxonomy): Eukaryota > Metazoa > Chordata > Amphibia > Caudata > Salamandridae > Lissotriton > Lissotriton helveticus. The sequence continues at coordinate 166,904,837 of NC_136071.1, read as the reverse complement.
ATTACATTATGTGAACTGTCAACACAAAAGGTCTGTGGAATCACAAACAATGCCGGATGAGATGACTTGCATTTTGGACATAATAGCTATGGGGAAGCTCTACATAAATTTATGTGCTGTTTTGACCTGGAAATTTTGGACCATTTGAAAGATGTAAATGGCAAACCCATCCCGACTTTTAAAAACCGGCACTCCAGCTCTGTTATTGATCATGTGATTGTTTCCTCTGATATTATCTTGTGTTGTGCCCCCCTAGAATCGAAGTAACCTCATTAAGTGATCACAATTATATCATCCTGGACACTACTTTTTGGGGTAGCAGCTCGGTTAAAGTAGGAATCACAATCACAAATATTGAGCCACACAGACCTAGTGGAGTGAGATTAAGATGGGTAGGGGACAAAGCCCATGATTTAATCAGCTCTATAGTAAAGGATAGTTTGGTAGATATTATTTTCATCCTTGAAAATAGCACGGATTATGAGATGATTTTAACTTCTTTCCTTACATTAATAATTCTATCGATGCCAGGTTCACTAAACATAATAGTGGTTTGCGTAGAAACGAACCAGGTTGGTTCGATCACCTATGCACTACCTCATTAACTAAACTCAAACAGGCGCTTGCAAAAAAGCCTAGGGATACCGCTTCAATTATCAAATTAAGAGCGGACTATAAGCTCGCACTGAAACAGCGGAAGAGTGAGTTACAGCAGCATGCATGGGACTCCCTCAATCAAGCAGCGGAGTTATCCAATAATACCCTGTTTTGGGCGACGGTCAATTCTCCTTTCCTTAAAGATGAAAAGATACCAGAGTTGACCTCTAATGTTCCGAGTGAAGGGTGGGTTGCTCACTTTTCTAATATCTTTGATACCAATGTAAGCGTAGATATCGACCCTAGCAGGTGGATTGTTTTACCGTTGGACATAACAGTTGGTGAGGTTGAGCTTGGCATACGTGCAAGTAAGGGGGGCAAAGCCCAAGGCCCTGACGGGGTGCCGATTGATGTATACAAGGCAGCATCTGAGATGTGGGGACCTCTCCTGGCTAATGTTTTCAACGCAGCTGTGTGTACTGAGACACCTAAAACCTGGGGAGAATCTATCATTGTCCCGATTCATAAAAAGGGCAGTAGGTCTGATGTGAAGAATTATCGTCCCATTTCTCTTCTTGACTCCTCAGTTAAGATAATGAGTAGAGTCATGCTTGCCAGGCTAGAGGAATGGGTTGAACGAGAGGGCATCCTGGCTGACAGCCAGTATGGCTTTAGAAAGGGTAGGGGTACACTCGATCAGTGCATCAATCTTGATTTACTGATCGGGAAATATACTGAAGCAAAATCTGGCTCACTTTACCTCTGCTTTGCTGACCTCAGTAGTGCCTTTGACATGGTAGACCACTCTATCTTATGGCCAACCTTGCTACAGTTGGGAGCTCCTGAGGGCATAATTTTCTTTCTTGCCAGGTTGTATGGGGACCAACAAACATGTGTGCGCTTCGGTACCAAAGGCGAATGCACTCCAAAATTTAGTGTTAAAAGAGGGATCAGGCAGGGCTGCGTATTGGCCCCCCTTCTTTTTATACTATTTATTAACGGGATCGATGCCATTCTGAAAAAGATCAATGCAGATGCCCCCCAGATCAAAGGTGTCTCTGTACCGGTGTTATTATACGCCGATGACGCCGTCCTACTTTCTAGAACCCCCTGGGGATTGCAGCGTTTGTTCGATGGTTTTTCTTCCTTTATTAAGGATAGAAAACTAGTTATCAACAAGGGGAAAACACACACCATGACCTGTGGGGTTAAAAATACATTTTTAAATGCCTTTTTTATTGATAGTGTAAAGGTGCAGCAGGTAGAAAAATTCTGTTACCTTGGTATCACCTTCTCCAAAGACAGGAAATGGACCGAAGAATTTAATAATATTCGGAACAAAATGGCCAAAAATGCCTATGGAGTTTTTAGATTTGCTGCTAAGGTTGGGGACCGACGAACCAGTGATATGCTTAAGATTTATCAAGCAAGATGTGTTTCCATCGCATTATATGGGGCGGGTGTATGGGGTCACAGATGAGACTATAATCTGCAAATAGAGGAAAATTCCATCTTAAAAAAAATCCTGTGCCTACCAACTTCAGCTCCTACTGAGCTTATTCATCGAGAATTAGATATAAACTATTTAATTGATCTGTTATCCCTGAGGCCACTTATGATCTGGCGTTCTATTTGGCTTAAGGCGGAAAAGTCTTTTAACAGGTCTATAATCGAGGATTGCTTATCATTGGATAAACATCTTAAGATACCTTGGATAAAATATGTTGTCGGTTGTTTTTTCGAGGTATTTAATTTGAATATTTTGCTTGACCCAAGTGCAGCATCTAGAATACCCAAAGCAGTGCCGAAAAGTAATTTCCTGGCTTCTAGGGCGAGGAAGCGGGCATTAGCCCACGGATCCTTGATCACCGTCGTGCTCTATACTAGATACAGCATGATGGAAGGTTTTCCTTCGTATTTATCCTTGGTGACTAGGCCATCCCATAAGTTTGTACTCACTAGACTTAGATTTGGTGTGGCCCATCATTTGGTGGCCTTTCCGACCTTTAAGAAACATCCGTCGGGGCCATGCATGTGTGGCGGAGTTTCTATTCAGAGCACATTGCACCTTTTACTGTTCAGTAAACTGTACTCGAATTTACGCACAGCCTTCTTAAAACCAATGTTCATAAAATATGGTGTACGTACAGTTAATCAGGCAATGATTTAAATTTTTAATCTGCAATCGGCCGATATCTGTTTTTATACAGCTACGTTTTTAAATTATTGTGTTAATGCCAGGAAAAGCATGTGTTTTTAATGAATTATATCTGCAACATTTTTGTAAACCTTTTTAGATATTGATGTACTTGTTATTACCATGTTTTATATCTTTGTGCTTTTATGGTCATTTTATATGTGCCGAATAAAGCTACATGAAATGAAATGAGTAAGCAATTCGTGTGTTGCAGGCATCACGACTTGAGCCAATCGGGCGATACTATTACCAATGCAGCAGTTATGCTTATTGGCGGTAAATGGAAGCTTAGTTGAGCTTTCATGGGGCGATTAGTTATTGAAACTGGGAATGATGCAGTCAAACTAAAAAAGTGGAAAAAGGAGGAAAAGATATCTAAATGCTTGAGTAATAGGGGATTCTAAATTCTCATATCTTTGTGACATTTGTCCACTTGTCTGCTATTATCAAAATACAATAACCATCACTACTGTGTGAGGACGTGATTACATATTTTATTTGTTGTAATCACATGGGATTATTCTCCGAAACTTTCTGTATCCAATTTTTACACTATACACAAATATAGATACATATGTACACAAATATATACAACAAATAAAGATAAAATACACCAAATTTGTACAAGCAAACGTAATCACAAATAATTTCTTTTTCACCCAGCAAAAAGTATTAAAGCAACAGCTAGGTGTCCTCCTATTAAGTCTAGCGGGTACACTCCGAGGTAGTCAGACACAGTTGGTTCAAGAAATAATTAAACAGAACTCAAATCAGAAGATGTGTCAATGGCAATAATTCGCATAACATTTCAAAGTTAGGACTTCTCTTTATGGAAAGTGTCGATGCGGTCACGTTTCGGCCTTCCAACAAATCTGGCCTCCTCAGGACAGGGTGATAAAGAACTCTTGGAAATCAATCCAGCAACGCCCTACGTAAAGTCTCACAGCAGTGAGGAATGCTAAAAAGTTGCAGGCACACGCCTGCTGGGGGAATGCTCTCACAGGTATCTTGCTCGGGGTACTCAATTTACCAGGGCAAACAACTTCATAAGCAGCTGTTCCTGTCACTCAATCATAGCGTGGGGTCGCCATAACGGTAAATAAATCACCAGCGTGAAACTGGGAATGAGGCACCACTAGAGACTCGCTTAGCTGAATTCAAAGAGACGCGATGCGGTCCGTTCTTTTGTGAACTTTAAAGTAATCTGAGCCCCCGCTGACAAAACATGCTGCGGAACAGCCTCAAACAAAATATCCAACATCGCTGGCATGGCAAATATCGCCCCATGAAAGCTCAACTAAGCTTCCATTTACCGCCAACAAGCATAACTACTGCATTGGTAGAAGTATCGTCCGATTGGTGCAAGCCTTGATACTTACATTTTAATTTGCATCTTTTCACCTGCAACATGCAAATTGCTTACTCAAATCGATCAGATAAACCTGTGTAGGAACCTTGCCTTTTGGCCAATGACTTATTGTTGGTAGAGGGAAGAAGGAGCAGGACCTTGTGTAGTATTTCAAGAAAGGTTCTTCAGACTCAAAGTTTAATCGTGATAAAGGATCCAATCCATCTAGGCTCACATCAACTGACAACTGGTTCTTGACTCAAGAATGACATACCTAAGCCCTAGAATTGCTATGACAATTTGAGATTCCTTGAACTGTAGAGGACCCACTATATCAAGCGCAACATCCACCCACAGACCTTTTGGATGACTTCTTATTATCATAGGTTGTACTCTCGTAACTCTGGATTTATCACTCATGTTACAACTTACAAGCACCACAATCACGTATTATTCTCTAAACCACTTTATCCATTCCTGGCCACCAATAGGAAGAACGTATTCTTTCATTAGTTTTAGTAATTCCAGGGTGACTTTGATGAGCCAAGCGAGTTATATCTTTTCTAGCACTAAGATGAGGAACAAGTTTGGTACCACTAAATAAAATGTTCTCATCAACACTCAACTCATCTCTCATAAACCAGAAAGGCTTGGTATCATCAGAACCTTTCTTGAAACTATACCATTTCTCCCTGATCAAATCCATAACTTCTTTAATTGTGCTATCAGATTCAACTTTTTCTATCCACTTTTCTTTAGACATATGTTCAAAATCTAGAGCACAAAATGAGCTCTGTTTCCCGTGGGAGCAGAGTCCCTCCAGTGCACTCTGGGAGAACAAAGTTCTTGAAATGATGATGATACACGGTAAGCTTATAGGGTTTATCATTTCAGAACCCAACACGGCACAATCTGTATCACGTCAAGCCGTTTGACCTTTTATATCCATTTCAGGTGACACTTTGCTGACATTGATCAAACGCGACTATGTTCGTCATTTACAAAACTGCAACGCATGAAATGTACAATTTAATTTGATGCTTTACTTTTAGACCCTAAGCCCCCTGATGAAGGGCAAATGCCCGAAATGCATTTGGCGCAAAACAACAATGTAATGTAACATTATGATGGAATAATGTGAAATTTCGACATCTACAAAGAATAAAAATGAACTTTGATATCATATACCCAGAACTGTGATTACATAATTTCAAGAACTTTGTTCTCCCAGAGTGCACTGGAGGGACTCTGCTCCCACGGGAAACAGAGCTCATTTTGTGGTATAATTGACTCCTAGCACAGGGAGTATTACTCCAGCGCACCACCTACCTATCACACCATCGGCAAATAAAGACAATCGAGTGCGGTTTCCACACCCCACAATTTGGACAACTTTTCATAGCACTGTGCTACTTGTGGAACCGGCACCATGCAATTCGACGATATTCTACAAACATCCAATCAAAGAGCAGACACCTTAGCATTTACAGACGCAGATTCGCTACGCATATACGCACTAATTCAGGAGGAGGAAAACCAGAGTGGAAGCACTGGCTCAGCACAAGCCAACCTAAAACAACTACTCTACATGTCAAAAAGAATTGTTAATCAACGTCTTCATGCAAGTATGTTAATAAAGTATCATAAAGCTCAACGGATCCCACGTGGCCTCAGGATATCCTTAAAATCAACCCTATGCAAAAACAATGCTCGTTTCACAGGGAAATGGTTCGCCATATTGAACAAGTGTTCTCTAGATCTCATACTTTTAATAATCGAAGAATTGGCGAAATTGTTGGAAGATCTTAATAAAGAAGCATCTCAACTAAAAGAAGAACTTAACACCATGATGACAAAAGATGAATGGGATCAGGCACTCAATGACATAAACATTCAACTATGACACCTACACCAAGGAGATAAATGAACGCAAACTAAGGAAATTCAAAAGAGATAGCACTGACTATCGCACTGGAGAGGTATATAGCTGGGCTGACATCTATGCCCGTCGACGCCAACAAAGACCGACATTTAACAGATCATCAGATGAAACCTCATCAGACGATTCACAACAACAAAAACAAAGAAGAGGTCCATCATCCCAACAGAAAGACACACACCAACCGGGAGACAAACCTTCTGAAGAGAATCGTAGACAACCATCGACGATTCCTTTTTTAGAGAGAGGCCTAGGACCCCAGGAAGAACCAGGAGGGGCAGGAGTAAGAACAGGACCCACAACAGAATCAGTGGCCAAAAACACGAGGAGTCACAGGACTTAATCATAAACATATCGAAATACTCCATCACCAATTTCAAAAACGAACGCTACAAAAAGGAACGTCATTCGTTCCCACGAATCATTCAAATCTTCTGGAAACACAGATTTGCCTGTACAAATTCTTAAGGAGTTTACGTCTTAGACATTTTTTTGCAAACATTGTGGAGAAAACAGAACTAGGAAACATACAAAAATCAGACACACTATTGGGACTTAGGAATCCCAGCAGATTTCAACCTCCAACAAGTCACAAAGTTCTGGATGTTTTCGAGAAAGTAGTAACCCAAGATATAATTAAGATTTTCAAATCTCCAAGATCGAAAAAAAACAACATGACGCAAAAAGAAAGACAAGCTATTCAAAATCAAGCAAACAACAAAGATATCACGATACGTCAGGCAGACAAAGTTGGAGCCATAATCATCATGGATACTGAATTCTATAAGAAAAACGTCATACAACATATCAATGACAAAGATACTTACATGCATTTGGAAAGCGACCCAACTCAGGAATTCATGAAAATTCTAGTCACCATCATTGACAATGCAATCGACAAGGGCACCATCACGGTTAAAGACAAAGAATTTCTGTTGAAGAACAATCCATCCATTCCTTACATCTACATGATCCCAAAAATCCATAAACACCCTACCATTCCACCATTCCGCCCAATTGTATCTACCGTTAATTCCATCCACGAACCGGTGGGTCAGTTCATCGATAAACATCTACAACCGATTGTTCAAAAAATTCCCACATACATCAAAGATACCGCGCACTTTCTGAACATTTTGGATGACCATAAATCAACATTCACCACAGATATGATCCTCAGTACCATAGACGTCAAAGCATTGTACACTTCCATCCCTCATAATTTGGGCCTATGAGCCATTGAAAACGCACTGCTCAACTGCGAAAAAACAGACAACTTGAAACTTTTGCTAATGGAGCTCGTGCATTTCATGCTGTTCCACAGCTATTTCCAATGGGAAAATCAATTCTACGCCCAATGTTCGGGTACATCGATGGGAAATTGTGCGGCACCCTCGTATGCAAATCTCTTCATGCACCAATTTGAAACAGAACACATACTAAACAACAACGATTGGCAGGAGAATCTCATCCTATACAAAAGATACATAGACAACATTTTTGTCTTATGGAGAGGATCACATTCCGAATTACAAACAGCAATCCATAACTTGAATGAAGTCAATGATCGGATCTAATTTACATCTAACATAAGCCACACGCAAGTATCCTTTCTGGATGTTCTGGTAACTAAACAGCAGAATACATTAGAAACCAGTGTTTACCAAAAAGCAACCGACAGGAACAATCTACTCCAGTTTCACAGTTTTCATCCTCCCTCACTCAAAAAACATTGACCATTTTCACAACTGCTTCGCGTTAAAAGGATCGCCTCCACACAAGCCACGTACGAACAACATAAGGAAATCATCTTACAAAAATTTCATGACCGAAAGTATCCTGAAACCACACTGGTTGAAGCCGTTGACAGAGCACAAGGACTAAATAGAGATCAATTGTTAAAACCATCACAAACCAAAGACGAACAAAGAGCTGTATTCGTATCAAAATACTCAACACGAAGTCATCACATTAAAAAAGTGATCTTAAAAAACTGGCCATTACTAGCCCTAGAGGAAGATTTCAAAGGACTATTCACCAGCAATCCACGTTTTGCTTACCAAAGAACTAAGAACATTAAGGAGTTACTGAATCAAAGAAAAGACACTTCCATAATAACATACAAAGGAACAATACCTTGCCACAACTGTGGAAATTGTAACGTATTAAAGGGAATGAAATCACACACCCACTAAAAGGGACAAAAATCAAATTGAATGTCAATGGAACGTGTGATACTACGAATTTGATATACATGCTAAAATGCCCATGTGGCCTCGCATACGTGGGAAAAACAGCAAGGAAAATAAAAACGAGACTTTTTGAACATAAAAGCAATATTTGATTAAAAACTTTGAAATCTACTGTGGCTACTAATTTCAATGAACAAAATCATAATTCAGTCAACTGAGATTCTGCATCCTAGAAATGGTACCGATACTACCAGGAAGAGACAACACCCAATATTTACTTAGGAGAGAACTTTTTTGGATACACCGATTGTCATCTACACAACCAAAAGGGCTTAATGAACGTTTAGAGTACAGCTGTTACTTATAATTTGTTTACTGTTAAATCGCCACGTGATTTATGTATCCTGATTACCAAGTAGATATGTTTTTACACTCCATCTAATCCTTTGTGTATATGTTTGTGATGTACAGCCTTTCATTACAGCATGGTTCATTATTTATATGATCGTATTCAACCAAATTCATTATATCACCTACACCAGCAATTTCTTGTTCACCCAATTTTTGACCGTTTAACATTTATTTTCTGTCCTTCACACACCGTGTTTGGGATCATAAAGTTCACTTAGTTGAACAAAAAAAGATTGCACCAAGCGTTTTTTTCATTTGACATGGTCTACACCAATACGAACCGTTCTCTTTTCAAGTTTAGTCACGTGATTGATCCGAAACCAATCGGGAAGCACGCTAATGATTCGCCGGCCAAAACATTACTGGCACTAACAATGCTATCATTTCACATCGCACCACGATATCGACACACGTCCGACCGTCCCAAGATACACGGTAAGCTTATAGGGTTTATCATTTCAGAACCGAACACGGCACAGTCTGCATCACGTCAAGCCGTTTGACCTTTTATATCCATTTCAGGTGACACTTTGCTGACATTGATCAAACGTGACTCATATTCGTGTGTTCTACGAAACAGGTCAGAACTCACTGCATACCTGAACGAATAGTTTCATTCACCGGGTGTTATCTTTATTTGCAAGCATGCAAATTTAATGGAAGAGACATGCTTTCTATGCATGCACACACGGAGACTCTCGGAAATCACATAACTTTCCCATTCAGATCTTTTGAGTTTCCAAGTCTCTTTCTCACTTTTAATTTTTTCAATCCTCCACCTTTTCACATGAATTTATCACCAATTGCAAGTTTAATCAGCATACAGCGTGTATGTTCGTCATTTACAAAACTGCAACGCATGAAATGTACAATTTAATTAGATGCTGATGAAGGGCAAATGCCCGAAATGCATTGGGCGCAAAACAACAATGTAATGTAACATTATGATGGAATAATGTGAAATTTCGACATCTACAAAGAATAAAAATGAACTTTGATATCATATATCCAGAACTGTGATTACATCATTTCAAGAATTTTGTTCTCCCAGAGTGCACTGGAGGGACTCTGCTCCCACGGGAAACAGAGCTCATTTTGTGGTATAATTGACTCCTAGCACAGGGAGTATTACTCCAGCGCACCACGTACCTATCACACCATCGGCAAATAAAGACAATCGAGTGCGGTTTCCACACCCCACAATTTGGACAAAATCAAGAGCACACACCCAATCATACTCTTCTTCAACATCTTCATCAGCTTTACCTTCTGTAGGAATCAGGCGAGATAATGTATCCGCAATCCTATTATTCACTCCAGGAATGTATGTAACCTTGAAAGAATATTCCTGTAGACCAATAATCCATCTAGAGATTCGACTTGAGATAAGATCTACACCCTTCTTTTCAAAAATTTCAATTAACGGTTTATGATCGATATAAGTTCGAATTTAAACCCAAATTAAGACTTTCTACGTTTTTATATAGCCCAATAAATGGCCAAGGATTCACGCTCCACCACTGAGTACCGACTCTCCGTATCCTTCAAACGTCTTGGCAAAAACATCCCTGTACTTTGTCCTTCAGGATCAACTTGGTGTAACACCGCACCTAAGCCTTTCTCACTTGCATCAGTGGTTAAAATAGATGTACACTTAGAATCAAAACTTTTGAGAAAAGGCGCACAACAAAGTTTATTCTTGATCTCCCAAAACTCCTCTTGACACTCATTTGACCACACAAAACACTTGCCTCTCTTTAACAACGATCTCAAATTTGAAGTCATATCCCTTTACGAATTATAATATTCAATCATGCCCTAAAAACTCATAAGCACTTCCTTACGGGAAACATACTTTACAACAAAACTTTTACAACGCAGTGCTTTTACAACGCAGGTTTTACAACAAAAACCATTACAACGCATTGCGCTGGGGGGCGCTCTAGGATAGGGAATAGATTTAAATTACTATCCAACACCTTCCCTAGTGTCCACGGGGACTGGAGTTGTAATAGTAAATTAAACTATTCATTATCCAGCACCCCAAAGCGCTATGCGTTGTAAAGGTTTGCATTGTAATACTTGCGTTGTAACAGCATGCGTGGTAAAAGCATGCGTTGTTACGTCATACATCTCTTCCTTACAAGTGGGAGCAGACATTTTTTTTATGATCCCAATCAAATCCTCCTTTGGTCTGATTCCATTCGCAGAAA